>NC_140679.1:14851401-15451401 GCF_054131305.1 Coturnix japonica | reverse complement strand
AAGCTTCAAATCTTTCCCTGCCCCAACCTGTATTTTTAACTCGTGTCTTAAAGAAATCTAAAGCTTGATACTAAAACATCATGAAGCCCCAAGGCACACAGATCCTGTGCCATGGGGTAGTGTGGCCAATCACCATGAAAGCTCACTGTTCTCTTCTGATGATCCCTTTTGCATAAGGGCCCATCTGACAGAGCCAAAAATCTAATATTTTCATGTATAAAAACCTTGTATAAGGTTTCAGACCTCCAGAAACACAAGTAGATGATGTAGTGGAGATGCCAAGCTGGGAGAGCCCTTAATTCGCTAACTGTAGCAGGGAGAGGAAAACACAAATGCACATTTGTTATTCCTAGTGGGGTAAAAGCATTTCCCTTCCTTGAGCTGGACAGCCCATCTAAGCAGAGAGGAGGCAGCACTGCCCACCTCCCTGCAGCACCACCAGCCTTGAGACTTGCTTTCCTTCCATAAAGCCTCCCCAGGAGCTGGAAGCCCTCAACCAGCACTGGCTGCCACCGTGCTCACCACAATCTGTGGCTTGGCAGCACTGAGTGCCATTGGACAGCTTTTCTTGCCAAGGGACAAACCAATTCACACGCGGAGTTATAGATGCAATCATCTCCTTTTTAAAGCCCATTTCTATCCTTAATTGTATGCACACAAAGACATCCATTCTCTTGAGCGCGTCAGTGATATTATTAACGCTTAGGAATACAGAAATAGCTCTCTCCCTCCATCAAGGGGGACATTTGGTCTTTAAATACAGACACACCATTTCAGCTTAAGTTCTTAGAAAGTATCTGCTGAAACCCAACTGGATGTTTGTTTGCAGTTTGTTTTCCTTTGATAGATCTCCAGGGGGGGAAAATAAAGAAATAAAAACACAATCCTTTCAAAACAGTGATGAATGGAAAACACCCTCCAGAACACACAAAAGGTGACAATGATTTACACTTTAAAGCCTGGCTGATTTGAAACACTTATCTACGTGGAAATCCCTTTCTTTAATAGGGGAATATTGATGACTGAACTACTCTACATGCTTAAATCAGCAGGAGATAACGTGGCACCTCAGCAAGTCCTGTGAATGAGTTTTAGTCTCTCTACACAGAGCATCTTCAAGCAACACATGAAACACTCCCAGATCCAACTTCAAGGATGAAATTAGGACAAGTCAGCTCCGATTTCAGGGCAGCCAACACGCTCTTTCCCTCCCAGATCACACCAACAGTCTTTTACCAGGGGAACACTTACCCTGCCTTCGCACATCCCTCCACCAAAGCTCTCACTCTTCATTCTTGTGCCACAGAGGAGCAGCACATAGTAAAACATCTCCCAAACTCCACTTCTGAGCACAGCCAAAAGTCAACTGCAACATCACATCTCAACTCATTGTCCAGACATTATAAAAGTAACAGACAGGAAAGAAGTCCTGAAGGTTTGTCCTCTCTGCACGCCTGGGAGGAATTCACCTTCAGTTTACAAACGGCCACACAATGAGGAAAAAAAATAATGAAGCATGAAATACAAAACCTGCATTTGAACCAAAGCATTAAGCACTAAAGGCAACACAGCTGGATCCAGTTCAAGTGCTCGTATCCTGACACAGAGTACATACCAGCCTGATTTAGAAGCCTGGCCAAATCACCCCATCCCAAAACATCCCTTTAGCAAGGAAAAGGATTCAGGGCAGCAACACGCAGGGGCTGACTTCCACGCCAAGCTCAGGCAGTTTAAGCTGTACTGGAGGTACAATGTGGAAAGCATTTGAACAGCAACCACTTGCACCAGATTAGAAGTTAACTCTTGGCAGCAGAGCAGCAATTACAGGAATTTTCAGCCAGCTTTAGCTCAGTTGTTCCTGTGGAAATAGAAAGCAACTTCAGGGAAATTACCAGGATAATGCTAAGAAGAAACACTAAGAGCCGAGTTCTTCAGAGCCCAGTCAGACAAACATATAGCCTCATTCTGAATCACTGCTCTTCTACAGTCATTTGCAGAGGCTCACAGGAAGCAGTAACATCGTTCTGCTGAAAATCTGCACTTTGGTTATCCTTTGTATACCTTCACAAATGCACTTGCAGGCATCCAAGTCACGCAACTCATGAGCTGCTTCTGTTGGTATGAGCTGGACCAGTGTGAAGGATGGACAGACATTAGGATCCAAACTCTCAGCTGCTGCATAGAAACCAGGAAAAGACCAGAAAGCTCAGGACAGCTTTGTTCTAGATTGAAGGTGCTACTGCAATATCACACCTGTACACCTCCATCTCCAGGCAAAGGGAGACTTTATCAGATGCCATAAGCAAGAGAGGGCCAAGAAGAGCAGGTGTTCCTTCAGTCACTTCTATTTGCCGTAGCAGACACTGATTTGGGATGAAGGGAGGCCAGGGAGGCTATTTGGATCAGACCCTGCAAGGTGGCAATTGGCTCGGCCACCTGGCACACTGGGAACAGAAGCAGCCTCCGGCACACAGCCAGCCACTTGGCAGAGCATAAGTGAGAATTGTTTTAATTTATTTTTTACTGCTAGTACGGATGGGACCAGGTTGGCAACCGAGAGAGCAAGGTTTACACAGGTCCATCATCCATATGCTGTGGACATCAGCGCTGTCCAAAAAACAGCGTATTGCACAGAGCTCAGTGCATCATCTGTACCTCTCCCAGCACTTCAGATGCTGGAGTCATTTGTGCACCTGTGCTGTGAGTTGTACCATCTCTGAAAGCACTCTAAAAGCTCTCACTTGGGTTAAGACTCCTTCCATCTCCTCCTGCTAGCTGGAAACAGAAGCTCTGAGCTACATAGCCATGCTGCCCCTGTCCCTTACTCCAGTGGTGACAAGCAGGTTTGGCACAGAGCTGCTGTGCTGTTGGAAAGCGAGCCCTAGGTGAGACGATCCCAGATACCCAATGAGCCCAGAGCAGTCTTGAAGGACTGGAGATGCATAGAATGGGGTCTAATGACCTGAAGAACCACGTGCACGTTTTATAAAAGCATATTGCTCATCTGAATTGGATCCAAAACTCTTCAGCCACTTTATATTTAAAATGCAGCTTCCCATTTCTGTAGCAAATAGCATTGCCTGCCTTTCAGTACTGCCTGTTCTTGAAGGAGATCGGATATCAGCTATCAATTGCAGTAGCAAGCATCTAATTTGACTTTGGCAGCGAGATGACAGTGTCTTGAATGCTAAATTACATCTGCAAAAAGGTCAAAGCCCGTGGATACCTGAGCATTTACATAATTCAAACAGCTCATCATCAGTTGCCTCCATTTTATTTTATTTTTTTCCTTTGAGCTACTCCAGGCAACAATTTTGATGTGACTTTCAGGAAAGGGACTTTTAGTGGGTAATGTTCTTGGGTTTGACCTTGTTTCTACAGTGTTAATTACTGTCATTACCAACTGCTTGTACCTTCAGGAGGAAAAAAGGCAGCTAGTGATAGGAATGGGCCCTCCCCTGCAATCTTTGTAATAAACCAGAAACCCTGCCATGGAATGAGCAGCGTTCAGTGATAGAACATCACCTCCCAGCCCCTCCTCCCAGCATGAAATAACCCAGAGCTGTTCAATGCACTGCTGCATTTGGTTGGTCAGCTTCTCAGCTGGTGTAAGCTGCCAAAAGACACCATGGAACACACTCAGGGCACCAGCCAGCAGCAGCCCCCTCCCTCCCCATCTCCCATGCCATTTGAAACATCTTTTAATACAGAAAACACTCAGGGTAATGGAAAAGTATTTCCATCACCCATTTGCAGCAAGGAGCAAAGTCAGGCCTTTCAGATCCTCATCTCCGATTTTCTGGATGACAGATGAGGCACTTTCCCCCCCCTCACTGCCTCAGTTTCCATTCCCCTGCCCAAAGCAACTTGGCAGCACTGGCTGAATTCTTGCTGAACTCCTCAGCTTGCAGGTCTCCTAAGCACACCTCATTACTGATAACCTATTCTAGCATTCCTCGTGGTTTATATTCCGCAGATGAATTACAGCTTTGTAATTAATCTTCCTCCTTATAACTCTATATGTTAATTACCATGATTATTTCTGGTAATTCCATTTTATAAACGCTCCTAAAAAGTACGAAGCACTGACTGCACTATCTGAAATGAAATCTCTGTTCAGAAAACACAAGGAGGGAGCAGAGGGTGCAGGGCACAGTCTTTAAAAGCCAAGATGAAACTGTCTGAGTGCTCGGTTCTTCACTGGACTCCTCCTGCCCTGTAACTCCTCAGCCTAATTACCATCTGTCAGCACAGGAGCATTTTGATCTTGTCTGCTCATAAGGCAAGAGATCACTTGCTGATGGACTATTCCCCTTCCCCTCCCATCTCTGGCAGAAAATAAAACAGAAAGTTTTGCTTTGAGCAAGCGCACTCACTCCTTGCTTTGGAAGAAAACTTAAAAACAAACATACCCTGGGTTCCAAACACATCGAACACCTGTGCCATCAAAAGAAACCTGTCAACCAGCTGTCTGCCTCCAACCTCAGGCATCACTGCTTGTCCCATTATGCAGCACTCATTCCAGCACCAGCCCAGCTTCAGTGGTCGGCCTGATTAGCCAGCTTGCTGCTCCCCTCCCAGCTCATTCCTCCACTTGAATTCTCTATCTGAATTTCAAGGGATGATATTTTCATTGTCTAAAATTTGTAGCCATGATAGAGAGACACATTTAGGGTTAATAAACATCTCTATCAGTAGGATATTCGATCAGCATGAATAACCATCGTATCTCTCCCCCCACCCTTCTGACTGATGATAGCTAAATTACTTCTAAATATAGCCCTTAAAATCAGCATTAATCCTGTCTGCTTCGAGCACGTTGGGTTTATTGACAGCATGAAGATATAAGCCAAGCACCTGCACAGAACACAGGCTTATAAAACAGGAAATAAGAGCAATCCAGGTGAAGTGCAGCTTCTATTAACCTTGTCTTTTTGCTTTCCCTTCTCTAAAAGCAGACTACCACCAAATAATCTCACTGTGGACAGTTCTGTGCTGCAGCCTAACGAGAGCACTGTGCAGCAGTACCTCTTCCATTCATATCTTATTACTCTCCAGCCTGGAGATAAGTAGCCAGAACGAGAGCTTCCTCTTCATCTAGGAATGAACAGAGCTTATAAAGAATAGCAATTTGTTGGAGCTTTCAGTGTCCTTTTCCTATAAGAGCAGAGTTCCCAGCTGGTGCACCCAAACACATCACAGCCAGTACAAGCAGTTCTCATCACAGCAGAAAACAATCCAACATACAAACTTTGGGCATTCCTGTATGAGCAAGCAGGAAATGTTGCCATGCTTTCTTGACCACTTTTCTTCACATCTTACTCCCCTTACAAATGCAGCACCCAGGTTGACAGCACAGTTCTTTCTAGGTATAAACCTTGAAACATTGAAGTACAGGTAATTTTTTTCCCCTCCCTCCATTAACTTGTTTTGCCATGATGGACAGGGCCAAGAGAACATCCTCTTACATTGCTTTGATGTTTTCCAGATGTTATTATGTCACTGAGTTTGTTTCAAATGATGAAGCCACATCCCTGACATCAAGTGGAAAAGCCTCTCCTGCACAAGCCAAGCAAAAGAATGGAGAACAGTGAGTGCATTAACAGCCCAAGGGGAGGAAGACCCCAATCACTAAAATTTCATGCCATAACAGTCTAGCTGATGACAGGACAAGGAGTCAGTGCAGTTATTATTGCTGTCTTGCAGATTGACAGCACGCTTGGCAGGAGTAAATTGTTCACCACTACATCCATCCAAAAGAACTTGCCATGCAAACAAACAAACATATAAAGGCAGGAGCATTAGGGGAGCTAAGAAAGACTAAACAACCCAGGCAAGGTGACTCTGCTTATCAGCTGCCTAGAACAGTTCAGGTAGCATCACATTCTTTACCTACCCATCTCTGAGGTGTCCTCAGTAAAAGACAAAGAACTATATAGGCTGGATAAGTTCTTCTAACAAGCATATGCAGATGACAGGCTTTAGTTTCAGCAGCTCTGCTTTCTGCCCTGCTATCCTAACCACACAGCTGCAAAAACTGCTTTTATTCCTTTTGTGCCTCTGCTCTCGCTTTCACCATTCCCTCTCTACTACTTTATGGTCTGCAATACTCAGCACTAAATCAGAATTGCAGATATTTAAAATCTGATTGATCCAAAGTTTCAACATCCATGAATCAGTTCTCTGTATAAACCCACCCTAAATCTTTAAGCAGCAGAATAAGCTGTTTCTTCTAGAGAGAAGCCATCGGGTTACCAGCGAATAGCTGATGGGTAATACTTGTCCCTAGATGAAACCAGTGGAATGCTGAGCTGTTCATAGTCATAAAATCCTTCATAATGCATTGTAGATTTATGAACGAGGTGCAGAACTGCGTGTGACCTGAAACCCAGCAGATTTCATAGAGGAAAAACCCCATCCACATGAAGAAGACTTAGGAACCCCATCCTCATGATCAACCTGATGCACAGGCATAGACCTGAAGTGCCAAAACCAAGGAATCTTCCACAGTGAGCTGACCTGTTTAAAACAAGCCTTATGGAAGGCAAATAGAGGAGCTGGTAAGACTGCAGCCTCTCCTCCAGGCTCATGGCCATTCTGCCAATACTCAGTGCCATAAGAAGCCTACAACAAACCCACAGATAGACATCCAGAGCCGATTCTGTTTTGGTCTAGTGTAAATTACAAATAACTCCATTCATTCCTAGAGTTACATCAAAGCAAGAGGTAAATAAGGCCCTGATCGTATCCCCTCTAAGGACAGGCTGCCCATCACACTGTGGGTTAATGTACTCTGCTGCTAGTTCTGGGCTGTTCGCCATCAGTAGTAATTGGATTGCAAGAAAGGCAGATATCTGGTTCCAAATGACATTTTTGTCAATATCTGTCTGTTTACAGGTGTCTGTCATAACCTTCAAATATACTTCAATGTCTCAATCACCCAAACACTGAACACTGGCTGGGAAGATTCATCAAGCAAGTCACAACTTGCCTTCTAAAAAACATTCAACAATGAACTTCCATTACCCAAAATTGAGAAGCCATGCAGATTCCATGGCCAAGTCATCACAACAGAGTAAATGGCTTGGACCTTTTCTCTTGATTCTGAGTTGTTCAGTTCTTTCAACTGAAGGGAAAAAATACCTTCCTGTGGAGTTTCTCTTTCAGTAAAGGGAGCAACACTAAAGCCCCCTATCAGACAGTAAGAGTGCTATCACACACTCCATACTGAGCTGCACAAAACACACCATTTGTTCCAGCCTACAGGGAGGCACATCAGGGTCTGCTTCCTCAGCCTCCCTAAAATCCCTCTCTGCCTTCAGCAATGCTGTCAGTTGACACAAAGGTAGTTTTGTCCCTGAAACAAGCAACTTTCTGTCAGAAAGGCTTAAAGTTAACACATAGTTAAACACTTTCCTGTCAGGTCACCTAATATCCTGAAGCCTGTTGAACGTCCCTGCCTTGACAAAGCACAGCTTATTCCCACCGCACAAACAAAAATGGAACAATTCTGACATCAGATTCTGCTGCCCTTCCTTATTTCTGATAAGCCTCAGTACTATTTGGAAGGGCTTTGGGGAAAGGTCAGTTGATGTGGTGACTACACAGGATGAAAGCAGGAGAGACTCCCATTTCTCGAGCTCTGTGATATTACTTTGATGGAAAGCTTGAGTTCCTGTAATCAATTGGTTACTGCTTCCATTGAACAGAACAGACTAAATCTTCCAAATTACAGGCAGGAGATGCAAAGAGCAGCGGGATTCAGAGTAAAAACCAAGTGAAATTCATTAAGAAAGTCTCACACTGTTGGAAGGTGAGCAGGGAATCCCAGCTCTTGGATGGGCACTGCAAACAAACAAGTGCTGCTACCACTGTTGGCACTGTATCTGCAATGCCATTAAAGGTCCATAACGTGCTGCCAAGCCCACCCTGCAGAACATGTGCCTTCCTAAAGAAGAATACCCCATCCTCAAAGCATTGATCCCTCAAGCATTCTAACCTCCACAAACTCATTTCTATTTATTTTGCCTTGCTAATGACCTAACCGATTAAAAAGGGGCTTATGCACGTCAGATTAAAGCTCTGTGATAATGTCTTCAGTGTTCCACTTTAATATCAGATTTAATTAGGACAGCAAGGAGGTGGGGAGGGAGGAGGGCTGAAACCTGGAAAGTGTCGCCAGCAGCTCCTTTTCAACATCTGAATTGGAATGGCTTTTAGCCAGATAAGCAATTACTCCAGTAGCAGACAGACAACCCATGCATGTGAGTCCCATATGCTCCTGCCTAGCCCAGGCAAGGAGCTCCAGGAAGCTCTGTCACTTCCCACTTTGCTCTCCAAGCAGATCCAGGACGCACTCCTTCTCACAAATCAGTCCCTCAGAAAACAGATCTTGAAGAGAAGACAGACAGCCCCAAATCCTTTCATCCCTCTAGCCTTCAAAATAACTGCAACGTGGCTTGCAGCAGGAGGCAGGGACAAAGCTGCAGGTCTGTGATCTCTCTTCTCCAACTCAGCAGGAAGGAAACACTCTGTTAAGAGCACGACCTTGGAGCCAGCTTCCTTAAAGACAGACAGCATTGCAGCCAGCCTCAGCTGGGACAAACAAGGTGAGGTGACAGGACTTAATGCTGCCCAGCAGACAGAAGATAAAAGCAGCCCTCCTTGCAGCAGCACAGATAGCACTGCAGAAATGCTGCCTAGAGCGAAGCCCTGCATCCCCTGTGCTGTTTACACCAGCACTGCCAGACCCATCCTTGTCATTGCAGACAGAAAGGCAGCCCTACAGCCAGGTCTATTAAGTCTCAATGATGTCTTCACTGTTTCCAGGTGCTGAAAGGTCTTGTCCTGCAGGACCAGCCACACAAGTGCTCCTACAACCAAATTCTACTGTTGTCATCAGGGCAGCAGATGACAAAGCCACGGTTAAATGACCTGACTATGATGAGAACAATCAGCGCCAGTTTTACTATGCACGCAGTACTTGCCTGTTGCACTGGGAGGGTAAAACACCCTCTCACAGATTAAGCAAATAGTTTGTATCAATCGATGCACATCAACAGAGCAGCGTTTAACCAAGGGACTCCTATCCCTGCTGTTAATGTAATTAAGACAAACACACTCCAGCTCCCAAGCAGCAGGCAATAGAAGCTCAGAAGCCCACATCTCACACACCCCCCAAAGCAGGGGTCTCCAAGAACTCCACCTCAACCACAGCCACATCATGAGCCAGGTTCCCAACCCTTCCTTTTACCAACAGGAATCAGCACAGTAATTCTCTTCTAAAGCACTTCAAGTCTGCAGGGAACCAAAACCACTCACATTAGTAGTAGTGGTTACATATTACATTTACGGAGCCCTTTGTCCAAGGATTACAATCTCCAAAACTTATTAATTAAGCTGTAACAGCCACCCATCCTCCCCACACCATCCATAAGGTGCATTAAACTCTCAGTCAGCATTTTTTTGAATAAAGCACTATTTTATAGCAGTTATTAATTGGCTGTAGGCACCAAGTTCCTCAACCAGAGAAAGATTTAATTCCTCCCTTTCAAGCATTAAGCTTGAAATCAGGACTCCTGGGGCTCCTAGATTTCACTTCTGATACTGCCTTGCTCTCCTGACACCAGACATTGGTTGTCCAGACACAGGGAACCAGAGACAAATTGGGTAACCAAGGGATTAAAGCAGGTACCTAAGAACAATTGGCAGCTTACATGCTACATACAGCCTCTCAGTCCAAAATGAACTTTGCTACTCGTCTCCCACAGGCATCCCATGCTTCTTCCTTTCCTTCCCATACCAAGAACCTCATGCCCATCTGCACTCCTAATACTGAACTGAAAGCCAAGCCCACCCGGCATGGAAGACAGAAACCCAAATCATTAGGATGATCACAAAGGGATGCAAAGCAACGTGCAGAAGAATTGGAGTTCTTGCTTCTCCTTTTAACCCAACTGAGCAGCCCCTCTGCTTATCACATAACTTTGTGCTCAGCTCTTTGCTGCAATGAAGAGATGCTGCATTACTGGGAAGAAAAGGGTTATGAGCTCAGGGTTTAGAAATAAATCAGCCTTCATGGTGTTTTGGAAATAATCTATGAGAAGGGTTTGGTTGTAAAAAGCATTGTATAAATGAAAGCACTATCATTGTTTGACAATAATAAAAACTAAACAGTTTTCTTATACTTGCTCAGAATAAAACCATTTTGCAGATGTCTTCAGACAAGCTTTTAAACTGCTTTCCACAGCTTAATTTCCCCTTGTAGGTTTTTATTACATTTAAATTAGAATTATGCCTGTAAGCAATCAAGGGCAACTTATGACAAGCCTGTGATGGCTGAACTTCTCTCTGCTCCTATCACCTTTGCAAACAAGCTTTACCCCCTTTCCAATAGCAGCCATCCACTCTGCTCCAAGGAACAGCATTCACACCTACCTGATCTTTGAGCTTTCAAAATAACTCCATTCTGCAGCCCGTTATGACTCTAATTATTTCTTATTAGCAGAAGGGCTAAAAGCCCCTCTGCATATTTGTCCACATCTGAGTTAAAATGACCTGTTTGTCAGCTTGGTAACTTCAGTTATGATCAGAAGGGGAAAGACTCTTCTACCTTTCTCTTCTCCCTGAAGGAACAGCTGGTCTTACTCTACTCAACTGCATTAAGCTCTCATGCCATATCCCACTGATTTACATCTTCTAAATGGCAAAAATAGGAACTACAGCACTAGAAAACATCCTAGGATGCTCAGAGGAGACACTGAGCTGTGCACACCTTACCAGCTCCTCCCTTGGGGACATAAGAAGTTTTGTTTCTTCAGGAATTGCTCCAAAGTAGCCCAAGTTCAGCCATTTAGCAGCCCATCCAAAAGAAGGGCTATATCTAAACCCCAACACACACCACAAAACACCAGTGGGAAGCACCTCTAGAGAGGTTACCTTCTTGCTCACACATCCCTGTATTTTCAAGGTTCCTCACTTCAGTAGAGGCAGCTGCAATTGCTGCAGGCCAAATTAATGCAGCATATTAAAGAGGAGATCAGCACACCTGCTCTCTAATAAAGATTTTACTTCTGTTGCTATATTTATTCTCATTTCACTCAAACTAAAGTAAATGCTACGCAGACTCAAAGCTGCTCTTTGCATAAAGAGAAATGCAGCAAGAGACCCCACGTACGCCCAACAAAGAATTAAATAAACAATTACATTACCTCATATGCTCTCAGTTGACTCCCATGTCTGTATACAGTTCATGTCTTCTGGGTTGAAGAGAGCTTGGTAAATTAAGTCATCAGTTCATCAGCAACACTAAACACACACACACACATATATATATATATATATATATATATATATATATATATATATATATATATATATATACATAGGCAGTAGTCAGCAACACTCCTTAGGGTCACTCACTACACTACTCCCTATAGCATACACGTGCTTAAGGCAGAAAGATTTGACTCTGAAGCCTGAAAAACAGGACTCAGAACATCTCAGAAGCACTCCTAACCTCACCACAAACAGCACTCAGACTCCAACTCACAGCTTGTGTTTCCCCTTCCTTTTAATTTCAGTCTCTCTTTAATCAAAATCATGTGGAACTCCTACAGAACCCACCCTGACCCAGCTGAGGGATTCAGCAGAGCTGTGGCTGAATGGGGCAGCTGTGGGGAATGGCCCCTTCCCACCATTCCCTGACCATCTCAAAGGTCCTCAACTCACTTTTTTTTTTACCAACTGAAAAAATAGGTATCATCTGATTAGACTTAACAATATCCTCCTTAATTATCATCTCTTAAATCCATTTCTAAGTTGGAAGAATCCTGCTTTAACCTCAGCCCAACAACTGCCCACCATTAAATGCTTCTCACTGAGACCCCCCATTATGGGGTTGGCAGGGTCTTGTTCTCAGCTAATGGTTGTGTGACCCACATGTTGGTTCAGAGCAGTAGAAACTGCTCGTGAGAGCAGCTGGACCGAAGTGGAGTTCAGTGAGTGTCAGCCAGGTGTATGACATCGAGTTATCAGCCTGGAAGCAGCGAGCTGGAACCAAACTGCAATATCAGCAAGGCCCTGCTAATTCCCAGGCACTGTTATCAGCCATCACGTATCTTCATTGTGCCTCCAGACTGATAACTCCACTTTCAGATGTGAGCCTTGTTATTCAGCATTATAAGGCAAATGCTAAGACCTCGTGTGGGGTCTGCTGCCCTCCGTTTCTATTTCCTTTTACAGCAGTTGTGTGTCTTCTCTCCTGTGTTTAACATGAATGAGAAGCATGAACAGCCTTGTGAATAGGAAATGTGATGCTGCGTGGTATGCTTGTGAATCTAAGGCTTGAAGCAGAGTGCTAAAACTCCTGTTGCCATAGCTTTCATCCCTCTTAGACTTACATGTGTCACATAAGCTGAATGAGGTACACAGCCAAAGCAGGAGAGAGGTGTACAAGAAAGGAGGGAGCTGCGAGCAGAGCAGGAATTCTTTCTTTTAATTTTGGCTTCATGATTCAATAGTTACGATGCCAATAACTTCAAATGGTAAACAGCAAGCTAACAAAAGGCTTATGTGGGAGGGAATTCAAGTGGAGCCTGGAATGACTGGCATTCCTTACAATCATCAAAGACCTGTGTGTTCATTTGGACTTCTGGTTAGTACTGGTGGCCATCCCAATGGAGATGCCAATGCAAGAAAGGCCAACAGTCCCATTTATACTGCATGTGGTGGCATGTGTCTGAGTCTAGGTTACAAAGGTAGGAAGTATTTCTTACTACACATAAGTGTTCGATCCCCTGGGTACCTTGTGTACTGCTAGAGGAGGTGACAACAAATGGCAAGGTGTCTGCAGGAGTTAGTTCATTTTGTTTTCTGCTCTGTGGAAGGTAAAGGGAAATGTTTCAACCAGCAAAGCTACCTTGGGAACCTTACAGGTGAGTAACAAATTGTTCTCTTTGATAGTGTTTGTAAGAGGTGCCAATCCACACTAGGGCTGTAAAATAAGCAAACAGCTGTTCTGTGCTGGTGCCCTGAGTGGCTTTGGGTATTCCTGGGCTGAGAAGTAAGCCACACAAAGAAGGGGGGGGGGGGGATAGCTGGGTAGATAGCAGTGACAAAAAGGAAAGGGCAGAATTTGCTTTTAATTTGCTGCTTGTATCAGTCTTTAGGTTCTAAACTTAAGAAAAGTTATGAGCCCTTTCGTTATGTATTGGAGATCAGCATGGGATTTATTATGGAGGCAGCCAGAAGGCAGCAGTGCAACAAGAAAAGGTGAACCTGAGCTCAAGGGGCCCATGTTCTGGGCTCTCAAAAAAGGCTTTGATTCAAGATGCTGCTTCCCATCCTGCACAGCTCAATCCCAAAGCAAAGTGTATTGTAGAATAACTTTCAGTGTTTTTATCTTTCAGTGCTGGTAAGTGCTGAAGGCGATGTATCATGAAGAAAACTGATGCAGACCAGGATTCTATTACAAGATGGCATTTGAATGTGTGCTCTGTGGGCCTTTTTTTTCCCCCACGTGCAAAGAATAGAGCTGTGTCCAAAGGTCTGGTTTGGGTCCTATTCCTGGTATATAAGAAATGTGCTCCAGCTGGTCCAGATCTTGAAGGTTGATCTGAGCATCAACTGAAGGTCAGTAGTGTATGAACTATATGCACTACTTGACTATAAGTACAGCCACTCCTTAATTAGATTAATTACCTTTGTGCGAAGATGCAAAAATAGGTCTGGGATGCGTTACACTCACAGACTAGAGAAAGAAACAAGCAGAAAAGGTGCATGGGAGCTGTTAAGTCGTGGCCTGAACCACTGATTGAGCACATGGGGAAAGGACCCAGTCAGCCTTGGGAGCACAGGTGAAGGCTGTGCAGCTGGTGGAGTCTGGCTGTGCCTCTCTTAGACCTCATTTGAGGGCTGACTGCACTTGGGGAAGTATCTCCTTCTAGACATTTCTCCTTGGTGAAGCTTTCATCTGGAATCTTCCAATACTGGTGAGCAATCTTCTTTCTCTATAGCAGATTTCTGTTGTGCTGGATCTTTTATCATCACACCTTTGTAGTAATGCCTTTCCCATTGCATTGATCTGTCCGACTGCTACATGAGGTTTGTGACCGTGCTCCTGAGTAGGGGCTGTCATGTGGATAGGGACATGTGTGTTGGTTTAGGGAATGCAAAGAGTTAAACAGATCTTATTCTGAGGACCTACAGGCACACAGCTTTGGAGGCTGTAGGCAGTTGTAGGCAGAGGTGTTGCTGTTGCTACTGAGCAAACCAAAGCTTACATGAGTGATGGATGTATGTGCAAGTCAGCTCTGCATGCACAGGTGTGTTGAGAGTTAATACAAGATGCTAGAGCAAGGGAGCAAGCTGGAGTTGATCTCAGGGTAAATGCACATGAATGCACGTTCTCTCCTTCCACAGTGATAAAGAAGGCTGCTCACAGGACCTACCAGCCATGCTTCAGTGAACATTATTAGAATGAATCTGATATATTTTATTTGTATTTCCTGTGCTGTCTCCTAATTTGGCTGCCTGTAGCCTTGGGCTCGTCTCCCTATTATGGTACTTAATTGAAATAAAATATGTGCAACACCTGTTACACTTGGACCCTGAGCTCACCTGGGGTCTGTGCCTCAATATTGAATGATAATAGCATCAGAATATAGTTTTGAATTATTTGCTTTGTGCTTCTATTTTGCTACATAATTAAGTACAGCAGGGCTGCATTTAGATTGTTTTTCTGTTGCAAGGCTCATCTCAGGACAAGAAATGGTAATTGCATGGGGTCAATCAGTTTTGAATAAGATATTGGAAGGCTGCATGGAGGAGATGCCAGCAGGTTAATGCACGTGTTCAGACCTTCCTATGCCTTGAGTATATGGACTGTGGTTAGATGCTGTGGGTCAGGATAAGGCATTGACCCATAAGATGTGGGAATGGCCAGACCCCTGTGTTATCTGGGCCAGTACTGTGTATGCTGAAGGATCAGGCTGTGGGATCTGCTTTATCCTTGTGGATTAACACCAAACTGTTCTCCACACAACAAACATTTGGGGGTAAAGGGGCTGAAAGCTTGACTTGTGATACGTGCTCTGCATGGTAACCCTGCGTGCAGGCTTTTATTGAGGCAAAGAAACAGATGAAGTATAGGAGAGTGGGTAACAGGTGTCAGAAATATTGCCTCATGTGCACATTTTAATTTGGCTTTTAGGTTTAATACTTGACATTTTTAACTGAGTAACAGAGTAATATGTGTTTATGGGGGTAATAAAACTAATGCCTTGAATGTGAACCTTTCACTGAGTGTAAGTGACGAGGAACTGCAGAGGAGCTACCTCAGTTGTAAAAATAATAAGAGAAGCAGATGGGACTGAAGTTAATGGGAGAGTCCTGAATTTAATCTAAATTTAGGACTTGGGCATATTCAGAATGGGGCATCCTTAGAATGCTTCTGCCTGCAAAGGGTTTCTTACTGTGTGCCAGAATAGCAACGTGCTTTGGAAGAAGGACTGCTGGAGCTCATGGCCTGTAGTGATGCCTCTGTATTGCTACAACTGATGGTTGTACAAAGGGTCTGACATAATAAACATAAACAAGTGGGATGGGGGCATGGCAGAGTGAGAGTGCCAACAGGTGTCCCTTGGTCTCACCTTGCAATCTAATGCTGACGATGAGAGAAACTCAGGTTGAATGCCTCAGCCTGTGCATCTCTGTTTAGTAGAGATGCCTAAAAAGGAGCTCATCGAAGGAAGAGTAATTGGAAAGTTCTGGAAATGGAGTTTGTTCCAAATGTCTTGGGAGTTCCTGTGAATGCTTAGATGCAGTTGGGAGCTCGAAGTGATGACTTTAATGGATTAAAACTGATTCTGAAAGAAATATTACTGACGATTTTAGAACAATTTTCTTTATATGGAACTACCCAAGGCCTGCAAACCTATCTGGTGCCTGAAAGGAGGGATGCTTCCTATCACAGCAGTCCCAACCACCTCCCATTGAGCTTCCTTCTTGCTGTTTGCAAGCTGTGTTGAGCTGAAACAACTTTGCAGCAGTTACATGCAAATCCATCCTCCGCTCTTCTCCCGGGGCTTATCGAAATAGCAGAGGAGTTGTCACACATCCCAGAGTGGCAGAGATGATCATCAGCATTGACGTTCTGGGTGAGAAATGTGCAGTGGGAATTCAGGAAGCCCTTTAAAAAGTCTGGATGTCTCCTAGGCTTTGCTTTTCTTTCATTCTCTGCACAAAAAATATCCCACCTTTCTTTTTTTTTTGTATTTAATCTGAAAATCAGCAGTCTATAGAAGGAGCGGTTGCTACCACAGGAAGAAACAAGTTGACAGCTGACTGCTGAACGGGCTGATTCTGCAGCTGGTGTTGGTGTTGTGCTCACTTACACCGCTATTGCAGAGATGTCTTAAGGCCCAGGAAGGAAGATTAACTTGGGCCATCACAAAGCATTTGCTCAGGGCAGGGAAAGGCTGTGGGAAGTTGCAGATGTGGCTGTTTTTCTTTGGGCTCTGTGTTGCAGGAGGCAGTTGTGCTGCTTGCACGTACAGGGGGTGACTGTGCTGATACCCACTGCATGGATAGCTCGGTGCTCCAGTTTCATTTGCTTTCTCCTAGGTTTGTGCAGTGTGGGTAGGATGCCCTGAGGAGAGGAAACATAAGATGAAGGCTACATAAAAAATTCAAGGGTTTTTTTTAATTAATAATAATTAAAATGAAACTTCATATGTTTATATTGTTATTAGAACCAAACTGTTGGAGCAGCTGAATGATGTGGAGGAGAGATGGAAGCATGATGTTTCAGTGCTTGGTGTTAAATGAAAGTCCCAATCTAAAAGCAGTGCTTTTAGGGAAGGGGGGAGGAGGGAATGGTGCAGTGCCTTGCAGAACTGGGGCCATACATTGAGCATCTTCTACAGAGAGAAGTCCAGCTCCTGGCACAGGGCTTTCCCTTCTGCAAACCCCTGCAACAACCTTCTGGTTTTATAGTAGATGAATATCCCATGAGCAGGTGAGATATGAAGCAAGCTGTGTGTGCTCATAGGTCTGCCCTCTCTGTACTGGGATGCCTCCTCCATATGTGAGTGGCTATGTCCAGAATGGAGGTGACTTCTGTGTTAATTAGTGCAGGTCAGACTGTCTGAGTGTGCACCCCTGACATGGAGCTGTGGGAAAAGGCTGCCACAAAATCCACTAGAGTGCTTCTCTTTGGCGTGGGAATTGATGTTCTGTAAGGAGCCAAGATCCCCTGCTTGTAAATCAGTTCTGTTTGTAATATCTGTCAAGTGTTTGGGGACACCTAGGTATCTGATGCTGTATAAATGTCAGTTGTTATTACAGTTGCTTGCTCAGGTTATTGATTTCTCCCCTGCTGTTCTCCCTAGGATGGAGTGATTTGAGGCCTTAGGTAGATGAGCTCTTCCTCCTCCAGCTTGTCTTGCATACGCCGTACATCAAACCTACTTCCCCCAGCCTGCGGTGCACTTAGGGTGTATCATTACCTGTTAGAACTTCCTCACTTTAGCTTTTTGTATCCCTTCAGCGCTGTAGGTTAAACAGTGCTGAGCTCCTGAGTACATTCTCTGCAGCACAGAATATCTTCTGTGATCCTCGCAGTGTTGTTCTGTGGATTTTTGTCTTCTGCTTCTCTTCCAGTGCACGCATCCACACCCATTTACCCTTTATCCTATGAATTCTTCTCTTGTTTGAATGAGAATCTATTCGGCTCTGTTATTCTAGTCTGAAGGACAAGGTTATCATTCTACCTCCTAGCAAATGTGCTGCCCTAACCTTTGAAAGATCAGCTGTGAAATGCAAACCTTCGGCAGGATCTGATCCCTCCAGATTCCCAGCAGTGTTAGTTTTGCACTCAAAGCTTATTTCTTCTCCCCAGCTTCAGAAAGTCCATACTCACCCTCAAGCCCCCCTCCCTCCCCCCTTTCTCTTGGTGTGATAGCAGTAGGAGTTGTTTTTTTTTTTCTTCTACTCCAGGAAAAATTAGAGCTTTTATTGGCAGATGGGGCCAGTTGTGATTATTTAGGCAAGACTTCTCAGAAGCACTGATGTACAAGTCTGTTTTTCTAAATGAGCAGCATCAGAGGCAGTAAGGCGTGATGGATGCATCCAAGTGCTTGCAGGGCAGATGTTATGCTGCCCTTTGGGGATATGTGCTCTCTGAACTTCAGTGCTTTAAAAGCCTTTGCTGGCTTTCTCAAGTCGCGTGGGTGCTTTCCAAGTGTAACTAGCCCAAGGAGTGCTCAGTCTGTTCTCTTCTAGTCATGCTAGAAAAACTCATTCCCACTATTGCAGTGGGTGCGTGGGTTTGGGGGGGGTACCCTTAGTGGGTCTGTCTGGCATCATTGGCACAGTAAGGAATGCTGGTGAGAACTGGCTGTGCAGTAGTAGTGGGACCCAGCAATCTGCAGAGCAGAAGGTCTGGCTCGCTCATCTTTTTAATTAGAACCAGATCCTTTCCTGGAAGCCCTCCCTGCATCAACATGTTGCCGTGCCAGGTGCCGGGGAAGCACAGCATCAGAAGAGAGACTTCAGGTCCCAAAGAACTTGCAATCTGCAGTGCAATTAGAGGTGGTTGCTGCTTGAATCTCATCTGCTAACAGTTGTTCTGCTATCATAAAGTGCAGCTTGGCTAATTGCCCTGAATATTACCCCGGTAAGCCTTGCAACAGTCCTTCCAAACCCTGAGCTGCTGGCTGTGCTCAAGATAGCTGCTGTAGAGCTTGGTTCTGTGTCAGCTCAGCTGCAGCTGTGTCATGTAGTTGATCTGACCAGCTGCACTCGGAATTACAAATTCAGTTATTTGACTTGACCGGGACAAAGAGCAGGTTGGTGTCAGAAACAGGAGCAGAAAGAACATTTCACTGCTCTTAGGCTTGGTCCTGTCTGCTACATCTACTCCATCTTTGCTTCCTGGCAGCATTAACGGCACTAAATGGTTCTAGCAGAGCAGAAAGGGCATGGGGTTCCTTTGTGCTTGGCAGGGAACTCAATAGAAACGTGGGGAGGGCAGGAAAGAGGATTCATTTTCCCCTGAATGTGAATGAGAGACACTTTTATGGGTTTCTTTCCCTTTGTGTGCGCTGGGAGCAAGGGGCAATAAATTGGAGGGTTTTTATATCTTGCACAAAAGCTGACGTTGCTAAAATATTGCATTATTGCCAGCTGCCATAAATGAGCTCTTCAAAGAGACACAGCTGGACCCCGTGAATATGGGGGCGAAGTGATTACCGAAAGCCATCAACCGGCTCTGGAAGAACTGTAGGAAAGTCAATAACTTATTAACACTACTTTTTGGATTATCTGGGTTCCTGAAGGGATTGCTCTCCCACTGCTTAAGTAAACGGTGTTTTTGTTATGCAAAGCTATGGATTGTCATCCCCTCTTACACTCCTGACTCTAAGTCTTGGAGTCTAAATTGGGAGAGAGTAGATCCAAGAATAAAGGCAATGTGCTTTCAACTTGGGGTTTAAAAGATGCTGCTTTTCTCCCTTTCTGTTCTTCTGAGGAGTTATATCTTGTTCCTAAGGTATCAGGGATGGGCGAGAAGGCTACTTAAAAGAGCTGCCAACAGAGCTGTTCTCTTCAGTGCCTCTGAATTTCTCAGTAATGGCTCTCTTCTTTCTAGGTTGA
Organism: Coturnix japonica; assembly: GCF_054131305.1. Taxonomy (NCBI): domain Eukaryota; kingdom Metazoa; phylum Chordata; class Aves; order Galliformes; family Phasianidae; genus Coturnix; species Coturnix japonica. The sequence continues at coordinate 15,431,748 of NC_140679.1, read as the reverse complement.
AGTCTTGGTTTAATGATGTTGGGGTGGAACAGGAAGGGAAGCTGCTGGACCATTCAGACTTGTGAAGGCAAGGAAGAGCTTCTCAGAGCCTTCTGAACAGTGTCGTGTGGATGTTTTGTACACTGGAAAACTTTCAGGAGCTGTAAAGAGAAAAGCCCTTAGAAAAGAGGGCTCCTGCTTGGATGCTGAGTTTCTCAAGGGGAATTCTCCTTCGTTCTTGTCCTCCTCCTCCACATGCATTAAATTAATTTACCTACTTGATGGTGCGTGTCTCTATCATGGGGAAAGGAGAATGTAAACTACTTTTTATATACACATTTCTTGCACCATTAAACTATTCTTTCTGTGACAGAACCTATGAATAAGTTACAAGAGGTAACCTAGACCGTTCTTAGGACATCCCTTTCTGTATTAAATGTATGCATGTGCATCTGCACTTAACTCTTTGTGTACTATCCAGCTAAAGGTAAAAGTAGTTATAAATGACAGTGATAATTATGGGAGTGCTAAAGCTTCCTCTGTCAGAGCCTGCCTTTGTGGTGGGATCAAGTGTTGCTCGGTAGGACTGGTGGAACTGCAGGAGTGAGGCTGTTAGGCTCAAGGCTGGAAGGGAAAGGGCTTTTCCAGAGGTAAAGCATTGATAGGAGTAGCTCTGCAGGCTTCCCTCTTCCCCATCAGATAAGGGAGGGGGGGGAAGTGGGCAGGAGGCTGAGAGAAAAGCTTGTTAACGAAATTTGTTTAAACATTTAGCGTCTCTGCTGCTGTTCCTCTGCACTGAGCACGCATGACAGGGGGTAATTTATGTCCCGAAATTACAATCCATATGAATTAGCTTGGCACAAATACATCATTTCCTAATAATATAGACAAGATGCTTCAAGGAATGATGATGAGAACAGCCCTTTCCTATATGTTCTGCTTTACCTGCTGAGTAATTATCTAATCATTTTCTCCTAGTGATATAATAGGAATCTTATTCCCTCCCACCCTGTGAGGGGGAAGTGCTGCTGCAATACAAGGGCCCTGAAATACCACTAGTAGATCCCTTTTGGAGCACCCTACCTACAGCTGCTGGGGTCAGCTGGAAACCTGCGTGGTTTGGGGGAACTTCCTTCTGTCAGCTCAGCAGTGAGAAACTTCCCATCTGTTTCAAGATGGGATGTTAAGTGTGGATGGTTACTGTGGGACCACTCGTATCTGTGTGCTCACACACCTCGCTTTGGTTCTGCCAGCCCACATCACAAATAAACAGCAGAGCCTTTCCCTTACCCCTGTTTTGTACAGCACCGTGCCCAGGGGTTTCCTCAAAGATGATTTGGACTTCTAGATTCACCTGCAATGTTAATGACTGAGATGCCAATTAGTCAGGAGGCACTGGGCTGGATTTTCTTCTATGTTCTGTTCTCTTCTCCTATTCTTCATTCCCAGGAAAGCTCTGAGGAGCTCTGGGATAAAGGTCTCTCTCCATCACCTGTGCGTGTGATTTCACATAACCCTGTTTATGACTGCCTCATGTTACCATAGTGATAAATAATGATTTAAAAGTCTTCCTTAAATCTGGTACAATAGCGTGGAGTCCTTGCAGAGCTGGTGACTGGCTGGGTTTGGTGGTATTCCAACACTTGGACCCTTTTTGTTGCTCAAAACCCAGCAGCTTTGGAGGAGCTGTTCTGCACTGTGTGCTGCTGTTGCCCTCAAGTTCTGTTTGAGGCAACCTCATGTGTGTTGCTGGTGAAACCTGGGGTTGTATAGCTGTATTTAGAGCCTTTCAAAGGGGCCACAAATCTTCACTGGCAAATAAAACGGGACCTTGTGTCCCACAGACTCATCCCAGTGCCTTTGGAAGTGGCAGCTGTGTGCAGAGTTAATGTGGTACTTAAATGCTTTCCAGCAGTGGAGCGTCCTTGTGCTGTAGTGGTTAGGGATGAATGGCGATAGGATCTCACACGAAGCCTGCTTGCTTTGCTTAGTGGTTCTTCCACATAAATTTCCAGGAGGTTTTTTTGTTGCTTTTTTTGTGTGGTTTTTTTTACCCTTTCTCTCTTCTTTATAGCTGTCACATAACAGTGAGCTGTGGCCATGCTGATGCATCTTGTATTCTGCTGCCAATTTATTACCTCCTCGAGATGTAATAAACATTATACTAATAATCAGCTTGTAGGCAGGAAACAGAAATCACAAACGCATGAAAGTCTGCAAGGGAAAAAAGGGGAAAGCAACACAGAATTGTGCAATTGTTTAACCTTGTGGCCTTCCAGCAATAGCAGACTGAGAAACAGGCGCCCTTCTCCTGTGCTCTGTGGTGCAGTGACCTTGCTGGATAATTACCTTCAGGTTGTTGTCGCAGCCACTCTCAGCACAGCGAGGGAGCAGAGAAAACCTCATGCCTGTCAGATGCTGGTGGGTGTCACTGTACTGAGACAAAGCATAATCACCAAAATCATGCAATAACAAGCTGGCACGATTAAGAAAACCTAATAAGTGGCAGGACTAGAAGATCAGCTTATTCTGTCCTTATACAGGCAGAGCTCCTTCACCTTTACTTATAGGGTTTGTAGTTAAGAGCTTGTTGCTGGCTCTGGATATGAGGGTCCTGTTATCTCAGCACCACGTTCTGGATTGTTTGCAGACAAAGGGGCAAAGCTGAGAGCAAGAGGGAGAACTTCAGGACAAGGCAGCAATAAGCTCCCTGTTCAACCTGCTTGCTGCTGTTGTTGCTTGAGAGGGAGGTGAAAGCTGGATCTCTGCAAAGAAATGTGTGTGATAGCAAAGAAAAGCATAGAGGGGTGTTGCTGGACCAAGATTTCCTTAATTTGTTTTGGCTCATAAAAGAAAGAAGGTCTTACCATCAAGATCTGGGTAATTGTGGGACTGAAATACAGACTCATAACAAGGAAAAGAGGAGCAGTGAGCCAGTCAAGTAATGTGAATTGATTTAACCAACCGCTATGAAGCTTCTCAATGATGCCAAATTAGTAATTAAAAAGTATATTGTCATGTGTTGAGTTATCCTTCTTTGTGAGTCTAAGTACATTAACACATTTACAACCTCGGAATGAATTGTGTATCAGCAGTGTGCGTTCCTAATTGAGATACTATTAACATGCAAATCAGAAATAGTAAGAATAAGAAGAAAAATGATCTTAACCCACTGAACTACAGGGACAATAGAGTAGCTAGAAGAGGGTGGTGCAGCTGAGATCACAGTTGGAGATGGGGACGCTGAGCCATGATCTGCCTCCCAGGCCTGCTGGGTCACAGTGTAAGAGATGCTCCATACTGAATGTTAAAGGCATGACACCAATTAAGAACTTCTTGTGTTTATCTGTTGCTTTCCATTGGGGCTGCCAGACTGAGCTGGCTCCAGCCAGGATCTTCCCATCAGACTTGTACTGTTATCTCAGTTTCGTAATGACATCACGTCCATTCTGTTGCTCAGGATGGCCCACTTCAGCCACAGAGCAGCATTATCATTCTTGTGTTATTAGTGGTGACAGCACAATATTTTTCAGCCACCTGAAAACGCTGTTTTGCTGATCACTTTTTAATTTATTGCGTTATTGTGAATTATGGAGCCCTTTCGTTCTACTCCCAGCAGATAAAAATGCATTTGCTTTCAGCTGATCTCAATACAAAAAATCAAATCCCGTCTCCATCTGTGCGTGCAGTGTGATCAGAGCATGGACTGACATAGGAGGTCGATGGGAACAGCCAGGTTTGGGTCTGCTTCTCTTTATGGGGCTGAACAGAACGCAGTCCAAACTCAGCAGTGACTTTTGAGGGTGCAGAGTCCAACCATGGTGCTTAATACTAATAATGTGTAGTGAATTTCTCAAGTACAGTCATCCGTCGTTTTGCTTTATCAATATTTCTTATTAAGGCTGGCAAATGAGGGGAGGAGGAGAGACCGAGTTCCTTATTTGTTGCCGTGCTTAAGTTAAAGTTTCTTTTCAAATAACAAAAGTCTAAATTACATTTTATTTTCTTACCAGCTGCTATCTCCCCGAGACAGATTGGGAGATCAATTATCACAGCGGTGAATGAATCTAATTTTTCAATATAATTTACTGTAATTCCATATTCTCTGCCCAAGAAGCAAACAGTGCTGGCTTTTCTTTCCAAGCAGGGAGCTGAGAACAACAGGAGAAGCCTTGCAAAGACAGCAGCCCCACTCTAATATAGCAAAGACTTCAGGGCTGGTGCTCGGGGTAAGGATTGTTTGTAGTCCTTGTGTGCTTTCCTTAGAGACTTTGGTAAATCTGGAGTTGACTTTTGGGGTCAGAGATGGTTGTGCTGAATTCTGGGTACATTTGCCTTGATTTTTGTGGGGGGTTTTGGTTTCTGCCTGGCTTAAGGGCCACAGTCCAAGACTGAAATTCATCCCTGTGTCCTTTGCCTCTTATTTGCTGTAAATGTCCTGAAATGTGACTATGGGTACGTAAAGGAATAGTGTGCAGAACTTAGACATCAAGGGAGAGCAAACAGAAACTGCAACACTTGTTTTCTTCATTTAAGATCCCAGTAAATAATTCACCATTCAGCTCTATGGCTGCAATTAATTGGCACTAATTTAGTCCTCCATTTCAAAAGCCCCAGGATATAGGGGTTGATACAAGGAATCTATGGGGGTCACCAGTAGTTCTGCACTTGGTCTGAGATGCAAACAAATGGGTGTAGGGTTGTGTTTATTTTCCCCATATTATTTATAGCTTCACGTAGTGAGAAAACATTTTGTTTGTTACATTAAAGATTCCTTCCCAAAGATGGTTTGGATTGATTTCTTTTCATTGCAGTAATGCATAAATCAAGGAATGATTATATTTTTTTTCTGTGCTGAAACTAATAACTATGTGAGCAGTAGCACAAACACTACAAGCACAGGACAGCACAACAGCATGAAAAGGTCACTTGCCAGGTCACGGTGTCTCTTTTTTGCTTGTTTAGTGAATGACTGCAATTTCTGTCTTTTATGTCCCCACAATCACCGTTGTCCTTTGCCATATCTATGATTTTTCCATATTAGAACTGAGGCCTCTATTCTCCAAATGACAAGTTTGAATAAAGCAAAGCCCACACCCTGCATTTTAATGCAATTGTGGGGATGCGCTGCTCCAGCCCTGTGATGGATGGAAGGAGCAGTGTCTCTTGACTCTACACACTAACTCCTTTGGCAAAGGTAGGAAGAGCTTTTGAACGCTTATGGATTGCACAACATATTGCACAACAAGATAGAGAACAGGATTTCAGCAGCATCCAGTATGAGTTCATGCTGGTTGGGACTGCTCCCTGGAGCAATTTGCTTCTTATTGCTTATTTTAATCTTAGATTGTAGTTGATGGGTGGGGATTGGAGCAGAATTGGGAGACAAAAGAGCCCAAAACATTAGGAATCTAAAATGATGTAGCCAACACAGAGCAAATGGAAATTGCAGGAAGGTTTGGGTGTTCATATGCTAATTGTATCTCACTTCCTTGAGAGCCACAATCACTTCATTGTTTTTCTGCTGTGTGTTTTTGAAAAGATTTCGTTGAAGCTTCCTTAATGAGGCAGACACACAATGAGAGAGAGAGATATGTTGGGATGGAAACGTCTTCTGGATCCTCCATGTTGATTCTCCTTTGATTTCTTTTGCAGTGAACTTGTTCACTTTACATACAGAAGCCAAATTGGTTTAGCTGAGAGACCAGCCAATTCCAGACTGGCATCCCAGAAACAAGCTGTGCTGCCTTGAGCAAATGTAGATGGGGAGATGCTGTGTGCCCTGTAGTGAATCCTTGCTGGGTGGTGCTGCCAGATAGAGAGCTCTGCATCACTGCAGTGAGGAACCCAAGCCAGGCTGATGGTTTATTGGTATAATCCTTATGTGAGGGCTGCTGGAGCCCAGAGAGATGCTGCAGACACTGGTGTGACTCGATGTGTGCTGGAAGGAGTCCTTGGTGCCATTAATTACAGTTCCTATAGGCTCTTTCTCAATTCCTTGTGCAGGCAGGCAGTGAGAAGGGGAATGCAGGCAGTGACCCTGTGGGCAGCAGGAGAACTCAGCAGCAATATAAAAAGCCTTTTATTTTTCCTTTCTAAATGTGGTGCTGCAATGAAAGAAAAAAAATGTATTTAATAAATGAGGAGAGAAGCAAATGAGGTTGTTGCCAGGGAAAGGCGCTCATCACTGTGGTAGTTTCTATATCATGTTTGCTTTGGCTTTATTTATTTCTTCCTTTGTTTTGCTGCTATTAGAAGAGATGATTCCAGTGAGCAATGGAAGCAAATCTCACCTTTTTTTGTTGTTGTTCCGAATCCTGCACAGGGGATGGGGCTGACTAAGTGAATGTGTGGACTACAACTGCAGCTGATGCACTCAAGGACTGAACAAAGGACCTTAATTCTGTGTGTGTTACATGGGTGTATGTATATTACATAACGCAGATTATCTTACATATGAAATATAGCAGCTTGAACTAGAAAGCTGAGCCCCTGCCATGACATCTCTATCCAAGTATACTCATTTCTTTACCTTGTGTGTGCTGGCTTAGCTGCAGTATGAGTAGATTTACATCTCTGATGGGGGATACTGAGAACCCCAACGCTCCCAAAATATCTGTGGAGTTTGGACTCTGCTGCAGTTCTTTCTGTCATTTGTAACCACAACTGTTGAAACTGAAAGGACAAGCCTCTATTTCTTCACCTGTACAGCAACCGGATGCGTAAGAAATGTAGGATCTTGTAGGATTTCAGACCCAAATGTTTTCATAGTAAGTAGCTACAGCTTCTTAAATTAGTCTGCCATGAGAGAGAACTCAGAACACCTTTTGCTGCTAATTTTAGCACGTGCCTCTTGGGGAACGATGCCACAGAGTCTGTGGGTGTCTCAGCCTTTAAGGGCAGAGATGAGCTCTGACAACACAGTGCAGTCACTGGGTCAGGACGGTGCCTCGTGCCCCATCCCAGAGATGCCTTCGTGATGCAGGCAGTGACACAGGGTCCCAATGTGAAGACATTAACCATGTTCTAGCTGAGTTCTTTCCAGTAGTTAATCGTTCCTCATCCTTTTCCAAAGCTTTCAAGATGCCATTCTATCCATTGGGGCTGAATGTCATCCTCCTTACTGTGTAGTGGATAGGCACGAGAGTGATGAGGACTCCAAGCTGTCATTTGAAGCTATAGCCACATGATGAATTTAGGAATAACTCCTGGTTTGCCATGATAGTCTGTGGTGGATCTTATCTTTTGTCTTGCTTTAAAAATAACAAAAAGTCCTTGAAACATTCTGTTGTTTCCACATGAAAACAATGTGTTTGAGTATGACAAATCACATCCCACTCAGCCAAGTCGAAGCCTTCACACTCATTAGCTTTCTGCTTGTTTCTTTCCTTTTGATGCACCTCGCTTCCGCCTCCACTCCTGCTAGCGTGCACTGCTTTCCATTGTCAGAACACGTTTTGGTCTGTTCAGGCAGAGACAGGCATTGCCATGTTTAAAGAATATAAGCTTTTAATTTGATGGCATCATGATCAGCTGGAGATGGGTTCCTTTTGTTCATGTTTCTTTGCTTAGACACTTGCCAAGACGTGGAGATGTAAAAATAGCTGTCCTTGGTTATGCAAGCATTGCAAAGGGGGAGAAGCAATGGGCTCCTGTGACTTTTGTCCTGGCTTTGCTGCTGGTTTGTCATTTAGTTTTGCCACAATAGCAAAGCAAAACATTTGTCACCAGTCTGCTGTGTGTGTGCAGACATGGGATCCTTGTGTCTCGGGTGGGCCTTGAAGAGCCGGTTGGATAAGAGACATCCTACAGAATAAAGAATGAGGCCATGAGCTTATTTGTGGTCCTGAGCTTTCCCAGCAATGTTTCAACTCATCTCATTCACTTCAAACTCTCCCCCAGCACAAGGCATCGACAGAATTGTATGTGTGTTCCCCAAGATTATATAGAGAAAGCAGCTGCTCTTTGCTGCTGGTGCAACAGAAAAGCCATTTCCACACTTGAAGAGCTGAACTAAAGCCAGCAGCATCAATGCACCAACAGGCGCTCACCAACAGCGCTCCTCTTGGAACGGGGATGCTGATCAATTGAAACTGATTCTTCTGTGATGATGACAAACAATCCCCTGCATTTTCCAGGCTCTCTACACAAAGCTTATTGTAGTGTCATGTAAAATATTTATGCTGAATTCATTTGGATGCTGTGACTTATTATCCACAAATGAGTTCTACAAAACCTTTTCAGAAAACATTTTACTTCTGAGCAGAAAAGTGCCTTTCTGCCTTCAGTGCTCTGGGATGTGATCACACCCCTCCCCTTACTTACATTATCTGTCTAAGAGTAATTTGCATTTTGAAGAATAGCATTTAAATGTTTTATTTCTTTTCTCTTTGGGAAGTCTGTTTCATTTTGTATTTTTTTCCTTCTTCATGCGTTTTCACCCTAGCAAGTAAATGTTTTCTCCATCAGGGTAGGAAAAATATTCCTGTTATAATCTTGTACTGGGGACAGAGCTTTGAGTTTCCATCTCCTTTGCCTTGGGTTCCTCAGTCCTCCTTGGGCAGCTCCAGCAGCAGCTGTAAGTGTAGTTAGAGGAACCAAGATACTTAAGGGCCCCTCTGCAAAAGGGTATGGAAGTATCCAAATAGCAAAGATGCCGATTGCTGCGTTAGCATCAGCCTTGCTGTCACAGCTCACGTGTTTGTGTTGGTAACCTGAAAGCAGAAAAAAGGCAATGAAGTCTCACCCTCCATTGAGAAAGAACCAAGGAGTTAAATTCCCATTCCATAGCAGCTAGTTGGCCAATAGGCTCTGCATCACTGCAGCCCAACCAGGGCTCTGGCTTCAACATCAGTAGGTGCCTTTGGGCATAATTGGTGGTTGCTGCAGTGAGAAGAGCAGGGGATACAAGGCTGAAACTGCAGGAGAGCAGGTTGTGTTTTCCCCCTGTTTATGGGAACAACTTGCTTTGAGTGAAAGCCTCCTGCCAGCTCCGGGTGTGCAGTTGGGTAATTGAGTTAGCACTTGTCTGTGCTCTGTGCTGTTTGATCTTCACGCAGCCCATTTTGGGGGCACAAGGTGATGACAGTAACTTCCATCCACGTTAGTTTGTTTCTTAAGGCTGCTGTTGCTTTCTGGAAAGACTTCAGATTTCTGCTGTTGCTGCTAGCGAGGGTCCTTTATCGACCCGACCCTCCCCTTTGGGAAACCTTTTCAAATTGCACAAAGTAATGATCTGATTCGGTGGTGGATATTTTCCTTTCACTGAAAGAACTCCCCTCCATCAAAGAGGAAAACAAATTGCAACCAGAACGGCCTTTGCTGCGTCTCCAGAAACATCGCTGTTGTAGGAGGATGCCGCTGCAATGATAAATATGCTATTTTCATTGCTTTAATAATTAAAAATGCACTTAAATCCTTCTGCACACACAATAGAAAGGTCTATTGCATTTATTCTAGCCTCACACGGATCCTTAAGGTTTTATGGGCACTTTAAAAGCTGAAATAAAGATCCCTTTTTTTATATCCCAAAACCAGCTGTCTCTCAAACTGCCATCCCATTCCCCACAACTGTAGTTATTTTCTCTGACGTGTTGCATCTGGTCTGCAGCCCTTTGCCTTTCTTTCTCTTAGAGGCACACAGGTGTGGAGCTGAAGTCTCCCTCTGCTCTCACCCAACCCCTTTGAATGCCATGGGATGTGGGCAGTGCGATGTTGGGAAGTGGAGGTGGGGGATGCCAAGCTGCAAAGAAATACAGGCATCTGTGCCCCATTCTCCTCTCCACAGCCAGTATCAATGCACCTAACTGATGTGTTTCTGCTCTAGCTGAGAAGCAAGTTAAAGTCTGGCATACTTGCAATGTGTGGCAAGTATCTCTTTGCTTCCATTTGCCATCTGTATAATGGTGATAATACTGTTCTGCTCCCAAATGGCAGCTCCTAATGCAGCTCCAAGGTCCTGCAAGTACCCACACCAGCATGGTTTTGCTTCTGAAATTATCCTGGCACTGTGGGGAGAGGAGGAAGCTGGGAGCACTGAAGTAGCAGACATTGCACCATTAGCCTTGGGTGCTTGATTGGACTGCAGAGCATCAAAGGATGAGAAAATCGAATGAATTAAAAGAGAAGTTCTGTTCTGCAGGATCATTGTATCAGAACAATGTCTGTGCAGTGCTTTTTGAGATTCACACAAGGAGTCTCCTGGAGAAATAGAACTGATGGATCTGGGCTATTTGGAATATGTATTTGTTTTCATTATCACTCTTTGTCAGAAAATGCCCTCCAAAGGAAATAAATACAAGAAACTATTAGATGGGGAAAAATTGGTGATTTTTACAATCTGCTTTCCTCCCACCTTGCTTTTTTGTATTCGCATCCTATTTTGTTTTGCAAGCTCAGTTTCATTTATAATGAAGTTTCTTGACGCTTGATTGGCAGCTGAGGACAATTTGCTACATATCAGTGGCAGAATAAAGGCACAATGATGAATGGTTTAGGAAAACACAAGGAAAGAAAAATACCAATTTCGGTAATGGGTTTGTTGACAGAATTCCCTTTGGTTTGGTTGGAAGTTCCCTCTGCTGCGAGGGGTTCCCAGTGGTGCAGTAACATGGTACACATCATTGCCATCAGCTCCCTGGGCAGTGGGGCTGCTGCTGTCATGTAGTTGTGACCTCTCCCAACCTTGAGCTGCTTCATCTAGAGCAAGAATGATCGACCTTAAAGGCCCCTTTTGACCCAAACTGTGCTATGATTCTATGACCCCCAAGCTGCAAGACCCTACTGAATTGTTGGAGGAATCTGATATGGATCCAAACAGATAATTAAAATGGAAAAGAAATTAAGAGATTTCTTTATTACTAGAGGTTCTAAGTTAGTATTCAGCAACTGGATTGGGAATAAGGAAACACAGTATGCCATAGCATAGTTCCTTATGAAGAAGGGAGCAGATGAAATTCCCCCCTGAGTAAAATAATGAGGTTAATAAGAATAGCTGTGCCTCCCCAGTTAGGGGACACAGGAGGCATGTGTATTACTGCCTTGGCAAAGGAGGCTGTGATGACCAGCTGGGGCTGGTGGTTTTAAGGAAGCTGTAATAAGCAGATCAAAGTGTCTTTGTGTAGTAAATACATGCCAGTGCATGGAGGGGAGCATGCAGGTAAGCTCTTCTGTGCAGAATTACATGCTAAAAGAAGCCATTGCTGAAAAAGGACAAAGCTTTGCAATCTGCAGCTGTGGTTCTTGGGCTTCTCAAGAAATCTTGCATGATCCTCAGAACATCGTGTGATCCAATAAAACGTCATGGTTGTTCTCACAGCTATGAGCTGTGGTCTATAGCTACAGTGTGAGGCAGCAATGGGAGCAAGGAGCTGGGATTCAGGGTCCTGGAGCTGCATCTCAGCCCACAGTGCAGCAAAGCTTGGCTAGAAAGATGCTTTCTTCCCATATCTGCGGTGTCATGCAGTTGTGCAGTGCTTCAGCTCCCTCCTTCCCCCTTGCAGAATCAAACTGCTCACAACTGTGTCAGGTCCTGGCCTCGGGAGGAGCTCAAGTGGGAGAACCTTTGGCAAGGAGAGACAAGAGGATTTGCCTAATGAAATTCCTCCTGAGCCTGAAATTGAGCAAGTCCTTGTGGTGAGAGTCAGTAGCAGCGCTCCCTGTGAGCGGTGGGAGCTGATGTGCTGGGGCTGCTCACCCTGCAGCCTGCAGAGCTCAGCCTCCATCTGTGTTTGTGGATGCAGAGCAATGCTGTGCTGTGCTCAGGGTGTCAAAAGAGCATTTATGCTTGAGGGAAGCATGAACCGTGCAAACATCTTGAGTGACTGAAGAGAAGGGACAGCGAGCCAGGGGGAAGTGATGGGGATGCAGGAAGGCAGAAAGCATCTTTTCCATTCTTCGTGACAAGAAAAACAAAGCATGTTCCTTCCTCCTTCAAATTAGAAGGGTTTTTTTTTCTGTTTTAATGCTTGCTAATATATGCTAAGCTCGCATTGCTTTTCAAAAACTGACAGTTATGTGCCACTGCTGCCTTCAGTCACCCTGGAGTAGGGGGGAAGGTTTATTTTTACGACTTTAAGCATGGTGTGATGGTGAGAGAGCTCTCTATTTATTTCACCTGAGGAGGAACTGCAGGATAAGGTGTGAGTTGGGTGGGAGCTCAGCCTGCTTTGCTAACGCTGAAATCTAAGCCAGAGATTCTGCTTTTATCACCGCACTGTCTACAGGAAGAAAAGGGTTTGCTGTGCTAATTACTACTCTGATTTCCATTAAACTGTTACTCCGCTACTTAAAAGCCATGTCTGTTTTGCATGCTTCTGGGAAACATGAACAGTTTCTAGAGAAAGTGGATTATTTTGCTTTTCCTCTCTTCCTGCTACCAGGAAGGGGGGAAAAAAGCCAGCAGTGGTGGTGGGGATGCTGTAACATCAGTAAGGTTAATGATAAGGCAGCTGGCATCTATGGGCTGAATGTTGAACAGGTTCTGCATTTTATGAGTGCAAGGAAAGCAAAAAGCATGAGTTTGGGAAAGGGAGAGATTCTGGCATCCCTATCTGCCCTTCTGGTATCCCTGTCTGCCCTGCAGGATTCTGGATGGAAAGCCAAAGTGTTCACAGCATTTCTCTTTCCTTGGGCCTATGATTCGTGGCCTCGTTGGTGCCATGAAAGAGGATTGAATGTTTCATTTGTGGTGAATCTGCTTAAAAATAGAAGAAAAAAAAGCCAACTGCTCATTTCCTGAGATCCCACCACTCTGCATCCTACACCAGGCAGTCACACAGGCAGAGGTGGGCAGCCAGGGAAGCTGTATATCAACATTTAAAAGGAGACAAATCTGGGTTCTGGGAGATCTTTCTGACAATTTTGATATCCAAAAAGCACCAGAAGAGATGGAATATTTTCTTCCTTCGACTTTACAGTCAAAACTGGAGTTTTGCTGCAAGAATATTTTTAGCTGTTGGTGTTACAAGGAATAGCACGATCTGATCTCAAGATGTTTGGCAGGCATTCTTATTACCTCTGAAAAATCTGGGTAGGATGTGATCTTTGTTATGCTGGTATGAATCCAGGGGATGCAGACTGAGATTTTTCTTTGCGATGAGACACTTCCTTGCAGTGCAAGAAATGCAAATGCAATCATCCAGCTCTTCCCTTCCTTTCCAAAACAATCAAAGTAGCTTTTAGAGATTGATGTAGGACAACAACAACAAAAAGGAAATCAACCTTACTGAAGTAGTAACTAATCTAAACCACGTGAAAAATAGACCCTGACCCTAAAAAAAGAGGCAAAAGGGAATTGTATCTACCTACTGCTCTGCTGCCAACAAATGTGGTAGGATGAAATGATTTCAGTTTAATTTAGATGCTGTTATTTGCATGGCACGAACATCTTGTAATGTTGTTTTTAAGAATGGCCTCTGTGTGTGTTTCTTGTGACGTGATATTGAGAACCTTCAAAGCAGCTCTATGGAGAAAGGAGCCATTATTTCTGGTGAAGCATATGCCATAGTCAGGGTAAGGAGCAGCTCAATCCATCCTTCCTCTCTTACAATTTTACCACGAAGGGAAAACATGATTTTAAGCTTTTGAACATTGATTCAGTGACAGTACATGTACATCTTTGAGCGCCATTAAGGTCACTGAACATTCGTTCTTAGAGAAAGTGTCACACTGACATGGCAATTATTGATTTTCTTTTCTCTAACCCAGAGGCGCTCTCTTCCTTTTTATGTCTGTGTTTGTACATATCTTATTCTAGCTTTCCTTTTCTTTGCGTGTCAACTCATCACCATTTTTAGGTGATTAAGTCATTAATCACACAGCAGTTAAAGAGGCATTTTGCAGCCCTGGGAGTGAATTGTGGTGCCAGGGGTGTAGCCCTTTGAACTGCAGCCTTACATGGGCATCACTGGCAGCAAAGTGCCAGCATGTATGGGCACAGCTTGTCCCAGGAAGAAGTCTGAGCCTTGGCCTTGAATCAGGTAAAGATTTCCACGAAGATTTAATGGTTTGAACTGAATCTGCTGGGTGTCTGAGCAAAGCAGCTCTGCCTCTGTGCTTCCTAATGGCTGCAGGACCTCAGCGTTGCCCGGTGTTAGCCAGGCTTCTGCATTCAAAGTGCCAGGGTAGCACTTTATCTCCTCCTGCTGAGACACCCAGGGTCTCTATTAGCTCAATAATTACTCACCAAAGTTCCTGTTTTCGTAGCAATGATAACAGTTGTTAATCACATGCTGTGCTAGGATTATTCCTCCTCCGCCAATCCCATGCATTATTCCGAACTTGACACACACCAGCTAGGGATGTATATTAATGCAACTGCAGAAAGTCATTAAGTTTTATGTATTGTGGGTGTTAAGTGTGTGAAGGTAGAAGTCACAGTCAGGGATGTCTAATTGGAAACCACAACACAGCCTCATAGGCTGACAAACAATATGAAGGTGGGCATCAAGAGTTCAGCATGCAGCAGAAGAGCAAAGAAGTTGCTGCTGAGGTGTTAATAAGTTCCTGAAATTTAGGAATGGGTGTTTTGGGGCCATGAGAAAAGGTGTAAGTGTTATATTAGCTGGGCTTTCTGAGACGGAGGGCTAAGCTGATGTAATTAGTGCAGCAGTGAGTGAGCTGGTGCTGCAGGAACCAGAGTTCCTTAGAAGAACATCTAAAAATAGCTCCATTTCAAAGGAAGTCACAGTGGAGTAACTGAGTTGCAGCCAGGTGAGAAAATAAAGGAGGAATACACAGATAGCTGGCATATCTTTTTATAGAGAGGGAAAAATTCATGCTAGGTCTTTGTATTGAGGTGAAGCATCTCTCTGTTAAGCCAGCTTAAGATGGAGAACTGACTTCTGTCTAACTCGCATCTGCCTGGCCATAAAAGCCATTGAAAATATGTGTCTGTCAGCAGAGTGATTGTATTGTAAGGATTTCTCATGCTGCCCCTGAACATACACCTGCTGTGTGACAGTCAGTCTTAAAACACCGAGTCTGAGCTGTTACATTATTGCTCAGTATTGTTTATTGCAAGGAACAATGTGGCAGAAGTGGGGCTGGAAGGGTCTGTAAAGTTCAAGTGATAAATGAGAAGAATAACCTAAGAGTTTTGGAAGAAAGATTCCGACCGAATCTGATGTATACATAAAAAGATTTCAATTCTCAACTTAATATTGGGCCTTATCTATGGTTCCTTTAGTACCCAGCCCTTAACAGCTGTGCTGGCCAACACAGGATGACAACAGGCTCTTGTTAGGAGTACAAGACTTAATTTTTCCCTGCTTGCATTTTGCATAACGGGGCAGTAGATGCATATGGGGATTGATGTTTTGGGCCAAGCTGTGGGGCACTTTGTCCTTCTCCCTCTCCTGCTCCTGTCTAACAAATGGGTTTTTCCAGCCAGTTCTGATGGGCCGGGTTGTGGCACAGTGGACCCAGCCAGCACATTTTGGCATCAGGAATGGTTAGGCTTTCAATGTTGTTTGGCAGCACTTATTATATATAGAGGCCAGGGCTGGTTCTTTGGCTCTTCCAGCATACAAATGTAGATTTGTTCACTATCCCTGGGTCATAAAAATCTCTTCAAGGCTGCACTCCAAACACAAGGGATCATTTTAGGAAGCCTCTTAGTTCTGTGCCTACTTCTGTCTCCCTGGATCAATGAGGATGCGTCCTGCTGTATTATTTCCCTTCACATAGGTGGGATGAGGGAAGGATTGCTGGGAGCACTTTGTGCTCTAAGCATTGTCAGAGCTCCTTCTGCTTTCCCCTTTATTTCAGTGTATCACAAAGGCTTCTGCTGACCAGCAAAACTGACCACCTGTCCCATTCCTCCCTTTCTCAGGCTGTTTCAACTCAAGCCAGAATGGAGGTGCTTAATTTCTTGTCTTCTAGACATGAAATAGCCCGTAGAGCTGAGTCTGGGCTTCTTTCCTGAGGGACAGCATTTCAGGTTGTCATGGATGGTGATAAGACATCTCCTTTTTATACAAAGAAGATTCTTATGTTTAGTAGGTCCACTGGAGATGTCTGTTCCTATGCCAGAGTCAGGACAGGCTGCCAAGAATCCAGACCTGAAGGGCTTGATTTCTTCCTTTTATGCTTTACAGCAACCTGGAGAAAAAGTAATTGGGTCTGGAGGAGGCAGGCAGGGAGTCCACAGCTGTGGGCAGCAGCTGAAAATCCTCAGGTCTGGAAAATGAAGCATGAGAAAGTTGTCCTGTGGGTCTTCTGAGTGCAGCGTGTCATTGGAAGCAAACAGCCACGGGGAGAAATAGCCAATAGTTTTGTGTAGTATTAAATATTCCACTTTGCTCAACCTATCAGTGGTGCAAGTAACATCTGCTGTTGTTGCCGTATTCAGAATATCTTTATTTTGACTTATCCCGTTATAAATCTCTCCCCTAGCAACATAACACCCAGAGTGGCCTCTTTGTATAGCTCCTAAGCAGGGAGCTGTGTCACTGCACATCATCAAAGTAGGGTTGGGACTGATAGATAGAATCAGCTCCTGGCTGTGTTGTGGTAATGCTGTCTGTCACTTGCTGCATGGGATCCCCAGCTGCCCTTCTCCTTACCCTGCAACCTCACTGCCCAGCATCTGCAGAGCAGTGGCCATTTGTTGTATATAGGAGTTGGGGTAAACAAATCTGTTGTGTAACTTCTGAGTTGCCAGCGAATGTGATGATGTTTGACTTCTGCTGTCTGACATCAGTAATGGATGCAAGACAGAGAACGAGCCTGCAGAAATGAATGGCATTCCTTCATTTCAGGGCACAGTCGACGTCATAAATAAACTTAAGGTCAAAAATCTACAGTCGTTTCCCAAAGTCCAGTATTTAACCTTAACATCGCTAATGTTTACCATTATAATTCAATATATTACAATAAACTGCTCGATAATGTTGTCCACAATGCCCTGAGCTACCTGGTGATGGCAGGCAGAATCCAGCCTATTCATAGATGTCATTTAGGGCCTGTCTGAGAAATCTGCCACCCTGCTATGTTCATTAGCAGTGGATAATGGTTCTGAGCAGGGTTTCTAGTGGCTCTCTTCTGCATCCTGTGGTTAAATTCCTCATCTCACACACACTTTAGGAACTCCTGTTCAGCCCATGCTGGGATCAGACTTGCTGGTGAGCCTTGTCCAGATATTCAGGTGTTCACCTGCAAGTGAGCCCTTACAGAAGGGCTCATAATGTCCCTGCCAAATACCTGGCAGTGCTGCTGGGTCACCTGAAAATGTGGGAATTTGATACAAGGGTGTATGTGTGCACAGCTTGGCACGTTGTAAGAAACTCAGACCAAGTGTGAGGCTGAATGGGGTGGAATTTAGGCAGAATTTCTCATCGATGTGGCAAAACAGCTTCCAGAACCCAAACAGGGTTTGTGTGATGGCTCTTTGCTGAATGGCATGAGGTGGGAATGGAGAACTTCATAGGATCTCACCCTGACTCTGTGCTGCCTTGTGAGGAGGCCCAGTACTCGGTGCCTGGTGGTCATTAAGGGTCATTGTTCTTTTACTTTGCAATCATCAGCAATATTAAAGCAAGTTATTTGGGTGTTTGAAGCGCAGGGGGAGAGCAAGAAGATGCAATCTAGATGCAAAATGATTTTATTTTTAAAAGGTCTTTTTCCTTAAATTGGCTCATCTCAGGGGTAGTTTAAAGTGCACAATAATCCGCAGTTGTGCAGGCAGAGTGCATTATGATATTTTTATGTACTGTTTGAAAAACTACAAATAGAAAGGTTTACTTGCTTTAAAATGCTTTCCATTTAAAAGGCATACAGCTACATCTGATACGGGCTGCTTTGTTGGAGATAACAGAAAACGATAGCGTGATGTCACTTTGTCTCCATGACATTTTAAAGTCCAGGTATCCCAAAGCACTTATCAAAGCTGTTACAAAATACACTGAATTACACCAAACTTACTGGTAATGCAGCAGTGGTGTTAAGCTCACACACACATGGATGCTGCTGCACTGAAGTGCAGGGAGGGATGAGCTGAATGCACACCGAATGCTCATGCAGTAGGAAGTCTGACAGCTCTGGTGCAATGTGCAAAGCACTGCGAAGGCATTTGGGTGCTGTTGGGTTTCTGGGGGAGGTGAACCAGTCAGGCTGTGTAAGTTCCTACAGCACCTGATCAAATCAACTGATGCTTTTCTTGGCTTGAGCGGGATGCTGGCTGCCTTTTGTTCATGTCTGCCATCCATAGGAGCCAAGGGCAGGTGACATCCTTGCAGGGATGAGCTGCCCCTCAAGTAATGGAGTCTTAAAGGAGTCTTTAGAAAGAAGTAAAGTGAAACCCTGGCTGTAAATTGTAATTCTGCTGCCAGGGGGTCCTTCACTTTGGCCTTTTGGTTCTTCAGACCCTGAATTCCGCCTTATCTGCTGGCTGGATCGTGCAAAGCTCCAGAGTAGAAAATATAATAATAAAAGTAGAATCCAGTGCAGTGAAGTGACAGCAGCAGTGTCTGTTCCCTCAGCAGAAATTCAGCCCGATCTCCTCTGACTGTGATGTACACAGGCGGCTGTGTGTGAGCAGGGCAGACTTGTGCCCCTGGCTGGGACGGTCCGTCTCCCCATCTCACTGTGGTTTGCAGTGACAGCTGTCATGTGTTACCGACTTACCCCCACTACACCTACGTGGTTTCAGAAATGCTCTGAGCTTGACAAGCTCTGAGAGCATCCACTTCTCTCTCTGTGGGCAACTGTTTGTGTGCGGTGTGTACGTGTATGTTTGCACACGCACGTCCTTGCAATAGGTGATTTGCAAGGAAAGATGCTAGGCAACACAGACAACTTCAGGCGTCGTCTGCTAAGGAGCCCTAAACAGCTTGCATTTGTTTTGTAGTGAAAATCCTCCAACTGCTCTCCTACCAACCCTGTAACACATTCTGAGATGCTGTGCTTCTGGAAGCTGAGGCTTGCAACAGAAACGTCTGAGCGTGGAGCTAATGTGATTGCTGAGATAAAATGCAACATTCATAAAGCCACCACGTGCCAAGGAACTGCTGAGCGGCCTGGGCCAGGTGCTGATGTCAGCTCCTCCAGCAGATTTCCACTCCTTCAAATGGATTATTGTGGCTTTACATTGGCGACTGGAGTCTGGCCAAAGAGTTTTGCCTTTGGTACACGACAGGTTGATTCTGTAGGACAGACGTGGCTTTGCGGAATAGCTGGGAACTGCTGCAACCTGCTGTTTTCTCCACTGTGAAAGGACAGGACGTTACTGTGGCTGCTGTAATCAGGCAAATCTATGGTGGGAATGAAAGTGCTGTGCATCCATCCCATACCTACCTTGGGACGCTCTGTGTTATTTGTATAAGAGTGATCCAGTCTAGGAAGGACCTTCCCCTGAGAGACTGATGCTTTATATCCATGAGTGCTTCTCTTTTTTCTTTCTTTCCTCAGGGAATACATTACATTACTGTGGCTAACTGAAATCCAAAGTATTTGTATGAACGTAAAGATCTGTGCATCCCTGCTGGGATCTGCTGTGTGTGTGTGTGTCTTATAGGACACAAACAGAGGTGTGGAGCTAAAAGAGCTGTAAGTAAGTCTGAACCAGCACATGGCTGCTCCTTGCCATTGAGGACTGGGTCACTCTGGCTGCATAGCTAACATCTCCGACTTGCTTCTCGGCACTAATAAGGAGCAGAAGGATGCCTTATCAGAGATGCAGTTCCTGTTATCACTCTGGAGAGGCAGAGATGCTGTACAATGCAAAAGAAAGGATGGGGGAGCTGTGTGGTGCCTGATAAAAAAGCTGCCGTTGTCTCTACCGCCTTTATTTACTTAGAACTGCCTTGTTGCTGGGCTTAAAGTTTAAATAATACCAAAGAAAGGAGACAGAAATCAAACACCATACAAAGCAAAGTGCCTCAGTGCTTCCAATTTAACGGCTCATGTGAGAACTTGAAAGGAATCGTACGTGATAATGAGTCATTTCATCTCAGTGATGCTGATGAAGGGCTGCTCCTCATTGCCATAGCTCCAGAGGGGAACAGAGGAGCACAGCAGTGGGGAGCAGCTCCGGGAAGGGGGAGAGCAGGAGGTTGTGCTGTGCAGCAGACTGAGAGAGCAGCAGGGAAAGGTGAAAGGGAGGAGATGGGCAAGGAATTCCCACATGGCTTTGGTCAGTGTGAGTTCTGCATGGTTCAGACTGAGAATTACGACTTGTAGGGAGGTTTAAGAAGTGTGCTCCTGTTCACAGCGTGAACAAACTTGTCATAAGAAAACCAGGAAGCTGAGCAGGAAGATGGATGTGGACTGTCCTGCCGAATTCATGCAGAAGAGACCAAATAAATGATACCCTGTGACATTTGTGCAGCCAAAGATGGTATTTGTCCAGCCAAAGCCAGTAGCTGCATACTCAGAGGACAGGAACTCAATATAAACCTGCTCTTTACAGATAAATTTTTAGCCTTGGAGATTTTTTTTTTCCTCCAAATCTGGCCTGTGTTTTCTGCTCCGACTGGCTTCTAAATCCACACTGAGCAACTATCCATTACAATTCATCCCTTTTGATCCCAGTTCTGGAGAACTGAGCAGCCTGTACTGCTGCCTCTCAGAGCGTATTACTTACCAGGTAGGGTTTTCACAGCCAATCCCTGAAAAATAGTAAATCTGAAGGGAAGGGAAAATCCTTTTTTCTTTTTTTTTTCATTCATTAAAAGCATTACAAATGACCTTTACCTGCTGCAAGCATAATCCGTTCATAATGTGCCTTGTGCTGGACAGATGATGGGGATCTTCTGCCCAGGGATTAAGGGCTGTGCAAACTCATCACTGCTGATGTACTGAGAAAATGTTTATGTTTCTTCAAATCACAGGTGGGACCATCCATGTAGGTGGATATAGAAGGGAACATGTCCATCTTGTGCCCACCCTGCTTTGAACAGCTTAGCTTGAGTGTTGAGAGTGTGTTGGGTTCATTGCTGGTGTGATCATGGATGTGAGCTGGGCTGCAACAGCAGACGGGATGGATTTCCCAGCTGTATGTGAATGGGGAGAAGGCAGGGGATGTTCACTTGTCACCCTCATCCATCTCAGCTCGCTCAAGTTGCTATTGCAAATAGAAGTTAAACGTTGAGAATGTACCAAGCAGCGCAAACAAAACCTCACACGCTGCTGTTCTTACAGCTGAGGCGGCTTCATGGAGACTGGGACGTGTCAGGGTGATTTATCACACAGCTTGTGGAGAAAATAAACAATTCTGGTGGCAGGAAAGAGCTTTCCTCATTGAAGAGCCATCAGATTTGCCAGGACAGTAATGGGCCGGGGAGATGGCCCTGGGGGGTGGGCAAAGGCATGAGGAAACTGCTGGGTGAATCAGCAGCAAGCAGGGCCTGTCATTGCACTTGGTGCTGCTGCAGACTTGGCAGAAAACTGATCTGCTCATTTTCCACTGTCAGTCCTAGAAATACAAAGAAAATGAATACTATCTGCTCTGGGAATGTAAGCCTCGTTTGGAGGGCTGGGAGAAAAGTGAAGCCAGGACCTCACAGTGTGTGGTTGCCTTCTTCTTGGACCATTCTTTCTACACCAAATCCATCACATGTGATGAGACCTCATGGCTTCACGTGATAACCTGATGGGGATAGTGGGGCCAAATGGCACGTACCCAATAAGAGATGCCCATGCTCACAGTGGCCCATCTGACCCTGACCAGCCCTACAGCCAGCTGTAGGTTGGGGTCAGGACTTCAGGCACTGAAGCATCTGCACCTCCAAACACCATCACCTTCCTAACAGCGACAGCTGCAGAAGCGTGTCCATATCTTATGCTGGGTCTCATTAAGGGCTCATCCTGATAACATTCATTAGGCTTTTGAGGTTAATCTTCACAGATTTATTTCATATTTCTTGCTCAAACGACGAGCCTTGTTGTAATCCCCTCTCAGAGTGAAAGGAACGGTGACAGTGGCCCCATGAAGAGGTGGAGGTGGCACAGCCTGCAGCCCGGACCCTTTGCAGGCAAAGCTTTGTGTAGCCAATTAACACAGGGTTAACTCTCAAGTGCAACTGTATAATTACGTCTGCCTTTTCTCCTCATATTCGCCTGGATTAATTACATCTGTGCTGCTGAACAGTTCCTCATAATTGCAGACAAAGAGCATCCTCCTTCACCCAGGGTGTGACAGGGATGGCTGGAAGTAGTGAGGCACTCCATTCAAATTGTGCTAATTCTGCTCAAGATGAGGCCCACATTTTCTTCCCTGGAAACTCACATTATATAGGTTATTGGCTACTTAGAGCTGCCAATAATAGATGCTACTGTGCCGTGGCATTGTGCTTCCAGCGCCCAGACTGTTACCCTCATGAGAAAAGTGGGTTAGTGCAGTGAAAATAGTTCACCTGCTTCTCTGGTGTCTGAGCAGAAGGTAAATCTGGGAGGCTCGGTGGGACTCAGGAGCTTTCTATTGCTTTTAACAAGTCAGCACTGGTTTTGGATGCGTGCAAATGGTGGTAGGGTGGGAGGGAAAGGAATATTTATTCACCCAGAGCAGCCTGCTGCTTTTTCTGGTTCCCAACCCATCCATGCTACTGGATCCTTATGACAACCACAGTGCTTTTTATTGTCTGGAGGGGCCTCCTGAGCATATTAACTACTTAAATCTCATTAAAATCTAGCAGGAACCGAGTTCTGAAATCTCATTTGTCTTATAAGAGTATGAGGTTGGGTTTTTCAATTAAAGGAGGTTTTATCTCCTCTTCCTCTGGATGGTCTGTGCTGAGCAGGCTGCGGCACCCAGGACTCCATGTACTACTTGGCTCTGCAGTTTCAGAGCTGCTCACAAAGTACAGCTGGGCTAATAAGTGATGCTTCAGCCCATTATCGTGGAGGTATGGTGCATGGATTGAGTCAGTTAAGTGATTATACTGGGAATGTATGGGGCAATAAATGTCTCCCTTGCTCATAACCCAGCGGCTAATGCAAAGAGATACTGCTAGGCTGCTCTGTTTCTGCTGGGCTCTACTGCATTTAGATTGCAATTAGGTTGTATATTTGAAGTAGAAGGGGGGGAAAAAGCACAATTCAGCTGCAGCGTAATTCAATGAAGGTGAACTGCACCCCTGTTCTGCATTGGTTTACAACTCCCAAGGTGAGTGAGTGCCTCACAACCACCAGATTTCAACCCTGTGTCTGAAAGTCATGTTGTTCACTCTACTGTAAGCATCTGGAAAGCCTGCATACCTGGTGTAGCTGTTTGCCTTTCCTGGGTGGTTACCCTTTGTATCTCAGTCTCCTAAACTACAATCTGGGCTTGGCATGGAGTTGGCCCATTCTCTGAACTCCAAGGTGAATTTGAATTCAGGTCTCTATATGCAGCGTGGTTGGATTAGTCCCTGGACGTGACATTTATCCCAGCCAGCATCCTTGCTGCACCATACAGATCACCCTACTTGCAGCAGTGCCCTCTCCTCTTTTAACTGCTGAATTTTAAACTCCTGGTCGGTTCTGCAAGACCTTTACAGAAAAGCAAGGACAGGAAGCTGAATTTTTGCTCTGCTCTTTTGAAAGCTTCTCAAGGAATAAGGCAGAGGCAGGAAATGGAAGAGAAAAGAAGAGAATGTGGATCATCATACTTGGCATAGTCTGTAAGACTTTGAAAAAGTCATTTGATTCTTACCTACGGCAGTGATTGCACTGCTCTGTCCTTAGAATCACACCTGTATCTGGGGGCTTCACTCGACTGTGTAATGCCCATTTGCAGCTTATTGTAAAAGTCCAAGCATTCTTTTTGCTCATTAAGAAGAGAGACTTAAAGTTCTTTGCCCAGGTGGATAATATAGGTAGGTACCCAAGGCCAGACTGATGCAGACATCTGTGTTGAAGGTCCCTGGGCTCTGGCCTATTGCACAGCCACAAGCCGCCCACACCTGCTTTGCTGCATCACTTCCCTCATCAGCCCTGCCAAGTTCCCAGATGGATTCTTGCCCTGAAATCAAAAGGGAATTTTTAATTAATATCTGATCATTTGGAATTCATGACTTTGAAACAATAGAACAATTACAGCATCTGAAACCCACGAGCCATTAATGAGGCTGTCATAAAGCCGCAGTGTCAGCTCAGAAGCTGCTTCTCATTGCACACAGGAGGGTGGTCAGCAGCCCCAGGCAGGCGGTCAGGCACAGTGCTGCCAAATGTGACTGCTCACCCCTTCATCTGGGAGACGGTTGTTCATTAAAGGGAAGAGAAAGCCATGAAAACGCTGCTTGTCATCTGTAAATAGCCAATTCCTTCCAAAGTTCACGTTCCAGCCTGGTGATTGATAGAGGAGTTCATAAATGCTTTAAATGCATATAGCTAAGTGACAGCTGAAAAAGGTTACTTCCCTGTTTGGCAGTAACTGGCTTTATTAGGGATGGATTTGCGTGTATTTTGTCTTCCTTCATCTTTTACCCAAGTGAGCTGGTCTGAGCCCAGGAACTGGGAACTGGCCTGGGTATTTTTGCTTGAAAACTGTGTTAGTGCCTCCTGCAACATCTCACAGCACCAGCTCTTCTCATGGATGTGCTTTAGAGGGAACCAATGGGAGAACAAGGTCCCAGGAAAGGTGGGATGGAAGAGAAAAGTAGGGAAGTGAAGGAGAAAAGAGACTTTGCTTTCTTCTACGAAGAACATGTGTGAGCTGAGACAGTAAACAGAAGTGTATGTACAGGAAGGAGGGATGAGGGCAGAGGATGTGGAAGAGAATGGAGGGTTCCTCTGGTCACTTGTGTTTCTCAATGGGTAGTTAAGATGACCTAAAATGAATTAAGGCCTCTTAGAATCTAAAGAGGAGGGTTTGTGTCATGGTCTAAAACAGTTTAACTAATCCACTTTAAAATTAATTTGGTTTAATTTTCCTCGGGGCCCCCATGTGGATATACCCTTAAATACCTAGAATAAATAACAGGGAACTTGGTTGTAAATCACGAGAAGTAATTGTGGACCTATTTACCTATTGTAAATCAGCAGTAACTCCAGTGGGGCTGATACTCTTCTTGTATACCTGGAATAAATGAAGAGCAACTTGCTGTGAGTCAATAAAGCTAATTTTCCTTCTCTACTTCCCTGGGATAAAACAAAAGCGAGTCCAGGGGGTGAGGAGCTCAGCTGAGAGAAATTCAAACCAAGGAGGTTCATATTTCAACTTCGGACAATAATTACCTGCTGGAACAACAGACTGAGGGATGTGATGGATTCTGTGTGAACGTGGACTTTTTCTGTCAATATGAGGCAATTTTCTAAGAGAATAGTGAACAGCCCATAAAAAGCTGAGATGGAGTTCTCATCTCTCTCTTGGTTCCTGTGTTTGCTGTAGCCGTGGTCTTGCTCAGAGGGGAAAGGTAGCATCTTTATAAGCCCTGCACAGGGCTTATGGCTATGGAAAATAATGAGTGATGGTGGATCATATACAGTATTTTTTTCCTCTTCTGACAATTCCGCCTCTGGCAATGTACCACTCGAGTTGAAACAAATCCTGTGTTGCATTCTGAGGCTGAGCTCCATCCTACTGATGTGGTTTGTGCCAGCGTGAAATGTGACAGAGTCCAAACCAACAGAAAACATAATTGGCAAAGAGAGTAGAAGCCCCATCTGATGTTGTGGCACTTTGCACCCTATTTACACGGGAACTACCAAGTTACACAGGCTGCTGATCAAAGCACCACCAGCAATTTGATGGCAGAAAAGGAATGAAGGAGGTGCTGTAACCCTGCCCTGAAGGAGTGTTGGCTGGAATATGAGCTCCCATGTTTCTTTCCAAGTAACATCTTAAAGAACAGAAAAACCTACTGACAAAGAAGGGGTTCCTTCTTCCCAGTGTAACCTAGAGCAGAACATGGCTAATAGGTCATGTAAGAGAGGTCTATTCTCTCCTGATTTCAGGCTGAGTGGATTGACTTCAGCACACAGGTTTCATCTTGAAGCATGGGATGCAAAATCTTGATCTTAAATCTTTCTTGGCCTTCCAGTAGAACCTCAGTGTGTCTGTGGGGTTCTCTTTTCTCCTTGGGTCTCCTCTCCCCTCTGCAGGAACAGTCTGCAGCCAAAGTTTTTTTGTAACGATTTGGTTCAGCTGTGCTTTACTTGCCGAGATCTTGGATATGACTCAGAATTGATCTTCAAACTCTTCAGGGTTTTTCTTACTTGAGAGGATAAACTCAGCACTGTTCTCATTTGCAGGAGTACAATGCCAGATGCTATCCAGTCTGTACCTTTCAGGAGAGTGAATGCCTTGCCTTCATAGCCCAGTGATGGGAAGGCCCAAATTGAAATTGAAAAGTGAAAAAGGACTGGTAACTTTATTGTCAAATACTATTGATCAGAGCTTGGCTGCCCTTTGCTTGCACTGTGTTCATCATCCAGCCTTGAAGTTGTTAAACTGGAACAAAGAAGTGGAACAAGGGAATGAGCTGGTTTTGGAAGGGCAAGCAGAGTGCTTTCTGTGGGGATCTTTCACCTCCATGATGGAAGGTGGATGGGGAGATGGGATGGCTTCATGTGCAGGAATAGATGCATGCCTCATCTTATCTGTGAAGTGTGTTTGTGGGTATGTGGCACGTGTGTAATGCACATTGCATGTGTGCACCCAAACAGCATCGCACCTACCTTGAAAAAGCTTCATGAACGAGCAGAGAGGCTGAATGCGCAGAAAACTATTGGATGTTTTGTTCATCTTTCTGTCTAACATGGATTAATACAGTCTGTACTTTAGTTGTTGACATGAGCCCCCAGGAAAGCACACCTGAGCCCAGTACTGCAGTGAGGAAGATGTGCTGTGAGATGGCATGGGGGGAGCTCCCCTCTGCACCCACCACTGCCTACCTGGGCAGCAGAGCAGCCTCTGTCTGATAGGGCTGATCCTGGGTGTTAAGGGCTTATTCCTCCATCAGCTCATTGATGAAAAGAGAAGCGGAGCTCGGGGAGGAAAGCTTATGAAAAGAAAATCAAATCTATCAATTCCCTGTCTTGAATAAATGAATCTGTTATCTCGTGCGTGCAGCGAGATGCCCGGCGGGTAATGGGAGTTCCACGTACGATCAGGAAAAGGAAGTGAAAAAAATATATAAAATAGCAATAATAAAAAATAATCAGCCAGCCCTGAGCGTGCCTCGTGTGCTCTGCTTCTGAGTCAGCTCTGTAGCCATCAAGAGAGCGCATCTTGTCCGTGTGAGCCTCGGCTGAAAGTTGATGGGCACAGACTCCAATAGGTGGCGCTTAGGGATGCGCTGCGGTGCGGGGTGAGCTCCCGCAGCCGGCATCGCACCCTGCCCTCCAGCAGACGCCTCTTGTTCCCCAATTGGTCTCATTTTGATTTTAAGCAAGACAAAATCTTTGGAGATGAGATAAGCGAGGCTGGTAAAGCCAGGTCGCCAAAGAGCTGGCCTGGGTATATTGTGGGTAAATCACTGTGCTACCTGCTGTGACAGGAGTAATTTATCTCGGGCTGAAAAAAGCTGCTGCTTCCCATCCTGAGCAGTGAGGGTCATTCATCACTTTTTTTTTGTTATTTTTATAAGAGAAGAGAGTGTGCTGGTTCCCTCCCTGCATCCCCTCCAGCCATTTCCCCAGGGACAAATTAGCTGGTCTGAAAATGGATGAGCTCAGGGACTATTTTCATTTGTATTTTTAATGGTGTCACAGAAACCCCCTCCGTTCTGCAGCACGCCCTCCAGCAGGGGTTTGTATGTGCAGGAAGGCTGCAAAGCTCCCACTGCTGCTGACCTGGCAGCTGGCTGTGCTGAAAGTCCTCCGTGCCTCTGAGCCCACCGAAATACAGTGGGAGCCTGGGGCAGCTGCAGAGTGCATGGTCTGGGGTGAGAAAGCCTCGGGGGTTCTCAGTTCTTTAGCCCGTGCTGTCAGGAATGAGGGCTGTCAATGAGGAATTGGATCCTGCCCTGAATTCAGAGCCGTCCATCTGTGTGTCATAGGAACACACAGCCCTGCTTCATTGTGATGCTGAGCTCTGCACAAGCACATACACTGTGCGTTTGTGCATGCACAGACATCAGTGTGTTTCATCTGTTACTTTAGCTAAACGTGTGTATATATTTATATATATATGCGTGTGTTCAGTGGGTTGTTTTCATGATATAAATCTACTGAACACGTGTATATTTATATAATCCCTGCTCAGATCTGCCCCAAGAACACAACTTGCACTTGTGCCACGTGTTGGGACTTCAGCATTTTGTTCAACTCGTCTCTGTATTTGGATGGTTTGGGCACTGAAGAGCTGCATCCAGACAGAGAGAAAGAAGATTGGATAGCAGAGACCTTCAGGATAATACAGATGCTACATGATCCCTTCATCACCGAAGGGACATTGCTACAATTACTCTGCCAATCACCTGTCTCTCAGCCTGCCAGTCAATTATCCTACAGCCAAGGGATTCGCTTCACAGGGTAGCCAGAAGTGGCAGATATCTGTATTTTGAAGAGCCAGTTTTGCATAATTCTGTACACAAGGGAGCAGAGCTGCAAGTTTGGGTCCAAAGTGTCACTTGTGTGGAAAATTTGAAGCCAGCAGGTGAGGTCTGTCTGGTGTTTTAAGTTCCTGGGACATTGGGGAAGATTTCATTTGGAATGGTAGAAATTGCTTTTGCGTCTCTTGCTTCACTCTAGTGAGTCTGTTCAGATAAAGGGCAATGAGGAGAAGGGGATGGTGATTGCTCCTGCTGTTTGCTTCCCTCTGCCTTCCCCCACCTCTGCAGGAGCTGTAGTGCACCCTGCAAAGGGGATGGGGCAACTACTGGGTAAGGTAGATTTGGATTCCCTTTTGTATCTCCTTCTGTGCTATGCAAAGCAAAGCATATCACCTTCCTCTGCCCTGGTGCTCTGTCTGTGATAGCAATGATTACTTATTGTAATGGCTTGAAGACAGACTACGCACAGCACTGAAAAGCTCAAAGGGAAGCAAACTGGCACTGCTCCTTAGGCTCAGCTGGTGTGGTTCAGAGCTTCTCCCACGGCCTCAGTAAGAGCCATTTGTCTCCCAAAATACTCATTGGTTTCAATGAAGATTTGTGGGTTCTCTGTGTTATTAGTATCATTAATTCTCATTTAGACAGAATTTATGATCCTGTCCAATGAAGTTTGTACAAAGTGGTATACTGCAAATGCACTTATCCCTATGGGGATGGGCAGCCCAGTAGTTTGGACATGAAATACCATGTGAACAGGAAGGTGCTTGGACTGAGCAACTCTCAGGCTCAGAGGGAACCTCTTCCTTTGTAGCTCTTGCCTTGGCTTGGACCACAGCTCTATGGGATCACTCACTGGCATTTCCTTGGGACACAACTTTGTGCTCAGCTGCATTTGACCCTATGTCCCCATTTCAGCTCAGGCCTCTTGGGTACAGGAAGGGAATTCCATCCTTCACCCCAGCCCCAGTGGTGCAGAGCCTGGAGCTCATTGCAGTGTTTGATGGAGGTCTGTGGCTTTGAGATTAAGAGGTGCTGCTCAGATTTATCTTTGCTAATCCGCCTTTATTCAAATTGGCTGCTCCAAACAAACAGACAAATAGAAAGCCTTAGGAAGCAAGATCCTGATTTGTTGATTAGCTCCAGCCCTGCTGGATTCTCATCCTGAAATCCATCTCAGTGCATCTGGTTGGTTCCCCCTGAGAAGTGTGTTATTTTGAGACTTGAAGGGCTGACTTGAAAAACATCTGCATTAAAGTAGGGATCAGAATGACCTGGGAAAAACAAGCACAAGTCAACCACCTCAGAGGCACGGATTTGCTCTGCTGAGTGCTAAGAGGCTGTAAAAGAGATTGTCTGATAAAGGAGGGAGGAAAAAAAAACAGCATTTTGTTTTTATTAGCAGTTAAAATACCAATGCATTCCTGATTCTTGTTAGGGATTTTGTCCTGGAGTAAAAAATAGGCAGCGTTGGATGGAGAGCCAGTCCTTGATTTTCACTTAATTCCTGGAATTTTGAGCTGGCTGAGAACTATTTAGTGAGTGCCCATCAGACAGCAACAGCGATGCTTCCTCAGTGTTATTCATCTAGGATCTGAGTGCTTGGCAAACAAGAAATAATTAAGCTTACCATCAACCCTCTAGGGTAGGTATTACGATACTTACTTACCAGATGTGTAAACAGAGGCAGAGAGCTCACGTTTTTCATGTTCAAAGCACTTTGTGAATGCTACCTAATTAATCCTCACAACGGCCTTGAGATATTTATTAGTCCCCTTCAAGGGCAGAGCAAAGTCACCAGCAGAACCAAGGACTCCTAAGTGTCACTTGAGCAGCACGCTGCTCCCTGGGCTCCCATTGGGGATGGATGTCTCAGGACTGGGTTGGATTTTTGAGTTCCATTTTTGGACATCAGCTGCTTTTTGATTCTTCTCTGGCTTTTCTTAAGACTCTGAGCCCTGAGTGACAGCAGGAGCCCAGGCAGGAGCAGGGAGGCAGCACTGGGATTAGCAGCACCAGGAAGACTTGTTGCATTGGTGCTGGGCTGGCAGCCTGGTTTCCTCTGCTCATGACTCTTCTGCAAGTGGCCCCTTCTCCAGACATTGCTGGGAGCCCTATGGGATTTACTGTGTGCAGGCTGATGGCAGATGCATCATTCTGCTTTGAAAGTGTTGCTTTAGCAGTGCCCTCTCTGTCAGAACATAATTAGATTGCAGCCTTGCCAGTGGCCTGCTGGACTGTGCTGCTGGCCTGAGGGGCTGATAGGAATCACCGAGACAGCTCAGGAGATTAATTAGGTTGATGTATTGCACCTATGTAGGAGATGTAAACATGAACCCTTCACAGCCAGTTTCTGGACTGTGACAGCTCTCGGATGTTTTTATGCTAATCTGCTATCTTAATAAATGCTGCAAATTGGGTGCCAGTGGTCGAGGTGCTTTTTGTTCTGCACTGTGAGCTGGGAAAAGCATTCCAGCCTCTTTGATCTAAATGGGATGATGCTGATTCTTGGGACACAGATTTCACTGCTATTCTCCCACTGAAAGCAGTGGAGCTGTGCAGCGTTATCTGAGTGGGTGCTCCAGTCCCATTCATTTTTAAAGCTCAGATCCTAAAGAGCACTGGAACATTTTATAAGCCTTTCACAGGGCAAACTTACAGCGGGTTTATTCAGCATTAATTATATTTTCTGCAGTGTTCTACCTACACCGTCAATTATTAATTAATCTCCCTATTTTTAGCTGTTACCTGTCCCTAATCACCTGGCTGCTATAGCTCTCTGGTTCTGTGCCAGCATGTGTTGCCAAAACGCCCCAGACCAGTTGAAGATATTAGTAGGAATGTAATTACCTCTTTATTGCTTGTGTAATTTCGAATCCCCTACATGTACTACATTAGACAGATTTCTTGGAGGAGGGAAGGTAAATATTTTCCCCTGTCTTAATGCTCTTTGCGTGCTGACAGCTGTATCTCCACCTGAGACAGGAGAGCAGCCCTCACTCATCACTGCTGTGAACCCTCCGTGCTGTCATATGGTGGTGTGGCATGAAGCCTTCATCTCTTTCAGCCTTTGGCTCCCTGATCAATCACTGATGCAGAGACACAGTGGTTTTCTCAGCACACTGCTGCTCGTGAGGGCCCTGTTTTGCCTGCTGTCCTGTCCCGTTGTGTGGCAATGGCAAAGTGAGAGAAGGAGGGGCACAGGAGCTCCATGGAAGCAGCATGGGTCATCCATAAGGGATTCACGGCTCTCTCGCTTCCCCACTGAGTTCTTTTTGCCTCTTTCATCACAGTCACTGCATGGAGATGTGGCCACGTGCCTCTTAGAGCTGCCTGGGAGAAAGAAATAGAATTACTCTGTTTGTGCAAGTCAGATCTTCTCTCCCAACTGTGCTTCTTGCATCTCTGCCTTCATCTGCGTGCTCAGGTCTCTAAAGCACAACATGAAACCCTGCCAGCCTGCAGAATTTGGGGCCAAAATGCCTCTCTTCTTTCCTATGGTTGTTCTCCTACTGCCAGGTTACTACATGTGTCTGCACAGCTGGCTGCAGCTGTGGTCATTGCTCGGAAGGAGATGGGAATGGAGGCTGAAGGAGAACAGGGTGTGTGAACAAAGGGAGAATCCTTTTCCATGGAGTGGGAAAGAGAGAAGGAGTGCTGAGCTAACTCGGAGCAGTGTTAGAAAGGCAGCTGTACAGCCATAACTCAAGCCAGAGTTTTAATCCTGGGGTACTCATGTTCCTCAGCTCAGCAAATATTTGAGGAGCTCTTCTTCATGAACGCTCATACGTCATTCCTGCTGCCAAGGCATTTCTGTGAGCAGAATATCAGTCAAAAGGTTATGACTGCCCTGACACAAGTCCTTGAACAGCCTGTATGCAACCCCTCTCATAAATCCAATGTTCCCAGTGCTTTGGGTGAGCAGTCAAGCAGCAGAAAGGAGGAAGAGCGCAGCCATTAATTGAGCACAACAGGAAATACTTTGGAGCAGATTGCAAGAGGAGCCACACAGCTGCATGAGACAACACTGCCCCAGGTTTGGGATCTGTTGTGCACGAGAGCAAACATCTGCTTCCTTCTTGCTGCACACACCGAGGAGCTGGCAGCACAGGACAGAGCCTGTGCCATTGGTTATCAGTGCTCCTGCAGCTATGGACACACTTCAGCCAGTAGTGGCTGATCAGTTTTGTAGATGAACCCACTACATTTAGCAGGAGACAGAAGATGCTCTTCAGCGAACAGCTCTAATGGGAACAGTTTCTTCTGTAAACTTAACCCCCAGCACTGGAGAATGAGACAAAGATCAAGTTTAGAAGAGGTTGATTTGCAGACACTTAATGAATGCTTGAGTAAAAGAGCTTTTGCATATGTTGCTGAGGGCAAAACGAAACTGTTGAGCACAGATGTCAACAGGGAATTGCTGTAAGTGTATTGCTGAGCTCTTGCAATGTCCTTCTTGGCTCTTGTCACTTGGAGTCTCCTGATGTCACTGTGGTCTTAAAAGAGTCTTAAGAGAACTCCAGCAACTTCAGTCCTAGATGGGGAGATCGTTGCTTGAACTGCAGGAAATAGTGGCTGATTTTTACCAGAAAAGCTGGTTTATATCCCTTGCACAAATGTGTCTTTGGGATGTTTGAAAGCATCAACCATCACCATAAGATCGACCTCGTCTCTTCCTAAGCCCTGAAAGTGTATTTTAAATGAAGCTGGATGAAGTTGTGCTGCTGGCTGCGAGGTTGTTCTTTACAATGCTGATGATGCTCCTTTCGGTGTTTTAAGTAAGACCTGAGCCGACTCCATTTGTCTTGCATTTAGGTAAGGAGTTTGTGCGGACAGTCATTCCTGCTCACCTCGTGGGTGGTAACTAGTTAAGCTGTATCAATTTATTCCCTAATGAACCCTAGTAAATTAGAGCTTAGGCAGGAATTTGTCCTGCGCTATCTCTGGAAACGAGGCGTGCTGAGGGGGTTTGGATGTGTCTACATCGTGCTGCACTGTGGGTGACTGCAGGCATGACAGCTATGGGTAAGCAAAGGATTTTATAAGCTACTACTTTGCAAATTGAAATCCATCCAGAGCAAGTGGAAGGCATCAAACAGGTGGAGGGAAAACCTGGGATAATCCATGCTCAGCCATTGGCTGTAAGTGCATGTGGCTCATCAGTGCCAGCAGCCGGCAGGAGGACAGCTTTGGATGCTGGCAGGGGAGCTGGGGATGGAGATACAACATAAAATGCATATAAAAGGTAAAATATGGGGAGCAGAGTCTCAGCTGGCATGAACTGACAGAGCATTTTTGACATCAGTAGAATTATACCTTCCTCTGGATGAGATCTGGCCTGCTATTTTTGCAGTGTTTTTGATTGCTAATTTGACTTTGGAGTTGAAGTGATGCTGATGTGTTCATTTCATTATGGGAGCTGGATTCTAGGCTGCAAATAGAGCATAGCAGAAACTTTTCCACAAAACGATGCTGTTCTGTTTTCCCTCGGAATCTGCCAATTTGTCAAATTTGTTTGCAGAAACAGTGTGATTTGGGTTCTGGAGGAATCACAGCAGCCACTGAACGCAGCCTGCTTGGCAGTGCCATCCCACCTCGATGTGCTGTGAGCTGAAGCACTCACCCAGCAGCTCAGCTTCCTACAAGCCCGAGCACACAGGAGTTTGGCTTCTTCTCTGCTGCCCCATCTGCTGCTCCTCAGGATGGGAATGCCTGCACCACTGCACACAGAACTGGAAGCTGGAAATGCGACAGTCGTTCTCCATCCAGCTCTAATGTGAATTCTGCTGTGCGGTGTAGGGATCTTCCTTCTGATTACCGCACAGCTCCAGCAAGGCAGTGCTCAGCCCAGCTTAAGTATTGATGTGCTACTGCAAAAGATGTGTTAGGCAGTAATGTTGAATTAAGATCTGAGCAGCCTGCGAGAATCCCAGGATGCTCAGTGCTGCTCTGAGCTTACATCTCCTTCTACCACATATCAAAACATTTCTGCCAACATCTTTTCTCCCTGTGACTGTGAAGTAGTGGAGCTGGGGTCTTTCTAGAGTGGGGACATTCCCACCCATCTTCAGTGCTTTGGAACACTGGGATGTCTGAAGCTTTAGCAGCCACACTGCTACCTTTGTATTTTCTCTCTCATTGGGAGTTATAGTGGGAGGCCAAGAAGCACTCTGGCGTGTGTGAAATGGTACGGGAGGCTTGAAGAAGAAAGGCAGATACAGACAGGCTCTGATGTTCATTTCTCCTTCTCCAAGTTTGAAATTGACAAAGAGTGGCCACTCCTCCTCACACTAACCATTGCGTTCTCATTTCAGAGACATCCAAGGGAAACAAGTTAAAAGCAAATAGGGAGATAATACCTCTTACTCTGCCTTACTTGCAGGCAGTATGGATCTGTTACCCTCTCAAGACGTCCACACAAACTAATATAATTTGAACAGATACATTCGGTGCCTCTGATGCTTTCACTGGGCTTAAATGCAGGTTTTGATGGTAAATCCATGTGACAATGCATATGTTAAAAACTATGAAGAAGTTAGTAAAGATTTACTGCCAGCCAGCACATGAAATGAAGAAGGAAAGGCATGGATGTAATTGTACCACGTGGCCTTGTAGAGTGACTGTGATTCATAGAAATGTTCATAGCTCTGTGCTGGAAAATGGCAGAGTTGGACCTCTTGGGTTTCCTCTCCCTTGTGGCCAAAATGGCCTCTTAGTACTAGAAGTATTCACTGAGCTGTGAGGATCCACTCAAAACCTGGAGGAGAAATGGATAAGTTCTGTTTGAGACCCCAGGTATTAAGAGGACAAGGCATCCTCAGCTCCTGGAAAGCAGAGCAGAAGGGCTGTGAGATGCAAATGTTCAGACCTGATTCGTTTTCATTTCTTTACTCAAGGTAACTTCTAGTCTGACCTTGGCAGCTGTAAATCTCAGAGCTGATTCTAAAGAGATGGGAACAATGAGGATAATTGCTCTGTAACTCCGAGAGCCTTGGTGGGGATGGAGGTATCAGCACGTGTGAGAGAGGAACAGCTCTCTTTATTGCACTGGGAAGCAGAAAGTCTATTTGCTATTAAGCTGAGTGACAGCCCTGTTTGAATCCTGACATAGCTTTGCCAAATAAGTGATCCTGCAATTAACAACCATTTGGAAGTATTAGCAAAGTGAGAAAATTCGGATGGTTCTGTTCTGGCAGAATGACCTTTATTTCTTACAGTTTGGCATTAAAATAGCCCTATTTTTTTCCTTTTGCTGAAGCATAACCCGGCTCAGGCCCACAGCACACAGCACAACAGCAGTGGGGCAGATGGGACAGACCACCTCGTTGTCAAGAAACCGATTCTTTCCTCATTATATAACAATGCAAATGTGGCAATTTCCTCTCTGCTCCAGTTGTTACTCAGTCTCCAATTAATTCAGAAATGGGCCAGCAGTAAATATGCAAGCGCTAGCACAGTTTAATATGAAGTCTGGTTTATTGTCAGGTTGCTATTTGAGATGTCTCTGATTATACACTGGCTTTCCCCTCAGCTGTTTAAACGTCACTGCTGGAATCACAGGGGTGAAAAGGATCTAATCTCTTTTCCCCAACCCTCAACCTCTGCATCACAGGAACTTTGAAATGTGCATTTCTCCCTATTGTTCATCAGCCTATTGTGGAAGTGCTGCAGTGACTAATTCTTGCATAAATCATTGCCATGACAACACCTGTAATATCTGCTGCCAAACAGCACCGAGGAGCTGAGGTTCCTCGGCTCAGCCAGAAGGATGAAGGGAGGCAGATGTGGCTGAAGCAGCCCCACCAGAGCATTGCTTGTAAGGATGTGAGCATCAAGCTTCTTCAAGCTGCCTTCTCTGCCAGTGCCCACTGCTTTCCTGCACCCCATGGGTGAGCAGGACTGTGCTCTGTGCCTGGATCTTGGTGCTATGTGGGCTGAATGATAACATATTGATTCTCATTGGTTGGGAAGCAGGTAAAGTCGAGTGTTGTGTTTAATTAGAGACCTTCCAAAATGAGCTTGTAAAGCAATCAGTAATTAATAGGGTGGTGTAATCTTATTTTGGGTTTGCTGCACACCATCAGCAGGGCCATCATTGTGTGGTGGTGAGATGTACACGGGGCAGCATCTCTTATGACAACCTGAAGCCAGCTCCAGTTTAATGGCAAAACACATCAACCCGTTTTTCTCCTGTTCTTGCTATCTCCTCTTTATTCATTCTAGAAAGAAGGAGCTCTGTGAAGGAGAAATGTAGCATGGAGGTTACTGATTGCTATCTCCAGTCTTGTTGCAAAGGAGAATTTACCATCACAGTGCAACAACTTGCATTAAATGAGTGTTGTCAGCAGTTGTTGCAGGGAGGGCTGGGTGAAAAACGAGGTGTGGCCTTTCCCACCGATGCAGAATCCATTTGTCTGTGTGCATCCATCCGCTGTTTTTCTTACAACTTATTCATCCCCGTTGTAGGTGAAATGTCCTGTGATGTGTGAAGATCTCAGTTACACCTCAGATCAAAGGCAAGGGAAGAGGGAATGCATAGAATAAGCGATCCCTGCAGTGACAGCACACCAGCTTTCTTTTGGAAGCTTCCTCCTATGGAGTGACCTTTCCTTTTCATCCACAGTCCTGGCTCCCGACCTGATTCTGTACTCCACGGTACCTCCTGTGGGCTCTGACATCTAAGCATGGCAAAGTGCTGCTGTTCCACTTTCTCTGCCTGTGTATAACAAACTGTGTGGGGAGCAATGGGGGATGCTCCACGTTGTACCTCAAAGCTTTGCTCCAGGGCCCCAATGGGAGCTGCCAAGCATTGCTGCCCCACTCCCAGCTCAGGGTGCTGCAAAGCAAAAAGCAACAGCAACAACACAGCCTTTATACAGTCAGAGTATTTCATTTTGTACTTCTCAAGCAAAGTAAGAATTAACATTTTCTTTTCAGTTCAGAATATCCCCCACTGCAAAGTACAGCTGAGCAATG
Source organism: Coturnix japonica (assembly GCF_054131305.1). Taxonomy (NCBI): domain Eukaryota; kingdom Metazoa; phylum Chordata; class Aves; order Galliformes; family Phasianidae; genus Coturnix; species Coturnix japonica. Next base: position 15,394,384 of record NC_140679.1, on the reverse strand, counting down.
ACATTTGCCCACTGCAAATTGTCTTCTTATCAAAACCCATTGCGTTGCACAGGAAAATATCTGCACAACTGTGGGGCAGATGTGCACTCATTCACCTTCCCTTGGAGCAGGCTGGCAGGTGAGGGGTGCTCTGTCTGTACCGTTTGCTTGTTAATAAGAAAAAAAGCCAGCAGATGGTGCTCAAGAATTCACACCCTGTCTGCAGGAGGTGGTGTCTGCTGGAGCTCAGGTGTACACCTGAGTGGGGATGGAGCTCAGGATGTTTCCTAACCCAGGGGCTGAGGGCAGAAAACTTTCCTCTGTGGGGCTTGGTGCTGGCACTGCCCATCACACCAGGTCTGCTGTGCCCTGTATTGCTCTGAAGAATCACTCCAGGCTTGCGTGAGCAGCTCACAGCTCCCTCCTCCCTGTGCTGCAGCTCGGCAAGTCAGGCCAGCACCTGGTGGCATTTCCCATTCTGACAGCTCGTCTCCTTATGATCTGTTGCCAGGCTGAGAAGTCTCTTTCTCTCATTTCCAGCACAAGGAGGGAGACGTGAGCCTCCTCCATCCGCTCCCTTAACGTGTGAATTAAGCTCAGTGGGGAAGGAAAGCCATGCAAACATCTGTCCTGTTCCTTGTGCTGTAAGCTGCGCACGGATGCTGCAGCACTTTGAGCCCATGTGGGACACTGTGCCTGCACAGAAAGCTTCTCACATTGTGTTTAGGATGAAGCCGCTGCTCATGTGTGTTATCTTTTTCCCATGCTTGCTCACTTCTGGGACTGCCATTTCTGCAGGCTGAATGAAATCTCCCATTGCATGCCCTGTGCTGGTGCTGTGATGTGTTGTGGGACATTCAGTGCGTGCCATCAGCTCGTGCTGGTGCATGGGGTGAGCTGCTGTGTGCTGCTGGGCACGTGCAGGTGTAAATGCACTGCAGGGTCTGGGCACAAAGCTGTGCTCATTGAGGGTGTGAGGGATTGTGAGCCTTTGCATGGACGTGTGATGGTGTGTGCAAAAGAAATGGTGGTGTTAATGATCTCTGTGAGCTCTTACCTTGTAGAGGAAGGGGGAAGTCTCGTCCCTTCTGAGCCAGTGCCTCTTTAGTTATGCCATCTGTGTCTCCCTCCTCAAACAAAGAGCATGGTGTGGTCTCCCAACACGGATACAGCAACTTCCCATCAGTGAAGAGCCAGGGCTCCTCAGCTCAGCAAAGAGCAGGGCTGAGCTTGGCTAGGCTCCTGCCATACCCACTGAGTGCATTGGGGCACTCAGCCATGGAGCTCACAGCCCTCCAGTCTCTGCTGGTGCATTCTGCTGCAGCAAAGTCTCTTGTCATTACTTTTATGGGAAGCTTTCGGCGGCCTCATTTGCTATTCATATACATCTGTTCTAGTGGAGTCTGCCATTAATCTCCTGGTAGGTTTAAGGTTTCCCTTTTCTATTCACTGCCAGGCCGGTCATCAGATAACTAAATGAATACCAATAGAAAACAAAATAGTGGGTTCTAGGGTTGCCTGATAATTGTTTTCTCAATGAAATATAGATGATGCATCCTTCTCTCTGTTAAAAGAATAGTCCAACCATGTGGGCAGGTCATTGCAGCTGCAGTAGAGCACAGAATGTGCAGACGAGTGCATCTCTTCCAGTCTGACCAGTTAAGGCAGGAGAACCTGCTGCCCAGTTTAAAGCTGGGGGGTTGCCGACCTCCTGCCCCACCACTGGGCAGAGATAACTGAGCCAGAAGCAGAGCTGAGGAAGGGCTGAAACAAAGAAGGATGAGGTGGGCGATGCTTCTGGAAAACAGACTGGCTATGGTTTGCCCTGAGCAGCCCCAGCTCTTCCAGTTATTGTTTCATCTTGAAGTACTATACTCATCTTCTAGAAATGTGATGGCTATTAGCCAGGGCTGCAAGCAAAGCTGTAAATGTTCTGCTGGGACTGCAGCATATGGTTAGAAAGGGGCATTTTTAAGGCTCTTCCTGAAGTAAGATGGAAATTAAAACGATATTTTTGTCACAGGGCCAGACCCTGAGTAAGCTTAATTTGGCTCTGATGACTTCAGAGGAATTGTGCCAGTTTATACAGCTGAAGATCCATGGATGATATTACAAAAAAACAACATTTACTCTGTGTCCTTCTTATCATCACAAATCCAACCAGTAACAAAAACAAATCAGACCGGCGCTGCAGTTACAAACCCAGCACACATGTAGACATTTAAAATGAACAAAAGTGATCCTTTTGGCCATTTTTTTTCCCCCTCCAGCCTTGAGGAGCTGTATTCCCATCTTCCCTTTGTAAACACAAGGGTGAGAAAGCCTTCAAACTGCTTATTGGCCACAGTGCTCTGCTTGCTCATGTGCTTGCAGGTAAAGGTGGGCTCAGCCAGGCAGGCATCAGCCAAACATGGACAGAAAAAGCCATACACCCACACAGCAACCTCCTGCCCCTCTCTGCTCAGTTACATTTAATTTACAGCTCACCCCTAAACGGTGAATTTTAATACCATTTTCTTTCGAAAGTGTTACATATAAATTCATCATCCCCAGTGTAGAAGTGTCAGCCGGCACAGAAATCGTTATTGCTGGGCTGACGGCTGAAGACTGATACGTTTAAAGAGAAAATATATATTCACTCCAAAGTGGAAACTCATATTGTAAATTCAATTTGTCAATAAATATGGAAATGGTTTCCATTTCCCTCTCCTCCTACTCTACGCTGCTGAGATTGGTCATTGTGGTACCATGTCAGTAGTGCAGGAGGAATTACTGGAGCCCAGAGCAAAGAGAGATCTATTGTCACAGCCTCGGGTCAGAGAGTTAATTGTACATTCATCAGCGATAGCAACAATAGGAACAGGGTCTGGAAGAAGGTAATTAGATTTAAGAAGCTCAGAAAGGCTTTATGAATGACTTGTTTTCATAGAAATATGCAATGGGGTAAGTAAGCAACATGTGGAATATCAGGCTTTGGTTCACAAATGTGCTTACACCAATAGTGAGCTTCAGATGAAGGCATCAAGGAAGAACAGGAAGCCTATTTAAGTCCAAATGGTCTCTGATCTCCGCTCCTGTGCTTCTGTCCCAAGGTGGAGCGAATGTACATTAATGGTGTTGCAAAGCTGCAATCTGAACTGGGTGTAATGCAAGAAGGATTGTCATGCTTTGGGATTTTCCTGCCTGCAGGTGGACACTGAAGTGCTCACCTAACCCCTGGTATAGCAGAAATGCTTTAAGTGATGACTGGTGGGAAGGCAGGTCTAACACAGGGGAGCTCAGTTGCATGCAATGCAATGCTCCTGAGGGACTGGGAGGGATGGAGCCAGGATCCCCCCCTTCCCAGCCCAGAACCTTGCTGTTCTGTTGTCATTGCTGTGCTTTCTGTCATGTTACACCTAGAGAAGTGGTTCTTTGCTGTGCCTAAACCAGCACAGCCCTGCTGGTCTCCTGCACCTACTCTGCTTTCTTTCAGCTTTTGGTTTGGGGCTGAAACTTCCCTTGGATTAAAGATGCGAGTGTCAATATTGCTTGTATTGGAAGTTGAATTTAAAAGGGAAAGCAACCGAGGAGTGCAGGAAAAAGGCATGCTCCCAAGATATAAAGCTGAGTAATAAGATATGCCTTAGACCCGCAGGTCCTCCCACAGGGACCAAACCAACTCAAAACTATCAAAGACGTAATGAAAGCCCATCGCTTTGATAAATGGAAAAAATCACCCCTGCATCAGAATAGAAATATCATTTCATTTTGTCACCCAGCCATCTTTAGCCTGGAGAGCAGGGATGTGAGCCTGGGATGCTTTTTGCCCTGCTTGGGAACTCACTGCAATCCCATCTCTCCCGACAGGGGTGGTTTAATTTTTTGCTTTTAGTGGAGTTCAAAGGATTTTAATTTCTTGGTTCATTAAAGCCCCTGTGTCTACCTGGCATAGTTGTCCTCCCACTTAATACAAGCCTGCATTTATTAAGGTAAGTGGTGGAACATTTTATGGGATTCCATCACGTTTGGGTGGTCTTTTTGTGATTGGAATGGCTCGAGGAGGAGGCACCCCAGGCACCTCACAGCTCCCTGTATGTTCTGGCTTGTGCTGCACAGGGCTGGAGCTAAACCCACTTTGAATCTCACACAGGTAACCTCACATCAGTGAGGCACCATCCAATCTGATGCAGTGTCACAGGGCATGAATGGATCTCTGACCCATTCCCTGCTCAGACTGGCAGATGCTCAGAGCTGGAAGGAAGCAAGAGGGAGGAACAGAGTGGAATCCATGTCTCTTCCAGCCAGAATCCCAGGGTGTAGCCGAGTTCCCTTTGCCTGCTTGAAAAGTTTAGGCTTTTTTTCTTCCTGGGCTTCTAAGTGCACAGTTAAGTGTACAGAGCCACGTGCTGAAGTCCAGGCTTTGGCAGTGAGTTATTCACCCAGACTTAAACCCAGGCTGCTGAGTTATGGACAGCTCTGCTTTATCAGAGAAGTGTCAGGCTTCCCCTTGCTGTGACTGCTATCAGTAATTAGCACACCCTACAGAGCCTGCTGCTGAACAGTCCACATGCTAAATGCTGCTTTGTCATCAAAGTACAGTAGCTTGTAACTAATTACATCCCAGCTTTATCTGGACCAGTTCTTCCTTTTAAATACACTTAATAACTCTGCCTTTGAAGGTTCTAGGCACAAAAATAAGCACTTCAAATAATCTCCTAAAGACACATGCCACATTAGGTTTGGAGTTGAAGTAGGCACCTTGGATTATCTGTGCAAAACAAGAGCACGGGGCCCCTGCTGGGATAGGGATGGAGAGCCGTGGGTCTGTTGTAGGAGGGGAAGGCTGCAGAGCCAAGGTTTGTGTTTGACAGGAGTCTGTGTGTGCACAGTCATCAAAGACATGAGGAAGGAAAAGTGCACCGTGCCAAAAAGAGCTGTGGATTGACTCAGCAGTGACTGACCTGAATGGGACGGCCAGCAATGCAAGGGCCGACATGCAGTGTTAGTCCTGAGTCCTCATCCACAACCCAGGCACCATCCGTTTCTCTTCCTCAGTCACGTTTAAACAACAGCATCACTTGTGCTGGGTTCACAGTGCTGTTCTCTGCCATCATCTCCCTGACCCTGTCAGTAGAAAGACCAAAGAAAACATTTTGCTTTCCTCCTTTTGGAGGTTCCTATGGGATGGGAAACACCTTTATACTGAAGGAGGGGCTGCTTAGCATGGCTTGGAAATCAGTGACAAGCACATGATTCACAGTGTCTGTTAAAGCAAGTCTTTGCTGGCTCACTTAGAGATCACTCACCACTCACTGAAGCCAATGCTGTGAGATCTACCATAATTGGGTACTAAAATTTCCTGTAAAGCAGCACTGATATATAAATTTATTTATTTATTTAGTGGTTGCTGAGTATTTTTGGTGTGTGTTTATTATTATTACTTTGTTTCCTGCTGCACAGTGGGAACATAAACTAGCGATGCTTGGGATGGGTGGGGATGTGCCATTCCCTATCAGCAGTTTGCATCCCTGGGAGTTAGGGAAGAGAAAGGAAATCCAAAAGCACTCCTGGTGAGCACCGTGGGAGGGGTGGGAGCTGCAGCTCCTCATCCCAAAGCAAGCTGAACAAAAGGAGCAGCTGGAGCAGTAACATGTGGTGACTGCAAAGCACTAAGGATGAAATCGACTTTAAGAGACAGCAGAAGGGGAATAGCTGGTGGTGCTTTTAAATTAAAGGCGTTAGGGGGATTCCTAGAGGGAAGAGGCTGGGAGTTAGGAAGGAATGCATCATGGTGAGGGTGACAGCACTTGTGAATCACCTGCGTTGTCTTGGCCCGTTAAAGCCATGTCTTACAACGCCCTCCAAATGCTGATGGGATCACCCGGTCTTGTCTCAACTCAAACAGCCTTCAGCAGAGGAGGCACTGGAGGCAAGATGAATATTTACAGCTCCAGCACATCCCCTGTCTCCCCTCTAATTACAGCTGAAGGTGTTTGTGTGGTCCTGTCGGGCACTCAGGCTGGTTCTTGTGATCAAGAAGCAGGTGAGCTTAATGCTGGTTTTGGTTGTTAAACTGACTGGAGTGCTTTCTTTCATTTGAAACAAAAACACAAAGAATGGGACAGTTATGTGCATGATGTAGAAGGAGAGTATCCACAAGTCCAGAAGTCTTTGACCTCGAGGGACTGGAATCTGTTTTCTGTTCAGGTTGCATAAATTCAAGATCAGCCCCAGAACTGAAGCAAATCTTCTGTTCTGTGAAGTGGGAGCACCCTTAATAGAGCTGCTGTGGATTTATGCCTGGCCTAGCCCCCGGAGAGTCAATCTGGATTTGCATTTTAACTCAGCTCTGCCAGTCTGGAGTATCTCCAAGAGACTTCCTTGGCTTGCTGTGCAGTATTTTTTTCAGCCATTTCAAGTGCAGTTGTTAATGGATGTCAATATGGAAAATACTATGAGTAAATACAGCACTTGTGAAAAAAATCAGCAAGGCAACACAAGGAAGCACTAAGCACACTTTCCCCTCTGCAGCTGTGCTGATGTCTTTGTCCTTGCAGCAGCTCCTGCTCTGTACCATCCCTACCATTCCAGTCCTGAGGTTACTCTGCTCGATCCCATCCATCTGTGGCCATTTGCTCCCTCCTGTCTTTTATTCTTGGCTATAAATGTGATAAAGCCTTTGCTACAGCCCTGTGCTAAAAGCTGACTACATCTCATGGGCTTCCCACAGCAGCTTCCTCCCAAATACTCCTCCACTCCTGAAGATCCATCCTTTCCATCACAAGAGAAGGCAGCAAGCAACGTCTGCTTTCATCTTCAGTCACAGAGCTGATGATTTCTGCAGCTTGCCACCAGAACAGATCCTTTTGTCAGTGCTTGCATATGGTCACTTATTCGGCAGTGCTGGGACACTGTTAATTATTTCAGCCCCCTGTCTATCTGTCAGAGCACTGCAGTGTCTGCTTGTTTAATCTATGGCAGCTTTTGTTTGCTTCAGAACGGTCGATATTTTTTCCTACGCTTTTTCTTATCACTCTCATTGCTGAAGCCTTAACTCCTACACCGACTCCCCCCTCCCAGGTCCCCTCCTGCTATCTCAGAAGGACCATCATCACACCCTGGAGCTACGAGGCTTCTGCGGTGTTTGCAGAGCACTTTAAGAGCAGCCTGAACGCTGAGGATCCTTATGGCTGCTATTAGAAACGGGGCCGTTTCCGCAGACAGGCAGCATTCGGGTCAGGGAAGCTTTGGCTTTGGCTGTATTCTCCAGGTGGCAGCTGCTATAAAGGAAACAGATGTTTTGTTACAGTTTCTAAGGAACTCTAATAGTTTTGTTAGATCTAGGAGAGCAGGGGGCTAAGGTCAGCAGCAAGCTGCAATAGCCGGTGCTGCAGGACTGGTTTTAACGTGAGAAAGATGATTGTTTATTAGTGCCAGGGAGAGCAGAGGAAAAGACTTCAGGGGGAGAAACAAAGCATTTGTGAGTATTGGCTTGCTGTAAAAGGCACGTGTGGACGCGGCTGGGTCTGTAGCTCTCTTTTATCAGCTGCTCGTGAAGCCTGAGCCCAACAGATGTTTGCTTCTTGGAAAGAGAAGCACCCACACCTGGCTGAGCAGGGATGGAGGATGTCACAGTGCCAGGGCATTTGGTGCTGCCCATGGTGGGCACTGTGGGGGTTTCCATCTCCTCTACCAAGAGCAGCTCCTGCTGATGTTGCCTTTGGGGCTGTCAAGCTGAGGGTCATCCCTCAATTTCAACATCCTGCAGTAAACTGATGCTTTAAAATGATAACAGAGCAATGACACTCAAGGTTTATAATCCAAACATTCATCTGTTGGCAGTCAGGCTCTCTACATGATTTCCTCATGTTTTCCTTCTGAAGCACTTATGTCAAATCTGGGAAGTTTAACTTATTATTAGCATACAGGTTTTGCTTAGCACAGGTCTTTATTTGCTCCTTTGATTCAGAGTTTGCAGTACAGCCTTCTGTACAGGGCATTAAGTTTGTTTTTAACCAGCTTCTTTTATCCTTCAGTCTTGAATGCCAGGGACTGAGTTCCAAACTGGGTGGCCACAGGCTGGGAATAGTCAGCAAGTGAGTTCAAAGGGAGTAAAAACCATTTCATCTGTTCAAAGGCAGCTCAAGTCCCGACTCCTCACATAAAGACTAATAATATTTCATAGTAAAACTTAGGGAAAAATAAATCTCATACAAACAGCATTTGAAAGCTTTGAGTTCAGCTTGCTGAGGAGGAAGACTGGGGATTGATGGGGAAACGTGGATGTGGTATTTCTTGCACAGTGATGGCGGTGTTTTCTGTCTCTGTAGGTGTCATTGTTTCAGAGGTAAAAGGTGGGACCTCAGTCCATCTTTTCAGTCTGGGTGGGACTGAACAGGGGAAGAAAAGCTCTGACTGCTCTCTTCATGATTCCAGGCTGCACAAAGCAGGGAGCAGCCCATGGCCTCTCAGGGTTTCCTTGCTGGAGGCACCTGAGCTGTATGAGCATCACTGCAGCCCCAAGCTGGGGCAGGTGCAACAGGGGATGTGTGCCCCCCTGATGGGCAGAGCAGTGCTGAGCAGCTGCAGTCACAGCCGGGCTGATCTGGGAGATAAATGTTATTTAAATTGCTGTATCTCGGCTGCTGTGGGAGCTGCACACCTCAGCTTAGCATGCTAAATATACTTTATTAATTGCCTTGCTCTTTGCGTACACCAGGGGCTGGTTCATCATTAAATATACCAGGAACATTTATTCCTTGAGGTTTTGTTTCTTATTGAAGTATTCCAGTTCTTAATGGCTCCCTTGGATGGGATCATGTTGGACCTGGAATATTGCTGCTTGTGCTGCTCTTCCCCTTCCTCACAGCAGTACAGTAGTGGCTCACTGTCAGTATTTAAGCACACCATGCCTGTACAGAGCAACACTGTTAGACTGAAGGGGTAAATACCCTCTGATAGCATTTAGTTCTATTTGTCTGTACTTCTGTTATCAAAAGGCTACAGCTGAGATTGCTCTTCGCATCATGCACAAGGACAGGCAGCCTCCCAAAACACAGCTTGCAATTGCCAAGCAGGCAATTAGACAAGTGTTGGGGTGTAGCCCCTGTGCAGGTCAGCAACTGAGGCCCTTCTGCTCTCAGCATGACTCAGTTTAGGAAGTGGAAGGAACAGAGCCAGCATCCAATTCTTTGCTAATTGCTTCCGTTGTGAAGTCTGAAGTAGCCATGCTGAAGTTGGAGCTTTCAGGCCAGCTGGTAATTGGCCCAAGAAGAGCATTTGGGAGTGGTAATCAGTCGTATTGGAGACAGCATTGGGTTCTGAATGGAGAGTGTCTTTGAATACTTTATGCAGTCATCCTGGGCCATGCATCCATAGGAGAGGACCAGCTGTTGTTTCCAAAGGGAAGAAAGGTGCTTCTTTTGCCTTCTTTTAGAATTGCTACCTGTGTTCTTATTGCTACAGAGAGGCAAAAGCTGGAAGAGCTTTGTTTTCTGCCGGGAGCAAACCTAAACTGGAAGACAACCTGGCTCTGCTCCATATCATCAGCTAGAAGCATTCTGGGGGCTGAGCTTGCTCCTCTTAAAGGGTTGGAAGAAAAACCTTCCCAGCTCCAATAGTGTGATTTTTATGAGAGCCTTTTCCTTTTTTACAGCCCTATTTGTTGTTGTAGTAAAAGCTGGTGGAGCACCTTGCACAGCAGCATTAGTTACACGCTCCGGGTTAAGCCGGTGCCTCTGTTCCCTCCCAGTGCTGCAGTGCCGGGGAGGCTGTGGGAGGGTTGTTTTAGTGTAAGGAGTGCTCTGTGAAGGCATCTCTTGGCAGTCCTGGGCCAGGCTGCCATCAGCCTCCAGAGCATCTTCGTTTGCAGAACCTCAGCCCCTTGGTAGCCTTTACACAACCGATTTCCTTCAGGCAGTTTCTACTCTGCCTCCATCCCTGAAAGCATTTGTAAAGGAAAACACAACAACAATCACCAGGCAACGCGTTATTGTGTTGTTCATGCCCGATAGTTGAGAGTGATGGAGGTGAGGAAAAGGAGGGGAAGAACCCTGCAAAATTCATTACAGCTTCAGCACTGCAGAACCTCACAGGACCTGGGATACTGCAGCCATAATTGGAGCTAATGGACCCCCACTGCACAGGAGATGTCTTTGAGTCAATGCTCTGTGGGGCAGAGGTTTCCCCACCTGCTGCTTCGTGCAATGCATGACACGTTTCACTCCTTGCATCAGTTGGTTGCTGCACTCCTTCTGCTCCTGCAATTCCTTTGCATTTAAACCTGTTTTAGTCTAGATGCATTGTAAGCACAAGCGTAACTTCTCAATTGAAGGCAATGATTTAATTGTTTGATGCTATTTAGGTACATTACTTTGCTTTCCAAGCAGACAACATTCATATTTCCCTAGTCTTTAGATAGGGAAGGAGATTTCTATCTATCCAAGGTATTTATAGAGCCCATTATCTTAGTGTCTGCTATCTGATGTGTTTATCCTTGCAATGCCTATTAGTTATTAGGCATGGTTGTTTTTCTGCTTTATAGGGTGTGAGGAGAGGGGAAAGTAAATGTACGCTGCTTAATGACTTCTTCAGCTGAGTGCTTAAGGTAGAACAAGACTCTACCCTGAAGTGTGTGGGATTTCTAGAACTCTCCATCCTCTATACAGAAGATACTAAAGGCTCAGCCCTGTCACTGTGTCTTCAAGAGCCAAGTGCCATGGCAGCAATGAGCAGATGTAATCTATCTGGGGGCTCCAGTCCAGGAAGTCTGGCCTTGCACAAAGGGACGGTTTCATGGCTGCTTCCACTCCATTGCACCCTTGCTGTGCTCCCTGGTTGTGTCCAGTTCTGGCACACGCATTGCTGGCCAAGGCTGATGGGTTTCTGAGTGTGGATTTGAGTTTTTCCCCTCATTCCTGGGTTGGGCAGGAACTGGAGCATGGGCCAGGCTGAGCTGCCACAGCCTAATTAACTTCCACTGCGGGCTGCATTGTTATCTGTGTGCAAGCACGGTTTCATCCAGGTTTAAATTGATTACGAGTATCAGGGCAATGACAAAACACTGCTTTTGGGATCAGACTTCTCACAGCAAACGGTTATTTGTTTTTCAGCATGAAAATATTGGCTTATCCGGGGTGATACAATTCTTCCTCTCTCTCCTTCCACCTTCGTTACAGCCTGATTTGTGCCTGTAGTTTAATTAAAACCGTACAGTATTTCCACAACTTGGTACGTCTCCGCTGTTGGGCGGGTATTTGATTTATATACAGCATTCCAGTGAAACTGCCTGGAAAAATTAAATAGACATGAATCGACTTGCTGCAGGCTTTTGAAATCAAACATTTCACAGCTAACTCCCTGCGGGCATCTCCTTTCAGCCCCATGCAGGATAAATGGGACTGTAAGCTACTATGCGCCGAGCTACGTTCAAATGTAGTCATTAGGATGGGGCTTTATAATTGTAGCTGTTTGCCAAATGATAGCTTAGGAGCCAGGGAGCACTTTGATTCATTACTTGTGATTATATGATTATTAAAAAAAAGAGGAAACTTGTTGGGCTGTTAGACTTCTAGCTCTTTTTTTGTCTTGGCCTTTGGAATGAATCTACACCTGTGGGTAAAGCCAGATGTTGGTAGGAACAGTTGTGGTATAACCATGTTTGATGAAGCTGTTGTAAATGCTGCCTCTGCCTTGCTTTCATTGGAGGTGTAAGCTGTTTGCTCATGGATGGATGCTTATTCTTAGCTGAGCTGCAGCTCTTTTCAGAAGCTGAGTACATCATAAACAAAGTCAACTCTTTATCTGAATCTCAGCTTTAGTTTTTGTGAGCGTGGCTTAAAATAGACCTCGACAAGATGTTGTGCAACAGAAGCCTCAAACCTGTTGTGGTGTTCTGCATTCATATATACGCCCTGCTCAAGGCCAAGAATGAACATCCAGAAGAGATGCCTTCCAGCAATGGGACTGAGGGCTGTGAGCCCCAACCCCTGCAGGCAGAGCCTGGGCTGCTCTGGAATGCCTCTGAATTTCCATTGGTACAAGTAAGAAGAAAAGAAACCTCTTTGTGCTTCCAGCTGCCGCGCATTGAGCTGTGGGTTCATTCTGAGCTGTTCTGTTTGTCATGCTGGAACTTCCACAATGCCTCATCCTTCCTGCCCTGTGCTGGGTGGGACTCAATCCAAAATTGCTGGCTTTGGGAAAGGCAAAATAAACCCAGTGGGGGAAGTGGGCTCAGCTGTTTCCTTTCAATAGTTTATAGCAAGTTTTGGGCTCTAATAACCTAATAGTGAGGATTTAGCTGAAGGAGAGAATGAATTTGTTTGTTTCCACGTAGCCACAGGTGATAGCGAAGTGAAGACAGAACAAATTAATCCTGTTTTCTGACTTGTTTTCCAAAAGATATGCAAATAGTATCAGGAGGAAGGATCAGAATGCCAGCGATTAATGGATTGCTGAGGGTGAATGCAATACAGACCTGGGAAGCACCATTGGTTGGGTTCAGAAGTGGCACCGACTGCAGAGTGCAGCGGGTCTGAATGTTCTTTATGGTCACCTATGGAAATACATTGGTCCCATAGGAACTCATGCACAGGAAGTTGGTAAAACACCAAAGCTGGTTGGTGGATGAGACGTCCGGAAATCCTGCTGCCGTGGAGAGAAGCTGTCATCTCGTGTTTGCGAGAGCTTTTCAATTTAATACATTTTAATCAGAAAATTAATCAGGAAACACCAGTTCAGCAAGATAATTGAACAATGAAGAGACATGATAATTACTGTTTAGTCTAATTAACTTTGTTAAGTCTTTATTGGGAACAGAGACTTCCTGAGTGAAACTTATTAAATGGTTCTCCCTAGAAAACAGAAGCTGCAGCAAGAATCCTTTGTTAGTCGTCAGGAATTGAATGTGTGGCTTTAAATCACCATTAGGAATCCTGCAGGTGGGTTGAATTCCCTCTCGGGCTGATTTCAATCCATCCCCACCTCCAGCTCACTGCCAGGCCAGTCCTGCCCTCTGCACACAGCCCATGGTTTTTGCTTTCCCATCAGAGAACACGGCATTAAATATTTATCATTTCAGAAATGAGGATTACAAATAAATATTGAAATGAACTTTATTGGCTTTTGATCTGCTGGGAAAGCTCCTTGGCTGCCATCCAGCGAGCGGTGACCCACAGATACCTGTGTTATCTGTATTGCGTGAGGTCAGGAGGATGAGAGATGCAGAATATCGACCCTTTAGGAGAAGCGTGGAGGAATGTGATTGAATAGCCTGTGGCTCGAGGGGTTATCAGCTCGAATCAGGAAGCTGTGAGCTGGGGGGATCTCAGCAGCTCTGCTCTTGCTCTATGGAGGCACATCCCCTAATGGGGTTGTAGGCATGCATGTGGGTCAGCCCTTCCAAGGCAGTGCCTCAGCATCCCTTCAGACCACCATGTTTTCAGTTAAACGAGGGTGCGTGATGGCTCCCTCAAATCCCGTTATCTCCTACAATTAATTTGGGCAACTAACAGCTCCAGCGTTTCGAATTCCTTGTTGGCGAATGGCGTTATAATTGCATTTCTAATTTATTTGGTCCGGTTTGTAATTAAAATGAGCGCTCTGACTTATCGCCGTTGGATGTTGCTCTTGGGTTTTCCTGCCCACGTCGTGCTTTTAAGGCTGCAGAACACAGGCTGTGTTGTGCTCAGCCCCGAAGCACGAGGAAGACAACTTCATTACCCGTCTGTTTTTCTGGGTCACCCAGTGGCGGTCGCTGTTGTGTTCAGCCATGCTCTGAAGCACCACGTATTTCCACAACTTGAAACGTGGGTCTATTGGGAACAAGCATTCATGGAGAGTGCAGCCTAACAGCCTCGTGTGCTTGTTTATTCCCTTCTTCCCTTCCTCTTGCAGTTAATTATTTGGTAAACGCTAGCGGTGAGCGTAGGATCAGCCCACCATCCTGGCAGCAGTTTGCCTTCCACCAGGGAGAGGCAGCTAATGGTGTTGCAAGGGAGCGACTCTCGAGAACCCTCCTGATTGAATTTTTTTTTTCCCCTCTCATCGTTTCCTGTGGTGTCATTTAGAAAATGAAATTGCCAGAACTTTAAAACACTTCTCTGGCTGATGGGGAGAGTTAATGATTGTTGAAGAGGGACAGCTGGGCAGGGCAAAAAGCTGGGAAATAATACAAGGAAAAGCAGAGAAGAAGTTGAGGTCTCAGAGATGGAAGAAACAGAAGAAAGTGACACTTTCCATCAGTTAGGTACCTATAAGGAGCGATGCTTGCAGTGCCAGGGTGGAAGGAAGAATGCAATTCTGTTATCATTCATGTTATCCACTGCCCTGCACAACAGCTTTCCCACAGCTCCTTGTGTTTTGTCATAAAGCTCCTAGTGCTGTGCCTGCAGCACTCACCTATGTGTCTAATTCAGGCCACAGAATCCTAAATAAATGCTCGCTGGTCATTAAAGCCATATTTACAGCGACTTAACAGCTCTGTAATAGACAGAGAACTTGCTCTGCAGAAATGTTACTGCATAAATACACCAGAATAAGCAGCTGGTGCTTAAAGGCTTTGTAATGCATGGGAAGCTGTAATTTCCTGATTAACAGTGGTTGGTTGTGATTGTATTGCAATATCTATTTCCTAGAGTCATCAAAAACCTGACCCATCTCCAAAAATGCCAGGTGAAGTGGAAGTGCTGTTGGAGGTGAGAGTGACGGAGGGCTGGAGGGGTGCTGACCCCTGGTTTTGAATTGTTCTCAGTGAGTTTGGGGTCTCTGGGCTGTGTGGGACCAGCTGTGATAGGGCTGCCTGCTCAGGTCAGTGTGCAGCTCCCAACTGAAGCTTTGCTCCTTATCACTGAGAGCCCCATTTATGGGAAGCCATCAAATCCACTCTTCCTTGTGGATATTTACTAGTGGTACATACTGGTGGTTAACACACTAATGGTACAGAACTGTTTCTAATTGCCAGAATTAGGATGTAGGTTTGCCTTTTGCATGAGCATCCCCTCACCTAAAGAGTCTCTTAGCCCTTATTTTATATAATGATGTATCTCTGGGGGAAAGAAAAAAAAGGAAAGAAAAAAAGAAGGGGAAAAAAAAAAAAAGGAGTCAAGAATATAAATTAAGTCTTCAAATGTATGTGCAGTTCTCTGTGACACAAACTTTGCTCTTGGGGTTTATGATGCTAATAAAATCCTACTCACTGCTAACAGCTCTTTCCTTCGTAGCCTCACAAACTGAGACAAATAAGTGCATGTATTGAAGGAGTTCACATTTTATGTCTCTTTGCATCAATATGGTTCTGCTTTATTGACATTTTTAGGTAGAAACTGGCTAGTCATGCTTGGACTACATTAACTATTATTTATTGTTGGGGCTGAGGATGCAAGCCCTCCTTGTTCTGGGTGGCTGTACATACAAATCAGAACTGTTTGTATCCCAAAGAGCCTCTAAATATGATGAGAGGAAGAACTAAGTGAGATGGAAAGGCCAAAAGGCAGCGAGCCAGGCTGGGTAAGCTGCAGGAATGTGCAGAGTGGACACAGAGGTTCCTACCTTAGAGCCTTCCCAACATCATCAGTAATGGCCCCACGTCCCAGCTTCATCGAGGGTTTGTGCCTCTCCTGAGGATCTGAACTCTCCTTTGCATACTTTTAGACTGAAAGTGTCAGGTGCTAAGAAAGATAGTTATTTTATGTGATCAGCAATGATCCATTTTTTGTCATCCTTAGAATAAATCACATTAGGAGCTGCCTGAGCAGGGCAGTGTAAGTGCTTGGAGCCAGGATGCTGGACACGTGCCATGCTGGCTCTGGCATCAACACAGATTAGAGAGCTGCCATTCCTGGTGCAACGTTTGTACTTGTGGTGCAAAATCTGGAGCAGATTTATGGGAGAGCACTGACAGTGAGCTGCTGCTGGCACCTGGGTACCAGATCAGGCAGCTGGGTCAGCAGAAGGAGCAGGGAGTCAAGCCCCACAGCTTAGAGGATGGTTTAAGGATATTAGAGGATGGTTTAAGGATATTAGATCAGTTCTTGCAGTAGGAGCTGTGATTTCTGTCATCCAAGTTCTCCAAACTCCTCAGACACCTCAGACTTCCTGTCATGTAGTGATGTTTTCCTCTTGTTTTCCACCCAGCTTGGAGTAAAGACAAATGGCTCCATGTCATCTGGATGTTCATGTATGAAGCCACAGGGATAATGTGCAGTGGAAGCACAATGCAGAAATCAACCCTCAGAATGGAATCAGTGTTCAGGAAGATCTCATAGGGAAGCGGCTCATGTATTCAAGGTATTCTGTGAATCAATTCTGTGTTAGTGTGTTTGTCACAAAGATAAGGCAGAGTCAAACTCATCCCTCCATCAGACATGTGTAGGGTATGGGGCAGGTAACCCTGCTCTCTGGCAGCTGGTCCCACTCTGGCTTTGCTCTGCTTATCCTGGGGAGATGGCTCCTGCCAGCAGAGCTGGGGCTGACCTGCAATGTGCCAATTCCTTCTGCCTAGAAAATCTCTGCGCTTAATTTGCTCTCTTTTTAGGACCTGGGCTTGTTTCTAAAAATAGAGCTTTATTCTTCACTTTCACGTTCTAAAGGACAATGACAAAAGAGAGAGTGAGGGAGAAAATGCCATAAACTGGGACATTTTGTTAACCACATTCACTGCACATCTGGGAGCTCTTTTGGTACATAATTGCTGTGTAATGCCATTCACAAGCCATAGCCTCATACGTGCCCTCTCAGAAGCTGGCATTACAATGATGTAGCCCATGTTTTGGAAATGGAATGT
The DNA here is from genome assembly GCF_054131305.1 of Coturnix japonica. Classification (NCBI taxonomy): domain Eukaryota; kingdom Metazoa; phylum Chordata; class Aves; order Galliformes; family Phasianidae; genus Coturnix; species Coturnix japonica. The sequence goes on along the minus strand of NC_140679.1, from coordinate 15,377,643 downwards.
GACCTGCTGGTTGGTTCCTTCTCTTGCCCTTTGGGATCCTGGTGATGCTATTGCTGTGCTAGTTCTTCCAGCTCTACAAGCCTCATTGCTCCCAAGTTTACTGCTGAGCAGAGGGAATTGCACCATTTAAGTCCTAATGATGCTTCCCTGCCTTTCCTTGTGACTGTGTAGATCTTAGTCATCTAGTTAACTAATCCCAAAATATTGGGGTCCTCATCCCAAATGCATTACAGTCGTGCCAGTTCTGGGTATAACTGCATGCAGCGTTGTGTCTCCTCACCAGCAGCTGGGTGTGTTTTGGACAAAGAGTGTCTGACGATGCATGAATTTGAGTTTGAAACAAAGATAATTGGGTCTACCTCTACCACTATCCTAACTCGAAAGCGGTGTCTGTCCGTGCCACGTGGAGAAGATGATAAATTGCACTGAATCTGGAGCCATCAAATTTCCTGCCTGTCTTTCTTAACCTTGGGACAAATTAAATCAAATTCTACTGTGAAGCCTAAAGACATAAAATTTGTTAGCTGTAACAGTATATTCTGCCAAGCAGTCAGAACTCCCTAGTATTAATTACTTTATTCAGTAAGTTAAGCAAATGATGTGATATCTGGACTCAGGGGGAAGCCACCCAGGAGTATATATAAGATGCACAGATACTCCTGCCAGTGAACATCCAAACTCCAGTTGCTAATTTGATGTGGAGAGCAATAATCTGTTCTAAAGCTGCCTCCGTTCCTGAGCAATAACAAACCACGTGTGAGCATCGTTAATGGAACTGCTTCAACAGTGCCTGAAAGTAATGACTGCTATGTGCTGGCTGCAGTGGCAGCTGGAGGGCCACGTATCTATTAGCTCTACTCTTCTCCAGTAAGTAGCACCAGCAGAACGTGGTGCTCCTTCATCCCAGCCTGGGACTTTGCTTTCCCCTGCAGAGAGAGCAGGGTCTGAAATGGCCACAGCTGTTGCTGAGGTCACTGCTTTGCTCTGGCTGCACCAGCAGAGGTAACAGGGTGAAAATGGACCCAGGACATACATGGTTTTAAGCCTAGAAAGGGCTGTGAGATTATATACTCTAACTGACCAAATGCCGTTTGCTTACATTACTTTTGGTCACAGTAACTTCTGTGTGTGATGTGTATTTTTCTAAGAGATCCGGGTCTGTTTGGGAGGCACTGAGTGATGAAGAGTCTCCTGCTTCCAGATTGTTTGAATAATTAATCACCGTTACTTAAAAGATGCTAGTCTCATTTTGCATTCCTATTTGTCTGGCTTTAATTCACATCAAGAGAGTCTCTCTGTGCTTGTCTCTGCTGGATTACAGCCCTCAGTATCTGATCTTTTCTTTCTGTGAAAGTGCTTTACACTGTAATCAAATTATCTTTCAGATTTCTTCCTGATAAATTACAGAGATTGACAATGCAGAATATGGGATTCCTCCGTTCTTCATTGGGAGGCATTTGTTTCCCAGCTCCCATCTGCAGGTCTGTGCCTGTAACAGTGCATAGACACTGCAAATAGTTGGGGACGTTTCCATTCTCTGAGTGCCCTCCATCCTTCTTGCTGGGATTACCCTGTTGTCCAACCCAAAGCAAAGCTTTCAAAGGTTTACTATCATTACCTTTTAATGAGAGCCATATTGATATGTTTAAGCATTTTGGCTAATCTTGGAAAAAGATAAAGCATTAAAAAGGAAAAGAAAAGGGAAGTTGGATGTGCAGGATGCTCACTCTTGCATTGCAGCACTCTGTTAAGCTTGCTCTGCCCTGAAAAACTTCGCACACGTGCTGTGTTATTAAACTTAATTTATACCACAAAAAAAAAGAGGTGGGAGAGCTTAAAAGAAAGCAGCAGCTCAATCCTGGCAGACGCTGAGCGCTTTCTTGTGAAGTGCTGAGTTGGCAGAAGTTGCTGCTGAGCATCTTTGAGCATCGCTTTATTGTCAGTCTGGTCTGCAGAGCTGGCCCTAAAGCAGCACGGGGGATTTCCAATAAAACAAAACTCATGTCCAAGTGTTAAGATACATGCATTTCGCTCTACAGAGTCATTCCAGAGGGCAAAATGCTAATTCGTCATCAGTCCTATGGGGAAAGAGAGAAAGGATGTTCTGTGTAGCAATACAGAGCCTCCTGCAGCCAGAGATGGGGCTTCTGGAGGAGTGCATACACCTTAAAGTCATCACTCAAAATTGCTGCCATGCATTCTGGCCTGGCAGCACCCGGCCTTGTTTATGATATGGGGCAGCTGGTGGTGTCTGCTCAGAGGTTTTGGAGGTTATGAAGCTGCAGAACTGTTGTGAAGGAACCTAGGCTCAGAGTCATCCCAGCAAGTGATAGGAAGGGGATGTTGGGGTGTGCATAAGGCAGTGTGAAAGTGAGAGGGGGTCCCTGCCTGGGTATCAGTGTGATGAGAGACAGGAATCCTCCAGGGTCTCTGCTCATGGTGGGAGCTCCCAGCTGTCAGAGGGGCAGCAGCATCACTGAATGCAATCACAGCTGAGATGGGGGCTGATTCAGGAGGATAGTTTGCTTTTTAAACCAGAAGCTTAGAGGTAAGTTGAGCCTTACGGAGTCCCACAGTCCTTCAGAAGGCACCACACGCCTGTAAACAAGCACCCCCATCTCTCTAGCACACCATAAAATCTCTCCGTAACGACCATCATGACAACAATAAACTTGTTATTACCGTTCCCCATGATTTATCAAGCTGGTGGAAAAGGTGGGGCTGCTATTTTATTGGCATGATGAAATGTTTGCAGAGGGAAAATACAATCTGCATTCCTCCAAGGCTACTCTTATATATGGAACAATGAATATATTTCTTTTCCCATTCCCTGTTTAACACTGTAGGACACAGAAACACCTCTTCAAAGGGAATTGTTTTGGAGCAGCATAAAGTTCTGTCTCCATAGGAGTGAATGAAAGAGGCTGTGGAGCTCTGGGAATGCAAACACTCGAGCCTTGCCCACATGGGGAACACCTGGGTTTTACTTTTCTTGGATAATTTTGATCATTTACGTTGTCCTTCCTATTTGGGATGGAGCCATGTGATGGGGTGCCTTCCCCAGGCACCTCTGCCCTGCTGGCCATGTGAAATAGCAATGCTCAACTGGGTGAGCACAGCAGCCCTGGTGCACGCAGGGCAAGTGAGGGAAGGAGACTTTGGCCCAGAGAGAACAGAGCTCGAAGGCAGACAAGTCCTTTGTGCCTCACATGCACTGCTCAGCCAGGCACACGCAGAGCAGATAGATGATGGATGGGGCAGCGTGAATCCCAGCCTTGCCTTATCTGGCCATTTCTCAGTGTTAAACACTTTTCATTGTTTTCTGCTGAGTTGAAGGTCCATGCAGGCACTCTGGAGATACCATGCTTAATAGTTCCAAATGTGCAATCAAAGAAAATTAATAATAATAATTGGAGTAACCAGTACGCTGTTGTAATTGACCTAAATGTTCCTTACTAATTAGGACTGCTACAGTTCAGAAATCATTCACAAGCCACGAGTGTTTTATACTAGGAAAAAGCAAACTGGCCTCAATCTGTGACACATATTGTTGTGTTAACACAGTGATGCACAAGAGAAGACTTTAGCACATCTGTCAGCATTTTGGGGGAATATCAGAGCAGGACAGAAGGAAAATATTTCAGTGATCACAGCAAAGGGGTCAGAAATTGATCCTGTGAGCCAAACCTGTAGCTGGCATGGATCAGGTCTGTAAAGAATGGAGGTAGAATTGCTGGGATGTGCAATGTTGGCCATGAAGGTCGCTCAGCCCTCTCCCCACTGCACTGTCACCCCACACCCAGCAGTCAGCTCCCCCAAAAGCACATCAGTCCCTTTCTTGCAAAGGAGAGAGACCAGCTATGATGAGAGCAGCCCACATTCACACCCAGGCCTCTGGGAGGTGAAGCTCTGTGGGTAGCAGGGCTCAGACTGCCAGCAAGGCACAGAGGCTGACATTATAGGGATTTCAAAGGAGAGCAGCTGAAGGCCTTGGCAGTTGGTTGCCCAAAGCGACTGCAGCCATGTGTCCTGCCCTGAAAGGTCTCATCAGCTCAGCTCAAATGTCATCTGATCCTGACAAGTGAGGGAGAGAAAAAGAAGTGTCCTTGCTGGGAGATAATGAGAGGGCTGCAAGGAGGAAGGGAGCAGAGAAGGGTCCTCATGGTCGTGATCCTCCTCTCCCACTTTCCATCCAATTATACTGATTTGGGGGGATTATAAACCTGCTAGCTTTGCAGCAGCACTGGCACTCCTCTGTGCCAGGCACTGTATAACTGCATGGGAGTAGAAAGTCTCAGCCCCCAAAGTAGCTGCTGAGCAACCAGCAAAGGCTTGACACAAGCCTCCAAGCACTGATCCCGAATTAAGTTAAGTTCCCATCTTTAGCACACAATCCCCCATGTGGTTTCTGGGCAGTTCTTTTAATCCCTTTGTGCCTTAGTTCTCCAGGCTTAAAGCATATTAGAGGCCGTTCAGGTGCAGCTGATGCTACGTTAGGGGGATGGGGGTATGTATACCACTGTAGGGGAACAAACATAGCAAAGGTGGTGCCTGGAGAAATGCCCAGCTGAAATGCCAGTAGAATGCCCCAGATTGCTGTGCTCCCATGCAGCACTGAGCATGGCCCTGCCCCATGGCACAGACCTGATTAAAGGCTGAGCCCCAATACCATCTCCTTGCACGTGTTGAACCAACCAGGTCTGCAAACAGGCATGCTGAGCTCCCCGGATCTCCTTTCACCTCACAACTGTGCTTTTGTTTTTCATTTCCAATGCCTTTTATAGGAGTTACATTGGGCTGAAGTGGAGATTTAAAGGGATGTGCACACAGGACGGCAGGTCGAGGTGTGGGGCACCCTCTCCCTTCCAGCCCAGGGCTTTGTTAAATCCCCTTCACATCTCTGCACACAGCTGAATAATGGGTATCTCTGCCACAGAAATATGTACTGCTCTCTCACTGCATTAAGCATTGGCTTCAAGTGAATTTCTCTCACAAGCAGAACTAATAAAAGGACTAAAAAGTGCCAGATTCCACTTGACAAATGGCTCAAAGGAGAACATCTCCTAAATGCTTTTAGCATTTGCAGTGATTGATCAGGGCGGGCTTAGAAGCAGCTGACCTGTTGAGTTTTTTTTTCAGAGGGGAAATGATGGAAGGATGATAATGCTTTTTTCCTTCTTGATCACTATAATTTTTGCTCTGCTGTAGATAATGTATCCAGTGTCCAGAAATCACCACCTGTGTTTTGGAACCAGCCCAGGAATACCATTTAAATCCATGCATAACAACTATGCATCTATCTGTCAATTCAAATATTAATGATTGTAACGTGCTGGGAAATGAGATGACACAAGCTGTGGCAGTCGCTGTAGACAAACAGAGAGAGACAGTCCTGCCCCAAAGTGCTCCATGGGTCTGGAGTGAAGGTCACGCTGCAGCTCGGATCAGTCTGGCAAACAGCCTGTCCTAGCAAGGGTCTGCCTGCAGCCAGGCACTTACTCTTCATTTGCAGGGTGTCAGTCTGTGCTGCAGAAGCTCTGAAAGCCTTTGCTCAGGGATGAATGGATTTGAGCGTAGCTGGAGCAGATAGGAGGGGAAGCTGTGGGGCAATGAGCCCTTCTTGCCTGGTACCCCCTATGCCCATTTGGGGGCTGTAAATTGGGGGGGATCTGGCAAGAGTGGCTTCAGCTCTGCTCTACAAACAGCATGCAGTCATTTTTCTCACCAAACACGTCTTCAAGCTGCGGTCGCAGTTGTTTTCTCTTTCTCTAAATAAAGGAAAATAAACCCAATTAATTAATTACAGGGAGATGTACTGATGGGACAACTGTCCTTTTTGTGCTGAGGATTTCTGACACTTTTTCTCCCCGGGGATCACAGTAAACCAGGCATGTTTTCTAACTGAGGCCATTCTGCCATGTGGGAGAATGGATGGCTCTTCCTTGTGCTGTTCGTGCAGGTGAGGGCTGTCTTAATTAATTGATGTCCTATTTATTGTCAAAACGTTGCCTCCTTCTGTTTTCCCTCTTCTCCATTTCTTGCTTCCGTGTCCAGGAAGCAAGATTTGATTCAAGGATCAGTCACAAGAGATTAGCAAACAAGCTGAGAACATGGATGCTTGAAACCAGGCAGCTCTTCTGACCCCCACCTCATCTCCCTCCATCCCCAGCAGCACTCACTGAATGCATCAGGACACTTAGTGGGGACTTTCTAGAGGTGGATATTCCCAGAGAGCCAGCAGAGCAGCCGCCTGATTTATCACTGCATGGAGCAGATAAGAGCAATTTCATGTCACACTCCTCTACCCCTTGTCCAATTTGTGTGTAACTCCAGCAAGAAGCACTTCAGAAGCAAATCTGGTAAAGGGGAAGGGACACACAGGGGATGTCCAGAAGAAAAGGGAGAAGAAATCTGGTGTGTAGTTGATTGCCTGTGGAAATCTGTAGGAGCTCACCCATCTGGATTGGTGCAAAGGGGCAGGAGAGGGCAGAAGGGTCGTGCCATGCACAAAGCTACACGTGCAGCTCCTCCCATATCTCTGTAACAGTCCAGAGCACAAAGAAGTGCAATAAGGGCAGCAGCGGGATGTTTTCTATTTCCAGCTGTTCTGCATCCTCGCAAAGCTCTGCAGGAGCTGTTAAGGTGAGATGGAGCTGCAGTTCATTTATCTTTGCGCAGGCTTAGAGCAGCTGATGCACAATCTGCCTCCTTTAAGCTCTGCAAGGAGCTGGCCCTGAGATTCAGAAGTTTGGAATCCATGCAGAGTGCCTGGAAGAGGGGTGAGTTGTTCCCCTGAGCCATCATGGGCCGAGCAATGGAACTGCTCCTGTTTACAGACCCCAAAAGGAAAACCCCTTACTGAGCTGTGAGCAAACAGGGACTTTCTGGAGGGCTGGAATGCACAGGAATGAAAGGGAGGACAGGAGTGTTGTGGTTCTGCAATACTGTCCACCATCCAAAAAGACAAATTCCCTTCCTATCCTCCTACTGCAGGAAGAGGAGTGGAGGAGAACATTAAGCGCTGACAAGCTTTTAAAGTAACCCGAGTCAAAGGGTCAGAGGGAGGCAAGTGCTTCAACTGCTTTCCTAAGGTGGAATGGATGGATGCTCAGCAGGTTGTGCTGGACACAAAGCCTCCATCTCACACTGTTTGTCACAGAGGCTGCATTTTGCAAGCTGAGCTCTTCAATGCCCTCTCCGTGGTGTGAGCAGCATTGAGGGGCCGGGTGGGCAGCACAGCTCACACCGGCACTGCTTCAAGATGCTGCAGACTTTAATAAGCAAGGGATTAATTACGCTTCCCATGACTGCTTGGCAGCTTCACCTCAGTGCTTGAGCGTGTTAGCACATCATTAGTCAGAGGGCAGTAAAATAATGTCACTGTCCTCCCTCTCTCCCCCGGCTGCTGGCCTGTGCTCATTATATCGGTGCGAGATGGCAGTGGGGTGATGGGTACAGAGTCCTCCCGGGGAAATGGGGGCTGTGCTCTGCGGTCAGCAGTCCCCTGCTCTAACAAGTGTAATTGAAGGGATTTACTCCATTATCCAATTTGATTACAGCCGAGCTGCTGGGTAAACAGGAAAAGGGGAGGCCTGGGTGAAGCCGTGCGGCTCGAGTGGCTCTTTGGAGCTGATCTTCATAACCTTGTCGGTGTCTGTGCACTTGGCAGAGCCTCTCAGGCACGTCCTTTGAAGGTCTTTGCTCATTGCAAGTGGTTCCTGTGGGCAGCTCTGACACAGGTGAGCTGGGCTGGTATGGCTGTTCCTGTTGTGGGCAAAGCAATGGGTGCTGAGTTTTCAGTCACCTCTTCCACTGAGGAAAAGTGTGATGCTGTGACTCCTCCTGGGGAGCAATGCAAAGCTCCAACCACAAACAGCTCATGGATGTGTTTGAGTGAGTGTGAGATGGATCCTGCCACCTCCCAGCTGATAGGAACTAATTTTGTCTGAGCTGAAACGGGAGCAGGCTGAGGACTGGCTGGCTTCACACCACTGATTGAGGCTTAAGTCTTGGAAACGTACAATTGAATGGCATTTTTCAATGCAGTTTAAGCCAGGAATGATTTATTGGTGTAGAGGAACTTTTCCCCTTTGGGCAGCAGTTAATGCTGAGCTGCTTCACCTGGAGCCCTGGTACCGCAGTGCCTGCACTGATGGGAAGCTGAGGGCACACACATGGGCCTGCAGGGGTTACCTGCATTCATCCCTTCCCTCTCAGGATGCTGTGCTGAGAAGCCCATTGCTTCTCTTTAAACTCATTGTCCACCGAAAAGAGCAGCTGTTCCTCAAAACGTGCAAATCCAATTTAAGTACATTAAATTGAAACAATTTGCTTTTCCCCTTCCTTGCACTGCGGTTCCAAAAGCTGGAGCTAAGGGGGGAGGGATTCGTGCTTCTTGAAGGCATGACATGAGTGAAAGGAGCCTTAGGCATCTTGCTGATAAAACAAACATCCTGGAGGAGAGTTAATACAAAGTGCAGTGATTCTAAACCTTCTTGCTTTTAGTCCATTGTCCTTTGGTAACTGTGTAAAATGCAGTTGAAGGATGTTCCTATTTCCCTTTGATATAAAACATGGGGCTATTTTAGAAACTTAAAACCCATTCCAGGCTCTTTTCAGCAGTTCTTTTTAAGGCAGCACAGTTCAGCTGTCAGTCCCTAGCTCCTCTTTTAATTAAAATAGGCTTGTAGCCTTCACTGACAAGCAAACATCTACAGTAAGTTGCAAACTATAGAGCAATCCTTCTCAGCTTAAGAAGAGTGCCAAACAAAATGTCAGTTGCCACCTCTCTAGGAGGGCTCTGTCTATTTAAGAATAAATATACAAATAAAGCTGTCGCTTGGGAAGCTGTTGATAACCCTTTGCTGGGACAGGGAGCTTAGATTAAACACGACAGCAGCAGTGCATAGTTTGTGCAGCCCCAGCAGTGCTGCTGTAGGCTTTGCAGCCCCAACTTACTCCTCTGTTGTGGTCACACACTAAGGGTGCTGTTATGATGTGGGGCAGCCATGGGGTTCTGAGGCTGACAGTGACCAGGATCTGCTGGGCTGTTTCAGTATCCCAACCCATCTCAGCCCCATGGAGGGGAAAGCTGCAGCCCCACTCACACCTCCCATTAGGGACTGAGATGGAGAGCCCTGTGTGGAGCACATAGAGAGCAGGGAGTAACCTGTGCCCATTCTTGCAGTGAGGAGCATTGATAGACCAGGGTTTCCCTGCTCCTAAGAGGCACACGGTGAACCTGTCACTGCTTTCATGTTCCGTTTATTGAGTACCTGAAAAACCCTCCGAAAGCAAATAAGATTAAGTCAAATCAAATGCGTGGCGCCGAGCAACAAATTCATGCTGCAGTTTTATAACTGTCACCATTATTAACAATTTTTTGCTGCCTGGCCCTGCTGCTGCTTGCTTTATTTTTCAGTGTTTAAAGTGCCCTGAAGGCCTCGGGGTTAAGGAATCCAGATCTCTTCTCACCCTGTTTGGGGGTCAAGCTGGATTTGAGCTGGATTTGTTAAAGCTGTGTTGACTTCCAAATAAGCAGTGTGATCATTGAACCCTTGCTGCTGGGAGCCTGGTTTGCAGCAGGAAGCTGGGTTTGGGAGGTGTGGTACGGGAGATGCTCTGCTTCAGCGCTGCCTTTGAGTGGGCTGTTATCTAAACATGGTCCAACATGGAGCAGGAAAGCTTCCCCAAGGTGCTGTGCATCAGCTCATTTCCCTTCCCAACTGGAAATTGTCCCCAGTTTCCAGATGGAAAGCTGGAGCCCAATGGGTAACACAGTGTCTGATGCTCAGGGCAGCTCCAGATGAACCTGTGTAGTGTGAGCTTCAGACAAGTGCCCACAGGAGATGATTCTACACCCCTTTATTGAGCAGAACATCCTCTGCCTCCTCTCCTTAGCTAAGCAATATTGAGAATCCATCCACGTGGGAAGCGTAAAGAGAGGACAGCACTTATATCTTCCCATTCTTCTGTTTGCATACTGTTGTAATTAGGAGGAAGCTTGGGTTGGTGGCTTTTTTTCTTCATTAGCTTACAGAGCACAAATCACTATCAAGCAAAATTTGTCTCTCTTTGAGAATTGGCTTTTGTGACAAGTTTTGTTGGTTTGTTCTGATCTGGAATGTGGGCAGCAGAGGGAGAGAAATCAATTTTTCTTACCAGGACTAATCATGACCAGTGTGAAATTAAGTTGTCACGCAGTACCCCTAATGTGCACATCTAAGTGCATGTTTGATTGTTTGCAGAGGCAAATTGCAGAAACCTGGTTCTTCTCCATCCCTTTCACTTCAATTAGGCCCTGCTGTAAAACACTGAAGGGCAAAATGCAGTGTGACATGTTGGCACCGGGGCTGTGCAAAAGTTTCAGTGGAGAGAAGTAGGGCATATAACAGTAATATAAGCTGTTGTGAATCAAGAAGCTATTTATGAGCCATTTACTTAGCCCTAAAAATAGCTAGAGCTGTATGAAAATAGGTCCGTGATTGAAATCAAGCCTTTGACATGGTGTGATGGAGAAGGGGGTGCTGAAATGCAATCAATTACTCTGTAAGCAGCCGTGGTGTCCATGCCATGAGTGGGGCAGAGGGCTGTGCTGGGTTCAGCTCATGGGGTGATACCATCAGCACCCCAAGCCTGGCAGCAGTGTAGTGCTCTGTGCCCCTCCTCTGAGCCCTGTGGCTCACATCCCAAATGCATCTGTGTGCCATGATGGCATGAAAGGAGGTGAAGTGGGAGGCTCAGGATGCCAGGAGGAGCAAGGCAGTGATGCTTTCCTCATGATCCTGGGTAGTAGGGCAGGTGCAGACCCTGCCTGAGTGGTCATGAGCAAGCTGTGCCCTTCTCCTTCACCCAACCTGCAGCAGTACTCAGAGGAGATGCAGGGATTTAAGTTCATACTTGGAGCTTGTAGGCAGTTAATAAAGCAGAGCACTCTGCCTGCAGACTGGGGAATTGCCCAGTGGCACCTGAGCGGTTTGTTAGCCCCTTCCTAGAGCGGATTCAGAAACACCACTACGATGCAATTAAATAAATCCACTACTACCAATAAAGCTTAAACCCCATAAAATACAGCTGTTCGGTATTGTGTTTCTGGCTTAAAAAGAAATAGTTTCACAGAAATGGGCCCAGGTGTGTGCATTTGTACCAGAATGGCTCATGAATGCTTGTTGTAAGGGCTGCTGAAATAGTCTGGCAGATATTCCTCTTGGTCTGGGGGATGCTGCTGCAGGGAATGGATGTCTTTGAATGGGGTAATGAGGAGAGGTGTGGGCTGAGGGCTGCTTTGGGCAGTGGAGAGGAATTCTGTTAGCAGTGATGTGGTAGTGACTCAGCTGTGCTCAGTGTGCCCTATGGTGATGTGATGCTGTGCCCCATGGTGATGTATCGCTGTACCCCAGATTGATGTGCTGCTGGCTGCAGTACAGCTGCTACTAAGGGGGGACCCAAAGAAGGGAGATGGTCCTGACCCGTCTCTTCTTCCTAATCTTAGATGCCTATTTTGCTCTGTTTTTAACTTCAATGCAATTGAAATTGGAGGAGCCCAGCACCCATGCAACCAGGGAGAGAATGGCAGCTCTGAGCCCAACTTCTGTGACACAAGATGGGATTTATGACTTGTGGATACTTGAAATTCTTTGCATGTGGAGGAATGGGGGCTATTCCTACCCACTGCACAAAGAGATAAGAAGTGTGCAGTGTTGAAACGCAATGATTGCACATCTCATTCTCCCACAGTTACTCAGGTCTGTTAGGATTTTTCCAACTCTTTTAGCTCCTACAAGGAAAATGCTGTTTATCACCTCCAATTTCCCCAACGAGGTCTGAAAACTCATTAGTAAAATAGACGATGCCATATGCTTCCTTGCTATGTTCTCATGCTGTAACTATTTATGTTTGGGGTTTTTTTTTCCTTCTAAAATTGCACCTCAAATGGCTTGGCTCTACCCATTGTTGCAGAGCCACGTTTACTCCTTCTGTATCTGTGCCTCTTCTTGGTGTAAAAAAGGAAGGAAACATACAGCAGGACTTCATCCCTGTCATTCTTTCTGCACAAATGTCTTTGTTTCATGTCCCTGGAGCAACTATTCCCTGGGTTGGAAAGCAGCCCCTCAGTCAGTCTTGATGCTGCAGTCAGAGGCTGCTTGAGCTCAGTGCAGTTCCATGGTAGATATTCACCACGAGTCTGCTTACATTTTCCATTCTTTATTTTAATATTACTATTCCTGCTGTACTCTAAACAACTCTTCTTCCCTGCTGTTTCATGTCCTCATTGCGTCTGCTTGCTGGAAGAGCAATTCCAGGGCAAAATATTTGCTTTCAAATCAACTCAAAGGTAGAAACTGTATCCTTGGTTTGTGTCTGCAGGATGGGTTGATGGCTCCCTGGGTCGTGCCTCGTGGCTGCCTGGAGTTTTAGTGTCTGATCCATTGTATTAGTTGGATGTTAGGAAATGAAGCGTTTGGGTTGTAGTTTGGATTTTGGGAAAGGTTTATTCTCTGTATGAGCAGTGATGCATTGGCACAGGCTGCTCAGGGAGTGGTATTCCAGAACAGTGGGGTCTGGGGGATGTGGTCAGTGGGTTGGGTTGGGATGGGGGGATCTAAGAGCTCTTCTCCAACCTCGGTGATTGTCTGGCTCTATGAGAAGGAATCGTGACGCAGTGCGTGAGGCAGTGCTGACAGCAGCTGTGTGAGAGCACTGCTTCCCTTCTGAAGTGGGTGATGGCAGCAAAGCTGCCACTTCTTCCCACAGAGGATAAGGTGATCGTAACTAATAACCCAGACTGGCCGTGTCAGAACTGACAGCCTGCAGCACTGCCAGGCATTCTGATGAGCACCGTGCTGCTTTCTCTTTGTCTGTAGAGGGTATCAGTGGTTAACAGGAGTGAAAACTGAAATGATGGTGGTGGGTTAGCTGAAAATCCGTACACATGATGGATGCTGTTCCCACTTCTAGAGAAGCCAAAGATCCTTAGACCCCAGCTTTCTTTCAAGCTCATGAGATTCCCATCAAGCTAGAAAGGGTTGCTTTCCAAGTGACACTTTTGAGATGAGAGGAGCAAGATTCTCTCTGCCTGTGAGCTGAGCTGGTTGGATCATGCCCTTCTTTCATCCTTCTCTTTGAGATCTCCCAAGCTGGTGGCAGGGCAGCAGTTCTCAAGTAGCTCTTCCTTTGCCTTGGCTTTGTGGATATAAATACCGACTCCTTGTTCCATTTCTTGCGCATCACTTCTTTTCCTACGCCACTCAAAAGGACAAAAGGAGTTTTGAGCTTTCTGAGCTCGGAATTTAGAGGTTTTGCTTGGTGTGGCATTGCTGGGTGGGTTTTTTTCTTCTCCCTTTGTGTTGAAAATAGCTTTCCATTACCAAACGGTGGGGGTAGGGAGGAAGGACTGTCAGTGAAAGCTGGAGAGGGTTTAACCTGCATGTGTGACACTGTAGCTGATGTGTCTGGGATTTCAGATGGGCATCCACATGGTGGGTAGGCTCTTGCTGTCTTTGCTCAGCCTTCCTCATTAGCTGGAGGCTCAGTGGAGCTCTGCCTTCCTGCTGACTGCGACATGGCTGTGCTTGTTGCTGCCCCTCTCCCCCCATCCCTCCCTCTGGCTTCCGTTTCCATTTGGAATATATATGGGATGAGAGGCATGCATGACTCGAGGGAGCAGGGAGGATTTATGGCCAGCAGACAGTGTTTAGTACAGATGTGCAGAGCAGCAGCTATCAGCTGCCAACAAAACCTCTGGAGATATACATCACAGGAGAAAGTTGTCAGCAATTTATTTTCAGAGGGCTAAACTTCACCCATTTTTTAATAGAAGAGGAGTCTGAGGGACCACAGAGGGAATAAATCATTTGGACTCATGGGAGACTTTTAGCTTCTTTCCAGAGCAAGTGTTACTACTTTTTTTTTTCCCCTTTTGCAACAGGTAGAACATTCATTTTTTTAACTACTGGAACAAATATTCTTATCTGGGAAAGACTTAGAGAATAAAATAATAGGGTTTTCTTTCCAAGAAAGTTTCCAAACATTTCCCAGAGAAAGAAACCAAATGCTCAGTTAAAGGTTTGGTTGATTTCATAGGTATATGGTTGATTCCCTATGGTTCCCCCAGCGCTTCTTTGGTCTGTTGGCCACAGTAGGGAAACCCAGCTCATGGGAGGGATGGAGCACAGCAACATCTTGGGCTGGATATCCTGGTCATTCACAGCTGCAGCTGAGTCGATAGTATTTTAATGAGTGTCCATCACGTAAGGATAGATTAAATTCATGTTGCTTACAACAAGGCACATGCTTGAGTCTGGTGCTGCTGTGCATTGTCTGAATGGCACATGAGTGCCCAGCAGTGGTCTGTGCTGCTCAGCAAAGTCCAGTGCAGTCTCTTTCATCTCCAATTGCTCTGTGTCATTCTGCTGCTCCAATGCAAAGTGCAGCATGTGGATGGAGCTGCTGTGAGGTGTGCCATGGCAGCAGCATTGCTCCGGGTGGGAGCAGTTTGGGTGCTGGGGAAATAAAGCACCAGAGCAATCAGTGCAGAAAAATTCCACTCCGTCATCTGTGTCTTTATTGCTCTTTCCTCTGTGGCCATGATGGGATTAGTGATATTTCCATTTGTCTGCTTTATGTATTTTGTTTTCCCTTCCTCTGAAAAAAAAAAAATGATTACGGAATGAAAAGTTTGTCAGGCCTCGGAGTTCAGCAAAACTCTCTCTGGAATTAATTTCAGGCTGCAGAGTGTGAGGCGGCACCTGGAGAAAGAGAAAAGCTATTTGATTAAACTTTTGTTTTCATATAAGAAAACAGTGATTTCAGTTTGGTGGGTGTAGGACGCAGAGCTCTGTGGGGAAAGCAGTATTTCTGTTTGTTGGATGCCTGAAGACTTAAAGCAGCAGTAAGTGGGAAGCTGAGGAAATAAGTTTTGCTGCTGCTGATTGTTCTCTAAACATGAGAAGCTCTGTGGCGAGATGTGAAGCACCAGGAGGAGAGCATCATCCCTGGCTGGATGTGGAGCAGGTTGCATCCAGCATGAAATGGCTCTCCTGATTTCATCATCCTCTCTGCAGAGTCTCTCCAAGCCTTGATCTGATTGAAGGGGTTTGTTCTGACACCCGCTGCAATCAGAGCAAAGGCTGCCATGTAAAATCAATGCCAATCATGGAGGCTGTGCTGCGTGTCCCTGCCTCAGCACCACGTCTCTCATCCTGAGTTCCACTCCTTTCTGGCTGTGACTTCTGCTCTCTGCACCTGGAGATGCTCCCATAATGTCATTTGCTCTCCCACTCTTATTCTCTGCTCTCCTACCCTGTGACTTCTGTAGCTGGATCGGTGCAGTGATGCCCAGGTCCTTAGGGATATCCCATCATGTTCATCAGCTGAGCTATCTGGAGGTCTCTGCTGCTGATTAGCAGATCCAATAGTCTGACCTTAATGTACCACTGAGTCTTTCATTACATTCTTGGGGCTGCTGAGCCCCCACCATAACATGAAGTTACTGGGATGCTGTATGTGGATAGGTCTGCATGCACGCTGCCAGCCTCTTGTCCAAAAGCATTGTGAACATCTGCTTCTTTCAATAGTCAGAGCAGAGGATCAGCAGTCCTGCAGCACTGGGACCTGCTGGAAGCAAAGAGTTGGAGGAGAGGCATGGGATCCTCCAGATTGGGTTGCAACAAAGGGGATTAATGTCTTGTAGTGTCTGCAATATGCTTCCAGATCCTCCTGCTGAGGTTCCATGTAGCATTTACAGACATCAGTCAGTCCTGCTTACCATACACCTCCTTGAGCTCCAGGTGGAGGAACTGCATTCAGCTGCCCTATCTATGCTCAGCCTACATCGGATCAAGCTGGAAGGAGCTCACACGAGAGCTGCGAGGTTTGCGTGTGGGATTATAGGGCTTTTACTTTGTAGGGTTGTGGCTGTGGTTCTATGGAGCTTAATGGAGCCAATGCTTGTAAAATAGGATATTTTTAATTTCTGGAGGTAAGGATCCCCTGGGAAAGCGCGTTTGCTGTTGTGAGGCTTAGAGGTAATTATAATCTCCTTTTTGACACTGCACTGTTGGGAATGAATGCCAGCATTTCCATTCCAGAGTTTATTTGATTATTTTTCTCATTTTGCAGAACATTATTGCATTAACCCGCCACTCCTCAATCCTTATCCTACCATGGTATTTATGCATGAGAGGAACTGTGCTCTGAAAGGAACATCAAACTGAAGAATGCTCCATGATGATAGAAAGGCTTCTGTTTATCCTGTGGCTTTGGAATAAGAGCTTATTTTTGGCTTTAGTAGCAAATGCAGCCTCATTTGGATCCAAAATGCAATCTGATCCTTCATCTACAAATAGCAGATCTTTACTGAGGGCTGACAGTACCCAGACAGGGTCTTGGGGGTTATTTTGTTTGCCTCTGTAGGGTTTGTTTTTACAGTATATCATAGATGGAAGGATAAAATGTGCTTCCAGTGCAAAAAATGATAATAATAATAATAATGAAGTCATTACAGAATTAGGCAACTTGGTTTCTTCCCTTGGTGGTCCAGTCATGCCATCCCTTCCAGTTAGGGCTGTGTAAGCAGGGAACCCCCAACCCATCCCTCCCACAGGGCGCTGTGCTGCTGTCTGCTGTGGGATTCCAGCCATCCACCCTTCTGTAGATGTCAGCTATCAGTGCCCTCTGAGTGGCTGGAACAACAAAAGGTGCTTTTCTCCCAGCTTGGAAGACATCCAAACAATGCCATTTCCACTTCTTTTTCTTTACTTTTTCTTCCAGTCTCTTAAACATCGACCTGACTGCAGTTCAGTTTCTGGCTCATTCTTTTAGTCCATACAATATGTGATTTTGTTTGCTTGCTTGCTTTTAATTAAATCTCATCACTTGAAAAATCCCAAGGAAGAGCTTGCAGATCTTTTAATTTGATTTTTATTTTCATTAAGCTGAAGCTGACATGACAAGTTTCCCAAAGCTTCTGCTAAACACACCTTGCCTCCATGCAATGTTCTTCTGCATGGGGGTCCCATTCCAGCCCTGGGGATGGGATGGGATGGGATGGGATGGGATGGGATGGGATGGGATGGGATGGGATGGGATGGGATGGGATGGGATGGGATGGGATGGGATGGGGATGTCCAGCTGGCTTCATTGGCTGCAGATCTGCCTGTTCTTTGTTATTGGGGTTGCTTTCCCACCCTTGTCACAATGAAATACTCTATTTTATGGAGTCTGCACAGCCTTCTTTTGAGTTCTGATCTTTAGACATGGTTTTGGCATACAAAGCCAAAGGAAGAAGATTCTTCATAGAGAGCAAGCAGTTCTTCTTGGACCTTCTGACATTAATTATTTTCTATCCCATAACTGAAACTTATAACTCAGTGTAATTGGCAGGGAAGTCCCACAGCAACAATCACACCGCCTGTTATTGTTTCTGCTACTACTCCACTGTGGGAATGCTGGAAAAACAGCCTCCTGTTCTGGTGTTTACTGGCAAATGCTCAAATAAATCACGCCAGCTTGTACAATAAGCTCAGCAATAAGTAATTTCTTCTTCTTTCAGAGTGTTTAAACTGTTGCAGGAGTGAGAAGGACACGGATGGGCAGGTTTTGTGCTGCCTGTTCAGCAGGGATTGCGATGTGCAGCTTAGGAGAGCTGGATGGATTGGGAAGAGTTGGTTCTTTGGCTCCTGAGCCCTGAGGTCAGTGCTGTGCTCATGGCTCACCCGGCTCCTGGAGCACCGTGTCAGAGCCCCAGCTGTCGAGGTGCCCTTCCAGCTGAGCCCCACAGAGCTGTTTTGCTGTGAAATAGCTGAATTCAGAGCTCACCCTGGGGCTGCAGCTGACGTTTGGTCTCACAAGCCCTATGGAGCTGCCTCCCTCCAGCAGCGTGATGTATTAAGATATCTTTTTCCTATCTGCCTCTAATTTCGGCCTATGCATCTCCCAGGTGGAGTCTACAGTGACAAGCTCAGCAGAGAAATGCATCTGTAAACACTAACAGCCTTGCCATCATGCTATGTTCCTGCTCAGCGCTGTCTCTAGCTGAGGCTGCAGCACAGTCATAGAAGGGGAGGGATAGGAGAGCATTGCTTAATTTCAGCTCTGTGTGCTCTGTGGGGGAACAATCATGGGAAACAGCGAAGCAAGAGATCAGTGATGGATGTAGAATCTCCACGTGGTTCGTGGGTGGCTGAGGAAACCACTCCAGTGTAAAGCTTCAGCAGTACATCTCAGGATGCATCACCAGCTGGAGCAAGCTGGGCTCATGTGCAGTGGAAATACAGACAGCTTATGAATCATA
Source organism: Coturnix japonica (assembly GCF_054131305.1). Classification (NCBI taxonomy): domain Eukaryota; kingdom Metazoa; phylum Chordata; class Aves; order Galliformes; family Phasianidae; genus Coturnix; species Coturnix japonica. The sequence continues at coordinate 15,359,351 of NC_140679.1, read as the reverse complement.
GAATCACTGAGGGTGGAGAAGACCTTGGAGAAGGATTTCTTCCTAATATCCAACCTGAGAAGGTGGATACGGGGATCTGACCCATTGATAATAATGATCCAGAGGATGCTGTAGAATGGCATTCGTCTGACTCTGTGGAGGGGAAGGCACTTCAGATATAGCACACTTGTGCAGCATTGGATCAGAAGTGTTGATCTTCACATGAAGCACATGCCTGCATTACCCTCCTATCACTCTCATGTCTGCTGGTATTGAACAAAGCTTGGGTTTGAACCAGAACACTCTGTTTTGGGATTTATTTGTACTTTGTTAAAGCCAGCACATGGGGATTCTCCCTCCCTTTGCTTGCAGAGACCTGGTTTCACCTTCCCCTTGACTCCAGGATGCCAATTAGGTAGCCCGAAGCAGGGAGGGCTGTGGATGTTATTGATTAGGGCTCTAATTGCTTGTCTCTCCCTGCTGTCCAAGTGAAATGGGCTGTATGGAGATGGACTGAGTGAAATAGAGATGTGGCTGCCTGCCACTCGCATTGCAGCACGCATTGTTCCTCACCACGAGGGCCACGGGGTTATTTTTGAGCTGTTGTTTTCCATTGGTGTCAGCTTTGTCTCAGTGCCTCCCCAACCTCACTGCTGCCAGTGATGCTCTGTGCTGTGCTCAGCCAAGGGAGGGCAGCCAGCTGCTGGTGCACGCATTCACTGCAATGAACATCTCTTCAACAGGGCTGCAATAGGAGGTAAATTATTTGCTCATCAGTTCCCTTTCCAGCTTAGAAGCAACGCTTGGCAATGCCAAGTGTAAGTGGATGACACGAGAGCCAAGGCGTTGAGAAGACACTGTTCCTTATAATTCTGGGCTGGGGAAGCTTTGGGCTGGATTTCATTAAGACAGGATGATCATTGCGTTGTAAAGATGGAGTCAAACAGGGTCAGTTTAATGTCGAGGCCTGTGAAGCAGAAGATCAAGCCAACCTCAGGACTGTATCAGACTTTTCTCTAGCCTAAATACCAATGTCTTGAGCTCAAGGCTTCAGTCCTGCAGATGTTCAAGGCCAACAACAGCCCCTTGTGCACAACAGGTTGGTGCAGCAGAGGGGATTCATGTTCATCACAGCAATGTCAGGAGTACAGCTGGGCCTGGGGCTCCTGTTGTGCTTCTCTTTTCCAATGGAAAACTGGCTGCAAACACCAGACCATGTTTTTTGTGGGTGGGGATTGTGGTTGAGCATTAGCGTGGCCCATTACTTCAAGCTCTGGCCCTTGAAATTTCCATTTCTCAATGCAGCTTGGTCTTTTGTTTCTATTCCAGTCAAATCATGCCAGGTTGTTGGGTTTTTTTCTCCTGAGGTCACTGTTACTGCCTCAGAATCCCCCAAACTCAGTGCTCACAAAGCTTGTGTATATAGAGCTCTCTCTAAGGAGCTGCTGAGCCAAGTGGCCACAGCCAAGTGAGCATGGACCTGAAGGGGCATTTCCATCCCATGATTAACTGCCTGTGCTGGAACTGCTCTGAGCACAACATGCTTGGCTTCAGAGACACACAGAGGCACAGCCCAACCTTATTTATCTCCTTTGCACATCTAAATAGTCCCAGAAAACCCACTGAGGGTTATGAGAAAATAAGCACGTTTTAAGCATATGTAGAGAATAAAAAACAGGGTATTCTTTTGCAGCAGACAAAAGTTGGAAATTCTTAGTAATAAGAGGCACATTTTTGAGACTTTTTTTCTTGTATCACTTATTCTTATGTTTTTTCAAGGGAGAAAGAAGAAATTGGTTTTGGAAGCCTCTGTCAGTAGAAAGGCCACATCGATCTCTGTAAGTATTTTTAACTTTTTCCTTTCTGGTCATCCATCATGCAGTGGGACATCGGCTCGGTGCTGTTCTGATGTGCCTGAGCTGCAGAGGGATGGAGCTGAGCAGAGGGCAGCCTGAAGGTGTGGAGGAGTGGAGTTGTTCCTTGCTGGGTGCTGGTAGCATACACATGTGGGAGATGTCATTAACAGCTGGGAATGGGGAGTGTGGTACATAGACAGACAAACAAGCAAACAGGGGAGCTTTTTTGCATGCTCCAACAGGCAATAAATACCTTTCTGAGCCAAAGGGAGCACTGAGCATCTCCTCAATGACACCATCAGTGGGGACACACATCAGCCAGCAGTGGGATGCTGGACTTATGCAGGGCTCAGGGAGACAGAGAGCAAATGGATGCTTCACATGGATCCTGGTGGAATATTGCTGTGAGTGAAGTCCAACACTGTGAGGCACATTTTGTCTTGAGGGAGCATGTGAACTAAATCAACCTGAGACTGAAGAAGCTGCAGGAACTGAGAATCAAATCAGCAAGAAGCTGAAGAGAGCACTGCAAAAAGAAAAACACCCCCGTTCATCAGCTTGGAATTGGAGCAAATGGGCTGGATGGCAGCAGCAGCAAAGAATCCTCCCTTTTCTTATAAGCAGCAAAATGTGGAGTGGCAGAGGTGCTTCATTTCCTCTCTTGACAATAAACACAGTGGAGAGTCAGTGTGGGGAGCAACGCATTGTGTGCTTGAATCCCTCTGATTCAATGCATCACGCTTCGTGTACGGTCGAAAGAAAAAATGTTCTTCTGAAGATCCCAGCTCTTGGCAAAGTCTCCTTCCAGTTCTTCTGAGTCACAAAGTGAAGGGGGAGGTCAGGCTGCCACACTGGTGCTGTGCTGAGCAATGGAAGGAATCAGGATGCTGGAAGCTGCTGGCTCTCTGTGCCTGTCCTGAGCTGTGCTCTGAGCGCCCTGAGCTGCCAGCAGTTTATTCCAAAGGTTCATTTTATGCCATGCAGGCTGCTGGCATTTGCACACGCATGCATCAGGTGTTCGTTGGAGCTGGCAAGATGGAAAAATAATGGTGTCCTCAGGGAAAACAGATACTCCCTCGTTGGTACCTTCCTTCCCTCTGCTGGCAGCTTCTCTGCACACATCACAGCTCTCAGCCTGCTGCCCCCGAGAGCCAGAGAGAAAGATAAAACATTCCCATCACAGTGATGTTATTTTCCTTTCAAAGTTTTCTCTCGCTTTCATATATGGTTGTTGATATAGAAAGCTATGGATGTCACGGATCAGGATATATAGATAGAGATGTGCAGCTGAGTGTGGCAGCGGGGTGTCTCTTTTCCATCTCAAAGTCTGATCCCTCTCCTCTGCCATCGGTTTGATTTCCTGACACCTTCTCAGGGTTGGAGGTTGTGTAGGATCCGAACCTTCATTTCCAATGAGCTTATGGGATCTCAGCCCACAGCAGAGAACTCATTAGCAAAATCAGCACTGGTAAACATCTGTTGATTACAGATGTGTCCAGGGGACCGAGCTGCCTTCATGCAAAGGATTTTCTCCCTGGTGATGCAATGTGCATTGAGTTTGTCATGCTGACCCACAGCCCACTGCCAACCCCACAGGGAGAGACTATGGTACCCAGCTCTGCTCATGTGCAGCCCCATCCATCAGTTTGACCATCCTCTCTTGTACATTCTTGCTGTATTCTTACACTGGGTGCAAGCAGAACTAACAGCACCAGGCTCAGCAGGGTTCTTAGCTCAGCATGGTAAGAGGATGCCCCATCCATGGAGGCATTCAGATTCAAGCTGGATGGGGCTCAGACTGAGCTGTGGGTGGCCTTGCTCACTGCAGGGGAGTTGAACCAAACGACCATTAAAGGTCCCTTTCAACTCAAACAATTGAATGATTCCATGTTTCTGTGAGGGTGTGAGGTGGGGTTGGGTGGCACTGCCCCATTGGAGCAGCTCAGTGCCAGGTCCCTCCGGGTTCCTCCTGCAGCACCAGTGGCACTGATGCATTCCTGCTGCAAGGCTGTAGCACGTACAGCTGGGAGCCAGCAAGGCTCAGCAGCTCTCTCCTTGTTTCATGTTTAATTAGCTGGTGTGGGAAGGATGGATTGGATAGAACAAGGAAGCAGGAGGGAGAAGGAAGGTTAATCTATCCTCTAGCCTTGCTATTCCTTCTTCCTTGTGATCTTGTGAAGCAAGGAGATGATGTGTCCTTTGAAGTGCAAAGCACTCCCCATCTTTCTCCCCAGAGTGGCTGCCTCCTCCTCCTCTTTCTCCTCTTCCTCCTCCTCCCTCTGCCCTGTCCAGCTGTGGCTGCAAAGTGCTGCTGATGGCCGGAGCTGTGCTGGCAGGGAGGATGGCAAACTGGGATCGGGACTGTATCCTCTGAGCACCAACATCCTGAGGATATTAGGAGCAGAAGGAGGGCAGCTGTGGCACGATGTAACAAGCAGCCCTTTGGCCAGGACCCGTGTTCTCCCCTAGTCCTGTAATTGAATTGTTTTAATATTAATATCTTCTCTGGAGCTCTGCTGATGGGAGGAAGGGAGAGATGCTTCTTCCAAAATAGTCTTAAGCTAATGCAGAGAGTATGAATAAATCTCTCAGAGATTATAGCCCCTGGAAAGCTCCTGTGAATATCAGAAAGACATCCTCACTGCTACGGGAGGTTTGATTGAATTACAAATTTGAGGCAACTCCAAAGCAAAACTGATTAAGTCTTTTCTTTTCCACTCTCTCTTGTTGTGGCTTTTTAAAGTACCGAAGCTCTTTTTAATAGTTTGAACCCTTCCGGTTCTATTTGTAAGTAATTATAATTGGCACTGTGTCCACATAGATGGTTGGGCATCAAGTAGAAAGCTTGCAAGGACTGAGGCCATTGTGAGAAGTGTTATTGCTTGTTATCTCCAAGTCAGTGTTAGAGGGAATCCTGCATCTCAGAGCTCTTCTATCACTCTTTGCCATGAGGTTTTTCCCAGCAAAAGCCACAAACCAGAGCATGGAGGAGGAGAGGAGGGTCTCATCCAGACTCTGCCCAGCAATGAGCATAATGAATGGACACTGGCACCACTGCCGGACCCTAACGCCTTGCTTTGTGAAATACTGTTGGTGTGTGGATGCAATAAGAATCACCTCATTAGGTTGTCTCCTATTATAGCAGAGATTTAAAAAAAAATAGAAAGAAACAACAACAAAGAGAAAGAAGAACATTGTAAGACAGAAGCTTTACGTCTCTTGCAGTGCTGTCTATAGGAAGCAGACAGCTGTGGTCTTTGCCAGCCCATGACAAGTGATTTTTCCTACAATCAAATGGAAGAACATGCTCTGTTAGGCTTATAATTGATAATATACCACTGTTGAAATATGCCTGTCAGTTCTGCAGGTAGATAAAATTATATCATTGATATTTCATAACAATTTTCCCAGGCAGCATCTGAAGCCACGTCCTCCCCCTGACAGATAAAGGTTGGGCAGGAAGATGTGCCAGCAGGATCCAGGCTCTGTGCAGGAGGGAGGGAACCAGCTGCAAACCCCTGGCTGCTGGGGCTCGGCTCTGCACATCACACGCTTGTTTGAAGCCTCTCCCAGGGCCTGGCAGACACGCTGCAGCTCGGTGTGGAGATGTCTGTATCACAGAGGGGTTAAAATAATGAATAGGGAAATTGGGATGATCTAACCCAAGCTGTAACGCTGGCTTTTTAAACAGGGAAGGCAATTAGCTCTTGGACGTTTCAAAAAGTGCTATGATTGATCCTTTCCTCCCTGGGAGGGCAGTGAAGGCGAGTGCAAGTGTTGGGGAAGACACTGTTGGGAGCAGTGGGGCTGTGGGAGTGGAGAAGGAGCACCTGTGTGATACACCTGGAGACAGGTCATAGAACCATTGAATATCCCAAGTTAGGAAGTATTTTTCATCATCAACATTGATGGGTGCTCAACACCACCGCCCCTCTCTGCACCCAATCCATGGGTAATGGGGACAGGAATGCACTGTCTGCTGCTCAACCATTAACCCCAATTAGCGCCTGCATGAAGGCCAGGGCATCCTGGCATTGGCACTTGGTGTGTTGCATCTCCTTCCCATTCGTTAGCACTATTGACTAACATTTGGAGTCAAATTAAAGGCATGTAGCTAATAGCAGAATTCTGAATTCCCTTCAGGGTTGGCTGCACTGAGTGAAATTAAAGTTCCAGACATCCTTGCTCCCCTTCCCCCTTACTAATTATCCCTTCCCAACTCTTAGAGGTTGACATTTAGAATGAACTCAGCTAAAATGAGTATTTTTGTAACCATGGTATTCAGTGCCATAACAGGACAAAAGAAAGGGACAACCTCTGACATAGGGGGCAGCAGCAGGGGGCACGGTGACACATCCTGGGCTGTATGGGGCCATCTGTCCCCTCTGTCATAGGAACACAGCTTTGCTGGCATCACTGCCTGGGTGTGAGTGCTGCAACCTGGGAGGGGGCCGCAAAAGGTCCCTAAAATCGATGCATTAAGAGGATTTGTGGCTTTCCTGAGTCCCTTCATGAGAGATTTCTCCCTGCAAGATACAAGAAGCAGCAAATTGTGGGCTAAGTCTGCAAATCCACTGCTGACACTTGTGACTTGGCTGACTCTGCTGAGCAAAACGTGGAGTGGAAAGACATGAGCCTTAGCAGCAGATTCCTAAACCCCCAGTCTGGGGACTTCGGGGTGGGTTTAAGTAAGGATGGATCTAATACTAATACCTGGTACTCATATATGCTTCATCTTCAACACACTGTACAAACATTAATTACAGACACAGAGTGCCTGCAGATGCATCGGTGCAGATGCCAAGGCTTTGCTTTAGGGCCACGCATGCTTTTTGCTGACAGCTTCAGCTGTGCTTCCTCCTCCTGGAGAGATGCTCAGCTGTGGGGTTAGCTCCTGGGTTTGGACAATTTGCTCTGAGCAAGGCAGGAAATGTGTCATCGAGTCCTGTATGGATGGTTATATTCCACACATTTGTCTTTGTTCCTCTTTTGGGGAACACTACAATTCGCAGACGATGCAGAGATGAAAACTGCCCCTCTGCTTCTCCAGATGGAACCATGCACCTCGTGCTGCATGGTGATGCTGCCTGCAGGATGCTGAGTGCTGGGGTTGTTCCATGCCGACCTGCACGGGGTGGGTAGGAGGCAGCAGCCACACAGATGGGCTGGCTCTGCCTTCACAAGCCTTTCCCCATCTCTGACCACATGCTGGACATGCAAAAAGTCCCTGTTTCCTTGGAAACAGGTTCTTTCTGCATGTGCTGCAGTGAGTCAGGAAAGTTTGCCTTCATCAAACCCCCATGGCGAAGAGAATAAGCTGCAGACTTGCTGTCCTAGGGACGGCAGCCTGATTGCTGCTGCTTCCCTTATTTACATCCTTTTAGAAAGGGAAAAGGGGAAAGAGAACGCCTTCTGCTCCTGCAAAGTGCCCACCGGTCTAAACCCCTTCAGTTCCTTTTCTGACAAATTCTCCCATCAATCTCTTGTTGAGAGAGGGAAAATCAAGAAAAATGGCCAGACGTTTCTAAGGTTGGGTTTTAACTCCTATTATTCAGCCAGGATTTACCAAACTAAAACAATGATGAAAAGCTTGAGTTAGATCCAAAACGAGTAGACAACCCTCATGAACAGCTCCTGCCATTCTCCTATGCTTGTTTTGACTGCCTCAGCCTCTGAAACCGTTTGAATTTGAGAGTGAAGTTTAATTTGATTATTTTTACAGCCAGAAAGCAATGAAGAATGAATGAATATTCTTTGCTGAACATTTCATTTGAAAAATACTGTAAAAACCACGGAATCAATGATTCAGTGATTGCGGCTGTGAATTCTGGTTAATCATCGCTTTAAGGGCTCTGCTGGTATGATTTTGCCAGCTGAGGAATGCCATTACGTGCTTTAATGGTCTTTAATGGACTGATACAGTGCTGTAAGCGTGGTGCTGGTTGTGCTGTTGTTGGAGAAGTGGTAGCATCGACCAGGGATGTGGCTTCCATGTCAGCCCTCATTCACACTGTGTGTTAATGACCTGGGTCTGGTTGGAGCCCACTCCCTGCAGCTCTGAATTCAACATCCATTAGAAGTCTGGTGATTCCCAGCTTTGGTATAAGCAATGCAAACCTTCTTTGCAGGGGCCTGGGATGGGATTGCTGACCACTGACCCACTCAGCTTGCTGGGCTTGCTGCTCATGGGTTTATAGCAAACTGAATCTGCTCCAGTTTTGAGCAAATATGGGTGCAGTTTATGGAACTGATTCTCAGCTGATTCCTTTGGTTTCAGCATAAATCCCCAGGAGACATCAGCAGTTTGCTTTAAAATCTTCAAGCCGCTCAAACAGAGAGACGGATAAAGAGAAATGTTTGCACAGTCTCTTTGCAAATCAAATCTGTAAGTCATGCATTGCTCTGAAGAGACACAAAGGAGATATAAGCCCACGTTTTGACTTTGGGCTTGCAAGGCGAAACTGTCCTGTATTGTAACATCAGTTCGATTTTGTCCTGCAATGGAAATGGAGCCCTGAGGCACCCGAATGTTGCAGTCCTTCCAACAGACTGGCTCCAGCAGCTTCACCCCATGCCAGCCACACGCAGTGTGAGCATTCTGACACATTCTCCTAATCATGGGATGTATTAAGCACTTGGTGACATATACATCAGGGCAGAGGAGCCCTGTGCATGGAACAGTGCGATTCACCAGCCCCAGACCCCACACCTGCATCAGAGCCATTGCATGGTGGTGGGATGAGAGAGTATCTGGGGACACTGATACCTCCAGGTTGAGCCCATCACTCTCCTACCATATGGAATGCAGAACAGCATGCCCAGGATGAGCCCCACATCCCAACCTAACCTTAGCACATGGATCCTATGGCACCACAAGCCCTGCTCGATAGCAAGGGCGGTGTTTTGCATTTTCCTCTTTGCAAAATTACCAATTTCTTACCATACTGAAATTTCCCCAGTGTCTGTAAAGTACAGCCCCCCTTCCCACTGCCCTGAGCTGCAGGCTGACTGCAGAGGTAGTGAATAACTTCAAGGTTTTTATGAGTTTGGACTGATGTTGGAAGGTACTGAGCCACTGCTCTGTGTCTGTAGGACCTTAAATGCCTTCACAAATCTGCACTTGGTACCCAGCCAGTGAACTTCACCCAGCAGGTGGCTGGTAGCCAGCCCATGGCATAGGGATCCAACACAACGCACGCTCATTATCTCTGCCTTGCTCAGAAAGGATATTGTGGTTTTAATAACTTCTTGGATCCATTTTTTCCCTGGTAGCTCTTGTTACCTTGGATACAGGCTCTGGAGAGGCTCAGCCCTGCTAAAGATGGTAGATCATTTAAATGGAATAGAGGATGAGGTGTGGATTTGCAAACGGCTTTTGCTCTCATTGAGAGCTGGCTGGGAGTTGTCCAACAAAAGTGACTTTCCTTGGGAAACACCAGTTTGGTAGAAAGGGAATTGTTCATGGGAACGCAGAATCAGATCATCCCTTGGGATGATTACATGAGCTTGAATGTAACATCTCATGTATTGCATGACAGTGCCAGTCTGGAAGGAGCAGAGCACTGTGGCTTTGGCATGTGGCAATGCAGCCATTCCCAGGATGAGCAGCAGAGCTGCACCACCTCCTTCCCTTTCTCCCAGCCCACGTACACACACACACAGCTTATCCACAGCTAAGTCATGCAAGTCTGAGAAATTCTCATTTCATGCCAAGAGGTTACCCATCCCTAAAGGTCACCAAAGCTATTAAAGGAAAACCCCAAGGCTCAGAGCTTTGGACACTTAATTTGGCTTGCTTTGGTCAAATTTCACGCTGCTGTACGTTTTGAGTTATGCACTTCGAAAGTCTTTCAGTGTGTTGGAAAAAGCCAAGGTGTCTGTTGTAATCAAATAGCTCTGGCTTTTTCTGAGATGCCTCTACTTCTTTTAATGACTCTGGGGTGTGCAGGCCCATCTTGATGGTAAACAAACAAAATAAATTGCTTTTGCTTCCTGCTCCTCATCATAAACAGATTTGGATATGACGGCTGCCTGACAAATCATTAAGATCATTTGATCACTGTCAGAGCAAATCAGCTCGAACTTGAGACAACACGTTGAGGCTGTCTTTGCTGCTGGGGTTATTCAAGTATAGATGCTAATGGCACCGTGCTCGTGCAAATGATTCTTAATTGCTTTATTGGAGCCGATCAGGGCCATCGCCTTTTGATTCTGGGTGACATGGGCAGAGAAGCAGCTGTCTCAAGATTGACCAGAGAGCTTCATTCCTTCTGCCATGAGCCTGGCAGCTCCTACCAATCCATCACAGCCGACTCCCCAGCTCCTGCCTGCATAGAACTGAGATGCTTAGCACCCAGGGCCCTGCAGTGCTTGTCCTGTCCTGGGGAGAGGGTGGCAGAGACCCAGGAGAGGAAGGAGGAATCATTTAAGATGTAACAGCAGAACGAAGAAGAAAGAAATCTTTTTTCTTTGCTTAAAAAGAAATCTCAGCCTTCCTGGAGTGTAAAAAAGAAGGGGAGGGAGGTAAAGGCACCGCACAAAGAGAGGAAAATGTGCTGAGAAACCACAAGGCATTTAAAAGCTAATGCAGGAAACCGAACCGACTTTGATATCCCCTCTCATTGGAAGCGTTTGAGGACAGAATAATGCTGCCATGATTTATTGCATAAAGGGATGAGAAAGTGAGTGGGTCTGTGAGCTACCTTCTGGTTCCTGGGACAAAAAAAAAATTGCTTTGTATTAAATTACAATGTATAAGCAAAAAGCCCTTAATAAAGTGCCTATTTGCAGGCATGTATTTATTGAGGAGCAACATGTGCCCGTTCATGAAGAGGTAGTTGGGGAAGCAAAGGCCATTGTGCAGGAGAGGGGCCTTGGTGAGCCTGTAGGAACTTTTTTACACTGCTCATGTTTTGCTGTGTGCATTTAACCCAACACTCCAGTGCTTCTGGAGCAGAGCTTCCCAACTCAGCCTAATACACAGGAGTTGTGTGATGGGATCCTAAGGATGCCCCAGGTTTGCCTAAGAGCAGCTCAGCCAAGGAGCTGCAATCATCTCAAAGGGCCGGATCCAACAGCTCAGCTTGCTAGCTTTTATTTTATGCTTGTTTGAGTTAATTTTATAATCAGTGGACAGAAGAGGCATTTTGGCTTCACGGCCATTTGCAGCTGGATGCAATCACAGCAGCAGTAAATTGTGCCCAGTTACTGAGCAGTGAGCAGATGAGGCAGGGCCGGCACTGAGCTGTTGGTGGCTGTTTGGAGAACGCTCTGTGCCAAAGGGGAAATCTGCATGGAGGCAAATACACCCTGCCTCCTTCCTATATACTGAGTGGATGTAGTCTGAGTCCTTCAAGATAGGAGAAAAAAAAACCTCTGCAAACTCTTTTATCTCCTTAAATATTCATCCAGAAGTATTGTGGAACATTATTGAATGAATGAAATATGGAGCCGCATCAAAAGCAGCTTTTTTAACAGGGATATGTCTATTATATACTGTGCATCAAAATGAACATTTTTTAAACTGATGAAAAATCGATCTCACAGAAGCAAATGCTTAATTCTTCATTTGACACATCCCCATTTTTTAACTTGCAGATTTTCAGTCATTTTACTTTCCTGCCTGTCATAAACAAGCTGTGTCAGCCTGTCCGTTCTGCTGCCTCTGCTTTCCATGTGCTGGCTGGGACACAGCAGAGCCCTCCAACCTGCGGCAGGAGAAGGTGAGCAAGAAAACCTCCACCCATGGCTATGGGAGCCCCATAAGGGAGAGAGCAGCATATGAAGCACCCCAGAACTCCCATCAAGGATTCCTTTTGTGTCTGTTCCACTTGAATTTGGGAAAGGGAAGGAAGTCCTCAAAGGATGTCGGGTTTTAGGATGTTCCAAATCTGGCTGAAACCGAGGAAAACTAAATTAAACTTCAAAGGAGAGGAGGGATATCTCTTAGACATGAGCATAGAAGGTGAGGCCAGGTTTGCCATGAGCCTTTTAACCCAGGGGCAGCAAGTGGGCACAGAGGGACCCCAGCCCACCCATGCGTCCATTGCCATCCAGCTGGTCCCATGAAACCCTCTCCAAAGTAATCACAGGGGAAGTCATGGAAGCAGAGGGCAGTTTGCATTGCTAACGGCACCTGGCTTTGAAGTATCCCCGCAGGAGCTGAAGGTTAGTGTGCTCCCAGCAGGAGCTGCAGCCCTGAGCCATGCCAGGCAGCTGCAGCCCCTTTGGTACAGAAGGATTCCAGCTGATAGGGCTGCTTTGCTGTGAGGCTGAGCTGTGCTTCAGCCCAGTTGCATCTCCACCCCCAGCACAGCCATGCAGTGCGTTCAGGGCTTGTCAGGTCCCATTCAAGCACTGCTTTGCTCCCAGATCCAACGTGCCTCCAAAGCCAACCTCCTCCCAGCAAGAAGCCTCTCCGCCATCCCACCCCTCCAGCACGCCACTGTCTGAGCGCACACGCTGTGATCTCTTTTAAATAGATGTATTAATCCTGCTTTGGCAGCTCCAGCCCGGGCTGCGTTCCTTGTAACCAGAGCCTAATTCTGCTCCCAGCTTGTGTGATTTACGTCTATTCCTTGCATATGCAATGAGGTGTAAAGCAACCCCTGCCACCATCAGCATCACCTGGGCTTGATTTGTTTCAGCAAGAGAGCGCTGTTTTTTTCTTTTATCCTAAGCAAAATGCACATTTGAATGGGATTAAATCTAAAGCCCTTCAAACACTTAATTCTGACTGGAATGCAAACAGTCCCAGCAGACCTGCAGAGCATTTCCAGGCTGTGGTGAGAGCAGCAGTGGTGTTGTGCATCCACATTATTTTCAATTGCAAAACAAAAGTGGGAAGAGAAGCCTTAAATGATGCGAAAATAACACTGTTTGAATTAATGTGTCAGCCCTGATGGATGCTTGTACTTCCCAGTGTTTTCAAAAAGGCTCTGAAGGGTGAGATATTACCAGGTGAGATTTACCTACTGTCCATGGCTTCCAGTCAGCAAAATCTTGGAGGAAAACCTATCCCTCACTCCACAGTGACTTCCCAGGGAATACTGAATCAAGATAAAGACCTGGAGGGCCAGATACACAATGGCATTCTGGCTCCTAACTCCTATTAGTTTTGATGCAAGTTCAGGCATTTTCAGCTATTATTACTTTTAATTTATCCAAGTAGGGGAGTATCGCTGCTTATCCCCACTTGGCTCTATGGCATGACCCCAAACAGCACACAATCCTGGATGGGGCTGATCAGAGCTTGCATCCAGCTTTGCCCTGCAGCATCTTTCTGCTGCTTTGAGCCCCTCAGGAGGACAGGAAGGTGAGAGACCTTCTCTTGGTCCCACACATCTGTGCTCCTCCAGCTGGTGTTGGCACTGCAGCCTCATGTGACACATCTCTGTACCTTAGAAAACATCACTTCAATGTGTGCCAAGCGAGTCCTGTGTTGCTGGTTTGGAGCCTGTAAGAATGCTAAAAATGCATTAAAAAAAGGCCAAAAACTAAAGGAAAAAAGAAAAGAAAAAAGCTTAAGCACCTTCTCTTTCTAGCCACTGGGCAATTACCAAGTGAATCCAGGAATAAATAAAACATCCCCATAAATAGAGACAAGCAAAGGAAATTAAGCACCTTCTGTTCACAGCTGCTGCACTGCCCACAGAGCTGCTGGATGGGAGCCCACGGAGCCTCAGAGCCTCCAGAGGCAACAGGAGGGCTGTGCAAGAGGTGTTTGCTTTGGGAAAACCATTGCTTATGGTGATTGTGGACTGACTGTTTGGATGGCATTGTTCTTTTACCTTTTCTGTATGACTTGGTGGTTGATGTGGGATGGCCAACTGGATCCCATCCCACAGCAACTGGTTCCAGCACCACTGGTGCCCAAGGTTAAGGGAATTAAGGGAATCCTAAAAGAATATTGATAGCAGATGCTTGTATTACAAGAGCGAAAAACACCCTAAAAATATGAGGTTGTTTTCTATAGGATGCTCTGCAGAGGCTCTGAAGGGTATTTTCTCTTTGAACAAGCAGCACTTAAAAGTCAGTGCTTTCTCCCCAACAAGACATGAAGTTTATTGGAAATCTGCAGTACATGAGCTGGGCTGGGAGGAGCAGGGGAGGCTCAGCTGTCCCAGAAGCCGCTCTGCTTTTCCTCTGCAAAATAAATGTGGAATCAAAGGAGCACTTTCAGTCCTGGGCTTGTTTGAGACCAAAATGGATTTCAAAGTAACTCCCACGGTGTTTGCTTTTGCTTGGGCGTTCATGAGAGGTGGAAGGCCGCGGGGTCGCGATCTCTATCTCTTATGTTGGCTTTCTATCCTGCTGCCCATTGCAGTGCGTCAGAGCGTTCTCCTCCTAAATCAATAGCAACAAAGCTCTCTTGTGGTCGTTACGGCATCAAGGTTAAATCCCAGCTGTGTACTCTTAGGTTTTCCTTTAATTTTTTAGGGCTTTTTTCGGAGTTTTAGAATCATTTATATTTAAGACCTGTGGATTAGGTCTACTATTGGCTGAAGTCGACCATCTCATATCTTCAAAGCATTCCCTAAGTAGGTGCAATGCAGGAGAGGGGAACAGGCATGAGGAAGAGCTGAGGCTGGAGGTGCAAACTCTCTGCTCCATATCTAAGAAAACCAGCCACAATTACTGATGAGACTTAATTACCTGCGGAAATATTGAGCAAACATGAACAAAAACTTAAAGCATCGAAGGTATTTCAGGAATGTACAAGCTACAAAACAAACCACTAATAATGCATTATTGATGTATTTATGTCAGCATTAATAGTAATGCAGTGTTTTGCAGCCGGTTTAGTAATCACGCTATAGTTTTTTTTTCCATTAATGAGTGTAGTTATATTCACGCTTTTTTTCTGCAATAAATAACACTGAAAATAGCATTGCTTTTCTGGGGGTCTTTACAACTTCTGCTCGCACATTTTGCCTGGCTAGCATCCCTGCCCTGCTCTTCCCTCACTGAGTGCACTCAGGTGCAGCACAGCACTGCTTACTGCATTTCTGCTGCCCTGGGCCTCTGCATTTTTCAGAGCTTTCCTTCTTTATCCCATATTGCCCTGCAGGAACCTCCTATTCCACTTCCAACAGAGGCTCAAGGACTCAGAGCGGATGTAACCCATTGCTGTCCATCCTGATGGAAGACCTGCCACGCTCCAGGATGCTTCCAGGTACCGTGTCATTAGCTACAAATTAAGCTTTGCAATGCTGCTGGCAGCATGGATCCCATCCTTTCAGGCTCTCAATGCTGGGCACTTGCCATCAGAAGTCTCTTGGCTCGACTGTGGTGGTGCAGCAAGGGGTAGGTCAGCTCGGAGCTGCTTTCTGCAAAGAGCTCGCAAGCCTGCAGGCTCCTTGTTGTTGTTTTTCTTTCTTAATTGGCTTGCAGTGTGGATGTGTGGATGTGCATGTGCCTGCCTCCCTCATCAGCAGCACCCCTGGTATTCAGCGGAGTAATTAGAACATCTAAATCTTCCCTATATGTCATCCAGACTTTGTGAAATTAACTGTGATTACTGGCACCAGCCTGCAGACGTGCCGGATTCCACCCCAGCGCTCTCGATAAGCGTAATTGCTGCTCATTGTTGCTCTGGAAAGCCTTGTGCTCGCTGCCACACGCGCTCTCCTTCCTGCTCACTTTTATATTAGCACTGAGTTAAATGGCTTTGGCTTTTGTTGACTCTGAGGCTTTACGAGGAGATGCACACAACCGAAATCAGAAGTGCTTCTTGATTGCTGAGCAAACAAAAGCGATGGGTTTGGTGGAAGTGAATCCTCCCCCAGCCCCTCACTGGGCTCAGCAGGAAGAGCTCCCCAATATAAGTGCATTAATGTGTCTATATGGAGGACCTGCTTTATGTCTTTCCCCACAGGACTGCATTATTTCTACAGTCTGAGGTTGCAGCTTTGAATACATATGCCATGCAAAGGTGCCATTGAGCAATGGGGGTGACGGCAAAGCTAAGGAGCAGCAATAGATCTTCATTAGTTTCTTGTTAAATGAGATGTGCATTGACCACTTGGCTGGTAACAACGTGGGCAGATGGAGTGAAGAAGAACAGATTTTGCTCTCGTTTTTCCTTCTTTTCTTTCTCCCATGGGAAAGAGAGAGAGCACGGCACACAGCAACAGGGATGGGATTGGTTTCCATTGGGATTCCTGTGGTCACAGGGGCAGGAGGGCACATCACCAAGCACCATGGAAGCTTGGAAATGCTGCTAACTGGGGGCAAACTTCAGACTGCAACCCAGAGGAGGCAGAGTGACATTTCCAGCCAGGAAATCTGATGCTCAGTATGTCTCTCTACTCTCATTATATATTTTGCTATTGCTGTTATGTATGCTTCAAAGGTTAATATATGTTTATGATGAGTGCACTTCTTATAAATGTTAATTAGCCCTGGTTCAATCTGGGGGATTAGTTCCTCAGTAATAAATGCTTTTCCAGTATTTTAGCTATTGGTAGCAGTGTCACAGCTGGATTTGGGGTGTTTCCTGCCCCAGGCTTGTCCCTAAGAGCTGAGACCTGGGCTTCTCCATTCCCAGTGTGTGTCCAGAGCCCTCCAGCTCTGTTTCTGCATGGCCCACAGTGCACAGAGCGCTCAGAGATGGGGCCTGGAGCCTTTGTCTCTGATTTTCCAGGGTTAACGAGTGAATGCCCTTCCACTGACAGTGTGTGTAGACAAAATGGGATTTCAATCAGTGAAAAGGGAGAGGTAATTTCCCAGCTCCCATTAGCTGATAGTAATTGCGTTGGGAGCAGAGGTCTGAGCTCGGGATTTCAGTATGGAGCTTGACTACGTGGTGCAGGCAGATCTTGCTGCTGCTTTGCTTCCCATCACCTCTTTCCTGCTCCTCTGTGGGCTTCCCGCATGACTGGCATGGTGCATTCTGCACAGCCCCATAGAGAAGCCCTACAGGAACAGGAGTGATGCTGGGACACATTGGGTTTGGCCAACTCCTGCCGCATTGAACCTTTCTGAGGTGCCCTACATGCAGCCCCATGGACATGGCCACAGCCCCAGCCCTGGTGCACAGCTCAGGGGCCACAATGAGAATGCAGGCATGGAGCTCTCCCCACCATATCTCTGCAACACAAAGGTCAATGGAATTCATTACAGTGTAAAAATGAAGTTCTCGGATTGATTGAAGGCTCCTCTTTAACACTTCAAATAAATGTGTTGGTTTTACTTGATGGAATGCTTTAAAGGTCCATTATGAAATGCCCTTTTATAAGAGAAGTAATTTTTTTACATCGTTTTTCTTTTCCTTAATTTCTGTGGACTGTAATTACCCATCCCCCCATCATTCCCTTTTTAATCTTTTCTTTTCCTTATTAATTATTTCTCCCTCCCCATTGGAAAGTAAGCAGCATTATTTAAAGAGATACTGTGGTTTAAATGCAGTTATATGACAATGGATGGAAGGGAAGATGGATCCATCTGAGCTTTTCAATGGCTCCCATTACATTAATACTGGTAATATCCAAATGCTGTGGTCTTTGATCCTAGGGGTGCTGGGCTTCCCATCTGGACTGGGAAGTGGAGCAGTGCCCAGGAGATGCTGTCCCAACCTCCCCATCCCCTTTGGGGGGATCCTATGAGCACACCCTGTTAGGTGACCCCAACATGGGCACAGCACACCAGGGCTGCACTCATTGCTTAGCAGCACTACAGGAACCCAAGCAGGCAGCATGTTTAATTTCTATATTAATAAATTAAAAATGGTGTCTGTTGGTGCCCCGGGGGATGGTCAGAGCAGAGCTGGTGTCTGCCAAGGTGCTGGGTCTGGTGCCATGCAAGCAGTGCTCCTTGTCAGCTCCAATAAAACATAGAATCTATCACTGGCCCTTTCCTCCAAAGGTTTTCTTATTGAAGAAAGCAATTACGAATTGCCCTTAATTCCAGGAGTGCCAATGGGGAAGGGGTGGTGGAAGGCAGGGCTGGGGCAGTGCCTGCATCCTTGGGGCTGTGCAGTCATCCCATGGGCATTGGGTGCTGCAGGGCTGGGTGTGAGCCATGGCTGTTCCAGAACAAGGGTAAACCCCCCCTCGTGTGGGTCTGATGTGAGGAGACACCAGACATGGAAGATGAATGAAGAGCTTCATCCGAAGTGCCAGATACATAATACATCCTAAATAGGCTTCATTAGTGGTAACAATTAAAGTTACCATTGTGGATTGGATACGTTTTCTATTAACTTTGCCCTTGTCTCCAACTCAGGCTCACCTGGCAATAATGAGCTGTGTCACTTCTGATCTATTTCTCATAATAGTTCCTTTCTCCTCTAAATCCAGGCAGAATATGATCCACGGCCACAGCCGTTCTGGGTTCCAACAGGGATGGGTGCATGCTCAGCAGACTCCAGCTTTGCTCATCCCTTGCATTGGGGCACTGACCCGCAGCTGTCAATGAGGCAGCATCACTGCTGGCACGTGGTTGCCATGGCAGTGCATTGCTGCAGAACCCCGAGCTGATGATTATTGTTATTTATTGTTTTAATCTGGCCCTCATCCTGCTGTGGGGTGTGGGATGGTGCTCAGTTGGTGCAGAGCCTGATAAGAACCTCTTTGCTGTGTGGGGGATCAGAGACCCCGGTGACAGCCCAGGGCCGCAGGGAAGGTCACAGCAGACCTCGGAATTGAGATCTCATCTTCAGGAGCTGCTCAGTGCTTTGCTTTCAAAGCCATTCTTCATCCTTCCTCGGGGAAAGGGCCGCCTCGCCCAGAGGCACGCGGAGCTTTTCATATACGCGGTATCAATCTCAGTAAGGGAAGCACTTTTATATTGAAGATCTGATGGAGGAATAAATTCCCACAGAAGTAGAAAGCAGAAGCTAATAGGCTCTTTCACAATAAAAGAACAGATCTGCTGACAAAAGGCATTTCCAGGGCACCCAAACAAACTGGAACATTGGCAGAGGCCGGGGCTCCTGCAGGGCCCCTCCAGCTCAGCACACACTGTCCCAGGGGCTGCCCCCACTGTCACCTACATCCCATGTGTGGTGCATCTCAGCTCAGTTATCTTTGCTCTGATCTTACTTTGCTTTTTGCATTCCCCTTTCCCCATGGCAGATTCCCATGGCAGACCCCACCATGGGTTTGGGTTGTGCTCTGTGCTTTGTGCAGGGAATGCTCCTTCCTGGCACTGTCAGTTCTTCCCATGTCACTTTTGGAGGCAGCTGTAGGATGAGGATCATGCTGCCCAGATAATCCTTCTGTTTAAGCTTCTTATCTGAAAGTGGCTCTTTGGAAATGATAGGGCCCTCCACCTCACCCTTCTGTGCTGCGTTCCAGCAGGGATCACCCCACACATCCCTGCTGTTCTCTAACACCACCAGACCTTTCCCCTCCATCTGCCCCATTGCAGCACAGCTGCAGGAAGCCAAAAGGGACCCATCTGCCCCTGGGCTGCCTTCTGCATTCCCCCTTTTTGAAGAAATATGCGTTAATTTGTCTTCCCAATCAATTGATTTTCCAGTTAAAACTGCTCTCTGCCTGCCCTTGATTCAAACCCTGCAGGAAAATAAGCCCTATAAAAGAAATGGATCCCCCCATTGCTTAAGAGACTAAAATTTACTGAAGACTTATGCGTGCCAGTCCCCAAAGGGGGAAGAGAGGAAATGATTTGTTCAATTAATTATAAATGTTTTAATTTAAATGGCTAATGTAGAAGATAGTCAGATATAAAACAGCAAACTACTGAAGTGTTTTATGGGTCCTTAAAGACCACTAAGTGCTTGTTCTGATTCTGCTCCGATCACTCCAATGACTTTTCTCCTTGCATTCCGGGCAGGGTGCGATGGGAGGCGGCAGGGAGAGATTTCCTCTTGTATTTCACATTCCTCCAGGCGAGCTGTGCTGAATGCTCAGCGATTCCTTTCTTTAGAGCTGGAATTTGCCTTTGGAAGAAAAGAAACAAAAGCAAACGGAATTCGTTTCCCCCGAGACGGGGAAAGGTGACAAAATAGAGCAAAGCCCAATAGATGTTGCCAGGTGAGCGTTGCTTTCCTGCACCCCACGGATGCTCTGACATGGGGCAGTGCTGCCTTTAATTGCAAAGGGACGGGTGATGGCCCTCCCCGTGTGGCTGTGAAGCCCTGTGAGTCTCAGCCATGCGCTGATTGATGACACGAAGCACCCTGTGTGCTGTCACAACCGTTGCCTGCGGAAGCGCAGAATGATGAGGCTTATTGTAGGAAGAAATACTGCATGGAAAGAAGGAATCCCTCGGTGGGGACTGAGAGGAACGAGGAGCTCGTGTGTCTGCATGTCCGTGTGCCGGAGTGCAACCAGCCGTCGGAAGCCGGACCTCAGCGCTGTCGGGCTTTGCTTCCTCCTGCATTCTACTCCCTCTCCTCCTTATATCTCCTTATAGCTCCTTATAGCTCCTTATAGCTCCTTATAGCTCCTTATAGCAGGCAGCTCCTTGCAGTCCGTCGGAGATCTCTGTCCTCATTGCCATTCCCCTTTATTTTTCTTCCCCGATGACGGCTGCGCTGCTGCTTCTAATTCTCCTCCCGGGTTCCTATTTTGATGCTGAAAAGGAGCAAGCTGGTTAGGGGATTAAGAGGCCACTTAACAATGCTTTGTTTCGATATCTTTCTTCTTTTTCTTTGTCTTCAGGCTGTCCTGCCCTGAAAAGCTTTTTTCCTGGAGTTCTCAGTCTGCTGACCCCTGAAGCTTCGGAGCTATTACCTAACTAAATGGCTTTGCTTTTCACGCTTCAGCAAAATCTCTTCTTTCCTCTCAGCACAACCCATCTCCTCCCAGGCCACGCAGAAACAATTACAGCAGCAAAAGTCTTCTACAGCCATAATTACGCTCCTGGCCACGCAGCAGCGCCTTGAAGAGGTTCGTGCGTTGGGTGCTGCAGAGCCTGCCCTGCTCCCTGCAGAAGGGATTCAATGTGAGCGAGCACTGAGCCCTTCCTGTTGTGCACCTCCTGCAATGCTGTGTGTGTCCTTAAGGGGTTTTGCCCACAAATTTCTAGGGATGAATCCAGAAAACACAGGGAAAAGTAACCTGACCTTGAGCTGAGAATGCGGCACTGGGGGACCAAGGGGTGGGAGAGGAGAGAAGCAGCAGGAAAGCAATGGGAAATTGAGTAGTTACATTTTATGGAGCAAACTGCAAAAAGAAAGTAGGAACAGGCATTAAGAAGCAAATGGGATTTGAGAAATTATTACTTTGGAGATTATTAAAATGGAAATATTTGTGACAGAGAGCAGAAATTGGCCTCTAAAAGTGCTGCTCCCCTGAACCTGGATGTCCTTGTGTGTAGGGGACCGATCTCAGTGTTTGTGTGAGGATTTATGCAGTGTTTGGTCCTTTAAAAGCACCTTGAAATGATACCAAGGTGAAAGAGGTTTTTATTTTCCTTATTGTCTGTTATTGCTTCATGGAGCAGAAACATTTGGGCTTAGCTTGCAGGAAGCTGCTTGGGGCTGCTGCAAAGAACCATGGAGAAGTTTGCTCTTGGGCTGCGAGCTCAGGATGTGATGAACTCCAAGTGAGTCCTTGGGAAGCACAGCGTGGAGGTGCCAGGGGCAGAGCACCAGGCTGCAGGGAGAGCATGAGCTGTGACCTGTCTTGTTAGAAAGCAGAACGCCTCTCACAAATGGATTTCCAATTTCCCGTCCACCTGCTTAGCTGAGACAGATTTCTTGCTTTATAATTACTTTTTGGGTACTTACAGGATCTGGTATCCAAGCAACTTGATGCCTCTTAAATCCTCTTGCAAATCTGTTGTGTTGTTTTGGTGGGGTTTTTTTTTCCCCTCTTGATTTTTTAGGTGTCACAAAAACACCAACCACATCCCCAAAGCTTTCTTCCCTGCTGCTTTTCTTCCTGAAGTCTCCTGGCTGGGAGTGATGCTGTGCTGTCACCCAGGAGCAATAGGGCTCTGCTCTGTGGCTTTGCACAGTGTTAGCAGGAGGTGTCAGCAGCATCCTCCATGCATGAGCAGCAGTGAAGGTCACTCTGGCACTCTTACAAGTGATCAGCCATCCCCTCCTTCCATTTACTTCATGGGCAAACAAAGGAGGAAGGCAGAGGGAAGCAGCAACAAGAGTATTTGCTGTTTACAGGCCCCTGCAGTCTCTCCATTATCATGCAAAGATCAGGGGCAAGTCAGTGCACCCCACTGAAGGTTACGCATCAATATGCATTCAAAGGCTTTGACCTCTGTTGGATGAAGTGTAAGTTAATTAACTTTTACTTGACCGTTCGAGAGCTGGAATCATTTGGAAACCTGCTGATGCTGTTGCTCCATGGCCCATCCCACCCAGCCCTCACCTCTATGGCTTTTCTCTTCCCCCCACCAGGACTGACAGCTATTGCTTGTGATCCTGGTGGCAACAATTAGGCCATCAATCAATAAACTAATTCTCCCATTTACAGTCATTAGGGACTGTGGATCTAAGCATCTGCTTTTTGCTAATGAGTTTAAAAGTTGGCTAAATATGGCAGACCTGCTCTCGCGGAGAAGGAACAACAGGAGTTCGTAGCAGAATTGGACTCTAGTAAAGACGGCATCAATTTTAATTAGTGACTTCCAGCTAAAGCAGAACACAGAGGGGAGGGGGACAGCCCAGGGCTGACTGCAGACAGCTTGGAGGGAAGGGCTGTCCTGGTTTTGGTCCTGCACTCAAGGACCTGTCCCATGGGTACCAATGCTGCAGTGGTGCAGGTGGCTCCGTGTCCTGCCCTGTGCTGCACCTATGCCAGCTCTGCAGGGCCTGGAGCTGAGCCCCAGCACTGCTATTTCCTGATAGATCTGTTCCTGCAGTGCACCAGACATCACGTTTTCAGGAACCTCATGTTTCTAAGCACAGATTAAAACAGCAGATAAAAGGAACCGTTTGAAAAGTCCTTTCTTCTTTCCTTCTGCTCTCTTCAGTGAGTCAGATTGAGGCATCAGCAGCTGTCAGAGACGTTTTAAGGCACGGCCTTCTCCAATAAAAGCAAAGTCCAGACAGAGGTTTGGCTCTCAGGGAAGATCTCTTCCTGAGCCTTTACCCCACACATTCCTGTGTCCATATATGTGAGAGAGTGGTCTGTGAGGATGGGGGAAGGAATGGCCGTCCCAATGCTGGGGGCACTATTTCATCTCCTTGGAGGAAGTTTTGGTTGTTGGCAGTTCCTACAGTAATTTGCTGAACCTGAAAGGTCCTTGTATGGCTGAGGATGGAGCATGATGTACATCTTTGGTGGCTGCTCCATCACAGATGTGTGCAGCTGTTGGGCAAAGCAGGATGAAGTCATTTGGATCTGATAGGGATTGGGACCCCCAGCCAACACCCTCAGATAGGTGAGCACAGCCCAAGTGCTGGGGGGAGCAGCAGAGGCCTCCGCAGCCAAAGCTCCTGGTGCTCTTTGTAATACATGTATTAAAAGGGTGATAATAAGCAAATCCGTCAGTTATGCAAATGAGCAGCAATTGCATCTTGAAGAGCATCCTACAGTTTAATTACATCATAATTGCAATGTAACACTTTAATTACCATATGCATCACGAAATCATGAGCGCTGTTTCTCATCTCTTCACTAATATTGCAAATCAAACAGATTGCACGGGGGGCTTTGCAAGCAAAGGAACCCAATGTGTCTCCATGCAGTGGTGGTGTGAGGTCCAGGCAGATTTTCTTCAGTCAATGGCCACAGCACCTGCTTCCCTGCACTGTGCCTCAAGGCTGCCTTGGGTTTTGGTGTCTAAACTGTTGAATTGGTTGGATATCAGGAAATGGGGTGTTTGGATCAGTTGGGTATTAGCTTTGATATTGGGAAGAACTTCTCTCAAAGAGCAGTGATGCACTTACACATTGGGTTGTGTCACTTGGGCACTTGGGGACGTGGTCAGTGGGTTTGATGGGATGGACTGGGGTTGGACTTGGAGATCTGAGAGGTCTTCACCAGGGGAGAAGGACTCAGGGAGGACTGCCCAGCAGCAAAACCTCATCCCCTTGTTCCATAGAAGCTGCAGTGCAGGTGGGCTCTGCCCTTGGTTGCAGTGTTCCTAATCTTCCCTTGCACCAGAGCTGCCTCCAACCCATTGCATCGCTGCTGCTCATGCTGCAGACTGCTGGTGTGCTTTGCCGTGAGCTGGCAGTGATTTAAAGTCATCTTGTGCTAATCCATATAAATTCTTTTAATCGTGGATTTAATCTGTTAAGCACGCAGTAATTAAATTACACGGCAGTCAGAGCTGCACCAACGTAGTGTGCGAGGTGCGCAGCCCTGCAGGCAGCAGGGAGAGCTCTGGACACAGCCCTGTGACCAACGTGGCCACATGCATCCTTCCTGAGGCCTCAGCCACTGCTTCCTTGCTTATATTTCCCCCTTTCCCTTTCCCAGCCTATTGAGATCCTCAGGAAGGCCAGCACCTCCCTGCATCCCACTGCTGCAGCATCACCCTGGGCAGCAGCATTGGCACAGCTCTCCTTTCACATATCTGTAGGTGAGAAGATGCAGGAAGAGGAGAAAAAGCCCCAACAGGAGCTGGGACACAGCCTGGAGCACCTCCATGTGCTGGAGGAGACCTGGAGTTCCCACAGCATTTGGGCTCTTTGTTCATCCCCTCTGCTCCCCTGCCCTCTTCCCCCCAGCTGGATGGTGCCTTGCATTCCTGCATGCTGGCAGCGATAGAGGAGAACACTGCAGCACGAGGAACACATTAAGAGATTAAACTTTGTGGTGGGAAGGGGGAAGTGAAGATGAACTGCGAGTTGGAGAGATGGCTGGCTTTGGGATTGTGACAATTACCGCACTTAATATTTTTTAACGTTAAGAGCCAAACAGGGGCATATATTTAATTCATTAAAACGGTGTGAAGTAGCTCCCTCCATCCCAATGCAGTTAATCGGTGCTCTATGGAGAAGTATCAGGGAATAAGTGTCTCCTAATGAAAGGGTCCCTGTAAGGTCAGCCTGCCGCTTGTTAACTAATCTGAGACTTATTTGTTTTGCAAATTGCTCTCCCATTTTGAACCGCTGCGCAGTAATTTCCATGGCGGGGGAAGCAGGAGGGAGTTCATGGGGATGGTTTTGAAGCTGTCAGTCTGTCACTGGGAGGAGGATAAAAAATGCAATGGGGGAGGGAATGGAGCTGGTCCAGGTTTGCACTACACAGCTGAGGACAGAGCTGGCACCATCCTGCACCTCACTGGGAGCCACCCTGGCCATGTTACTCTCCCTGCTTGGCAGTTCCTTGCACACACAGCAGCGCAGTGATTGGGTGATAGAAATGACCTTTATTTCCAAATATCATCAGGACAAAGAAAATACATCCTTTGTTTTAATTTCCCCCTGCAGTAATGGAGGGTGGGGAAACCTTTCGACAAGGCAGATTTTCTTTTTCCCTTTTCTTTCTCAAATGTCATGGGAATGGACGACTTTTAACAACTGTATCTGTGTGCAGAAGAGATGGAAGAGGGTTAATCCCATTGTTTGCAGCCAGGGGTGAGCCAGGCACCAGGTCCTGTGCCTCTGTCTCTAGACATGCAGGTTTGGTTCCAGGAGGAGTTTGTCAGAACTGAAGACATCCAGGTCCACATTTGCTCTTCCTGCAACAGATGGGAGCTGGGAGCATCTCCAGGTGAGTCTGCCGTCTTCTTGCTCACTCCTCAAGCTTTCATAGGACCCAGTTCAGCTCTGTTCATGTGGCTCCATCAGCACGGACAGACCCAGCCATCTTCTTCCCCCTGTTGAGCACACAGCACACTGCCTGACCCACACACCAACCTCTCCCAAGGGGCTGAGCAGGACCTGGCCTCCTGGGGACTCCTTTTCTTCTTACCACCAAGGCAGCCTCACTTTCAGCTCACAGAAGGTTCCAGCACCCATGGCTATGGAGCTGCACCTCCTTGCAGGACATGAACCTGCAGCCCTGGGGACATGTGGCTTTGTAACACCTTGCGTCTCATTTCTATACTGGGGTTTGGGATAAAGATACCCAACAACAAAACAGTGCCATCCTTTCCCATGAGAACAGGAGGGGAATTTTAAACCCTAATGACCACAGTTTCCTACTGGCCCAACTCCGGAACAAACAGCAGCAGCACAGCCCCAACCATCTGAGCTCTGGCACTTCCTACACTGAGCATGCACCGACGCTGACTTCCCTTTGCAATTGAGCACCGCGCACTCCACGCGCCGGCCCCATCTCCATGCAATGCCCCCAAACTTCAGAGCTGCCTCTGTAGGGTCATGCCCCGGCCCTCGGCACCGCGGTGCCCCATGTGCCCACCTTCAATGGCAGGCAGAGGAATCGCTTCGCCTTGATCAGGAGGTAGAAGAATAACGAGCGGCAGGCGGTGGCCGGTGGGGTGCGGATGAAAGGAGGACGGCTCAATTCTTCCTACACCCAGGGCGATCTGCCCCCGCTTTCTTCCTGCCATAATTGCCTGCCACGCCGCAGACAACTGTCTACTCCACCAAAGCCCAGAGCACGGAGAGGCCAGGACTCGGGGCTCTCTGTCAATGAGCAGGGAGGCAGGGAGGATGCTTTGATCCTGCTCTTCTTCCTCTGCCGCGCTCAAGAATTACTACCAGGCTGCTGTTAGCGTTGCTTCGGCTCCAGCTTCGGCTTGTTCTGCACGGTATCAACTGAGGCTCTGCCATTCTGAGAGGGCCCAGGGCAGGGACCATTGAATCACAGAACCATGCAACATCCTGAGTTGGATGGGACCCATAAGGATCATTGAGTCCAACTCCTGGCTCCACATGGGGCCACCCAAAAATCAGACTATATGTTTGAGAGTGTTGTCCAGACACTTCTTGAACTGCTGCCCTGAGAAGCCTGTTCCATGCCCATGCTCCCTGTTGAAGAATCTTTTCTTGATATCCAGCCTGACATGGAAGATGCTCACTGAGCTCCAGGCCAAATCTGGACCCAAAACCAACACCCCTGAGCCTTCAGCAGCACACAGGGTGGCGGTGGTGACCCTTTAATGTGGGCAGTCACCACAAGAGCCATGTTGAACTACTCCATATCTGGATGGTAACTCAGTACCTAGGGATGGCTCAGAGCCATAGGCAGTGCTTTTGGTGGTGTGTGTCTCGGATCACTGTGGCATCAGAGCCCCTGGAGGCTTTGTGCTGCCTCAGCATCACTAGTTCCAAAGCCAACAGCTACTATGGGGCTCTGACTTCCATGTGGTTTTTCAGGTGCTTCTTCTGGCTTTGACTTCATTGATTTGCCACATGTGAAAGTGCAAGGAGGCTCAAAGCTCCAGCAGTGGAAATCCAATACAGAACCCACCTGGAGAGCATGCGCTACTGGTCAGCAAATTGTGAAGGAATTCAGTATCCTTCAGAGCAAGAAATTATCCTGGAGTGGAAGTAATGACTCTGGCAGCCTTACAGGTACAAAAAAAAAACCCCAACATATAAAGGGTGGGTGAGGCTGGAGATTTATCTGGAGCACTAAAAGCCTGCAAGGAGGTAACACCTCCATCTGGATAACTTTAACTGTGGCTTTTCCTTTTACGTGAAGGTGACCTGGTAGGAGCATCCAAAAGAGCTGAAAGGAAATAGAAACCCTTTTGTCTGGTGGTATTTTGGGGGGCTGTTTTCTCCTTATTTTAGGAAATGCCAATAGGAAATTGGGATCTGGGGGATCCAGCAGGCAGAAGGTCAGCTTGAGCAAATTTCTCAGCCCGGACTAAAACCAGAAAGGGGCAAAACAGTTTGTTAGCTATTTTCCAGGCAAACCCACGCCAGCTTCAGATGGCGGCTAATTAAAGTGCTGACATTTTAAGACACGGTGGTGCACAATCTCTTGCTTCGAGCCAAGTCTGGGCCCTTTTCAGAGTTCAGTTCATGAATTTTGCTGCCCAGGGGGCTTGGTGAGCCAAGTGGGGGTGAAGGGGATTTTGGTCTGCTATTTTCTTTAGAGGGTGAGCAAGCTTTCAGCCTTTGGAAGAATGCTATGATGTCAACCCAGCATCTCTCACCTGGAGCCTGGCCATGCTGCTTTGAAGCAGCCCCTTTCCAGAAGGCTGGGGACCTTTGGAACACCTATGGGAGGGGATCTAAAGGCAGCTGCTGGGCTGTGAGTGAGGCTGGACCACCTGCCTGCTGCCAATGTGCAGGGGAGATGGGCTGCAAGTACTGGGTTGGCTGGAAGAGAGCAGGCTGCAATCAAGAGGCATATTGTGGCTGTTCGACTTCCTGTGCGATGCATAATTTAGGAGACAAAATGCAAAAGTCAGCTCAGCTCAGCAGGGATTCGGGAGTTGATTTGGGGGAGTATAGGAGAGGAGATGTTGTCCCTTTGATTGCTCAGTGCGGGAGGAGGCTGACAGGTGATGGGAAGCAGTTGGAAGAGGAAACAGCCTGACTGCTCCCAGCTGTTGGAAGCAGCTACGCCAGCACACAGGGCTCATGCACAGGGCTGTACCTGCTGCCCTTGCCCCACACACACGGAGGTTTGTGCAGGCACTGCTGCAAAATGGTGGCCCCCAACCACCCCCAGACTCTGGACTGGAAGCAAGGCTGCAAGCAGATGTGTGAGCATCGAGCCCATGGATGAGATCTGCAGTGGCCCCTCCAGTGCAGGAGCTGCAGTACACTTGGAGAAGAGAGATCCAGGGTAACATTCCCAATGAAGAGCCTTTGGAAACTAACAGAGCCCCCAGACAGCAGCATTTACACAGGTGGGGGGCAGCAATCCTGCAGGGTATAACATGCAGCTCTTTGGAGAATGAATAATGCCAGGAACAGGTCCTGTGTTAGCTCAGCATCAAAGCATGCGGCACAGCTCCCCAGACAGCTGCATCGTCACAAGGTTGGTGCAAGGGCTGGAGGTGAGCTGCCATCCCTGCCCAGGCACAGACATTTTCTGCTCCGTCATCCTGAGTTTTCTGCTCTGCTTTGCCAGATTGTTCCAGGGAAGCTGTCAGCACAGCACGGCGCGTTCTTCCAATGCCATCTAGTGTCTGCACAGGCAGTCCCTGAGCTCTGCACTATGGCACCAGCTCTGATTTATTGCAGAATGCTCTCTGAGGGCCAACAGGCTGCTCCGGCTGGTTATTAATGGCAGTACCTGCAGCCTGGGTAACTAACTGGTCAGTACACGGGTTAGGCTTGATTATTTTTTCTATCACTTCCATTTTGCCATACAAGCCCACCCTGGCAGGATGGATTGTGAGGATGCAATGACACGTCCGGGGTGATTAAAATCTTTCAGCTTTTCAGCCACTTGTCTGGGAGCCCCAACATCACCTGAGGCTTAATCACTCAGAAAACTGCTGTCATGTCCTATTGTCACTGTATTGGGAGCACGACCTCTTTCCCATTTAGCTGCCATTTCAAAATAATATGACTTGCCAGGGGACAGGCATGACTCAGGAGGCTGGTAATAGGATATAAAGACTTTGACCCGCAGGTCATCCATCTGAATGCTGCCAAGGTCAGCAGCAAGGGCAGAGATGTTACTGGCATGATGATTATTTTGCCAGAGGACCCAACACAGAAATAACTCGGCGCCGTTGTGGAAAGCAACAGGGTCTGAAGGCTGGGTTAGAATTATAGCATCATTAAGGTTAAAGAAGATCACTAAGATCATCGTGTCCAACCGCTGACCCAACCTCACCATGCCCGCTGCACTATGTCCCTCAGTGCTACGTATTGATCCCATTTGGAGAGCATCCCGGGCCCAGAGTTCTTCTCCATTTGGGATTTGGGATCTGATGGCTGTTCATGGTCCTATTCTTCCCTCACCATCATTGTGCCCTCCTCTCCACTCATTGCTATCAGCTGCTGTGATTCAGGTCAGCACTGACCTCTCTTGCATCCTTGGTCACCAGCAACCATGCAGATTTATCACCTCAGCAGCACACCATCCCATCCAGTCGGTTTGATTCCACGATTAATTAAGCTCTCTCTAGAAATGAGGTTACTCCCTCCAGCCACACTTATAAATATTAGCAGATGAATGGGAACTGGCCACGTTGGATGGCCTCTACCAGGCTGTGCCCTGGCGTTTGCCATTGCAGAAACAGGGCTGCAGTACAGCTTCAAAATGCTGCTCATTGAACCCCTGCACCTTCATGCTGCATCCCCTCCTCATTAGTGCAGTGCCCTCACCCCACTGCTGCTCCAGGAGGTGCTTTAATTGCTGTTGGCCTCATTAGCAGTGCCCCCTTCTCACCATCCTTCCTTTAGTTGCAGACTCCCTCCTTCCCCAGCTCTAAGCAGAACAGAACCTGTTACATGGGGTGAAGAGCCTGGGTGCCCCCATCCCTTCCTGCAGAGCTGGGGTTGCTTTGGTGCTTCCCATGCACTGAGAGGGGTGGGAGCATCCCAGCACAGGGCTGGGCACAGGACACACTGCTGCTCACGTTACCTGCAACAGCTCTGGATGCTGGTGTGACTTTCCCAGGAGTTCAGCCAACAGTCGGCCTGCTCGGTGTGTTTGGTTTGCTCTAATCTGTTTGGTTTTCTAATTGTCTGCAAACAAAGTGCCTTCTTCTTTGCATAGCAAACATGTTGGGTAGAGGCAGCACTGCTGCATGGGGTCATGCCTGATCTCTGCTCCCAGGACCTGGGTTTCCAAAGCAGAACACAGCCCCTGTTCCCCATCACTGCTCCCCTCCTGCTGGCTGCTGGGGAGCAGGGAACACCACGAGCCCTGAGCCTGATGCCATGTACAGCAGCTCCATCATTGCTCCCAGAGCTCTTTTGCTGTATTTATCCAGCATCAATAATGGGATTCTGCCCTACTAAACAGCATCTGCATGCAACATCACTGAAAGCAGGAGTGATTCCTGCTGCGTTAGTGCATAAAAGCCTTTGCAATCATCTTGTGCTATGGACCTGAAGAAGGGTTTTAAATATAAGGCTCTTTAATAAGATGAAAATATCCTCTCCTTCCCAGCATTCTGCCACGGTTTGAGCAGGAGGAACACTCTGGTTTTGTTGGGGATGCTCCTTTGCTGTGGGTTCCCCAGCAGCCCCAATGCAGCAGCCCCTCCTCACCACTCCAGCTTGACTTTACTAAATACAAAGTAGAATAAAAAAGAATCAAGCTTTCCAGGCAGAAAACCCAGGCAGCAAAAGGACGACACCGAGGAGCCCCACAAAGCTGCATAGGGCTGGAGAAGAGCTGTGTGTGCAGCAGGGAAATGGGCACAGCCCCATTCACTCACCTCCCTGCAGAGCTCACTCTGCAGTGTGATTCATGTCAGGAGCTTGGCGAGTGACTCCGAGATGAATGACGCTATATAAATGCAAAGCATTATTAATATTTCACGTTGTAGTGAAAGTGGACTAATGGGGCTTTTTCCTGCAAGACGGAGTGCTGCCATTAACACACCTCTGTGTGCTGACCCGCCTGGGTGAGCTGCTCCCCATGGGCAGGATGCAGCCTCTGGCACCTCTGTGCCTCTGCAAGTCTGAACTGCTTGGTCAATGGAAGTGGGAAGAGGCAGCAGGGAGCACACATAGCCCCAATGTACCCATAAAAGGATGACTTGGGCCCCACAGTGCCAAGCTGTGAGAGCCCATTTGGAGTGCCTCCATCACTAAAGGGGAACCTGGAAACCACCCCCCTCCCATCCCAGCTGTCACTCTGATGATTTAAAACAGAAAAGGGCTTGTTTGATTTCAAACTGCAGAACTCTTCCCTGGAGCCATCAGCAAACAGTGGTAATTTACTTTACAGCTGTTTAGATTTGTTTCTCTACATTTCTTTTTCTTTTTTTTTTTTTTACCCCCAGTGGAATTGCAAATGAAACATCTATTTGCTCTTCAAATGGTGTCAGACCTACCTGTGCTTTGGCACTGCATGCAGCACCCAGGCAGCCCTTGCACTGCTGTGGGATGGGGTTCCCATCTAGGGAGGACTTTGGGGCAGTCCCTGAGAGTCCAAGCAAGAGAAGGTGTGGGACAGCAGTAGGGACCACATGGTGGAACAGCAGCACTCACTCTACTGGGACACCCCATTGTACCCAAGACAGCCAGGCACCCTGAGCACATCCCTGCAGTGGTACAACCCTTCCTGCAGTGCAGGCAGAGTGTGACCCAATACAAGGATCTGCCCCAAAGCCAACCCCTGCCCCCTGGGAATCTCCTCCTCGCTCCCAGGAGCCTTGTGATGACTCACACCACGCACACCCTGTGATGAGCTCCAACCCAGCGAGCACCGACCCGGCCTCTGCGGGACGTCCCCAGGTAAGGGGCAGCCCCGGGTGTTGGGAGCTTTGGTGGTGTGGAATGGGGGATTCTCTCATTGTGGGTGCACGCAGCTGAGCCCCGCACTGCAGTGTGAATGTGCACCCTGGGCTGCTGCTGTCAGCTTGCTTGGGAAAGGGAAAAAATAATGGGTGTTGTTGCATGTCCCCAGTCCTGCAGCCAACCCTATGGGAGATGCAGGGAGCTCTGGGTCCCAAGGGAGGTATGGGGCACTGGGAGGGCAGCATAGACTGCACGGAGCAGTGGAGCCTATGATGCATTGCTAGCAAAGGGAAATGTTGTTTTGTTGATAAATGAAGGAGATTTATAAGGAGAGTTGGTCCCAAAAGCAGCATTGGGAATTATGCCTTTCCATGTGGGACATGTTTATCGGGCTCAGTGCAAACCAGGGTCAAACAGAACTGCTCCGGGTCCTGGGGATGGAACAGGCTGAGCTGATGCCAACTAGTGATGGTGGGCACACAGCCTTAGAGCAGCAACTCTGCATTGCCTGGGGCTGAGCAGCCCCTCCAAACCCACTGCATGGTGCCCACTCGCCATGGCAGAATGTGCCATATCATGCCATGCTGTGCCATGCCATGATATTCTGTGCCAAACCAGCTCACAGGAGCTGCCTGCCCTGGTGTGTGGGCAGCGCTGCAGTTGATGTCAGGCTCCTCCTGTGCTTTGAGGTGGGGGGAGTGGAGGAGATGTTGGATTCCAGCAATGGGAGAGGACACAGTGGTGGAGCCACGGAGCTGCCGGATGAGTCACACCCCGGCCTGCTCCTATTTGTTGTGCCAGGCCTGGTAGTGTAAGAAAAATAATAACAAATACCTGGGTGATGAGGTGAGAAATGGGGAGGGCGGTGTGGGATGGGGACAGGCTGAGCCGGGCTCAGATTGCGGTGAGCAGTGGCTGGAGGATGCTGCTCCTGAAGCTTTGCTGGGTCCCCAGACCCCACAGGTGGGGACGGTGTTTAGCAGAGGGTTCTTCAGTGTGAGCAAAGGGCAGTGGATGTCCCTGAGGGCACCCAGGTGGGATTATAGCTCAGTGCCATGGGGCATACAGGTTGGGACCTCCCGATGCTGCCAGAGACAGCCCCTCACTGTGTTTCCTCTCTCTTTCCAGAGCAGCTAACAGGACCAGGAGACCATGAACTGGTCGGTGTTCGAGGGGCTGCTCAGTGGGGTCAACAAGTATTCCACAGCCTTCGGCCGCATTTGGCTCTCCCTCGTCTTCATCTTCCGCCTTCTGGTCTACGTGGTGGCAGCTGAACGCGTCTGGAGCGATGACCACAAAGACTTTGATTGCAACACTCGGCAGCCGGGTTGTACCAACGTCTGCTACGACCACTTCTTCCCCGTCTCCCACATCCGCCTGTGGGCTCTGCAGCTCATCCTGGTCACCTGTCCCTCTCTGCTGGTCATCATGCACGTGGCTTACCGGGAGGCCAAGGCACAGCAGCACCGCGCTGCAAGGGGGGAAAGCTACCGCTCCCGCTTCCCCCACCCCGGCAAGAAGAGAGGTGGGCTGTGGTGGACATACCTGTTCAGCCTCATCGTCAAGGCTGGCGTGGACATGGTTTTCCTCTACATCTTCTACCGCTTCTACAGGAACTACACCCTACCCCGCTTGGTGAAATGCCAGCTGCCCCCCTGCCCCAATGTCGTGGACTGCTTCATCTCCCGGCCCACTGAGAAGACTATATTCACCCTCTTCATGGTGGTCACCACCTGCATCTGCATCGTGCTCAGCGTGGTGGAGGCTGCCTACCTGATCGGCAAGCGGTGTCGGGAGCGCCTGCAGGCCAGCACTGGGGAGAGCCACCAGGACAGCCATGACTGTGCCGAGCCTGCAAGCACAGCGGGACAGGTGTTCCATGGGGTGGGATTCAAAGACCCCACAGCCTCCATCCCCAGTGCTTCCATCCCTACAACCTCTATCCCTGTAGCCTCCGTCCCTGCAGCCTCCATCCCTACAACCTCCATCCCCACCACACTGCCTGAGCAGGAGAAGACTCCTTCCTAGGGCTGCCGGAGCGCTGTGGCTACCAAGATCCTACTCCAGATGGGACCATCCCAAGTCCTCATCTTGTGAGCACTGGGGTGGCTCAACTATGGAGATGGGGCTCAGCCTCTCCCCTCCTCATGGCAAGGCAGTTTGCATCGTTCTGATGGATTTAGGGTAAGAGCAGGTGCTGCAAGATGAGCCTGTGGGTAGCACAAGGCGAGGGGCAAACAGCTCTGTGCCATGCATTGAGCCTGCCTCAGCTCAGTGCCTCAGTGGGTTCCGAGTGTATCTTTGCAGTGAATAAATACTTCTGTCTCTAAGTGATGTTCTCCTGCTTTTGGGGCACAAAACTGCAGGGGAGATCTCATGCCAAGAGGGGCACGAGGGCTCTGCTGACCCTGGAAAGGCACCGAGCAGCTCTGGAGCTGGTTGTGAGTGATGCTACTCTTAATACAGCCACAAAGCACGAGGGTGAGGAGCCTGCTGTGGGCTGGAGAAAAACACCCGAGCAAAGCAGCCAAATAAAGGAGAGGAAAAACACCCCAGCCATTGATTAAACAATAACATTAAATGGCAGAGTATGATCTCGTTTATTGCTGTAATATGTCGCGTTCTGCCGTGACTCAGGCTGCTCTGCAATTTCTAAGGCCATCAACAGTAACTGAACATTAGCTGGAATGAATAATTAACAATAATTTCATGGCAAATGCACTCATAAGTAACATTAACATTGAACAAGCGGCTCGATCTGTTACTGGTTTCGCTGTATTTAGAGGGTGCAATTATTATTTCCGTGTGCACAGAAAGCCCCAGCACTTGCTGTGTTTGCTTCAGAGAAAAGGCACATGGGGCCCCCCCTGCCCAGCCCTGCAGTGCATGGCTCTGCTTGGCCACCTCTCTGCACAGCTGCTTCCACTTTGCAGCAGGTCTGAGCTCATTAACCTGAGCCCATTAACCTGAGCCCACAGCTCTGCAGAGCTGAGCTCTGATGTGCTGGGGGCTGTAGATGCTGGGTTCCCCCATGGGGGTGATGTGTGGGGCTGCCCCATAAGGATGGGGGTGATGAAAGAGCACAGGGGGGTCTCTGCCTCTCAGGATTCTGTTGGCACCTGGCACAAACAGCGGTGAGTTTGGACACCCTTGGGTGATGGTGGCAGGTGGTACATAGGTGTGGATTCCCTCTATCTCTTTTAAGTGAAGCTGGTTTGATCTCTGTCCTCTCTTTGCTGTATAGTGTTCCTTGCTGAGATCTTCAGCAGCAGAGGATTCAAGCTGCTCCTTGTGCTAAGCCCTCACCTCTCCTTTGGAGTGCAGGGCTGGGCTGTTTGATTTGCAGCACGGTTGCCTGCTGCTGATTAAAGCTGTCCTCTAAGAGCAAAACCCAGAGGCGTCCCCCAGCTGAAAGCCATAATCTCTGCAGGGATGGGACACATTCAGCTCAGCCCACATCCAAACATCCCTGCCCCACTTCCATCCATCAAAGCAGCAGTGCAGGACCTGACTGTCCAGGTGCTGCTGTTGTTGTGCTGCGTTATCTCGCCTGGAGCAAGCATTGCAGCAGCTCTGCAAAACCTTGCACCATCCACGCTGGGGTTTGGCTGTGGCTGGTGGGGCATCAGCATGGTTATGTTGTTCCTTCAGCTGTGTGTCTGTGATCTACACCAAAGGGAGCTGAGATTGATGCAGAAATTGGGAATGGGGGGACAGTGGTGCCTCTGTGGGGCACAGAGCACGAGGGGATGTTATCATAAAGGCTGAGTGTTTTCTATACTTTGCATCATCATCATCATCTGGAGGCTGCTCTACTGTGAGGGATGCCCAGAAGCCCCATGAATTTATGGAAGGCAGCATTTAAAACTAAAGCATTGCCAATGCCAGCCCAGCTGGGGGTGCTGAGGGACTTGAGTGCCATTTGGGGCAGCCCATCCTTCCCAGCAGGGTCACTGTCAGAAACGCCCCTGGTTGCTGGGAATTGAGGACAAAACCTCTGATTTATGGCCAATTCTCTGCTCCCACGCCCCCGGCAATTCCCACACTGCAGTGAGGTCGGGGCTGGGATGGATCAAAGGCAATGCCAAGACCCGGCCCCACTGTGACCCGGCACCTCTGCCTTGCAAACCTCATTGAAGACTCTTTTAAGGAGACTTTGAGATCTGTTTTTTTCCGCTGCTGTTTAAAGGATGCGTGCTCCGCAGCTCGATTGCTTCCTAATGGAGGCCCCGGGGTCAGCACGCTGGAAGTCACTGAGTGCTTTTTGAGGTCATGTTGTGCTGATTGCAGGATGGGGCATTCCCAGAGATGCTGATGGATCTGGGGGGGCTCCAAGCGTCTTGCTCCCACGTGGACATGCATTCATAGGTTGAAGCTGCTTCCTGCTAAGGAAAAAGCACAATCCAAAGGCCAAGCACAGCCGCAGATGGGAGGTATGCTCTTGGCGTGGCTGCCCAAATACCCAGCGGAGCGCGGCACAACACGGGGCTGTGTTCCTTCCCCACCCAACTGCTGCAGGCAAAAACTCCTGCCCATGTCAAAAGGCACTGAACTTTCTCCCTGTGATAGTGTCAGAGCTGCAGGGCACTCAGCCCCTGCTGAAAAGCCCCAGCTGCAGTGGAGGGGCTGCTGGGACCACAGGTTTTCTTGCTGCCTGGGGAACAAACCAGACCAGCTGGGTGGCTTTTGGTCTCCTCCCTTTGCTTTTTCTATCTCTTAGGCCACAGCCCCCAGATTCCTGCTACATCTCATGGCTTGCTACAAAATAGCTCAAATTCCTGATCCTGCTGATAGGTGCCCAGGGCCAGGGAAGGGCTCCAGGGGCCCTGGCTTTGCTTATAGCAGGGAGGTCAGTGCCTGGCATATCATCACCCCAGGTCCCACTTCCTCCTCTTTCCATTTGAGAGAACGGGAGGGGGGAAGAAACAGGGATGGCCTGGATTTGGCACTGGGAACTGCTGTGTTTGCTTTGAGCAGAGCATGAGAGATGCCTGGGAACCATGTAAGGTTTCACTTGGGCTCTCCTGCTCACCACTGTGCCCCCAGCTTGGAACAGCACCAACCCTTCTTGACCTGGAGTGAAAAAATGCAGCAAGGCTCCATTGCCTCAGGGAGCGGCTCCTTGTGTGTGCTCTGAGCACAGCATGGTGAGCACCAGCCATGCCCTGCACTGGGAGGGGTCCCAGCACCGTGCCCTGGGGGCCCCAAAGCTGTGCAGTGACGGAGTGATGCCAGCAGGAACCACAGGGCCAGCAAACCACAGGCAAGAGGAAATGCAACCCTACCCACAGCCATGTTAGCAGAGGCGTGAAATGGGGTTGAGGTGGAGCAGGGACGCTTGGTGACACTTGGCTGCCCACACAGGGAGGGTCTGACCCAGCATCCCAGGGGTGTTGCCCACTTAGGGATGCGTTCTGGGTCCCATAAGGATGGGGCAGGATGCGGTCAGCAGGGCACGGTCACGCTGCCTGGTTGGTGCTGTGTGTTGGGAAAGGTCTCACCCAGCAGCACCCGGAGTGGGGCGGTGTCTGTGGGGTGCTGTGGGTTGGAGATACTTATGTTCTGTTGCCAAAGTATTAGTAAGGCAAATTGTATTAGAAATGGGTCATAATGGTGTAACTTGTGACTCTTAACAACTGTTGCTGGGATCACTCTGGGTGTGGATGGGGCTGACAGTGAGAGCCCCATCAGTGCTGGGCTGGGTTTGATGCTGGATTTGATGCTTAAAGCCCCCAGGGCACAGAGCATCACCTGGAGGAGCTGCTGTTGTTTCTGGTGGAGGAATCTGGCTCTATTGCTCCTGCTGCAGGATTTAACCTGCCTTTGTTGTTCAACCCAAGCATGTATGTGCATGTGCACAGACAATAACCACGCCGAGCTGTTTGCCAGACTCACCCAGTTACTCGGAACAGAACAAACCTTCCCATCATGTCACACTGCAACTGGGACCCAAGCACACAGGGGTACTGCAGAACATGCAGCCAACAATGGGCTTTCCTGTTCCCAGAGCTGCCCAGACCCAGAGCAGGGTTGGGGTGGGAGTTTTTAGAGCTGCTGTGGGCTGTGCTGGATGAGGTGGGATGGATCCTGCAGTGCTAAGGGGCTATGGGTGTCACAGCTCTGTGCTATACTGCAGTGGCTGAAGTTGGGAACCCTGATGCTGTGTCAAGACCCCATGGACTTGATCCACATACACCCACAGCACAGGGCAATGAGGGGACACAACCACCCCATCCCTGCTCCTAGCTCTGCTACATTTGCACCCCAGATGGAAACCACCCTGCACCCACACAGGGCAGGACCTGGGGGTGACGCAGCAGGTTGGCACGCAGTGTCTCTGGGTGCTTTGCAGGAGGCAGAGCCCAGCACACCTGGAGCTGCCCCTGGACATCAGCCAGCATCACTGAGCCGCGGGGCTTGCACAACATGGGGCGTGGTGCTCGGCTCCCAGCTCAGCTTCCCTTCCTGCCCCATTGCAGACACATGGACAGGAGCGGCACCAGGCTGAGGCGAGTGCTGGGTGTGTGTGTTGGGGAGGGGGGGGCTGCACAGCATTGCACATAGAGCCCCAGGGGTGGGGATATGGGGGATTTGCAGGTGGCTGTCAGGGGAGATGGTGAAAGGTCAGTGTTCCTGGTGGGGTGTGTTCTGGGCTCCAGGCTTCACTCAGCTGGAGTGAAGAGAGGATGGGTACGTGGCAGCTCCCTGCTCCTGATCTCACATCAGATGTGTAGGAAGGGCTGAGAGGGAATGCTGGGCTTGCTCATACCCCAGCAGGGCTGGGCTCTCCAGCAGCTCTTTGGGCTCTGGGCAGAACTTGAGGATCTTTTCCTTCCACACAGCCCCAGGACACGTAGAACCAAGGTGCCACCTCACATAGAACCAAGCAGTGAGGGGATCCCGAGCACTGTGCTGTGATCGTGCTGCCAGCCATGCCCCAAACTGGGATCTTCCCACCCTGCAGCCCTCGGTGAGCAGGGACAGAACTGGAGCCTCTTGCAGGTATGTCTCAGGTGCTGGGTTTGTACAGGCAGAGCTTGTTCAGCATGAGAATGTGGGGTGTGGGAATGCTGGGGATGGTGATACTGGGGAGCATCTGCACTGGAACCTGGCAGAGGAGTGATAGCCAGGGTGACACACATGGGCTCTCATTATTAGTGTTTCTCCCCCCCCATGGATGTGCACAGGGGCTGCCCAGCACTCCCACAGCCCCAGGGCTGTGCAGAGCATGCAGGGGAGTGCAGCTGATGGATGTGAATTCCTGGAGAGGTAAACCCGGGGCTGGAGGAGTGGAGACCACACACAGCTGGTGCTGTATCCTATGGGGAGCCCTGCCAGCCTGGTCCTGCTGGGGAGATTCACCCGCTAGGTGATTAACGGTGGCCACGGGCTCCCCAAAGCCTCCCTTCCATCATACCACAGCTCTGATGTGTCTCAGCACATGAAGTGACGTGCCCTGAGTAGTCACCCATTTGGGTTGATGTGTGAGCACCCAGCAGCCCAAACAGGGCCTGGCAATGCACTGCGGTGGCCAGGAGCATGTGTTCCTTTGGGCACTGAAGGGGGGGGATGGAAATGTGCAGCAAGGTTCCCTCCTGCCCCCATCCCAGGGGTGCTTTTCACTTTAGGGTTTGCTTTGCTGCAATACCCAGCATGTCACACAGCCCCAACATCCTCCCAGGGCACAGCCTGTCTGTTTATCCAGGGGATTTTGTTGCCAATTTATACCAATGTGTGCAGTCGAGGACTGTGGTAGGCAGGAGTACTCCAGGTAGCTCTTATGGCAGTTCAGGAGGTCAGCTGGGTTAGGAGGGTCCGTACAGCACTGCAGTGCTGCAGGAGATGAGCTGCCCTGCTGCTGTGTCCTATTGAATCTCCCCACCCATCCATGTTTCTCCAGGTGTCTGATTCTGGCTGCAGCCATCACCACTCACCATGGATTGGAAAACACTGCAGGGGCTGCTCAGTGGGGTCAACAAATATTCCACTGCCTTTGGTCGCATCTGGCTCTCTGTGGTCTTTGTCTTCCGTGTCCTGGTCTATGTGGTGGCAGCTGAACGTGTCTGGGGGGACGAGCAGAAGGACTTTGACTGCAATACACGCCAGCCAGGCTGCACCAACGTCTGCTATGACCACTTCTTCCCCATCTCCCACATCCGCCTGTGGGCTCTGCAGCTCATCTTTGTCACTTGTCCCTCCCTGCTGGTCATCATGCACGTGGCTTACAGGGAGGACCGTGAGAAAAAGAACAGGGAGAAGAATGGGGAGAATTGC
This sequence comes from Coturnix japonica, assembly GCF_054131305.1. Taxonomy (NCBI): domain Eukaryota; kingdom Metazoa; phylum Chordata; class Aves; order Galliformes; family Phasianidae; genus Coturnix; species Coturnix japonica. Next base: position 15,319,067 of record NC_140679.1, on the reverse strand, counting down.
CCCAAGCTGTACAGCAACACAGGCAAAAAGCACGGGGGGCTGTGGTGGACCTACCTGCTCAGCCTCTTCTTCAAGCTCATCATAGAGATCCTGTTCCTCTACCTCCTCCACAAGATGTGGGACAGCTTCGACTTGCCACGGCTGGTCAAGTGCACCAATGTGGAGCCCTGTCCCAACACTGTAGACTGCTACATCGCTCGGCCAACCGAGAAGAGAGTCTTCACTTATTTCATGGTCGGAGCCTCTTCCATCTGCATTGTCCTCACTGTCTGTGAGATCTTCTACCTCATCTTCAAGCGGGTTGTTCGGAGCACGCTCAAGTGGAAGAAGTCCATCAAGCGTTCTATGAGCTACAGCAAAGCCTCCACCTGCCAGTGCCACCTCAAGGCGGAGGAGAGGGAGAACAAGGCCCTGAATAGGTGTGTGGCAGCTTAAAGGCCTTGGTTCCCATCCTGACCTCCATGTGATGGGGTCATGGAAGGGGAAGAGGGAGGGAGAAGGGTCCTGGTATGTGCAAGGGATGGCTGCACTGGAGGTGACCACCAGCAATGCCACCATCAGAGCCTTCAGCTGGGACTTCACTGGCCCTGTAAGGGGTGGGAAAAACATACATGGGAAATCTTGGTGTCTCCATGGGCAATTGTATGTCATGGGAATGTGAGTGATGTAGTGATGACAGGCTGGGGTGGTTGTGACCTCTGCAGCACAGGGCAGGTACAGGGTGGGCACAGACCAAGCTGGGACACAGAGGGACCCCATCCCACCACCAGACAAGATCTCCTTAGGGACCCACAGCATGAGGTATGGGGACTCTGTGCACTAACTGCCAGGACTAATGACCACAGGCACATCCCCAGGGTGTCCCAGCAGTAAGAGCGTGCTTGGCTGTAACTAAGAGTGTCTGTTCTTTCCACAGAGGAGAGGAGCCGTGACCTCCCTTGTCCCAGCCATCTCACCTTCCCCTCGGACCATGAGCTTCTCAAGCCTATGAAGTTCCCAAGCTCTGGAGATTTGACCCCTTTGAAAAATGACTAAACCTAATGAAATCCCCTGAAAGAGGACTGTGGGGTGCTTGAGAAGATGCGGGTAAGGGAAAAGCAGCCCCTGAGCTCTGCTGGATGCACCCAGCAGTGCTTGGACATTGTGCTCTGCTAAGCAGCCACCAAGCTGCTCCTAGTGGGTACAAAGCCATTATGCTTGGAGGGCACATGGGACTGGGAGCAGCAGGAGGGAGCAGCCAGAGGCTCCAGCAGCTCCTCTTGGTTTTCCTGTGCTGCTGCTCCTATGCTGGGTACAATTGCATTGAGCAGTGCCCAGCACAGGCTGCTGGTGCCCATTATACGGTGCTGCCACATTGGCCCAGGACAGGGGCAGGAACAACTTGTCTCTCTCTGCTCATGCAAGCAGCTCGTTGACGTCCTGCACAAGTGGCTTTTCTGGCTCTGCTGCTTCCCTCTGCACCCACCCCTTGCCTCAGACGGATGTGTCATTCACGGCATTAGCAATGAATCCAAGGGGTCAATAAACGTTTCATTGTAGACATTGGGATCTGCTCTGCTTGCTGGAAATGGCAGGGGGAGGTGAGGGCTGAAGGAATGGATTTGTGTTGGTTCCTCAGGAGCCCCCGGTGGGTTCAGCCCCCTGCCCCCTTCCCTCCCACTTGTCACACTTGGTTAAACTTTAATTCACCAGAACTGCACGCTGGCCCCCAAGGAAATCAAGGCGAGATCAACATCAATCATTTACTAAACCTTGATAAATATTACAATAAATAGAAATGATTTCTACTTAATCTCTCCCTAAGCAGCTCTTTGCAGAGGGTCTGCTCAACCCATGCTTTTCCCAATCCACACACGTAGTGCAGCGTGTGATGCCACGGCTGGGGTTTGTGCTGCACTGGAGAGACAATGATGCCCATGTGGCATGGTGACGTATCTCTGCTGCTCAGCACCTTGTCACTTGTGCCATCTGTGCTGCCAGACTTGGGTACCCTGCACCAGAGGACAGATATCACAAGTATCTGATAGGGATGTGCCTCTGCAACCAGTGTGGGGTCTGCATTGAGGTGCCCTGGTAGCTCAATGTGGCTGGTGTGGGAGCTGGTGCATCCACAAGTGGGGACAGCTCTAATTCCTTTGTGGCTTTGGGGTTGTTCCCCAGAGGTGATCATTTCCACCCATGAAGGACTGGCAGGATGCAGAGCATCACTGGAGACAGATGGAAATAACTCACAGAAGCAGCTCAGTTTCGGGCTGGTGGGAAGGGGGAAGCGGTGACCCTGGTGAGCTGGATGGGAGATGGTTGCTGGACAGATGGTGCCACAACACGTGGATGTTACCCAATGCAATTAATTTATATTAAACGTAATAAGGCTGTTCTGGCTCCACCTCTGCTCAGACCTGTCTGTGAGGAAAAAATGCCACATCCTGGTGGGGAGAGGCAGCAGCTCCTTGGCCCAGTTTCTGCTTGGATTGCCCAAGTCCTGCCGCTCCCATGCAGCCTGTGCTGTGTGCCATCCCACTGCAGCTGGGGGAACACAAATGGGGTTCTGTCCCCCTGAGCAGCAGGACTTAACCCTGTGCATAAAATATCAGCATTAATTACACTGCTTTCCTGCATCAGCCGCATCTCCGGTCCCCTCACTAAGAGCAAAGCTACTCAGAGCATCCGCACCGCGGCCTCCCGGTGCCACCCCACAACCTCCCGCTGTCCCCAAACCCTCCCTTATCTCAGCCGGGCTCTGTTCGAACCCGACGGCTGCCGCAGCTCCGTGCCTTTTGCCCAAGCTCATCCTGCGGTGTGGCTCCAGCACCACCCAGCGCCCACGCCGCGCACGGCCCCGCTCCACGAGCGCCTGGAGGAGCGGAATATCCCAAATCCCGCAGGAACGGAGCGGTGCCGAGGGCAGCATCCTCCGGGTACGGCCGTACGGGACCGGAGCGTCTCCCGTCTGATGTCCTCACGGCTGTCCCCGCCGCCTCGCGATGCCCCCGGCTGCAGAGGGGCTTTGAACGGGTGCCGGGCGCTCAGCCGCCGGACTCTCCCCGCATGACTGCAGGGAACAACAGGACACAGCCATTCCCACCGCTCTCTGTCCCCGTCTCCCCCATGGAGCTGCCGACCCCCCGCCGGCTCCTCTCCCCCCGCCCGTCCCGTACTGTATTGACTCCGACGTTCGGCCCCGGCAACGATTCGCGTTTGGGTCGTGTACAACTTCTCTCTCCCCGCCTCCCACCGTCACCGGGAGCCCTCCCGGGCGGTGCTGGCGGCCCCACCGCCCCCGGCCCGCCCCGACGGGGTGGGAGCGGGCGGCCCCGGCCCGGCCCGGCCTCCGGCTCCCCCGGGTCCCGCACGGCCCCCGCAGCCCGGCCCGGCCCTGCCGTTCACAACCTGCACGGCCCGAGGCAGAAGGGACGTGCCCAGCGCTGCCAGGAGGGCGGTGAGTGAGTGGGACCCCTCGGGACCCCCGGCACTGTATCACTTTTTGCTTCGCAATAGGGTCACTGCTCTCTGCATGCACCCGCTTTTCTGCTTCGGGGCATTTCTCCATCCCACCGGGAGACGTGTTCCTTTAACGGTCCAGCTGTGCTTAATTGGCAGAGGTTAATTAGGAGTCAGGGCTGTGGCTGCTTCCTCTTTCCCAGCTGGGCTGCAGGGCTGTGGTATGAGGGGGAATGTGGGGCAGGCTGGCTGGTCGGCAGAGCTTCCATTTGGGACAACCAGGGTCCCCCCCAAGGAGTTCCTGGTTTGTGTGTAGTAAGTTGCTTTGGGACCCCCAGGCTGGGGGCTATGGGGGAACAATTTGGGGCTGAGGTGGAATTGTCCTACAGCGAGGTTGGGCTGAGCTTAGTGGTCTTTTCCATCTTTAATGACTCTGATTGTGCACTCGATGTGGGGACAGCACTGCCTGGGTGTCGGGGTGGCAGCTGTACTCAGTGCTTTGTGCCGCTGTCTCTGTAGTCACGCTGCTTGCTGCCCTTTGTTGGAGCTGGGTTGAAGGAGGGGTGAGTTTAGGCTGCTCCTGTGAGCTGCCAGTCATGCCCTCACAATGGGTTTGCTGGGACCTTCTGAAGGTCCTGAGAAAGCTTAAGGATGCAGCATGTGAATACAGGATTGACTCAATCCCCCTCTCCTCCCTCTGCTGCCAGAGGCACAAGGCTCCTAGAAGATGGGAGACTGGGGATTCCTGGAGAAACTGCTGGACCAAGTCCAGGAGCACTCAACTGTGATCGGGAAGATCTGGCTCACCGTCCTCTTCATCTTCCGTATCCTCATCCTGGGTTTGGCTGGTGAGTCCGTGTGGGGGGACGAGCAGTCGGACTTCGTGTGCAACACCAAACAGCCCGGCTGTACCAACGTCTGCTATGACAAAGCCTTCCCCATCTCCCACATCCGTTACTGGGTGCTGCAGTTCCTCTTTGTCAGCACCCCGACCCTCATTTACCTGGGCCACGTTGTCTATCTCTCGCGGAAGGAGGAGAAGCTGAAACAGCAGGAGAATGAGCTCCGGGCTATCCACAGCAAGGACCCAAAGATTGAACAAGCATTGGCAGCTGTAGAGAAGAAGATGTCCAAGATCTACATGACAGAGGATGGGCGACTCAAGATCCAAGGGGCACTGATGTGGACGTACATCATCAGTGTGATCTGCAAGAGCATCTTTGAGGCAGGCTTCCTTGTTGGCCAGTGGTACCTGTATGGCTTCTCTATGGTGCCACGCTATGTGTGCAAGAGGGACCCCTGCCCACACCAGGTGGACTGCTTCATCTCCCGCCCCACCGAGAAGACCATCTTCATCATCTTCATGCTGGTGATGGGCCTCATCTCTTTAATCCTCAACCTCCTGGAGCTCTTCCACCTCTGCTGCAAGAGCCTGCTTAACAACATCAAGAAGGTGCCGGTGCCGGCTGGCCCGAGCCAGGGTGCCTTTGCTGATGACATGGGCTCGGGTCCCTACCCAGCCAAGCATTACCCCTTCCTGCCTATGTCCGAGAGCCACACGCCGCCCTACCAGGCCTACAACAAGCTCTCCAGTGAGCAGAACTGGGCCAACTTCCGCAATGAGGAGAACCTGGCATTGGGCAGCAGCACCAGGCCCCTCTCGGACCCCTACGCCCCCAGGGCTCCAGATGCCCCAGTCCTTGAGGAGAAGCTGTGCAGCCGGCCCAGCAGCTCGGCATCCAAGAAGCAGTATGTCTAGGGCCAGGCTGGGGCCATCCCTGGTCCCTTTGTGCTTGGACTGGGGGACTGTTCCTTGTGCTCACCCCAAGGATGTGGTGCCTGCTATTGGGACCTGATGCTTACAAACTCACCAGCCCCCAAGCACAACCTCTGCTCTCTGCTGTTTTCCCCATGGGCCCTGCAAGGAAGAAAACTACATGGAAACTTCCCTGGGTTGTGCTGGGACGGCGTGTGAAGGGCAGAGAGACTTGGCATCAATGTGGGAAAGGGAGAAAATCCCCAGGGCTGGGAACAGGCTGGCAGGGGGTCTTATCCATGCAGCTGGTCCCTGGGACAAGATGAAGCCCCACTGTTGGTTTGGGAGCACTGTGAAACCATGGGAAGCTTCTTGTCCTGGCTGTGGGCTGTGTCCCCTTCCTGTGACCCAGCAGACAGCTGGCACTGCTCCGTGCTGGGGCTTTGCTGCCAGAGCTTCTCCTGTCCCTGTGGACCACAGTGGGGTTAACCCTGCACTGGGATATTTGTCACACCGCACGTCCCCATCGCCCTGAGTGCTCCGGGACCCCCCCTGTGTCCTGTCCCTGGACCTTTTCCCATGTGATGTCTCTTAAGTTATTTTTAACGTGCCGACCCAAGTACGGAGCTTTCTGCCTTAAAGGTGCCGTGGTGCAGGGGACCAGAGAGCCACGTCCATCCCAGGCCTCCAAGCCCTTGAGCCCAGTGGTTTTGGGGAGGGATTAGCATAGCAGTAACTAGTTGGAGGGGGTCGTTGTTTTTAATACTTTGCACTAGTCATCTCCTGCTGTGGGTTGTAGTGCTGGTGATGGGGCAGAGGAATGGACCACTGCCCACCAAAGCTGTGAGATGGAAGGGGCTGCAGGAACCTGCTCCATCTGCTGCTCATGGACCACGTGCAGCTACAGAGCATGAGCGCAGGGTGTGGGCTTTGCTCCTCTGTTCTGTTTCCCTTTCCTCCCTGTCAGACTGAACGCTGTATTTCATTGAATAAAGATGGATGAATTAAAGGTGCAGTGTGGAGAGTGTGTTTGTTCCACTGGATGCCAGAGGAGCAGTGCAGAGGGTTTGAACCAGTGGGGTTTGCTGCTGTCCTATAGGTGGTGAGGCTGAGGTGTGCATGGACATAGTGTGAGTTCTAGTGATGCTGTTCATCACTACAAGTGCAAACCCACCTGCTGCCTCTGCAGGATCCATTATGGGGTCACTGCAGTGCAAAGCAGAATTTTGGGTGCCCCCATCAGCAGGGCCTCTCATCTGCCTGCCCCAGCTCTGCTGCAGTGTAAAAGCCACAGAGCTGCTGCATAATAGGTGGAAGTGAGCTTCAGATAAAGGCACACAATGTGCCTCGGGGCCCTATTTGGTTTCCCTGGCGGCCGTGAGCCTGGGGCAGAGCCTGCTGCTCTCTGCTGAGGGCCTCTTCAGCGAGGGTGGGACAGGCTAAAAATACCCCACAGGCAATGAAATATGGGTGATACGGGGCTGTATCTCTGCCAGAGGAAGCAGGGAGGGAGGCACTGTGCAGAGCCACAGCTGTGCCCAGGCCACTCCCTGGCTTCCCTCCCTCCATGGGGATGGGAGCACATCCCTAGAGCATCCCCAAACCCCCATGCTGGGGTGCTGTAGGGCAGCAGGACACACAGACCTTCTGCAGGGACCTTCCCAGGGGGTGCCCCTTGGCTGGCTCCCACCAGGCACCAGCAGAACCCAGCAGCCCCATACTCTGCAGGGAGCAACTGCCAGTGGGAATGTTTACCACCAGGCAGCCGCAGTTTGCTCTCCTCGCTGTCCCAGGCTGATATTTTTGTTGGCACCAGGAGAACGTCACGCTTTTCCCTGCAAGGTGGAAAACAAGACGGCCACAAGCCCCCTTGATGGAGCCAGCAGCCAGCGGGGCCACGCGTGCCCCCATGTGCTGCAACAACACGACCCCGCACGCTGCTATTGTTCCCCTGTTGTGACAATGGTGGCTGCTGTGACCCTGTGCCGCTGGGACCTTCATTGGCACGTGCCAACAACAACAGCCACAGCTCACCTGCACTGCAGCAACAGGGATGGGGCAGGCGTGGGACCCCCTGAAGGTGGGTGGGCGGCCCTAAGACAAATAAAAGTTTGCAGCTGATAAGCGTGCTGGCTGGCCTGGAGGAGCCCTTTTGGACTGATAGCGGCGGGACAGACATGCACGGCCTTTCTCACACCTCTGTGTTGCCTCCTGAATAAACAGCCCCCTCCGGTTCCCTTCTGGGAATGGTGCTTGCTGAACCCAAAGCCCGGCCCTGTGTCATGGTGCTGAGCCCTGCAGCTCCCTATGGGTAACAGCAGAATGGGCACTTTCCTGGGGTGCTGCCCCTCACCACTTCCCCTGGGATGGGGGAGCCCCACCTCAGACCTTGTGGGGTTTCTCTCCATCCAAGGTTTTTCCAAGGGTGCAGCCCCTAAAACAATCTGATTATGAGCCTGCCTATGCCATGCACACTTTCTTTAATGGAGTGCAAGCAGCAGCTTGCTGCTGTTCCTACACCCATAGCTCCTGGGAGAAAATGAGTGCCAAGAGAGTGATGTGATGTCTTCAGGGTGTGAAAGAATTGGAGAGGGAGGAGCAATGTCTGAGGGTTGTGCACCCAAACAATATGGAGCTCAGGGATCCCAGGCTGGATCCTTGGGCACAGCTTTTGGGTGTCCACTCGTGATCTAGGAAGGGTTTGGGGGTGCTCAGCTGGTCCTACAGGGGCCACATGTTGCCCAGGACCCCAGACCCTGCTGGGGTTATTGCCCAAACACTAACCACTGTCCCAGGGCCACCAGTTAGCACCAGCCTGCACTGAGTTCCTATGCACAGTGCAGCCCAGGCTGGAGAGAGGAGCAGCACACAGGCTGCTGCAGCCCATCCCATCCCAAGGCTCTGCTCAAGGAGCTGGCTGAGCACCAAGGAGTTTATTTTTAAGCACAGAGAAAAGAGCAAGCTGCTAAATCCGACTTGCAGGAAGAGCGGCGGCGGCTGCAGGAGCAAAACTACAGCTGAGAAAGGAGGAAGGGTAGAGGCTGGGCAGGACGATGCCAGCTGGGACCATAGCAATGATGCACCTCTGAGCCCCAGCACTGCCATGATGGCAACACCAAACCGTGGCACAACCCTGCCCCTATCAGCCCAGTGCCTAAGGGGGAAAAGCCAACCCCACGCAGCTCCCTGCAGGGTTATATTTAGGCCTCCACGCGTGGGCACAGCAGACAATGTGGCCCCCGAGCCCCGCGTGAGAACCACAGGCAGGAGGAAATGCACTCAATAGTCCCGATGACTTCCCGCATCCTGACATTGTCGCTCCCATCCAGCCGCTTCCTCGTGCTCAGGCAATGGGGCTGCAGCAGCACCTGCACCCCCATGCCCACCCCAGGATGGGGTCTGGGAGCTGTGGCTGCATGAAGTGGTGACACTGAGCGGGACGTGTCCCCTGTTGCAGTCCCACACCTTGGATCTTGTTTAAAGTGGAGCTGCAGGGCTTTTGCTGGAGCCGGCAGCAGCAATGTGGCTGTGCTGTGGGACTGTGGGTCCTGCAGAGGGACTGAGACACTGGGAAAGGACAAGAAGGGAGCCTGGGAAAACAGGCTGGGTTCAGCAGGGCAGGGAGCAGAGGTCCCCAAGGAATGCAGGGACACACTGGGGGACACAAATCCTTCGTTAGCCAGCGCCTCTGGGCTGAGCACACCTCTGCATCTCGGGGCTGCCGGCACGTCCTGAGTGCCCTGGGGTGACAGTGCTGCCCCAGGACAGGAAATGTGAGTGGGAATCCCTATGGATCCCTCACTGCTCTGCACAGCCACGTCACTCACTCATGGCCCTGCTGCTCCAAGCAGCCCTGGTGCCACCACATGGTCACAGAGTCCCAGACCCACAGCTGATGTGTCCTCACACTGAGCTCATCGGATGTCCTCTGCAGCTGCCCAGGTGAGCTAAGCTGTGCTGAGCAGCTGGGGGGGGGGATCTGGGGTCTCCATTCAACCCCAGCAATGTGAGCTGGGAAGCAATGTGGGGAAGGCAGCAGAGCAGCCTGGCTCCATCCCTGCATCCTGCCTCCGGAAACCAAAATCTGTTCCTGATGGTGAGGGACCCCCAGGAGCAAGGAGTCACAGTCAGGGCATGGCTCTGCATGGAGGTGATGGGGAGGAAACCATGAGTCTGGTAGGGCCAGAGTTCCAGCACAGCCAGTGGCCCTGGTGCCATTCTGCCCTCTGATCTGGGCACCAGCCCATGGATGGTAGCAGCTGCAGACCCTGGATTTAATCCCTGCTCAGAGCATGGCCCATTGCCACAGGGGCTCCCACAAAGGGTCCTGTGCTGATGAAGGAGAGCATCCTCCCACAAAGCAGCAGCTCCTGTGCTGGACCACAGCGATGTCTTACCCACGAGGGGTGGTGCAGAAAAGCTGGAAGCCAACTTTGACCATAATGGTGCATTCAGCAATGCTTCCTCTCGCTCTTAGTGAGACATCATGGCTGTTTGTCCTGGCCCTGTGTGCACACCAGCTCCTATTCTTGTTCAGAGAGTGCTTCCCAGGCAGCACATTGTTGAGATTCAATGGGAGGAAGGGTGGGTTTGCAGCACCAAGGGGTTAGGAGGATTGTGGCACTTTCCCCCTGTTTGTGGCTGGTCTGCAGAAAGCCCCAATGCCTTGGGGAGCCCATGGCTCACCCCCAGTGCTCTGCTGGTACAGAAATGTGGAAGCACTGGTTAGGGAGCAGGCACAGATGGTTGCAGAGCTTGGGGATGTGCCGTGGGGTTCGTGGTACCCACACAGATGCTGGTGGCGGACAGTCCTTCCCCATACATTGTTTCAGCAAGCAGAGAGGCTTGTGTGGGCTTGGGGGCAGGAAATGGGCCAGCAAAGCCCCAACAAAGCGCAATTGTGCCCTGCCTGAGAACGAGCAGATCAATGGGCTATAAACAGCCACGGGAGACACTCCGTCGCGGGGTGAACAAAGGAATTTCGGAAGAGGTTTCCAAGCTGGGTCCAGCTGGTCCCAGGTGGGGGAAGTGAAGGGTTTGTTCCCACCCCAGAGCACAACAGTGAGCCCAGCATCACTCCCAGCTGGGCTGGGAAAGGCAGAGATCGAGTACAAGGGCTTCTCAGCAAGGGGGACAGGGAGGCATTTGAACTCCAGAACATGGGGTGACAGCAGGACTGGGCTTGGTGCATTGCCCCACGAGTCCTCCTGCACCTTCTGGCCCATGCAGTGCTGAGCACAGTTATCATACAGCACACGCAGCTCCTCCTGGCCCTGCCTGCCTCAGTTCCCTCACAAACAGCCTCAGACAGAGAGTTCCTGGTGGGGAGCTCAGCCAGCAGGCAGCAAGCCAGCCCCGAGGAGAGCAGGTCTGGAGGTAAACATGGCCTGGGCAGTAAAGCTGTCAGCGGGGCAGAAGGAAGCAGGACAGAGCAATGCAAAACGCTGAACTGGCTGCTGACATCAGGGCTTTGCAGGAGACACAACAGATTTATCGGCCCCGGGAGGGGAAGGCCAGGCTGGGGCAGGGTGAGAAGGCTCACTGCGTGACCAGGGAAAAACAAGCTGGGAGAGAGTGATAACCCTGTGCTGCAGGCAGAGTAACAGCGCAGAGTGGGGCTGATCCTGCACAGAGTTTCATCCCACTGTGCTGGTAACACTCCTTTGACTCGATGGGACACCAATGGCCCTGGCCTGGTTTCAGGTCCCCCAGCACTCGCCTCCTGGCACAGAACATTCCTGCCTCTGTCCCTTGGGCCCCCACCTAGTGCTGTCACCACCCTTCTGGTTTAGATAAGGCAGCTGAGGGGAAGTGATGATGTGGCAAGGGGGGCTGGGAGGGACGCACACTGTATAATACAGGCTGGCATTTCAGTGCCTCCTCCACCCTTCTGACCATCACCCCTTTCCCAGCCATGCCAAGTGGGGTTTCTTGGAAACACCAGCAGCAGAAACATGCTCTGAGTCAGGGTTTAGGACAGATGACATGCAGAAGACAACACTGAGGCCCAGGACACACAGAAGTTTAATCTGGCTGTGCCTGTACAAAGCAAGAGTGCTCATTCTCTACACCTCTAAGCTCCACTATAGATGCAGGGCCAGGATGGCTGCCTCCCCTGGTCCACCTCCATGCTGCAGAGCCCCAGGATGGTGCAGAAGGAGCTTCCAAGTCCCCACTGCACTCGGGCTCTCCTGGTGATAAAATATTGGTGCTGAGGTCTTTAGCAAATCAGTCTGGGTTCACAAAGAGCAAGAAGAGATGGAAGCAGGAGGGCAGGTCCCCATATCACTCAGGTCCAAGTGTACAGCAGAGCCCACATCTCTTTTGTTTCCATGTCCACAAAGAAATCAAACCTAAAGTGACACGTGTGGCAGATAAAGCCATGAAGGTTTTGTGCTGCTGGGGATGAGTTGAGAGCTGATGAGTTTCACACATCCCATCTCCAAACCATTCCCCATTCACCAGCTATGGAGGACAGTCTGACTTCAGTCCTGGAGACATTCATAGGGTGGGTAAACCCCGATAGCTCTGCTGTGTGCAGAGTGAGGGTGACGTGCAGCAGCAGAGGCAGAGAACAGCCTGAGCACAGATGGGGTCTGAGTGGAGGTGTGCAGTGACAGAGGATCCTCCAGCCCAGGCCCAGCTGTGAGTCCTCAGCTTCAGAACCAACAGCTCCATTAACTCTTCTCTGGCCTGTTCCTGTTCAGCACAGCCCGAGGTGCAAACTCCATCTTCTCCTTCAAGCTCACCACCTTGGTCAGGTCCTTGCCCGCAATCTCCTGCAGCTTTCTATCCTCCCTCCTTTCCGAGATGCTTTTCTCGTCCTCCTCAGCCGGCGGCGGGTTGGGGCCTCGGATGAACCATTCCAGGTGATATCCCACGGCACCCACCACGAAGGCAACGGGGAAGGTGACATAGGGAGCGTGGGTTCGCACTGCGGTCCATAGCACGGACCACATGGCAGCGGCACCGAGAGGGGCAGGCCTTGCTATGACAGCCGGGCCCCGCTTGGGCCTACACCGCGGTGCCCGGGGCCTGCAGGCCTCCAGCACCCCGTGGGCAGCACTACCGGCCCACACTGCCGGTCTATAGGGGCAGGGAGCGCTCACCGGTGCCCCGGAGCTCCGGGCAGGCCGCACTCACCGGGCCCAGCCGCAGTCACAGCCGCTATTTCCGCTACCGGTACCGGAGCTGCTCGGGGCGGTGTGTGCTGCCACCTAGCGGACAGAGCGGGGAATGCAGGGGACAGCGGGAGTGGGGGATCCACGGGAGACACAGGGAGAGACCCCACGCTGCGGGTACCCCACTGCTGCACACTCCTACACCACCTTGCTGTGGGCAGCCTGCTTTACAGCTCCCTTTTAACCCCTATAGTTCTGCAAGTGTGATTTCTCATCATGACCCCCCCCCCTTTTCCCATCTCACACCCCCCTCCCACCCGTGACCGCCCCACGCACATGAAGGTCACACATAGAGCAGTTAAAGGCGAGCCGGGTGCCAGCCGTGCCCCCATAGGGAGGTGGCTGATGTCCCGGAATAACCAAAATGGTCTTTTTTTTATTAATTCCTGGAGGTTTGTTACAATAAAAACGGAGCCACGTGTCACGGTCACTGTACAGTGCTGGAGGGCTCGGGGGAGCTCAGGGTGTCCCTGTGCAGGCACAGCTCTAAAGCTACGGTGTGGGGGTGGCAGGACTGGGCTGTGGGGTGAATGGGGCTGGGAGCTGCATCCCTGCACCCCCCCTCCATCATCCTTCACAATGCCTGATTCCTACTGGCCCCACAAGAAGTGACACCTGGACCTTTAGCACCGCTTCTCGCCGGGGCTCAAAGCCCCCCCCAGAATCATTGCCCTGTTCTTGAGACCCTCCCAAGTCCCCACTGTGAGGAGACATAAGCTGATGCCCCCCAAATCCTGCAGAGCTGGTTGTGGGTTTGAGGAGGTGCCTGGCACCTATAGGAACTTGAGGCATCGGCATCCACTCCATCTGCCACCCACCCATGGGGAGAAAGGGAGTTGGGGAGGGCAGCCCTTGGAGGGGTCACAGTGCAGGCAGATGTTCCCCGGGTATGGGGGGGCGGTGGGAGCAGGCAGCTGAGGCTGCTCCCCGTGGCAGCCCCTCACCAAGGGCCAGCAGCATGGATGCGCTGTGTACCTGCCCTGTATGGGCTGTGCTCGGGATGGGGATGGGATGGATGCAGCCTCATCTCCAGATCCCCTATGGAAGCTGCCATCAAGGAATTCATGGCTTCAAAGAATTCCTGTAGCATAAACGCTGCATCCTAGGCTGTTCCCTGTCCCCATGGGGCACTGAGGGCTCGACAACCCCATCCGTGGTATCCCATCCTTGCAGGGCACTGTCAGCTCAGGGAGAAGGGAGGCTCCTTCCCCACACCTACAGCCCTGTCCCCATGTGCAGGGGGACAGCACCATACCTGCTCTGTCATTGCACCAAGGTCCTGCATAAGCATAGGAAGGTCTCCCCAGCACTGCTGCCTTGCTCGCACACCTGTGTCCAAACTGCAAGATACAAGGGATCTGACTGCCCTGTCCCCATGGTGTTCCCATGCAACTGACTGGGAAAAGGGGCAGGAAGGGCTTGGAGAGCACAGTGCTGCTGCTCAGTGTGAGAGATGCGGGTTCAGCTCACTGGGGCCAGAGGACCTGCTGCTCTGGTCCAACCCGCCCTCCAGAACACAGCTCTGGTCGTGTGCAGTTTCTGTTTTATTCCTTAGGTAATATTTATATATGGATATAGGTCGAGGACTCCTGGGTTCCCCACAGCACCGGGGCAGGAGGCAGGGAGCGGAGCGGGGCTCCAGCTGGGCATGGGGCTGGGGGCTCAGGGGTCCGTCCCCACAGCCATGGGATTGCACTGAGTTACAGAGAGGTGGGGGGGGCCTGCCTGCGGCCCCATCCCCTCCCACCCGGCAGGGCCGGGGGCTGGGGTCACCTCTCCTTTGGATGGGATGGGGACCAAGGAGGGGGGGGGTCAAGGAATAGAAGAGCTGAGACACGGCCCCAAAGAGGGCAGGGGGAAGGAAGAGCCCTGGACCCTGGGAGAGACGGGCAGGGGCATGCGAGCAGGGGGGCAACGGGATGGGGCAGAACCGGGTTGGTGCTCATTCACCGTCGGATCCATGAAACGTCTATGATAGAAAAGAGAGAAGCTGTGAGTGGGCCAAGCGCTGCCCCCCAGGGTGTCCCCACGGCCCCTGATCACAGTGAGCGATGGACGCGCCGTCCAGTCCGGGTAGAAAAGCCGAGGCCGCGGTCACAGCCGGGTCTGAGCCTCGGGGATGTAGATCTCGATGCTGTCTGCGCTCTCAGTGGCCGAGTTCTGACGGAAGGAGGCGGCTCGTTTGGCTGCCAGGAGCCGTTTTCGTGCCTCCTGCCGCTGCCGGTCCACCGAGTCCAGGGAGCGCTCCTTCACCGGGTGCACCTTGGAGCGAGGCGGCTTCTTTGGTATCGGGGGAGGCACCTTCTTCTCCTCCTGCACAGACAGCGGGAGAGCCTCGGGGTGAGCTTGGGACCGACCCCGAGTCTCCTTTCCACCCGCCCCCCCCCGCCAACGTCAGAGCAATGAGATGAGGCTGTGCCGTGCATCCCTCCGTGCAGCTGCACGTGTGCAGGATCGTGCCTGGCCCTTGGCACACGGCTCTGCCCAGAATCCAGCTGCAATATCACAGCAGAGGAATGGCCTCATTTCTTTCCTGTTCTTTGTTTTTTGAGTGTTTGCTAAAAGCACCCTCTGGCTCCGCTGGCGGTAACTCTACAGCAGTGGTTTGGCCACAGATGTGCTTGGGGATGAAGAGGAAAGGAGGGACGTGCACAGCACCAGCCCTTACCTTGGGCTCAATGATCTTCCACCCATTGGCCTTGAGCTGCTGGAGCTCTGCAAACTTCATGCTGACATCCTCAATGGAGAGCTGCAGCAGGTCCCAGAAGCCGGCCAGGTCTTGGAAGGTGGGCACTGGAAATGCATTGGGATCCTGTGGGGACAGTGAGGGACCACGTTGGTCACATTACATGCCCAGGACACCCGCTGTGCTGGCAGTGGGTCACCACCCCAGGGTGATGTTCACTCACCATGTTCTGCTGGCAGAGTCGGTAAAACTGCTGCACCTTCTGGGACATGAGGAGCTGAGCACTGCCCACAGCGCTGCGGATCTTCTCCAGGACTGGCAGTGTTGGGCAGAAAGCAGACAGTCATATCTCCAACAGGGACACAGGCATCCCGTCCCCACCATTTGGGATCCCCAAAGATGCCTACATCGATCCCAACCTCTTGACCCTCCCTGACCCAGGTGGCACCACTGGGATGCTCCAAGGGTGAGAGCAGCGTGGTGCAGCCCTGGGTACCCAGCCCCACTCACTCTCCTCCGGCAGGTCGTAGTCCTCAGCCTCCCTCTCCATCTGCTGGCACCAGCCCTCCATCTTCTCCACCTCGGCCTGCAGCAGTTTGATGAACCATTCCCCATCACGGTGGCAAGGGGAGGCACGGCCGGAGTCAGGCAGGCTGCGGGAGCCCCTCTCCACCCAGGCATCACGACGCGGCACCTCCACCGCATCGTACTGCATCTGGTAGTCCTCCCTGTAAGCCCACTGGCCCTGTGTGTGCACTGTTTTGTACACGGCGTATTGCCGGCCGGATTCGGGCTCCGAGGAGTGTCGCTGGAAGGGACGGCCAAACTGCAGAGCTTTGTCCTCAGTGGCCACGGCCAGCCCTGCGAAGCCCTCCAGCTCCAGGTCTGCCTGCACACCCGCCGTCACACTGTTGGAGCGCTTGAAACGGGCACGCCTGGGACAGAGAGAGTGTGCGAGGATGTCCCTACCCATCCCTGTCCCCCTGGGGGCACCATCCTGGGGCTGAGGACACCCAGGGACAGCCCTGAGAAGCTGCATCTTTCCTGTCCCTCATTTCCTGCACTCTTAACCCGTTTCCATGGCTACCTGTACTGGATGATGCTGAAGGATGCAGAGCAGTGTGCATCAGGGTGGGTAAGCACACTCCCAGCCCTCGTCTCCCCTGGTTCCAAGCTGAGCCCCAGCAAGCAAGACCCCAACACAGCATGGGAGCAGGGGATCCCCTTCCCCAGGCTGCCCCTTACAAGCAATCAAGCATGAGAGGCAAGGCCAGATTCTGCCCCTTATGGGGACAGAAGGCTCAGGATAGGGATTGTGCTGAGCTCTGGGAGCATCAGATGAGAGAAAGTGATGCATGCAGGAACTGGGTCAGCTTAAGAGGCCCAGGGGGATCCAACTGGGGAAAGCCACTGGCCAAGGAGCTTGGCAGTGCTCAGCTTGGGGCGTACCTTTTGTCTTCCTCCACCTGCACTCCGATGGAGTGGAACTCCCTCTGGCTCCGACTTTCCGTGTCCGAATCAGAGACAGCCTCAACCTGCCAGGGACAGAGGGAGAGCATGCTGGAGGGTGGCCCCATACCATGGGCATCCAGTGCCTAGAGAAGGCTGCACTGTTGGGAGAGTGGGTGTGCACAGGGGTGGTATTATGGCCACTGTGGTGGTACAGGGGGCGGCATTAAGGCCACACAGTGGAAATGGAGGTGGCATTAGGGCCACCACGGAGGCACAATGGAAGCAAAGGGACAAATGGAGGACTCTGAGCATGGCTTGGGCAGACTGATACCCACATCTCAGCCCACCTGGAGGAGCGAAGCCCACCTGCACACCAATGGATGGTCGCCACTTCCTCTGTCGAGCCAAGCTCCGCAGCTCCTCCCGCCCAGGGATGGCCTTGATGATGAGCGTGGAGGGTTTGGGGGCAGTGCGGGGCTGCACGGGTGGCAGTTCAAGGGACACGGTCGTCACCTTGGAGCTCTCCAGGCTCTCTGCCGAATTGCAGCGGGCCGCAGCATCTTTGGACCAGGCGGGGCCACGGGTGACCTCGCTGGGCAGGTAGCTCTCGTGAGCAGATTCGGTGCTGCTCTGTGCGGTGACGGAGATGAGGGGCTTGGCTTTGGTTCCTGGAGGGATGGGAGGTGGAGCTTTTCTGTAACTGAAGGCTGTTGTGGGAGAGGCGTAGGATGAAAAGGTGCGTGAAAACAGAGAACATTTGCTTGTTTCTTACCGCGAACGGGCACCCTGGGGAGCAGCACCCACCCCCTCCCACAGCAAGGGGGCCAGGCATGGATTTGGGGCAGCCCTGCAGGATCTTGAGCAGCCATTTGGCCAGTTTATCTCTAGAAAGGGACTGGAAAGCGGCCCAGACCCATTCATGCAGCAAGGTGCAGCAAAGGAAAGCAAAGAACAGGGAAAGAAGTGTGGGAAGGACAGCAGAAGGATGCTGGGGGCATGGTGGGGGGCATCCCATGGGGCGGCTGAGCCATGAGCAAGGTGGGGCTGCATGGGGACCCTCATGCTGCCAATCCCTCACCACCCCCAGGACTCACAGGTGCCAGGCTTCAGGATGCTGCTGGTGATGGGTGGCCCGGCAGGGGCTGACATGGAGAAGAGCGAGAGGCAGTCGTCGTCCTGGGAGCAACCCGCCTGGATGGCCCGCAGGTAACTGTGGCTCCGCATGCGGAAGCAGCCGGGCAGGTCCAGAGCTTCCACAGCTTGCGACTCCACCTCACCAAAAACAGACTCACAAACAGCTTCAAATTGGTGGTTGAGCTCGTCATTGATCTGTGGAGAGCAGTGGGTGATGCTTGGGGTGGCATCCACAGCATCCACCCTCCATCCCGGTGTGAAGACAGACCCATGGCCCCAGCACAGTGCCAGGTGACAGCTGGGACAAGGACCCTACCTGGCCAGTGGTGAAGGAGCGCCCGTAGCCCTGCCCCCGAGGGAGCATTCGAGGTGGCACACCGCAGCTGGGACAGTTACAGATATATGAATCAGAATAGTGCCTACTTGCAAACCTAATGAGAGACAGTGGGAATAGAAGGGATGGAACCAAAAGCAACACAGTCAAGCCAAGCATTTGGAAACGCAGCCACAGCAATGGACCCACAAGCCCCATTTGCCCACTGCAGCTCTTGCAGCGAGCCCTCACCACTGCCCCTACCCTCCTGGCAGGGCTGGAGGCTGAACATAGCTCTCTAAAATAGTCGTGCTCCATGTGCCTGCCTGGCTCTTTGCCCTCTGCTTGGGTTTGGCATGGAGATGCTCAGAGCAGGCTCCCTGTGCCAGCCCCAAGGTGGAGCAGCCCCTGGCAGGGTGCTACCGTGCAGGGCTCCGTGCACAAGCAGTGGCAATGAGGCGCATGCAAGCTCCCCACTGGGGTTCTGCACCCATGCAGGCAGCGTGCAGCTGCAGCAAGAGCTCCTGGCAACCAGCACATTGCAGAGACATCAAGTGCCCAGCACAGGGTCATCACCAACCCAAAAATCCATCCTGGGTGCCACTGGTACAGAGCCATCAGGAGAAGGGAAATTCCATGCTGTGTGCAGTGGGGATGGGGACACTCCCAGTATTTGGGAATGCTGGCTGTAACCTCCCTGCACATGTGCCCTCTCTCTGTACGTGCCTGCAGCCCAGCTCCCTCCCGCAGCCCAGCAGCACCCTTACTTGCTCCTGGCCTGGTCGGCGCTGGAGGAGCGGCGGTAGCTGTCTCTCCTTGTGGCCGCCCGGGGTGACACTTTGGCGCTGGCATCCGAATCGGCGCTGTCCTCATCCCCCATGGCCTTGATGTAGCTGCCACTGCGCATCCTCCGGCAGGGGATCTCCCCATCCTTGCCCACTGCTGGGTACCCACTCCATTCGTCCTGCGGCACCTGGAGTGGGGGGTGAGTGTGGGTGTGCACAGGGGCACACAACAGCCCAATCCCAGCACCATTTTTCCACCCTCCCTGCCCCAAACCCTCCTGGCAGTCCCAGCTGCATCCCCTGCTTGTCATTTCCCACCTTGTGGCCCCCCCGGCAGTCACGACCAGGCCAAATCCCACCCATGCCAGAATGGCTGTGCCACTGCTACACACACTTACCAGGCTGCAGTGGCACAATGTTGTCCCCAGGCCAGGCAGGATGGTGGTGGGGCCAGTGCTCTGCCCTGATACCCCCCGCTGCCACCCACCCCAACATTGCTTCTCCCTGTCTCCTTCCCCCGGGAAAGGGAGCGAAGAGTTAATTAGCTTTTAATTGGAAGGGAGGTGACCTAGAAGGGAGCCTGATGATGTGATGGGACTGGTGGTGGCACTGGGCCAGGCACACACCAGGATAAAAGCCCAAAAGAGGGAGAGAACAGAGGGTTGTGAGGAGCCTGCGCAGCTAGAGCTGCCTTGACCCCAAACCACGGACCAGAAGATGGCAGAGGAACTTGGTACCACCTTCAAGGAACCCTGCAAGAAACCCTGCAAGGACTGAGGACACCACCAAGGCCCCCACACCACCCCAAGCCACCGGGATGCAGAGACACAGCCCCAGCTCACCCCATGGCATCACCATGACATCACCAACCACAGTCCTGAGGGACAGCAGCACCTGCCCTGCCTGTCCCCCTTACCTGCAGGTACTGGTAGGCTCTGTCTTTGGCCTTTGTCTCCTGAAGCATCAAGGTTTTCTCCGTGCCGCTGGCGCTGGGGTAGGCTTCGCGGGCTTGGCTGACGGTCATGGTGTGCCAGGCACTCCTCTTGACCGTCTGTCCATCCAGAGACATGGACATCCCGGCACATGCCAGGCATTTCCCTTCCCCGCCGCTCTTTAGACTCTTCAAAGTCAAGTCTCTGAAGGCACTTTCGGGAGCGTCCACGCAGTACTGGGTGCCCTGGTCCACGGCGTGCCGGCCGGACACCATATAGCTGCTGTCGCTGTCCAGGTTGTCATCGGAGCTCCACCAGCCCATCACCTTGGTCCGGTGCCGGGAATCCACCTTGCGATCCTTGCTCTTGCTGCGCTTGCCGTGACGGGACTGGTGGTGGTGGTGGTGGTGATGGTGGTGGTGGTGGTGGTGGTAGCCGTCCCCGCGGCCGTCCATCTTGGTGCCGTTATAATCCCGCTTGGCGGGCGCCTCCAGGGAGTGCGACTTGGCAAAGAGCTTCTGCACGGAGTGGACGAGGTGGCGGATGCGGCTGGGGCTCTCACTGCGCGGCTCAGCGCCGCCGGCCCGCGGGTACTGCAGCGTATGGAAGCCGTCGTGGTGCAGCGGCAGCTGCTTCTCGAACTGGTCCAGCAGCGTTGGGGGCAGGCGGTTGATCTTGCTGGAGGGGTGGGCGGTCGCCATGCATTCGTCGCAGGAGTCGTAGGGCTGCTGCTGCTGCTGCTGCTGCTGTTGTCCGTGGTGCATCCTCGGGAAGGTGCTGCTGGTGCTGCCGGAGGGTGGATCGCTCAGGGGACCGCACTCGCCGGCCGCACTGGGGCTCCGCACTGGGCAGAAGGGATGCTCCAGGGAACACGGCTCGCTGGGGCTGAGGAGGTAAGGCGGGCGGCCGTCGGGGCCGTGGGGGATGTAGTCGGCGGGATGCTCGCAGTCCTCTGGGATGCAGCGGCAGCGGTGGCCGGAGGAGTGCTGTGCCTGGCTACGCTCCCCATGGTAGCCCTTCATGGTGTCAGCACCTGCCCCGTAGCCTCGGCATCCTGCAGGGCTTTCCCTGCGGGCTCACCTGCGGGGACAGGCATGGGCACATTGTCATGTTCCCATCCAGCTGCTCAAACCCCCATTCCTACTCAGGCAAAATGTTCTGGCTTCACAGGGTCAGGAAGCACCCATCAAGCCTTGCTGAGCCCCCCAGCCCTACACAGTGCACTGGGGACTGCAGGGCTGCCCAAGGAGATGCGAAACCATGGGGATTTCTAAGGGAAAGCAGCAGCCTGCCTCAACGCATTCAAAGCAGATCCTTAGTAGACAGTGCAGGGGGACATTTCGACATCATGAGAAACTTGTTTTCTTCCCTGGCACCAAATATTATGACGTGTTTTTCCATTAGAAAAACTGTTCTGGCTGCGTTTTCCAGCCGTAGCGATTCACCGAGCCACTAATGAGCTGAAGCGGGGGGTTGGGGGGGCTGCTCTGTGCTGACATCTCCATCCCACCCATCCTCCCACCATTCCACTATGTATTGACACCTCGCATTCCTCCAGTGCCATCCTCCACCACCGTGTGCCCACTGGCAGCAAGGACATGGAGCAAGGAAAGGCATCGCCACACAATGCCATCCCCATGCATTGCCACCACACACACATAGCTGTCATTTAACCATTTCTGAAGCAAAATACAGAGCATCACATCAGACCCCTGTGACGGCAGCCCCGGGGCTGGCTCTGTCCTTGCTGTGTCCCCAGATGCAGTGCAGGGCTAAAGAGAACTCCAGAGACATGTGTGCCCTACAGGGATTTGTCTTCCTTACAGCCCCTCAAAGGCTCTGCCTTGGGTATGACTATAAACGAGGAAATTACTTACTCTCCAGTGTAGCTCAGCTAATTAACAGGCGTCAATTAACACCCTTGTTATCATATTTAGGGAGGGTGCTGTGGGCACCTCAGCTCTGCAGTCAGGCTCAGGAAAGGTGGAGCAGCCATGGTGACCTGTATGGGGACAACCCCTGGGGACAGCAGGGATGAGCAGCCATGGGGTGCCACATTGAGCCCAGGTGGAGCAATGGGATGGAGCAATTGGATGGGGAGCAGGAGGGAGAAAAAGGGGAACCCCTGGGGTGTACTGAGACACAGAAGCTGTGCCCACTGAGCACCAGGAAGGGATGGGAACTCAACACCTCTGAGTACAGCACGGTCTGATGGCAGCAGGGAGCATCCCCCAGCTGCCCCCCCAAGCCTCTCCCCTTGCCTTTCTTCCCAACATCAAGGCTGCATCGCTTGGCCCTGCTCATCTCCCTCCCGCCCTCACAATCTCACTCCAGATCTAACAAGGCTCCCTAATTGCTGCATCTTAAATGAAGGAAGCAGCAGCCTGCTGGAAGAAGAAATGCCTCTGTCCTCCTGGGAAAGCTGGAATGAGGCATGGGCAAGAGGCTGGGGGGGGTACGGGAACAAGTGGGCAGTCAGCAGCAGGACAGAGGGATGGATGGATGGATGGATGGATGGATGGATGGATGGATGGATGGATGGATGGATGGATGGATGGATGGATGGACGGATAGATGGGTAGTGGCTGCAGGATCCCTCCCAGCCCCGCCTTTGCCTCAGGCTGAGCTATCATCTCATGTTCATCGAGGGAAGTGTTCAGATGAAGCAAATATTGCCACGGTGTTGGGAAGAAGGAGTCAAAACAGCTGAGCAGCCCATTATTAGGAGCAAGGCAGGCTTTTGTGCTCAGGAATGGGAGGAATTAAACAAAGCAGCGTGCTGGTGAAGCAGTGCTGCAGCTTTCCTGCAGCCAGCAGCAGTGGGATGGGGATGGGGACAGGGATGGAGACTGGGATGGGGACAGGGATGGGGATGGAGCTCTCCCATGGGTCTCAGCATGGACCATGTGCCTGGATCACTGCTGTGCTGCCATGCACAGTGCATGGGACCCGAGGGAAATCTCCCATCCCCATGTCCCATCACAGATTCAGAAAAGGCAAAAAACACCAGACCAGTCTGAATTTTGTGCCATTTAACACCAGGGTAATTACCACCATTGGGAACCTACCGCCCACACAATTATGTGCTAGGATAAACTGGAAGAGCGTAATTACCATTACAAATAACTCACTTCTTGCCTTTATTGCATCCAAAGCCTGGAGAAACTCCCATCAGCAATTCCCCTGCCACCAACTTCCCTCTGACTTTTGCTTTTCTGGCATTTCTCCCCACCCCAGGGTCAGCATTGGGCAGACTGGGACCCATCACCCTGGGCACTGCGGGGCTCACCCAAATTCCACCTCCCTGTTTGATTTCCCACAGGGGCCCTTAGCAGAGGCAGTTCTGCTCCCCAGAACAGCACAGTGAGATCTAAGCCTTGGCAATGCCATGATAATGCTGAGGACTGTGGGGATGTGATGCAGCCCCCACAGAGCCCAGACCCCCTGCATCCCTGGTGGAAAGGTGACAGGATTGCAAACACCACTGCAACACTCAGGTCTGACAGTGTTAGAATCATAGAATTACTAAGGTTGGTAAAGACCTCTAAGACCAAGTCCAACCACTGACCCATGCCCACTAAGCCCGTACCCACTACACCCACTGAACCACATCCCTCAGTGCCACAAAATGAGGTTTTTTTTCCCCATATTTTCAAGTCCAACCCCAAAAGCAGCATCCCGGCACTCACCGCCCAGCGCTCAGAGGGATGCTGTCCTCACGTCCTCATGTCCTTACAGCCCAGTGTCCCCTCCAGCAGCACGTCCTGGGGCGAAAGTTCTGCAGGAGATGAAGCACAAAGAGGAAGAGTGATTGTCCCCAAAAAGAGCCTGACCCAAATAAATCCCTGTGGGTTTTTAGCAGCGCATCCTTCCCTCCTCCAGCCGAGGAGCACCACGGCCAGCACAGCCTTGCACATGTTTGGCGCAGCAACGCCCCAAACCCATCCCCAGCCACATCCTCTTATGCAATTCCCTGCCAGCGGGCGCCGGAGCTGCCCAGCATCCTCCTCAGCACTGACTTTGATTTGCACTGGAGCCGTCCATATGCTCCACAAAGGCTCCTCCTGCCACCAGTGAGAGCAGAGTGGTTTTGTGCGGCCGCTTGCCCAGCAGAGATGCGCAGCGAGCCCGGTCCATTCTGCTTTGCAAATTAGCGACAAGTTTGCCAGCGCGGTTCCTGCTGGGGATTTTTATGGCTTGTGATGAAAGTAAGAGAGAACAAACACGCAGCTTGAGCTCCCAGCGCCGCGTGCGAGCTGGAGCCTGAAAAAAAAAAATAACGCTCTTCCCACTTTTGGAGCTGAGCAAATTTGATCTACAGTCGTTGGATGAAAATAAATACGGAATAGCGCCAGGTCGCTTCCACCTCGCCTTTCATCTATTTACTTTCCCCCCCCCCGACCAGTTGTAAGAGAGAAGGATTGCAGAAAGCAAATATTTTATTTTATGACTAATTAGCCCGTTATTTTATTAGGCCGTATTAGTAAAATTTACTCAGCCTGACAAAAAAAAGGTGAGGGGGTAGGGGGGGGGGCTGGGAAAGGAATCACCTAATATAGTGCGTAATTCTGCATTGAGTAATTATTTTCTTAAAAGTGGAATTAGCTGAAAGCAGCTCACAGATATTTCATTAGTTGCGTCAGGCCAGAGAGAGAGAGTGTAATTAGTCAGAAGTTTGTCATTCCTGGAAGTAATTACTTCACAAGGAAAGGGGAGAGCAGCACTGCTTGGCTGCATGGAGCTGCCAGACCATCTCCCATCCCCAGAGCCCACCCTGGCCCTGCTGGTGGGGGAGGGCTGAGCAGGACAGGAGCAGTGCTGGCTCCTGATGGCGGTGCAACATCCATCATGCTGCGATGAGAAGATTAAGGTTGGTTGGGAGACTGGAGCAGAGAGATGGCACCAAGCACAGCTGAGAGCATGGGGTTTGGGGCTGCCTGAGGGGGCTTTGCTCAGTGCAGAGCTCAGGCCATGCAGGCCCTGCTGGGTGCTCAGATGGACAACCAGAGGAGCCCCAAGAGAAGCCAACCTGGGGCAGAGAGTGAGCAGGATGTAAAGATCACAGCCAATGTAATGCAATCAAGAAACGAAATTACCGGTAATGAAACAAAAAGCAGAGAGCGGAGACTGCCGGGGAGGGGATGGCGAGGGGTGGGAACCACGTGGCTATAAATAAGGGATGCTTTTTAAAAAAGTCATGAAGGACAAATATCAGCTGAAGAACTGTAAGTGTGAGCAGTGCTAGTGAAAGCTATTGGGGCTGGACATGCAGAGCCAGAGCTCAGCCCAGCCCAGCACTGACAGTGCTGCCCACATCCACGTGGTGCCTTGAAGCACAGGAGCTGCTCCAGCCCTGAGCACTGCTCAGCATCCCTGGGCTGACCACAACCCTGGGCTGACCAAGGAGCGGCACTGAGCACTGTGCTTCCCATCCGACCCACTCCTGATGCTAAGGGCAGGTCGTTTGATGGGAGCCGTTGATTAAGCACATGATTAGTTTTGGCACTGGCACCGGTTGCCTGACAGCTCCTTCTCCCAGTGCTGGGGAGAGTGAGCGCGAGGTACTGCCTCTGCTGATGCAGCGGTTGGTGGGATGAAAAATCCTGCAATGCAGCACTGCTTCTTAATGAGCCATTTGTCTTTGAGGCTTCTTGACTCATTACCATGCCGGGAGAGGGATGGGAGTTGCCCCCAAGTCCCCATCTGAGCAATTACTCCTTGAGTAGAACGAGGAAATACTGCCATGCCGTGCTCCAGCTGCCGGGGATCCCGCGCGGCCGCCAGCACCGGGATCCCCACCATCACTGCTGGCTGCTGCTGCTGGAGCTAGGGGGAGGGGACTGCCAGGTATCCAACAGCACTGTATGCCATCGCTGGAGCCCTGGGGGCAGCTGAGGCCAGAGCATCCCAGTGTGGAGGAGGGAGACCAGCAGACCCCCAGTTTGTGAGCAAGCTGCTTCACAGGCAGCAAAACCCATATAAATAGGAGCAGATGGGGCTGGCAGGGAGAAGACAGCTGTGGTGAACACCCCATGGGGACACTGGGAGCCACCATGTATACAACAAAGAGGGCCAGGGGATAGACCCACTCCCCAGCGGGGACATCTTGAAGCCACACAGTTCCTCTCAATGGATCAACCAACGGTACCAGCACAGGGGCCTCAGGGTGTTGGGAGGAGGGAGTAATTAAGGATGAGTGAGTAATTAGGACAGAATTAGGCTGGGAAGAAAATGTACCTGGGCAGCAAAGCGGTGCATGGTGGTGGTCCCACAGCTCAGCCCTCCTTCACCATACAGTAGGAGGATGCACTGCCAATGCCCTTCAGTGCCACCAACAAACCAATTGCATGGGGCTCCCACACAGTGACCATCACTACTAATGCCCACAGAGAGCTTTGCTCCCACAGCCCGGCAGGACAGAGAGCCAACGTGCCCAATATTTACCCACAGCAAAGGGGAGGACACAGTGGATATGTCCCCAACAGCATGCTGCCCCAGCCCAGCGCCCTCAGAAGGATGTGTCCTGTGGTCCTCCTCTCTTTCCAGGGTCATGGATGTGGGGAACCACATGATGTGCAGAAGAATGAGTTGAACTCCAGCAGCTCCATTCCAACTGCACCGCAGCTCACCCCATTTCCAGCACAGGGAAATGCTGCTCCTGCTTCAAAGCCACTTATCTCCCCGACCACGCGGTGTAATGACTTAAGCTGGGGATCACTTCAAAGCAGCTTTCACGAGCTCAGGGCACACATCCGTGCCAAGGGGCTGCTCTCTGCTCTGCTTCCCCCATCATATGCCACCCCATGCCCCAAACTGCCCCCATCCAAAAAACCCTGGTAACACTGACCCTGTTCTGCAGCTCACGATGCCATTTCCAGCAAGCAGGACCAGCAAGTGTGCAACAACGATCCCACTGTCACCATCAAAGGGCACTCTGTGCCACTGCACCCCACCTTCAGCTGCAGCCCCACGATGGGATGAGACCTAGATGGGCACAGAGCGCCCCGAGCAGAGCACAGCACCGCTCACCAACGAGGGCCTGAACTGCCGCTTTAATCGATGGGCTTAATTTACAAAGCTGATGAAAACCTAAATATTTAAATACATAATTCTGCACAATGCTCTTAGTGTGGGGGCAGAGCTCATGGCTGGGGGAGCACTGGGTGCGCCAAGAGGATGGGATCACTCCACTGGGACCAGTGTCCCCATTGCAAGCATTACAGGGGTGGCACAGGGCCAGGCTGGGCTGTGCATGGGGTGCTCAGCTCACCCTGCATCCTGCTCTGCTGCAGCACCTGAGCGTCCCACCATAGCAGAGGGAAGGGGAGTACAGTGTGAGATAGTGAGCTGCAAAGGGCAGCACGAGGGGCCCGCAGAGATTACACCCCTGAGAGTCCTGCGACAAGAGCTTAGAGATAAAAGAGATTTACAGGATTTACCAGCAATACAAATTGCATATTTAATTTTAGCTGCAGGGGGCTGAGCTCGAGCAGCACATGGAGGTGTGCGGGTGCTGCAGGGCACAGCCTGGACAGCCACAAGGCCGCTCCCCAAGGGTTGCACCCATGACATCCACACACAGCTCTGGTTTTGGGGTTGCTCACGGGTACCTCCTGACCCCCAGCACAATGCCTGTGTGCCAGCTCAGAGGTGACACTTGGCTGCCTCCTGCTTTGCCATGCTCCCTTTCATCCCTGATGAAGCTGTCCCTGGAGGAGGCTGTTTGCCATCCAGGGCACAGTGACTGGAGCTGGGGACAGGAGAAAGAGACAACCAGAGCTGAGCACCCTCTGGGGTGGGATGGAAAAGCTCTAAAGAGGATCAGGACCCCTCTGCAAAGCAGGATCAAGGTCAGGGGCCAGGCACACAGCCCCTGAGGCCTTGGGGACAGCTGGTGGCCCCAGCACAGGGTCCCCATGGTGCCACCCAGTGCGCACATCCTTCTTCCCCACTCAGTGGGTGCGCAGAGCAGTGCAGGGACAAGAGAAAGGGAAGGACGGTGGAAGATGAATGGGGGAGTCGAGAGGCTAATGGCATTGTCTGGAAAGTAGGTCGTGTGCTGAGCAAAAAGATATTTATATCAAAGCTCGTTCCCCTGCAGAAGCTCCAAGCTGGGCACAGGCAGCACTATGAGCCCACAGCCCTGTGTACCCCAAGGCATCCCCTGCTCCAGCCCTGGGCCCACGAGGTTGGCACCCACAGGGGCCCCAGATGGGATCCTGCAGGCTGTGCTGCAGCACAGGATGGAAATTAGGGATGTAAAATGATCCCAAGTGGGATCTGCTCCTTTTGCTGAGCTGGCTGATGGCTGCTGGAGTCGCATGGGGTTATTTTTCATGTCTCCTTTGTGAATGTGTAACAGCTCCCCAATGATCCCCAACACCACAGAATCCCCACAGACTGTGTTACCCCTGTCCCAAGCCGCATCCAGGTCTCAGCCTGGTACCCAACCCCGGCCACATTCCCTTTTATAGGGGGAGATGCCCCATGAACCGCACACAGCCCCAGGTCCCTCCTTCCCATAAAAGCAGGGACTGTCTCAATGCACACACTGCATCTGAGGTCCTGCTGCTGCCAAAGGTCCTGCTGCTGGGCACAGGGATGTGGTCCCCACTCATCCATCCCCATCCCACACCCGGGCACCTTTGGTCTGTATAGCTGGTGCGGTTCCGTTTCCCATAATAGCTGCGTCGGCTGAATTTACAGCCTTGCTCCAAGTTATTAATAATAATGGCCTCTCTCTTAAGTAGGGCTTTTCATCTGTCTCAAAGCCCTTTCCAGAGGACGTCTGAGGCATTATCACCATTTTATTAGCGTTTCAGTGGGCAGCAGATGAGATGGAGAGGAGGAATGCCCAAGGAGCCCTGGGGATGGGGACCCTGGAACAGCTCCATAGGGCAGCAGGGGCAAAACATCCCTTGGCCACCACGTGCAGAGCTGCTGCTGTGATTTACATGGGTGGTGAGCCCAGGTCCCACCATGTGGATAAATCCACATCAGGCAGCAATAAAACAGTGTCACCTCCTCGGTAATCCACAGCATGGTGACAAATAGAGGGCCACAGCACTGGCAGGAGACTCTGGTGTTGGCATGAATAAATCCCAACCCTGTGGCAGCAGGTCTGGGGTGTAAATCCTGTGCTCTGAGCAGAGGGCACCCATGGGTGACACAGGGCACGGGTGGCAAAGGGTATGGCCATGTCCCCATCCCTGTGAGCACAGAGAACTTGGCACATGGGACCCATAGCAACCACATGGGAGTGGGGACATTCCCATTGTGTGTCCCCATGGACCTGCATATCCTCACCATCACCCTGCATGTCTCCATGGCCTCATGTATCCTCATTTCCCAGCGTGTCCCCATGGCCCCACACAGGGCAGCACCACTCCTACACACTTCTCCCCACAAATCACACCGGGGCCCTATGGGCAGATTTATTTCCTTCTAAAAGTGCTTTGATCTGAAGTTATTTTTTGTTTACTAGCAACAAGGTATTGTAAATACATCTTTGCTGATAATTATAGAGTCTGGGCGCACACCTTAATCTCCATAAAATATCAGATGCTACAATTTGCCTGATTTAATGAGATTGGAGGCTGATAAGCCGCTGAGGTAAGCTGTAAACTTGGAGGGGAGGAGGAAAATGACTGCAAACGCTCTATAACGCCCTCCTCCTCCCCCCAGGTGCCATACCCAGACCCACAGCCCCAGCACTGCCCACCCCACAGCAGCTCCCAGGCAGCGCCCGGACCGCACGCAGCAGCTTCACGCAGCGATGGGCATTTAGGGCAAACGGTGCTTTTATACCATTTACCTCATTAAAACTCCAAAAGCTCAGAGCAGAGCTGAGGCCGTGCGCCACGTGCTGATGGAGGTGTGAGGACAGGGCGGTGGGGAGGGGGCAGCCACTGCTGTCCCCACGTGCCCCAGTTTACCCAAAGGAAGGTGTGTGCAGGAACAGGGCACAAACACGTATGCCAGGGCTTGGGGTCACATATGGGCATGCACACGTGTGTGGGCACATGCAGGGGTGTAGGGCACAGTTGTGGTGCCCAGAAGGTGAGAATGATGGCACCCCATGCTGCACAAGCACATATGTGCATGCAGGTGTGACCATGTGCATGCATGTGCAATGGGGTGCGTGCATTCCTGGTACCTCTGCTCACACCAAGCACAAGGTGGGGGCTTGTCAGAGTCCATACCAGAACATCAGGGGAGGGGTCCTGGCCCCAAAAGGGGACCCTCAAGCACAGAGCACTGTGTGTCCAGGCTGGGGTCCCCCTCCTGCAGCACGGGGGGGGGCTGCCTGGCATGCAGCAGGCTCTGCTCCATAACGAGCACCACCGTTTCCACAGCAACCTTAAAGGCCTACAGCTGCCGCCTCGCTAACGAACCTGCGCCGGTGCCGTTCCCAGGGGATGCTGAGCCCCAGCCCATTGCCCACCACAGCAGCCTCAGGCTGGAGCATCCCCCCATCCACCCAGCTGCCCCCCACCCACCGTCCCCCCAGCCTTATACCCCTCTGCACACAGCCCCAGGGTGCAGTGGGACCCCCTCCTCCCCATTGGGATGGGCACCTGAAATGCCCCCGCTGCCATCCGTAGGGCACCACAACCCACAGATGTCAGCCTGATGGGTTAATTAATTTCCTTCTTCTTCAGGCTGTTATCAGATGGGATACAAACGTCACCTGAGACTGTTAATTGGGCTAATTATTCCAGGTTCAGGTTTGGAATAATTAGTTACTGTTGTCTCCATCCTTACTTCCACTATTCTTCACAAAGGTCAGGTGGTTGCCAGCTCCCAACGTGCCAGGGGGGGTTGGGGGGCTGTGGTGGGGACATATTGAGCCCCCCTAGGCTGCCTGGGGACAGCAGGCACAAGGACAGCACCTGAAGCTGCCCCCATGCTCCAGCACTCGCTGGGGGTGACATCCCAGTTGGGTTGGAGACAGAAGGACCCACCCAAGGAACGCTGCACTGCCTCATCCCCCGCTATTATTAGCCCTCGCTAGCCTCCCTGGGAGCCATTTGCATATTTGATTGCAACTCCGAGGCGGGGCAGGGCCCTTCAATCAGCCGCTCCCGCAGCCTCATTTGCATGGTGTGACATTTTGTGCCCGGAGTGCTGACACTGTCACAGTGAGTTGGGACCAGGCTTGGACGTGGCACAGCATCCCCCAGCCCCAGGCACACCATGTCAGGCAGAGCACACACCTAAGGACCAAAGCACCTCTCCAGGCCCCCAAAACAGATGGAGCTTTGAGTGTCTCGTGTCCCCAGGTGGCCCTGCTACACTTTCCAGCCCAACCCATGCCCCATCCCCATCCAACCTGCCCAGCAGGTAATTAGCAGTGGGTGCACAGGGTGTGGGTGTCTGCACAGTGGAGCTGGCTGCCCATCCTGCCAGCCCGGCTGGAGCTGCTGTACATCAAAGGGCAGCAGGGAGCTGACATCCTCATGGTGGTGGGGGGCTCCTGATCCTCAGCACACCCCAGGGAGGGACACACAGACATGATGTGGGTTGTCCCTTTTGGCCACGCAGTGTTGGGTCTGATGACCGTGCAGCTCGGCCACAATGGGCACAGCATCACGGACTGCTCCTGGCCACCATAGAGCCACCTCTATGACCACTATCAAACCACAGCCATATCTCCATCACAGCCACCACCATGGCCAACACAACACCCCATTGCAACCCTCAGACCCCGACAGCCCCTCTTGTACCCCTGGCCATGGAGGCTCCAGGTGGCTGCGGGTGGATCCAGGAGGCCCCCAGGGCCCTGAGCACTCAGGTAGGACCGGCATGGGCGCTGCCACAGGCCATGTCCCAGAACGCCCTCATCTCAGCATGACAGGGTACACGCTCAACAAGAGCAAACAACCCGAGGTGAGGGATGGGAATGAGCCTGAGGATGGTGGGGATCAAGAGAGCTCTGCTGCATCCTTCCCTCCTGCCTCGGTTTCCTGGAGCACACACCGGAGGTGCAGGCATGGTGGCAGGGGAAAGCTGCACAGAGAGATCCGGCTGCCATCAAGAGGAGTGGAGACAGGCAAAGCTCAAGGAGCAGCTGTTGGCACCGGCTGTGCTGCTCACGACAGCGGGGCCGTCTGGCAGGCAGGCACACAGGGCTCCCGGCCCCATGCATGGAACCAGAGCACATGGCAGAGTGCAGAGCTATCACCCAGACACAGGAATATACTGCTGGAGCAGGAAAGTCCTTCCAGGATGCAATGGGTGGGCAAACACACCGCTTCCCAACACACATTGGGCTGCCCACTCCAAACGTGCAGCACAGCATCTCACACGCACAGCCCGCTCCCTCCTGCCCTGCACCACCGACAGGACACCCAGCACAATGTGGCACAGAGAGGGCTCACCTGAACATCCTCATGGAGAGCACTGTGTCTGCATGGGGGAGCACACCATGAGCTCAGAGCCCAGCCTCAACACACACAGCCCCAGCAGAGCACAGGGCTGCAGGGGAAGGGAGGGAGGAGAACCTGGCTCGTCTGGGTGAGGGCTGGCTGGGAGCCACACGCTGCACACCAAGGTGAGCTGGCTGCCAGCAAAGGGGATTCAGCCAGGAAAGGGTTAGGAGCAGCGCTGCAGTGGTGCGAGCTCCGGCTCAGCACCCAGACCCAGCACCCCATCCTCCCTCCCCGCACCCCACTCACCAATCCCAGCTGCTAAGCCACGGAGTTGCCCATCCCCTCTCTATCGGAACCGGCAGATGGGAGCACGGCTGCGGTCCGGTTCGCTCTCCTCCTGCAGAACCCCTTTGGGCCGCCCATGCCGGGGTGAGGCCGGAGGTGTCCGCAGGGTCACAGCCACCCGGAGCCGAGCGGTGGCCACGCTCCCAACCAGCACCGGCACCTCCGAGCGCTGTCGGCGTCTCCGCTCTGGGGACACACCTCCACCACCCCCGCACCCGGCCACGTGCCCGGCAAGGGCTGCCCTCCCCCGCACACCCCCGCTCTGAGCATCGCTGTGCAGCGACAGACGGACACACGGCCCCGTGTACATGGATGGATGGATGGATGGATGGATGGATGGATGGATGGATGGATGGATGGATGGATGGATGGAGGCACGGCCACGCGTGCAGGTGGATGTACATGCAGCACTGTGCACCCCCTGCATCCCACTGCCCCCACAGCGCTGCTGTGCACCCCCCCACCCACACACACTGCAGCAGTACCCCACACACTGCACATGCAGCCTTACCCCTGCTTTACCCTGCACACCCCACACTTCCCACACACAGCCCTCACCCCCACAGCTCCCCCCGCACACCCACATCCCCAGCCCACCTGCACCACCCCCATGGAGCTCTGAGCAGAGCTGTGACTGCTGCCATCCCTCCATCTCACCCTGACCACGGCCACATCTCAGACCCACCACCCCATACCAAGGACCGGCTCAGCATCCCCCAGCAGAGGGTCCCAGCCCCAACACAGCACCAGGGATGGCACCTCCAGCTTCCCAACGCAGCACCCCCACACTCCTACAGCCCGGCTGTTCTCCAGCTCTGCTCTGCCCACCACAAACTCCAACTGCTTCCAGCCCCAGTGGCTCCAGCCCACCGAACTGTGGGGTTAAGGCCGAGCTGCCCCCCTGGTGAGCACCGAGAGCTGGCAGCTGCGCCACAAACATCTGCTCTTCTAGTGGCCCCATGATTCACTGGTTATTAATTGGGGTTTGGCAGTGCTGGGATCTGTTTGCATCCCCTGGCTCTGCTGAGAGCAACAACTCGCTGCTGACAGGCGGTAGGTGCCAGAGAAGGAGCCAAGAGCAGCAATGCACCGGGCGCAGCGGAGCCGGGCCAAGATGGGCACACGGTGCTGGGCACGGGAGCAGTGCAGCACTATGATGGGTGCCAGCAGCAATGCCAGGAGCCCAGCACAGCTCCTGGGGCTGCAGGTGGTGGTGGGGAGGCAATGCCTCGGCTCCCACTCTTGGCAGCATCACTGGGTGCTGTTGGTGCATCCTTGTGAGTTCCCTGCTGCAAACAGCACTTTGTTTGTGTAGGGTCTCCTGGATGCTCCCATGAGCAGCTCTAAGCTGTTCAGGCACTGAGAACTGCAGAGCTCGGGCGGCATCAGACAAAGGCTTTGA
The DNA here is from genome assembly GCF_054131305.1 of Coturnix japonica. Lineage (NCBI taxonomy): Eukaryota > Metazoa > Chordata > Aves > Galliformes > Phasianidae > Coturnix > Coturnix japonica. The sequence continues at coordinate 15,285,269 of NC_140679.1, read as the reverse complement.
AAAGCCTCCTCCAAAGAGAGCCAAGAGAAATATGAATTCAGAAGCTGATTAGAAACCATGTCATGGCTCGTTCCAACTCCAGCATTTGGGGAGGAGTGAGCTGGAAGGGGGTGGGGGGAAACGTGCAAAATCTAACTGGGATTTAGGGAAGGCTTTATGCACGGGGAGGTGCTGAAGCACATCTGCTTGCAGGGTGGGGGACACCAGAGCACCCCCGGTCCTGCAGAAAGCACAAATTAATTCTCTTTAATCTGACGGGCACCAGCTCTGCTGCCACGTGCGGCTGCCACAGCTGGCAACAAGCAGCCCAACCCCACTGCGCTGTGCCCCCATCGTCAGCACTGAGTCTGCAGAGCCCCAGGGATGCTCCGATGGGCACAGAGCTGGTCCATAACCCCAAGGACCGCTCCACGTTTCCCCATCCCATCATGTTCCCCACACTGCAGGCTGTGTGAGGGATGCACCATCCGCCTCCATCCACCCATTGCTGGGACCCATCCACCTGTGCATCCCGGCCCCCCCTCCTGCAGCACGTCTGCTGCTATTCTTAGCTCCCAGCCCCGCTCTCTCCCAGGCAATGGCATTGTATATTACTATTATTACTCGCTGCCAAAGGCTCGGAGCAGGCAGCCAGGATCGTGGTGGGGCTTCCACACCCCTGTTGACCTGTCATTCGGTCCCTGCCGGGGTTTGGGGTTCTAAATGCTATTTCAGGAAATCCAATTTTATGGTCAGAAGATGCACATGCCACCCGTTCTGCTCCCAAGCTGAATCCAGGCCCTTCGCATCGCTCTCCTCCAGATTTTAGCTTCGCCCATGATAGAAACAAGGGCCAAGAGTCACCTTTGGCTCCAGATCCCAATTTCTACCTCGGTGGGATCCAGGGTTTCAGCTCAGCAGATCAAAGAGAAGCGAGCGCCTGCAAAACCTGGAGCTGGAGCCCCACGGCAGCACATGGGCACCAAACCCACAGGGCTGGATCCTGTCCATGCAGGAGGGCACAGCCATGGGGACCCCACAAATGGGCTCTGCCTTAAGCTGCCAATGGGGAGGCAGAGGAGGAGCCCCTGTGCACCACAGCATCTCTCACCCTCCCCTCCAAAATCTGCCACCAGTGGGGTCCTACAGCCGGGAATGATGCTGCCCCACAGCTGGGCAGCTCTGCACTTTGATGGCAATTCTTTTCCTTCCAGCCCTGCCAGCACTTGACAAAACACTTTGGAGAAGGGATGTTATGCCTCGTGTGCTCAGCTCCCAGCAGCAGCGCCCGCGGCCGCGTGTCCTCAAAGGCCGCGTGTGGAGGATGCTCAGAGCTGGGAGGCGAGGGACTGAGATAGACAGGAAATGACATCCATTTCCTAAAGGGGAATCTGCACTGCCGGCCGAATCCTGCCCCCATTTACAGTGAGGGCAGCCTTCAGCTCTTGGCCTGGGCTCTGGTGGGGCTGCTGTTGCCCATGCATGACTCCAGCCCCTCCTGCATGTTTGGGACTTTGTGCTCAGCCCCATGAGGGGGGTGACATGTGGGGCTGAGTGTCACGGGGTGGGAAAGCTGAACAATCCCAGGTTTGGCACAAGGTAGAGGAACAAAATCTGATTATCCAGGGGAAGGAAGGCTAGGAGAGAAGAGAGGGACCCAGATCCCCTGGGATGGACCACAAAGCCTGGAAACACACTGAGAACCACAGCCCCACAGCAGCCCCTGGCCTGCACCCACCTGGTGGGATACATCTGTCATACAGCCCCAGAGCCCTCATGCTGCCAGCTCCACGACTGCCGAGGAGTGAGACCCCCGAGCTGGGGGGACTGGGCCTGTCCAAACCCCATTTGAGCCCTCAGAACCAGGTGAGAACCGGGACCACGTCCAAGGGATGGCTGCATCGATGGCACAGCCTCCCGTGCCCAGGGGGTGGGTGATGCTGGATGCTCCATCCTTGCCCTTCCCATCGCTGCCCCCACGCAGCAGCACCGAGCGGCCCTCGGGTGGGCACCGAGCATCCCACTGCGGTGCCTGTGAACACCCCGACCCACCCGGCAGCCCCCGGCTCCGCTCCAGCCCCAGCTCATCCCCAACGCATTAGGGGATGCAACACCGACCCCGCAGATGCACTGACACCGTCCCCCGCGGGATACCGCGCAGGGAGCGGCTGCGGGAACCGAACGGGAGGAGAAGCAAAGGGGCGGCCGGGAGCACCGCGAGCATCCCCCGGCCGCGTCCCACCCCGGGCACCAACCCCGGACAACCCCCCCCCGATGCCCACCGCGATGCCCCTCCGCAACCACCGGCTCCCACCCGGTACCCCGGAGCCCCGCGCCCACCGCCCTTACCCCTCTCCTCCGCCTACATCCCGCGACCGGTGCCGGGCGGCCCCCCGACGGCCCGGAGCTGCGGGGCTGGGCACGGCTCGGCCCGGTTCGGTTCGTCCCGGTTCGGTTGGGCTCGGCTCGGCGAGGGCCGGCGCCCCGCGCGTGGGTGCGCGGCGGGAGGCAGCATGCGAGTGGCGGCGGCCCCGCAGTGCAGAGCGGAGCGGAGCGCGGCCGCCGAGGCGCAGCCAAGACGCGGCGGTGGATTTTCCACGGGAATCAGAGCGGGAGGCGGCGGCGGCGGCGGCGCAAAGATGGCTCCGGTGCGGATCTGCCGCCGCCTCCCGGCGCCCCGAGACCCCCCGCTCCGGTTCGGCTCAGCGGGGCCGGGAGGGGGGAACCCCCCGCGCGCCCCGGGGGTCCCTCCCACCACCCGGGAGCCCCCCTTTGCCCTCCCTGGAAGCCCCGAAGGGCTCAACCCCCCCCAAACAATGCCGGCAGCAGCCGCCCTCTCGCAGAGCCCTGGTGCCTGGAGCTGTAATTTGCTAATAATAATAATTACAGCAGGCGCAGGGGACAAGTGCAGCGGAACAATGGGGCGGGGAACGCCTCGCTGTGCGCCGTGGCGGCGGTGGCACAAAGTGGCAGCTCCTTGTCCTGACCCCAAAACCACCCACCGGTCTGGGCACGGGGCGATGGCACGGCCAGGGTGAGCTGCTGGGGCTGTTATTGAGGGGTTTTGGTTTTGCCCTTTAAATTGTTGGGTTTTTAAAGCAGCTACATCCCAGAGCTCTGTGCCCACATCCCAGCACTGCGGTCCTTGGGCCGCTGTCACCCACATGGCTTGTCACAGCATCCCAGGTTACAGCAGCCCACTACGTCCTCCCAAAGCACCTACCATGCCCAGAGCCCTGAGAGGGGGCTGAGACCCCCAGGTATGGGGCAGCCCCATGTACCCCCATCCCCTCCATCATCCCCTCCCCGCTCCCCCCGGAGCCCACCCGGCCGCAGAGCAGCGCCCACCGCTCACGTTCACACGGTGCCGGGGACGCGAGGCAGCAGCAGAACGAAACGGGGCTGGAAAACACCATCTGCCGCCCCCGCAACGCCCACGGCCCCGCACCGCATCTGCCGCCCCCGCCGAGCGAGGGGGCTCCCCGGGGAGAGACGAAGCGGGGAGGGGGGGATCGAGGCCAACGAGTGGGAACCGGGGGTGGAACCGGGGCTGTTTGGTAAAGAGATGCGGGCAGCTGTTGGCTCGTTCAATTTTAATCCCGGCAGAGGAGTGAGTGGTGCTGGGGGCACGGAGCGGGACGGCCCCACTCAAACTAGTGCTGTATATTCAGTGGTGCGCAGCCCCGCAGGAGAGGGACCCCCAGGAGGGGATGGAACCCCCATATGTCGTTCCCCACCGTGGCTTGTGGCTGCTGGGGATGGCACCTCTGTGCTGTGCAGATGAGAAGTGAAACGCACCCACACTGCATGGGGATGTGCTGAGAGCACAACGGGGGTGGATGGAGATAGGGGTGCGAGGTGGGAGCCCCCCCCTGGCTGCTCCCAAGGACCCCCCAGCCCTACGTGGAGGTGAAGGAGATGGCGCGGCCGCTGGGAGCTGATCCATGGGGGGTAGATGGGGACAGGGGGAGGCAATGAGTGGCTGCACGCAGCGTCTGTCTCAGGTCGGCGCGGAAGCGTCGGATGCAGAAGCAGTAGACGAGAGGGTCAAGGCAACTGTTGAGGCTGAGCAGGGCCACGCTCAGCACGTGCAGCACATCCAGGGTGGCCGGGGGGCCACAGGGCGGCGTGGGGGGCCGACTGCCCACCCAGGGGGCCAACATCAGGTGGTAGGGGGCCACGCACACCGCAAACACCAGCAGCATCCCCAGCACCATGGCACGAGCCTGCTGCCTGTGCGAGCCTGGGGAGGGGATGGTGGCACTGGACAGCGAGCAGGCGATGGAGGTGTAAGAGCCCAGCACCACCATGAAGGCAACAGCAAAGAAAGCCACCATGGCGTAGGCATAGACCCGCTGCCGTGTGTGCTGCTCGAAGCAGGCGGTGGCACCAGCACGTGCCGGTGAGGTTTGTGGGGAGATGAGAGCTGGGGCAGCACAGCCCAGACCCAGCAGCCACGCTGCACCGCACGCCAACAACGCCCCATGGTGCCCCACCAACGGCAGCGCCCGCTGCACCGCGCTGAGCCGGTCCAGGCTGATAAGAGCCATGAAGGTGACGGAGCTGTAGGTCGCCAGGTAATAAGCAGCACCAGCCAGGCGGCACGCGGCCTCCGGCAGCAGCCAGTCCCCCCCAGCCAGGTAATAGGGGATCCAGAGGGGCAGCGTGAGGTTGAAGAGGATGTCGGCCATGGTCAGGTTGATGAGGTAGATGCGGACGGCTTTGCGTACTTTGCCGTGTTGCAGGAAGACCAGCAGAGCAGCCAGGTTGCCCGGCAGCCCCACGCACAGCACCAGGCAATACACGACGGGCAGCAGCACAAACTGCACCGGGTCGCTGGGCACGCAATCAGCCGGCGCCGAGATGTTCATCCCAGGGTCCTGCAGAGACAGCACACAGCACAAAGCTTGGCTTGGCTCCGCAGGGACAATCTTCCCTCCAACCCCCCCTCCCAGGCCTCCATCCATGCAGCCAGCATGGCGTGCTCTGAGAGCGGCAGGCACAGCTGCACTGTGGCCATGGGGCTGAGCTGCAGACAGCAGCACCCGGAGGTGCTGTACTGGCTCCAGCTCAGTGCTGTGGGGTGTAATGCTGATCCCCCTGCTCTGTTGTGCCCCCATCACCCCACATCCCACCCAGAATTCAGCACATGATGGGAAGGGGTCACAGCACGGGGCAGGTTTGTAAGCCCCAGCCTTGCAGGGCACAGTGCACCCATGGATTCATCGCTGTTCTCCAGTTCTGAGCATGGAAAACCTCTCCGTGTTGTGATGCCCGTAGCACAGAACTGCAGAAGTTTCACCTCTCATCACAGCTGCCCACACCACAGCGACGGCTCTGAGTCACACAGCGGGTGGTTCCCAGTACAGCATCCAACACTGTACCAATGCAGGCCTCATCCAGGAGACCTGAGCTGCCTTGCAGACCCCCAGATCCCTTAACACTCCCCATTTCCTTTCCCTTTTACTGCCAAATAGGGGATGCGCCCACCCAGTCCTGCACCCCATACTCAGGGCATCATCCCAAGCTCCATCCCATCCCTGCTCAGCAGGATGCTGCAGTCACACTGAGCTGATTGCTTACCACGCGTCCCCTCCAGCTGCTCCTTGTTGTCTGGCAGAGCCGGGCTGCATGGAGCTTTAAATGCTCTGTGGTGGGCTGGGGGTGCTTAATTTCCAACCCCCAGCCCCTATAAGGGTGAGCGCAGTCGGAGAGGGGAGGCACCTGTGTGTGTTTGTAATGGGGGTGGCCACACTGGAGCCATGCTAAGACCCCCGCGCCAGCGTGGGCTGAGGAGGATGGGGGCACCGGGGACCCTCCGGGCCCATTTCCCAGGCCCCACATGAAAGCAGTGGAGGTCAAGTTTCTGCACTCAACAGCTGGGGGGAAGGAGGGGGAGGAGGAGGACACCCGAATGGGATCAAAGCCGGAATCTGCCTCTTTGTGCCTTTGTTTGCTTCAAAGGGGGATTCAGTGGGAGTAGTGCCCAGAGCCCCCTCCCCACTGCCTCACATGGCAATGCTGGGGTGCTGTTTGGGGTCAGGGTGCCTGTCCCTGTGGGGGCACTGGATGTGCAGTGTTCACCCCATAGGTGTCCCAGCTCCTTTGCTGGCAGATGCTCAGGGTTCCAACATGACCTCAGCTGTCACCACGGGGCTCTGGATGCAGCGTCCCAGCAGAGCAGGGTCCTCAAGCAGCACTGCAGAATAGGGCCGGGGTGGGGACACAGCTGCTGTCCCACCTGGAGCATTGCAGGGTGACTGCAGGGCTCCATCCCATGCAGACACTGCCCCTGCATGACACCCCCATTGCCATCATCCCCAAGCACTGCTCCAGCAGCCCGCTACCCCCCACCACACCTCAGGGACCCCCCGGTCCTGAGGGGGGCAGAAAAGGGGAAGGCAAAAAAAAAGCATAAAAAACAACAGCAGGGGCTTTATTCCAAGGACCCACAACCCCCCCAGGAGCCACCCCAGCCCAGCACGGCGCTGATGATGGCAGTGCCACGACCACCATCCATCCCACAGCCGGGACGTCACACAGCAGCCTCATATCGCCTCCCAGCAGAGCAGTGCCGCTGTTATAACCACCCCGACGGCACCCAAGGGCCGCAGCCTCCCCCCTCCAGCACTGCCGTCCTCTCCCCATCCCATCTCACTCCTCCTTGGTCTTGGTGGGGGCTGCGTGTCCGCGGACGTTGAGCAGCAGCAGCAGCCCGAGGCTCAGCGTGGCGGGGGCGCACATGACCAGCGGCTCCCGCAGCACCAGCAGCGTGTAGATGGCACCTGGGGGGGGGCACGGGGCGCAGGGTTAGGACCCAAACCCTGCCAACACCCCCCGGCAGCCCCTTCACGCACCGATCATGACGACGCTGAGCACGAAGTTGCTGATCTCCTGCAGCAGCTGCGGCCCGAAGGCGAGGAACAGCCCGGCCAACGCCTCCACCGCCCCGACGGCAGCCAGGTACGAGCCGGGAGAGGGGGAGAAACCGAAGTCCTTAAGGGGGAAAACCTCTGCGAAGCGCACGAACTGCTCCTGCTGGAGAGCACAGAGCGGGGCACGGCTCCGGTAACGCCGCCCAGCCGGAGCTCCGGGCGGAGCGGAGCCCCCCGGGACCCCCCTCACCATATGGCGGTGAGCGTCGGCCGAGAGTCGATCCGAGAGCTTCACGGAGCCCGCGAGGAGGAAGAAAAGCCCCAGGAGGATCCGCAGAGCACGGAACGGAGCCGCCATGGCCGGGATGGGGCGGGGACGGGGCGGGTCGGGATGGATCGGGACGGCCCTTCCGTCTGGTGCCGCCTCCCGGTTCGGTGCGAACCGGAGCGCTGCGCTGCCCCGTAGGCCGCTAATTACACAGGGACCAGAGCTGGCTGCAGTTGTTGTGCAGAGGTCAGAACCATCGCATCACCTGCAGGTCTGAGCCCCCCAGGCCCAGCAGTTCGGGCTGTGCTGGAAGCGGAGCAGCGGGGTCCCCCAGGAACCATCGGCTGCGCGTCAGCACCGCGCTGACTCAGAGCTCAGCCATAAAGAACAACGTCGGAGCGAACGGCAGCGGCTGCAGACGAAACGCGGATCCCTCTTCCACCACAGCCTCCATCCAGCCCCTCCTGGGATCACGATATCTTTGCATTCACGAGCCCGAGCTCCTTCTATGAGTCATTCATCGTTTGTCGGGGCTTAAATGAAACGTCCCCATGTAGCACGAGGACAGACAGCATCACCCGGCTTCCACCCAGCCAGGAGACACCACGCATCCATCCCATCTCAATCCCAAACCCCAGCCCATTCTGCCCCCAATAAACAGCCCCTGCCCAGGACAGACCCCAACACCTCTCCAAGGGCACTCAACCCTCTGCTTTATACAAGAATTAATCAGACTAAGCAAAGAGCAGCACCAGCCCCTCAGCTTCACCAGCCAGAAGCTGAAACACAGCGAGAGTCACAGCTCAGGTGATGGGGAGAAAGAAACGAGGGCTTTCTGCAGCTCTCTGAAGCACATCTATACATTTTCAATATATAAAAACTCCATGGTTTGCTTATTAAAGGTGTGGGAGGTGAGGATCGTTTGGAATGCTGATGTCACATGCTGGTGGGAGCAGACTGAGCTGCAATGGGGGAGATGGAATTAGGGCAGGTTAATGAGAATTACCAGGATTTGAGGGGGGAAATGGGGCTGTGTTAGAGCACAGCAGCCATGGAGATGAGGCAGTAGAAGCAATGTTTAGTCATTGCAGAGCAGCAATGAGGGGTGAGGGTCCCACACCGTATGTGTACAGTGGCTTTAATGTATGATACCTGTCCTCTCCATTGAAAGCCACGTGAGCCATGGAAACTTGTGCTTTAGGAGCTGAAAAAAGCACTGCTCTGGTTTTTCAAGGCACTTCAATGCTGGCATCCAGGCTTAACTACTGCAATCACTGAGTAAATGATGACAAACCCATCAGGCATGTGCAAATATTGGGAAATCCAGCAGGTCCAATGGTGCACAGAGCCCTGCAGATGGGGATGGGATGGGTGGAGCTTCCACAATCACCTCAAGGGAAAGAATATAAGGAAAATTAAGCTGGTCATTGTAAATTCCCCCCTCACTCAGTGCTCAAAGCACATCCTGCAATCCCCTTCTACAACCTCACTTGAGGCAGCACAACATGGTATGGATATAATAGCTTACCGACTGAGCATGCTCCACAATTAAACACAAGTCACCATTAAGAAAATCTAAATACTTTATTGTTAAAAACTGTTAAAAACTGTAAAAAAATGCTAGAAGGATCCTGGCTCCTCTTCACTGCATTTCAGCTCCATCTTCTTCTGCAAGTACAAAGCGTGATGTTAGCCAGAACATGGAAAAATGCCACCAGGAATCACAAGCAACAACATAGAAAGGGAATCAGTGAGTCACAAAAGAAAGGTCGTGCACCTGACACACTCTCTAGAACCCCACGGTCTCTTTAGGCTTGAGATGCAACAAACAACATCCACGTCGTCCTCCACATCAAACTTAAAAGATCTCGAGTGGTTTTTGTGCTTTACTACCCCAGAAACAAGAGCAGCGGGGACGAGTCTCATTGCATCCAATGCCAGTTCACTGTCAATCTCATCACCTTCACATTCACAGCCCTTCCATTTGAGCCTCAATCTTAGTCAGTCACAACCCAACACATCACAAGGTGATGTTCTGCCTTAATAGATCAGCACCCGAAGGACATTAGTTACTTACCTGCTCACTTGGTACCTTGGTCCATTCACACATCACAGGACATCACGCTGGATGTGCTCATGCTCAGCTCCTGAACTAGAAAAATAATCCCAAGTTTTATGGACAGTGGATTTCAAATCTGTCATACAAACCCACAGCTAGAAAGATGTTTTTAACCATTGCTACCAAGATATCAAACCCAGGTTGGGTTTTGGTGTTTAACCTCAGTCTGAGAGCAGCACACCAAGCCCCACGTTACACATACTATTAGTTACTCAAGTGTCCAGGGACTTTTATTATCTCACCCATTCAGAATAAGATTATACTTACTTCTAATGGATGAGCATGCCAGTTGTACTCAGCTTGCATCGTCACCTAAAGGATAACAAGTGAAATTATTATAATAACATACAAAAAACTTCCAACCATTTCAAAACTAACTTAAAAAGCAAAGATTTCAGATACGTGGACTGATTAGTTATGAAGGGGAATTTACAAACTATTCCAAAATATTAAGTGGAAGAATAAGGGGCAGAAATAGGCTAGCCTAAGCACTTGTAAAGAAGTGAAGGAATATGCATGTAGTTGACTGAAGAACTGCACCTTGTCAGAGCACAAACCGTAAATCACCAGTCTGAGTACAATGAAGTTTGATTGCAGCCAGAGGTATACTATCCCTTATGTGAAGGCATTCACGATTTCAATCAAGCTACTTCAATCTGTTGGACCCTAGTTTGTCTCCTGTCCAATGCCCTCTTCCTTCTGCTTCATGGAGGAGTGCAGTGCCCCTTACTCCTAGCAGCCCCCAGTTCAATAGTCCTAGAAGTGCTTCAAAAGCCAAAGGAAGACACTAGAGATTAGCACTGTAAGTCTACTGCTTTTATTCTAAGCAACAGCTTATTCCCTTCTGACAACCCACCCTTTTACTTACAGCTTAATTGAGGGCAAACTTCAATGGTTAGCAACTAGGGATGTAGCAGTACAAGGTTCTGTGCACACCTCAAGTTGGGAGGCAAATCACAATGGTCACAATGGGATTTGACCAGGTAGGGAAAAGTTCAAGTTTAGCCTCAAACCCACCACCTGGGTTTTATCATGGCCCTCAGAAGAAATATAGTATGCACGTTTTGTTTTCTATGCCATAGCAACAAACACCATGCATAAGGGATACTATATCTTTGTGCATCCTTTTAACACTCCAGATTCACTTATATAGCCACACTCCTCCCAGCCCTCCCAGTTAGCTCTTCAGTACTGGTGTTCAGAAGCAACATTTATAGAGATGGGGTATTCACAGACCACTGCGGGATTGCACAGCCAAGTCCTAACATGTCAATCATTACCTAGCAGCAATGACAGAAGTGGGAGAAGGCCAATCCTCCCTTTTTTCCTTTTCCAGTCAGTAGCTATTTAAGAGCCCCACTAGCTGGTATGGAGAGAAAAATCTGAAGCTAATTAGCCGATTCCAAACTTCCTAGTAGTGGAAGAAGCCAAGTAATTACCCCAGAGCAGCAATACTTTTTATGCATCCTTTCTAACGTGCTTAGCCTTATTTAACGTGATGGAACAGAACACTGGCCTTCCTGATCGTGTCACTGCAGCTGGCAATGATTAACAGAGACATGCAACCCCATTACTGCTGAAGTCCTAAAACTACTCACAGGCCTCGGTGTTGAGCTATGGGGAAAACTGCAAGCAAATCAACACTTTGTATGCTTAATGTTACAGTAAAGCCCCCATTACACGCTATGCTGTGCTCTCCTGACAGCACCAGAATCTGGATCTGAGGGCCTAGCAGGTCCGCATATGTATTCTGACACCACACTTCTGAGCTTCTGATAAGCTTTTTGAGAAAAAGTGTATTTCACACCAAGATATAAAACCAAGATGAAACACAATGCGAGCACTTCAATGCCATTTCTTGGTACGCGCTTGTTACAGACTGGCTTTTCAGTTCCCTATCACACCAAGTTTCATTACTGCAGGCAGTCAGAGCTGGAAGTTATCTACCACACCAAGTTTCATTACTGCAGGCAGTCAGAGCTGGTATGAGGCCTATGGTTCAGTCACAGATTGCTTGCTCCAAGAGTGTCAAAATCCTACTAAGTTTAAGTATGCAGAATAAAGCAGATGTGCCAATAACCCCTCCACGACATTCCTGCTGGTAAAGTCAAGTGTCCAGAGCACGCTGGAAATACTACTCAGATCTGAGCACTGGTTTAAAGATTAAGAGTTCAGTTTTACTACCTGACAATATGCACTGTCAGCAGTTTTGCTGCTGAATTCCAGTCACAGGTTTAGAATAAGCCATCACCAAAAAAACAAACACCCCACCAAACTGACTTTGTGAGTGTCCCTGTTTGGTTTGATAGGTTTGAGCTACACTCACTATGCTCTAAATAAAGACCTATCATTGCAGCCTTGAGATTTAAGGTGTAGCTATAGCTCCTTCCAATAGAACACTGTACACCTGACTGCAGCAGGGCAAGGCTGTCCAGCAGATCATATAATGAACAGCGAGAGTCTTTTCTTGACTGTAACACAGATGGGTCCAAAATACCAGAAACGAGTTTGCAAAGCAGAACTTTGCAGATCAAGTGGGAAAACACATCACAGCATCTCTAAAAAAGCTGATCAGACGAGCCAGGTCATGTGCTAAAATAAGGAACCTTGAAATTCAGGTTCAAGAACTAATGCAAAAGAGCTGGAGGATCAGCATGTCTGGATGTCTGGAAACGTAAGCATGTTAATCCTGAAACACTACGTTCAGCATTTGTGTTAATGAAGAGTTTAGAATCACATCCTCGAGGCAGATGAAAAATGAAGTCGAGCATTACGCTACCAAGATGACTAAGAGGCAGAAGTTAAAGAATCTCACCACTGTCAAAGGCAGAGAAATGTACTTTGTTTGCCAATCAAGGATTAATTAAAGACAACTGAGATGTTCAATAAGCTCTACTGAACTTTTTACAGGGATATTCATTCAAGCAGTCATACGTACGGTCCTGAGAAGCATTCCCAATCCACCCTAATGCTGACCACGTTAGTGAGCTTTGGCTACCAGTTTACACAAGGCTACAGCAGTGATTGCTAACACATTTCCTACCCAAGGCTCTACATCAAGGGATGCATTGCAAATGGGCCACCTTGTCACTACAGAATCCTTTTCTAGGCACTGAGAGCACTCGCTTGACTAGTTAACTGAGTGTTAAGATCACATTCCCTCTTCCCCACAGAGCTCCAAGAACATCTTCGTTACACCGTAACTGAGAAAAATTCACACAAGCCGAGTCATATGTACAAAGGAATCGGGTCTGAAAACACTTAGCTAAGAATCACAGTAAGTTGCTTATTGGCTTTGATCAAGGCAAAAGCTTAAAACCGAAAACCACGCAGCTTTGATGCAAGTTTAACATACAGGTATGAAGAGTGCTGCACTGTAATTCCACAGTCAGAAGTGTGATGTCAGAATACCCACAGTATAAGATTACATAGAAAGTCACCAAGTTATATTATATTGCTTGTTACCTACCTGTATGCAGTCGGCAATGAGAATCTTGGAGCAAGCAGGAATACTACATCCGGGTCCTAATGTCCATTGCCATTTGTGGTACTACGTTCCTCACAGTTATGAACTGCAGAAATGCTGGCTAAGTGCAGTTATGTAGCAGGCCACTAGTTTTAAGTGTAAATTGCAGTCTCAGAAACTCCAGCAAAAGCTTGCTGCCACAATAAAGGGTTGCCAAGGAGAAGCCAAGAATTTTTCTACCACAAAAATACCACAAAATCTCAAAAGCAGTTTCAGGTTCTCATCAGCTGGATACATGATTAGTGTAACGTGTCTACACCATGAAGATAGGATTATTCTATATTCATTTGAGAAAGTGGGAAGATATGAAGATACCAGTTTCTACATGCTGCGGATTTTTAGATATCAAGTGTCAAAAAGGGCTCAAATTTTGTTAAAACAAAGCTACATTGCAACAGCCAATGTCCTCCAAGTCCAGTACAAAAATAGGTTATATGCAAGCCAGACCATCCAGGAACAGGTCTGACCAACCAAGCACTTTTCTTAATTGTTTTGATGATTCAATTATATCAATCTGATTTTCTGAAAAAAGTCCAAAACCTGATAGAAACAGATCAAAGGAACGTGACCTTCTCACCTCCCACGTTTAAATAACTTGATCACATTTTAGCATTGACTTGTTCGCCAGCTTTTAAGACTCTATCTTTAAAAGGTCTTGAAATGAAGTTGGCTATTTAATTGTAATGCCTGTTGAATACGTGCAACTCAAAGCAGAACTCATTGGAGAAATTCTGCTTGTGCAGCTACAACCAAGCCAGATTTAGCCAAGCTTTCAGATGTTTTGAAAACTGCCAAATCCTCTCTATAGATTTACTATAGTCAATGTTTTTGCAACTCATCTATACTAGCAACAATAGCTTACGTACAAAACAGGGTACCAAAAGACAACCTCTGTAAGGCATACAAGGTCATCAGCATCCTTCACTCTTCAGTTACAGAACTACAAAAGAACATACTTTAGGATATGCACCAGCATCTCTTTAATAAAGAATGACATGTCATCTGAAAAATAAACTGAACAAATTAATTTCACGTTTACGTTCAGAATTCCCCATCTCAGACACCTTCCGTTTTTTTGTGGGTGTCCCACGAACACCCTGCAGAAAACACAGGCATTATTTAGTACTACTTAAAGCAAATTGCGGTGGGACTGCTGTTGTTAAGCTCAATATCCAACACAAGTACTCCCAAATACCTGGTCTGCAGTGCAGGAACTGCCCAATTCAGAGTTTCCTGAGTAACAATTCATTGTCTTAGCACGTTATCAATCTCCAAACTTTTCTGGGAAGATAAAAAGCATTCACCAAACCAGCTGAGTCACTATTTGGTGCGCTGAACGTTCCAGTCAGTGTTACCTGTTATCAGTATATTTCACAACATGCTCCTTTTGTCATTTAAGGAGTATCAGCACTTACAGTGAGTACTTCACCAGCGATCATCTGCACTCTAAGATACTGCTAATCTGACACTCAAGTTTTAACCACAGAAAAAATTTAGCACAGAATTTAGAATGAGCCAATGCTTAGCACAAGTGGAGTGGAAAAGATCACTGTTAAGGTTGAAACTACTTACAGAACGCTCAGTAGTTGGGGAATTGCATGAAGGTACAGCCAAGTAAGTCTACCTACTTTGTGCCAAGCAGGTTAATATATCCTGCGTTAACACCAAGGCATTTTATGCTGGGAAGTCACGTTCCCAGCTTATCTGGTATATTACAATGTAATAATAAGCAAAGCAACTACCTTGAGTCCAGAATGCTTTGAAATTCTCCTGGGGGGAGTTAATGAAATTAACAGCGAGCTAACGAGAATTCAGCAGATCTACAAAACAGCCTTGAAGGGAATTTATTTGTACGGTGCAGTATTAACTCCAGATTTAGATACTGCTTTTGATGCATTACCTCTACACATCAATAATAACAATAACCATCGTGCAAGAATGCTCATTTCTCTGTATTTTACATACAGGCTTTTATGATTTATCCAGCAGCTACAAGATTCAGGACTAGTTCCTGCAGCCCCCATAATACAATTGAATTCTGAGCTATGCAGATTAGTCCACTCAGTTAGCACGAGGACATAAGCAAGTTACAAGTATGAATTAGCAGGTTCTCCCCTAATCACTTGAGCAGCACTTGTGGTTTGTTTGTTTTTTTGCCAAGCAGTTTCAGGCAGATATACAATACGGAGCAAGGCCAGATCCTGTAATCTCAAACAGCTTAAGAGCATATAAATATCTCATTAATAACCCGTAAGTTAGGAAGTCAGTCAATACAAGTCTTTCTATGGATTTATTTTAAAATAACCATTGCTAGTCTTCTGCTTAAAGTCTTTAGAAGGTTATCAAGCAGTAACTGCCAAGGTGGTAAGTGCAACCGTCCCACCACCCATCATCCATAGCTAAGATAAGAAACGCTTTACATGCTGCCTTACTTGCAGCGTAGCTTTCGTTACCATTATCTGACAGCATCTGCAAGATTTTGGTTTACTTTCTTGTTGCAGCACAACGTTCAAAAATCTGCACCTACTGGGCAGTTAAGCTATTTGTCCCAGTCTTAAGCTAGAGGCATTAAATGGGAAGAGATCTCAGCTCTTCACTACAGTTCCACACCCTGGGTCTAGCTGGATCTCTATGGCAAGACTCTCAGTTTACTGCTGAAGGTGTGGTATTTAGATTTAGCCTCTTAATTTAACCATGAATGGCAAGAAAAGTTACTACATTTAGTTTTCTATTTATTTGAAGCACAGTAAAAAAAAGTTGGTACACTTTGGGAATTCAGTGGCACAATGTACACTGCCATCAAGTTAGGGACGTTATACATCAAAAAAACAGCTAAACTTGTTTTGAAACACTGCATTACATAATTAAGTTGTACTTGCCCAAACAGACCACTTACAAATATTAGGTCAGTTAAGTTTCTAACATCCATAAAAACGTAGCTTTCTTACTAAAATGCAAGAATTAAAAAGTTGGTGTCTAAACAAGACAGACAAAACAAACTGGAATGAAACTACAGGTCACATCTAAAATCGGGGCTTTTTGTTTGGGCCTTCGTATTCTTCTCTCCCTCTACCATATCCTGTTGGTGTTCCAGGCCCCATTCCTCTAGGACCCTGGCCACCCACAGGCCCCGCACCTCCCTGCCCAAAGCGTTCAGGACGCTATTGGAACAGAATTAACAGTTCATTATATGTAGTTGATGTCCATGTGTGTTAAGTATATATTTTTAGAAGGTTCCGTAGTCAAGGTTCGTCGATACAATCACCATTGAGCCGATCCACAGGTACCGGGAACATAGAAAGGAAAAAAGGGTAATTTAAAAATTAGTTTATTGTAATACATGCCTTGAGGTATGTTCCCACTTGATGCATTCTCATACATCTGTTACAAAGAACAGATCCTCCCTGCAGTGCTAGAAATGTAAGCATTAGTGCAGATGTGAATTAACAACTTTTCACATTGAGCTCTAGCAATTTTCAACCAAGTTAATGCAAATAGCTTGCAAACTTCTCACCTTTAGTGCGATAAAAGCTTAGGTTACATCACTGTCATTTCCAAACAAGCCTAGCCAGAGAGAGCTTCTTCAGTTCACTCGAGTATGAGCTGACATTCATGAAATGTCACTGTAAACAGAATGCCTACTCACCAGTTAATGGCATGTGCTGCAATAGAGACCATGTGCTTTTCAAGATGGGGTTAAGACTACGGTCTGCTGACTAAACTGTAGAGGCCTTAGGCAGTAATCAAAACTGACAGTGAGCACTACTGGATTACAAGAAGAAAAAAAATATATATGTGAAAAAGCTCATGACCAGTGATTTACCTAACCAACGCAATTGCTCCATCAAAAGACTTGCTTTTATTCCATCCCACATACTCCGAAACTGCTGCTGTATATGCAATGTGTGTTCAGAGAACCACTACTTATTCCATTTCAGGTTAGAGCTATGCACAAAGGGCTGTGTGCATCCAGTCAATGTATCCCTTCCCACCCCACCTTCATCACAAGCTCTAGAAAAATTCACAACTTCAGTGCTGAAAGGCTTCACACCAAGATGTAAAAGCTAAGTTACCCTGCAATAAAGCAGAGACTTGAGATATTTTCTGCTAGTATTTCTTACTGCATGTACTTCATTCAGTTACTGTAACAGGAGTTGTGATCAGCAATCAATGTACAGAACTGCCAAAATTTGAACAAAAAGCTCCCAACACGTTTTCTGCTACCGAGTAACAGAACAATGGTGGGCTGTTTGTTACAAAAGGTACCTGCAACTGAAAACTCAGACCCACGCTTCTGAAAGTCAGTTTCAATCCTCCCAAGTAAGGTATGTCGAATGCTACCAAATCTTTTTCCTGCCTAACTCATGGCAGCTTAAATCTACCTCCTCTTCCTCATAAAGATGGCAGCCCAATAACTGTGACAGCACTGTGTGGCAGAGATCCCCCGTTCTAAGAAACTCAAGGCCATCTTACTGTCACACGTTTTCCAGCATTACACTCGTTCAGCATCCACCTGGACCGTGAATTTCAAGAGGAGAAAAATGTTCACAGCATTTACCACAGACTGCCTGACTATTTGCTGGAAGCTTAAGAACTGCCTAAATATATCAGTAGACTATAGATACATTAAGGCCACCAGCACTGCCTACTGAATTGTTGCTGCTCAGCAGAGTTATGGTTTCGAAGGCACAGTTCCCATAAAAACAGAAGATATTTCATAAGCTATTATGGTAGCTCACAAAGCCAGAGGCCTAAACCCACCCAAAAATCATTTAGTTCAGCTTGTGCAACACAGTACACCCTTTATGAGGAGGGTGAAAGCACGCTAGTATCACCACCTAAACCAACAGCTTTCCATTATATCCAGTAAGCATTTCTTTAACCTGTATCAGCATTGCTTCAGTGTGATAACACCAAGCAGGCTCAAAGCCCATTCACACATATAGTGTGCCAAAAAAAGGACAGCTTGGAAACATACCTCGGAGCACGAGATATGCAGCAGCTTTAATAAACTCTACCTACAGTCATCCCCAACAAAGAGAAAGCAACAAGAACAGGCTATCATTTCATTCCCTTGTGGATCAGGAACCACAAAATGGCTACAGTCAGACCATTGGAACATGCCTAAGACTTGGAAAAAAAAAAACACCAAAAACAGCATTTCTGCTTTTCTCTAGCAAACATCAGCATATAGAGTAAGTGATATGCTGTTCCCCATTATTTAAGTTAATCTGCTGCTTCAAGAGACATCAGCAGATTTCTCAATTAACAGCATATCTCTGACAGCGTGCATCAATTCTAACAAGGCTTGGAAGGGCCAAAATAAATGCAATGTTCAACTGCGGAAAGGAGAACAACGATCTCACTTCCCCATACACAATGTCACGTTACTCAACAACTACTATTGTTATTTTAATTCTGAAAATCGTCATATTCTCTAGAATTTATAAAAATCCTTCCAAGCCTAAACTGTGATGCAGAATTTCTCAAGTCCAATAAGGTCGGAGTTAATTGCAAATATGCTTAACAGCACATTTGAATTCAGTTACAAACAACTTCCAACTGCGTAAACTACCATAATGGTTAACTAAACTAGTACTACATAATGCCAAACTACTCTTCCATGTTAAACACCTGACAAGAAAGTCAGCAGTTAACAGTGAAATTTTACACAACCGAACACAGAACTTCATTTCCAACTGCAACTTTTCTCTTGTGCTAAACTAAAGCCATCACAGGATACGTTACCATGTCACTTCCCATCATAGAACCACTCATAGCTGCTTGGCCAACTCCTGGATTAGCTTCATAACCTATTCCGCCTCCACCTCCAAGAGGTGGAAATTTCTGGGCTGCAGAAGCATAAGGATCTAAGAAAGAGAAATATATAATCATATTCTGACAGTTTCTAAGGTAGCCACATAAAGCAAGCATTTAAAAATTCTTTACCTCCCATGTTCATTGTGGTGGCACCACCCATTCTCATGTCTCTCTCCCTCTGCGTAGAAGAAACAACTTTTAGCACAGAAGCTATCACTGAGGCCCAACCTCTCAGGAGACAAAGCACGTGCACAGCCAACTAACTACTACCACCTCAATTACACAAAGACACCGCCTCTAACCTCAGGGAAGCAAAACACAACCTCAACGACATGCAAGAATTGCGGCAATCTCTAACGTGGTAATCAATCCAGAAAACAGAGTGGTTGCACTTACGGGATCCATGTAACCCATTCTATTATAATTCTCTTCCCTCTGCCTTCTCATCTGTTCTTCCATCTCTCGCTGACGGATCATCATTTCCTCCTCCCGTCTGCGACGCTCCTCCTCCTGCCTGATCAACCCAAGGCAGATTATTAAACCACGGGAGTAACATAGCCAGACATAATATTAAACCACGGGAGTAACATACACCAGACATAACCCCATGCATGAGCAATTTCAGTTAATGATTACGCCTCAGAAAAAGAACACAATCAAGGAAAAAAAACTGCCATTCAATTTCCCCATCCACGAACTGAAGGAGCAATAGTTTTCATCAGTCAACCATTACAAAAACGCACAACTGAAAAGTCCTTTTAAAGGCAGACCAACCTGAGCTGAATTTCCTTGCGTTTCTGCATTTCTTGATTATGGAGTTCTTCCATACGTCTCAGCTCCTCCTGACGCCTCATAAGGTCTGCAGAAACCAAGTCTGTCAGCAGGAGCTCCACAAACTCAGATTTAAATTCAGATTTGAATGAGATTAACGTCGATTATACCATTGCAGACACCACACATCACTGTTCTTAATCATACTTTTACATAAGACTGAGAAAGGGTGCTTATTCAAGCCATTAATAAGTTATGCATCGAAGCCATCATTCAGAGCAGAAACAAGCATCTGGAGACAAAGAATTCGGAGCCCATTACCTTGACGCAAGAGGTTTGCCTGATGCTCATGATAAGCATCTTCCATCTCACTTTCAAGTTTGTCCTTGGCATCTTTCATGTTTTTTGCCACTTGTTCTCTCTGTTGTTTTTCCATTTCATCTAAAGATTTCCATCTCTGCGAATACTCAAACTCAAAACTGCCAGGCTGAGCAAAACGGGGAGGAGTTTCTCTTTCCCTGCAGAAAGGAAGATGCTCAGCCAGGCTGCACAAGCCTCAGAAATGAAGGTCAACAAACAATATCACCGGCACAACAGCCAAGTACTAGGAAACAACGGAAACCAGGAAGTGCTACCTCAACAATGCGATTAAAGCTTGCTATGACAGAATGAAAACTGCACAGCATTTTACAGATTTAAACAGCAGCTTTTAAGTGAATTCAAGAACAAACCGTCTCCTGCACTGTCACATCCAAGCCAATCTTTCTGCTTCTGGTTCTACCGCATGTTTATCCTGCAGCTCCCTCATTAGAACACTCTGCTGCAGGCAAATGCCAGATGCAAAAGCCAAAATAAGACAAACCTTTTGCCTTAACACAGACAGCAGCTGAAAGCCCCTGAGCACAGAGAGTATCCAGAGCTGGCTTACCCAGAGGACTGTGTTAAAGCAGAATAATATTGACTTTAAGCTAGTCTTCAAAACATCTCAGAGCTGACAGCTTACGCTGACAAAGCAGCTGAAGTCAGAAATCCAGTAATTAATGGGAAAAATAGAAAAGTTTAAGAACTTTTCGTATTATCAATGCTAAGTACTTTTAAGATCTCATGGAAAACACTATTAAACTGCAGTCTTTGCAGAAACATGGACATTAAGATGCTTGAAGTCTCTGATCAAAACAAGTATTTTCAAATACTTTCTCATGCAACACCCACAAGGCCTTTTCCATCCGCCCCCCTTCGCAGCATGAAAAGCACAGTTCTACAACAAATAGGCTTCTACATACAGACCCCAACCTAAAACTCATCCACCACCACTTCCCTCATGCACAGTGGTCTCCTTGTAAGGCAAGTCCATAAAATAAATCACGAAGCAAGCTGAGATTTTCCTTTGTTTCTCAAAGGAATAATTCTAACGCATTGATCTGCCAATGGGAACACCAACATAAGTTTCCCAGCACCACCACAAGTTATAACAGCAGACATCTGACTTCAGAGCTGTACATTTCCACATTTAGCCCCAAAATCTGTTATCAGGCTGATATTTATGCACTATTTGTGATACTAAAAGCCAGCTTCTGAAAAGCCACTCTGAGTCATTGATCATACAGTTATCTGCATACTCGTTATACCAAAAAGAGAGTGCCTACTTTTGATACATCGGGTTCTTCTGAGCAAGCTTTTCTGGAAGACCATCTTCATCATCCAGTTGCTCCAGTGGTTCCAAAATAACTGGCCTAGGAGTTCTAAATACAAAATACACACATGCTTTACATTTCTATATCGATCCCTGTTCTGATATAATAAAAGAAACTGATAGTTTTACTCCGCTTAGAGCTACAACTCCTGAGAAACAAAATACTTACGTTGTCAACAAGAACACTCCCTCAGTACACCGTTCATACGCTTTTCTGGCAGCTGGCTTTGATGCAAATTCAACAATGCCTTTTCCTGTCGATCTACCTCGATCATCTACAATCACAACAGCTCTTTCCACGGGACCGAACTGGGAAAAAGCCTCCTCCAGTAACTCGTTGGACACATAAGGCGAAAGGTTCCGCACTGACAGCGCGGCAGCGTGAGTTGCAAACCGAACCCGGAGCTGCCTGCCCCGCATTGGGGTGTCGTCCAGTTCTGCCTTGGCGATTTCTGCCAGAGCTCTGGATTCCTGGGGGAAGTTTAAGACCCAGTTTTAGGATATCGAATTAGAAACCGCTATTTGCGAGACTTTTAAAAGGAGACGGGCAGATGGTACGAATGCCTACCAACTTAATGAATCCAAAGCCTTTTCCTTTGTTGATAAAAACCTCTCCCGGCTCCCCGTATTTGGCAAACAAGCTTTTAAACTCTTCATCCGTTATATCGGCGGGCAAATTCCCAACAAACAAACGGCACCGCTGAGTGTAAGTCTTCTCCCCCGGCCTCCTCAGCAGTGAGAGGTTCGCCTTAAAGCCCTACGAAGAAGCAGAGCACATGGAACCATCACTTTGTATGGAGCTCCACACCTCAAAGCCGCGATCAGATCCGAGCTCTGCCGCCACACAGCTGCATCCACACCGCTCCCTCGCTCATCCCGGACCCCCGCCCCACGCTCCTCCCCTTAAGATGGCGACGGGAGCTCGCGGAGCGCCTTGCCCGGCCTCAGCCGCCGCCATCTTGTGGCTGGAAAAGGGGGAGGGGGCCGTGACTCACCTCGTCCGACAGCTTGTCTCCGCCGGCCGGGCCTTGCTGCGATGAGTGGCTTTGCTGTCCCTGGTGCAGTTGCCCGCGGCCCCTCGGTTCCCCTCCCGGCCCTCCGCGGTGGCCCGGCCCGCCCTTATGAGGCCCGCCCGGTCCTTGCTGCGGCCCGCCCGGCCCTTTGGGTCCGCCGCCGGGAGACTGTCCTTGTCCTTTCTTAGGGCCGCCGGCCGGGGTGGGGCTGGGGCTCGGTTTGGACTGCGGCTGCTGCTGCCCCCCGGGGCCTGAGGGAGCGGAGGAGGCCGCGGAGCCCTGGGCCTGCTGCTGTGGAGGCTGCCCCGCGGGCAGGGTGGACGGAGGAGGCGCCCCGGGGCCGGACTGGCTGCCGGCTGGACCCGCTGTAGTGGATGAGGATGAAGAGGACGAGGACGGCGGAGCGGAGCTCGACGCTGGAGGTTTCGGCTGGTCGGATTTCGGGCCTCCTCCCGTTGGGCCGCCGGGGCCTTGCGGGCCGCCCCCCATAGGGCCGCGGTTCTGGCCCATCCCCATACCGGGCGGCGGAGAGCGGAAATCGTGGTTGGGGCCGCCGCGGCCGCCGCCGCCTCCACGGCGATGGAAGCCACCTCCACGGCTACGGATCCGATCCCGAGACATGGTGCTGCTGGGGATGGCGGACAAGGAGCGCTGAGCCGGCCGCCGTTCTGCTCCTCACAGCCCGCTGCTCAAAATGGCGGCGAGCTAAAGGGCCTCACCGCCGCCTTTGTCCGTCCCTAATATACCTTCCCCGCCCCCGGAAACCGCCCCCTCCTCCCCGCTAACCAACCACATGCCGCGGCGATGAAAACTGACAGGTGAAGCGACCAATGGGGCGCCCCTATTCCGTAAACTCTTTGATCCTATTGGTGACCAGCCTGCCCCCTGCCGATTGGCTCATTTGACCGCCAACATCGGGACAGGATGAGCCGTTAAGGTGCTGTGCGCTGATTGGACAGTTTGAGCGGCGGGAGGTCAGTTCATGTTTCTATTGGCTGCTGGGAGAGTCAGTCGGGTGAGGCCTACACAGCGGGTGTAGGCGCACCACAAGATGGGGACAGCTCGGTTCGGTTCGGTTCTAAAGCAGAACACGACACACTAAAGATAGATAATCAAATAAGCTGTAAAACTCAGTGTTATAAGGCAGAGTGTTCCGTGTTCTGAGTGAGAAAACAGCCCCATCATAGCTCCCAGCCGTTCAGTGGGGCTGGTTGCAGTGGTGGTGTGTGGAGATGCATTCAATGTTCTAACATTAAAACTAAGTGATATCTTTAATGAGGGCTTTAACCCATCAAGGCTCACATTGACGTTAATGAGGGCTCACACTAACGTTACATGTTCGGTTCCAGGTCGAATGAACCAAACTGTAAGTGAAGCCCAAGGGAAAGCCACGTGTTCACTTTATTTGGGCAGAAAATGTGAAATTGCAGTGATAAAATATCATCAGTCTCATAATATCTGTGATCTGCCAAAGGCAGACCTCGTTGCCTAACAACATGGATTTCCCTTTGGCTTTAATAGGTTCGCCATAGACCCACATTGTCCCCATGTTAGCATGTATGACTGCAGCCACCTTCACCCGCAGCACAACGAAGGCCCCGTTGTTTTAAAGAACATTTAAAGTTCTGCTTTAAAATGGATCCTCCCTGCAGCCAGCAGTGAGTGCTTCCACCACGAGGTGTCTCAGAGGTTAAAGCACTGGAACAGGAAACTTGGACTGGCTCTTACAAACAGCTGCAGTGGCCTCCTTGCAAGACTTGATTCATTCCAAACGCTTCAAAAACTATTGAGTATAAGAGCTGTTTTCAGCTTTGTTGCATCTTAAGTACAAGGGAACTATACTTTAGGGAGCCATTAATCTATCACTTTCTGAAAGGAAGAGTTTAACTGTGGTCTCAGACCTGAATAAAGCTGGACGACTTATTTGAAATACACAAAATAGCTTTGAACTTCCATGTGTCCAGTAGAATATGAGTATCTGTATTTGTAACACTGTAATTGCAATAGGAGTATTGAAATCAAAGCCACATGAATGTAGCTATGAGGATTTGATATCAACACGACCTCTGCTAGCAACCCCCTGGTTTTGTAAATATTCACACTGGGAAGCTTGCTGTTCTAATACGAAAACAAACGCTGAGGAGGAAACCTTCATACCTCCCCCACATTGTGTCTGAGACTGGAAACCCAGAACAACCAAAGTCATCCATAGCTAAAGACAGACAAACACCTGCAGAAAGCAGGCGAACATCGAGGTCTGAAGTTATTAATGCCTCAGTAGCCAACAAGCTAAGGGGAATCTTCAGCTAAGAAAGGCTGTCTGCACAAACTCTAGTGTCACAGAACTAAAGATGCTCAGCTATTAAATAACCAGGAAGCAAAAGGCAGGAGCAGATAGAGTGCTTATAGCAGCCAGGCACTCTGAAATGCAGGCTGGTGGCCTTACCCTGCTGCAGGCTCTGCTAGTCAAGCCTGTAGTGCTTTGTGATCAACCTGTCTGGAACAGCAGGGATTTCTGTACAACGGCTTCATTTATTCCAGCACTCAACAGTTTCATGAATAGCAGCGTCACCTTTAAAGAATAAAAGAGGAAGTAAAATGCCTACAGCAACATCTGGTACATAAAGCTGAGAAACGATGAAAGCAGTGGCAAATAGCTGCAGCGGCTCCTGAGCTGCACAGAACTCCCAGCAGCTTTCCTGTGGTGCTTGATGGGAGTTCTCCTCTCCCTCCCTCTTCTACTGTTTTCTCTCCCTGCTTGAGCACTGATTATATCTCCTTTCCGAAAGGTTTTTTCCTGTACGCTATGACAAATATGCCTGGAGGCCATTTTTAAAGCCAGATGACTGTAAGTAATGCAGGGCCAGATAAGAGATATGGTGATAGGAAAGCAAATGCAGAGAATGACTGCAGGGAAGGAGGAGTTGATTGTTTTTGCACAGTAACACTGTGATTTCTTTGGATATAATCGTGATTTATTGTCAAATAAATGAAAGCTGAATCAGGTTCAAGAGTCTACAGAAAAGGCAATATAGTGTCTGCAGGGAAATCTTCTGCCTGATCCAAATAAACACCTAAAGTTCACAGTTCTGATGGAGACTGTTCTCTCCACCTGAAAAGATCAGGATTTCCCCTCCTTAATTTTTTGAATTAATTTAAATTCCTGAAATATCTTAAGTAACAGAAGTTCTGAGACCTCTATCAAAATCTGAACTAGAATCAGACACATACATTTGGCCCTCTGTGAAACAGTCAGAGCACCACGAGAAAATGGAATAGGAAACTTCCCTTCCTTTCCCTTTCTTCTCATCTTTTACCTTTCACTGTTCTCTCCATCTTTCCTCCCACCATGGACAACACAGCTGGTGTGGGAGGTCATAGGAGCATCTCTTTTTGGATCTGACTTTTGGATGGCATACACTACAGAGCTGCACTGTGACGATGACTGAAAACCATTCCCTTTCTATTTACAACCAGATTCACTTAGCAGGCTTGAGAACTGAAATATTTGGTCTGCAAAAGCAAAGATCTGTATTATATAGACTTAAAAAGAAGATGCAGAACAGATTGATAATTACTGTAATTGGAATAAGAGCATGATTGCACTGAACTGGTCCAAGTTTCATTCATACACACCCACAAATCCATTCAAATAGAAGGCAACTTCATAATTAATACTGCATCATTCCCATTACCAAATAAAAGTCACTATTAATTATTGATGGTTCTTGTATTTCCGCAGAGCTGCTTACACTTTTTCACCCTCCAGTTCACTGAGTGCAGCACGGACAAATCAAATCCCTCAGAGATGTGTAAGAGAATACTCCATTCTCCTCCTGCACGCAGGAAGACTCTGCCACTGCATGTTCTTATCAATCAAAATACAGAGGGGCATTTGTTTGCACAAGCAGAGCTAGAATATTCTCTTTAGAGTTCAGCTTCCTCCTTTCATCCCACCCACCATCAGACACTTCCCGACATTTCTCCTGCAGGCAGAGTAAGGCAACTGCTTGTTTTTTTCTCCCTTTAGCAACGGCTGTTCCTCCAGTAATCTGTGGGTGGTGGGGGAAGGGGATGTTATCTCCACAGTAAACACAGCCAAGCAAAGCAAGTCTGGGATGTGAGGAGGAGTTTCAGGATGAAAATAGGCCTTTGCCACCCCTCCTGCGTTTGTGTATCTGTGACTAAGCAAGCTGAATGTGTTGCTTTTTCAAACTTGGCTTCTCTCTTACCTCGATCTTGTCGATTCCAAACCTCCTGGTGGCCTTTGTTCTCACACCTTGGGGTTCTTGACATCACCATGTGCTGCAGGACAAACCTAGAACCCTACCCCCCCACTCTGCAGTGGGCCCAACGTACCATGGTGCAACTCCAAGGCCTCCTTCCCTTCAAGTCTCATATTCCCTCAGCTCTCCAAGCTCTTCTTCCTCAGTCTTCTAGACACTGCAGTCCCTGCTCTCATATCTTCCTGTCTCACAGTCTCAGTGCTGTGCTCAAACAAACAGCTGCTACATTGGAAGTCAGGATGATACAACTTTGCCAACATCAGACTCCCATACTCTTATTGCACGTTCTACATTGGTCTTTTGAGTCTATCCATTGGCCCAAACGTGGGTACAATAGATGTAACAGCCCTTTACAAAGCCTGTCCTATTAGGATGCTCGCTGAGCTCACTGAAAAGGAATCCAGATTATTCACTTAACTTGTGCACAGCCAAAACCACGCAGCAGTGATCCCAGCACCTACAACTCACCTAATAGAACCTGTGCTCAAATGGAGGCAGGAGTGTCTGGATCTCAATATGTAGAGCTGGCTGGTTTTCTGGGAGATCTCTATTCAGCTCTACATGCCCGTGGGTACGTGCAAAGATTATTCATCCAGTTCATTGAACTGCAGCCTGCATGTGAAAGGCGTTCCGTGGTTTCTTTTTTAAATGTCACTGTTTTAAAGACAAATAGTCTCATGCAGAATCGTACAGCAGATTATAATACGGGCACTGCAGGGGTAAATTAAAGAGCAATTCAAACATAATACTCCATGGAAAAATCTTATCTTTTCCCTGCTTTATCAAGGCATTTATCTAGGTCTGTTCTATACCAACCATCACCACATCATCTGCATATTTTACAGAGTCTTTTCTAGCCATGTTAATACATACACAGTTCGTTTAGAGTCAAAATAATGTCAGGTCTGAACAAGCTGGAAAACATGCCTGACTACTTCACATGCCCTACCTATAATATCCTTTGTCATAAAGAATCCTAAATTCTTTAAGAACTTTAACCAAAAAAATACATATCAATTAGAGATACTTCATATTTCAGGATGAGAAACACATTATTATTGTATTACTAATTATTATGGTTAAACATTAAAATATTACATTCATTAACTATGTTGCTGTCATTGGAAGGCATCTGCTTCTGAGATGAATCCCAATATGATCCAGCATTTCAGGCCAGATGAAGACCAGCATTTGCTAAAGATTCATTTCAATGACTGCTGAAATGCAGCTGCTGCTCAATACCACCCCTTCATTGTGCAAATCTGATGAACCCAGGCAGTGGAGATTTCTCTATCAGACCAAGTTTTAATAAGCTTTTAGATTATTTAAATTGTTAGGAGATAGGAACACACTGTTCTTACCAGTCACTTGTAGGACTTCATTGCAGCCTTTCAATACCTGAAGGGAACTTACTCCTAGGAGGGGATTAAACTCTTCGAAAGGGCTGACAATAGCAGGAAAAGGGGAAATTGATGTAAGTTAAAAGAGGGAAGATTTAGGTTGGATGTTAGAGGGAAGTTCTTCACTAGGAGAGTGGTCAGGCCCTGGAACAGGCTGCCCAGGGAGGTTGTGGATGCCCCGTCCTTGGAGGTGTTCAAGGGCAGGTTGGACGGGGCCATGGGCAACCTGATCTATGGGGTCTCTATGGGGATCTATGTGGTCTATGGGGTCTCTATGGGGATCTATGGGGTCTCCTGGGCAACATGATCTAGTAAATGTGTATGTTTGGTGGCCCTGCTTGGCAGGGGGGTTGGAACTACATGATCCTTGAGTTCCCTTCCAACCCGGGTCATTCTGTGATTCTGTAATGAAGTGGTGATAACACTCACCTCTTGTACAGCCCTGGATCCATCGCCATGGATCAGTCTAGACACAGCACCAGGCAAAGTCTGACATGGTGTGAGACAAAGAACGAGGCAAAGCTTGAGGTGATATGAGGTGATATGAGGTGATATGAGGTGATATGAGGTGATATGAGGTGATATGAGGTGATATGAGGTGTGAGGTGAGGCCTTCAGCATCCACCGCCATGATGCAGATGGCCTAGCAGCTACGCCACGCCATCACGGGCCTCGTGACCGCCATGAAGCAGGTCAAAGTCAACCTTAAATTGACATAACCCAAGTCAAGCTTTCCATCTCCATCCCTACACCTCCCTGGAGGTGCCCATATAGAACCCATAGAGGACCCATAGAGGACCCATAGAGGACCCCTATCCCCTGCCCCCCTGAGGGAGCCATAGAGCCAGGCCTTGAGGAGACCTCACCGCGCATGCGCAAGGAGGAGCTGGGAGGCGGAGCCGGGAAGTGATGCGCAGGCGCTCGGCGCATGCGCGCTACGACCCCGCGCTGGGCTTGTCGTTGCAGCTTTAAGAGGGATCGCGGCCTGGAGGGTACGACCCCCCCCCACCGCCCTGAGGAGCTGCCGGGCCCCCCGATACCCCTCCTGCAACGGGACAGCTCGGGGCCGGCCCCGGAACCCCCCGATCCTTCCCCGATCTCCCCTCGAGAAGAGAAAAGGAGGTTGAAAAGGAGTGACCCCCGGCCCCGCGCCCCGGGCTGGGACAGCTGAGGTGTGGGGGGGGGGGGCGCAACATGGCGGAGGCCAAGGAGGAGGGGCCCGGCCCCTGCAATAGGGTGAGTGGGGGGCGACAGGGGAGGTCAGAGGGGAGGGGTCAGGGGGGCGGGGCGGAGGGATGAGAACACCGGGCACCGCCGCTGTCCAGCGCTATGGGGTGGGATGGATGGATGCATCGAGGGTGGGACATGGGGCTGGGGGCTGCACTCAGGACCTTGGGAGGGCCACGAAGATGATGAGGGGGCTGGAGCAGCTCCACTATGAGGACAGGGTGAGGGAGTTGGGTTTGTTCAGCCTGGAGAAGAGAAGGTTGTGGGGTGACCTCATTGCAGCCTTTCAATACCTGAAGGGAACTTACTCTTCCCTTAAACTCTTGGAAAGGGCTGACAATAGCAGGACACGTGGAAATGGTTTTAAGTTAAAGGAGGGAAGATTTAGGTTGGATGTAAGGGGGAAGTTCTTCACTAGGAGAGTGGTCAGGCCCTGGAACAGGCTGCACAGGGAGGTTGTGGATGCCCCGTCCTTGGAGGTGTTCAAGACCAGGTTGGACGGGGCCATGGGCAACCTGATCTAGTAAAGGTGTATGTTTGGTGGCCCTGCTAGGCAGGGGGGTTGGAACTACATGATCCTTGAGGTCCCTTCCAACCTGGGTCATACTGTGATTCTGTGGGTGCTGCTCACCCCGTGCTTTGCTCCTGTTTTGTCCTTGTTGAGAGCATCTCAGCATTGTTTGGGCAGCGTGACATGGATGGGATGATTAACTTCGAGCTAATGGGGGGGTGCTGTTGGTGCCATCCAGCTGTCTGACCTCTTCTTGTTCCAAACGCAATGTTCTTGTTGCTCTTCTTCAGTTGATTTCAGTTGGCTGTGTGGAAGTGTAGGGAGGCATCAAGATGGCAGCTCCATTGCAGGTGGTTCCCAAAGCCATCAGCACTGCCAGTCCAAAGGCTTGGTCCTCTGTTCTCACAGTCTGTAAGTACACATGGATCTGATTGAAGAACAGCTAAATGTTCTTGCTCATGTCTTGCAGCCTGTGTAGAAACTGAGGATGGATAACTTTTGAGCGGTGCTCAACGTAGTCTTGCAACAAGTGAAGTCTTCTTTGTCATTTCTCATTGAAAGCTTTGAGATAGAAATAAGGTTGTTGCTGCTAATTTGAATCTATACGGAGCAGTCCATAGGCCGCTAAATGTCTCTGAGCTGTCGCGTTCCTTATTTCCAACGATGAAGAACTTTTCCCATTCTCTAACCTAGGAAAAGGGAAGAACATCAACTAGTTTTCCATCCCTGTATGCGAGAAGAGTTTTGTTTTCTGAATTTATTGCCGAGAACACAAAATTTGCATTGAAACTCATTGTTGCCAAACCGAGCAGTTGACCTTCCAGGGTGTAACTAGAGCAGCTGCACAGATGTTTGGCTACTCTGCAGCTATGGGAATGAACTTTAGCACTGTTTTGTCTTAAAGACATGGCTTTCACCATGTTCTTGCTTACAAGCAGAGTCAAAGAATCTTGTGGGGTTGCTCACGGGTCTCACACATCTCTGGAGGATCAAGATATTGTCTGTCTGCAAGATGTTCAAAGAGAAGTTGCTGGATGGAGGACGGTAACTTAAGAAGCATTAAATAAAACTTCATTTCAAGTTAACAGACATAAAGAAGAACTTTCAGACCACGATGACAGTCAAGAGTTGGAACTGGTTGCTCACAGAGGTTATGTGGTGTCTGTCCTGGGATTGCCATTGCCATTACTTTGGTATGCTCAATTTATCTGACAAGTTACCCAGTATTGCCCAGTGGAAAAAAGAAGCTTAGTTCCTCCTTCTTCATAGGAGTGTCATCTGTCAGCTAAGATAAAGCCAAAAATTATCATAAATTTAGTATTATTTTCATTGGTCTCAAGAAAAACTGTTTTTGTGTTGGTTGAGTAATCAACTATTGGTAGTAAGTCTGGAAGTTTCCATCAATTATTGCTCCATATGTCTTTCCACATTATGGAAAACTTCTATGTGGCGTTTTTTGGCAGAATTGTGGAAGTTCTTATGGCTAAATCTATCCAGAATTAGAACTGATGTATTTTCTAATGAAAATATATCAACGTATCCAACTTTTCATGCTTACTAATATCGGGATTAGCATAACAGACACTTGTATTTTCTTTATTTAGTTAAAATATTTCTGGCACTTCAGCTTGAATTTGTAGGTATCGTTGCTGCGTTGAGCAGTTCACATTATGAATAGAGGGATAATTTATTTACAATACTCAATCAACCCATTGAGCTGGACAGAACGGTTTGAGGTGTGCAATACCAGTGCTGATATTGGATGCTTGTTCTCTTGGGAATTAGTTTGGTGTGGACACCTGGGTGTCAACATCAGACAAACAGCTGTTTGCACACGTTTAAATTTTTCATGGGTTTATTTAAAAATTGAAGATCATCTCCTTTGGAAAGTTTAATTTCTAGGTTTTCCATCAGTGAGTGCCTCTGTTCGGATGGTTTCCGCCATCTGTTTTATAACGGTGTACAACTGCTTAAATAGATAAGCATTGAATTTTGAGAGTTGTTTGAAGTTCTAGAAGAGTTTCCATGTAGATTATTGTTGTCTTGATAATGCTTACATTGAAAGATGCGTTTAGAATCTCAATTAATGCAGTTGCTTACAGCCTGGTTCTTGGTTCTTGGGCTTCTACTGCCTGTGGTCAGAAAGCTCCAGTGTGGCCCAGAAGGTTGTACCAGAGAGCAGGAGCAAGATTAAAGCATTCTGGATGCTCTGGACTAACGAATAATGCTAAGGTATAGCAGTCTACTGTGCAGCCTGTGCCTTTATGGGCTGTATTGTAGTGTACATGATAAATAAGGACAGGTGGATGTGATGGGGTTCTGGAGGAATGTCTTCATTTCCATTGTAAAGAGAGAAAAGCCAAATCTCTTGCCTAATAAACTAATATTTAATTGACTGCATTTAGGTGAGAAGAACCTGATGCTGAATTAGTGCACCTGGACAGAGTTGTTCCTATAGGAGTCATTTTTAGTAATAATAATAGTAATAAAATAGTAATAATAATAGTAATAATTCCTTATTACTATTTCTTTACTAACTTCTTCCTGCTGTTCCTTTTATTTTGGTCTTGATATGTATTCAATCCATCTGAAAGTGGAATTAATTCTATCAGTGAAATTATTTCAGCTTTATTCTGAATGGTGTTATGTGCTCAAGAGGGCTTTTATGAATTAAAACTTAGTTGAAGATAAGAGAACAGTAGAAGTCAACCAGGGCAACAGTGGCAAATGTGATAGGGGAAAAAGAAACAGCTCTCCAGCTTCCAGCCCCAGTTGTTGGCACTGAATGATTAGGAGAAGGGAAAGACTTGGAGGTACCTAATGGTAGTTGAAATGATTCACCAGTGTGGGGCTATTAACATATAAACCATTGTGTGAAGGAGGGCTGATAGTCCCTGCTGTGTTTATCAACAAGCAGAAGGTGCTACATGTGAACGTTCTCCTTGTTTGCATGCAGTGCCATCTTGTTGGCTTCTGATTTGAGCATAGATCATCATAAAAAGCAGATGACTTTGGTTTTCAACACGTGTCACTTTCTTTACATACACTTAACATGGTTAGTTATCCATTGAGGGAGATGCTGAGCAGAAGGGTTGTTGTATGGGTCCTCCCACCCTCGGCTGTTGTTTCTCAGTGGTACCATAAGTTCTACCTTCCCTTAAAGATGTGGTGATTGCATTCAGTTAATGAGATACCTCCTAGGTTAAACATAGTTGCAGGAATTGCATGCTTTGCAGGATATCATCATCCAAATGAGCTGTGTTGTTGGAAGATGTGGCCAGAATGGTGAAGTATATGCTTGTAATCTGGGCATCTCCCAATGCACCGTAAGGTCCCAGCAGCTCCCAGCAGCTCGCATCAGGTTGGTGCCTGGGTTATGGGAGCAGTCGTTCAGCACAGGCTTTGTTTGGAGCCGGAACATGAATATTCAGAAATCTCAGGAATCTCAGACAAATCTGGGGGCAGAAGGGAACGATTCGAGGCTGTGTGTCCCGGTGGATCGTTCTAAAAAGGGAGAGAAGAAATGCCAGCAGCACGTGCCCAGCTCAGATTGTCGGAAACTTCCACTTAAGAAGGATACAAAGTAAAACTGAACTTGAACAGGAAGGTGGGTCCATGAGATACCAGCAATGCCTGCCTTTGTCCTTTCCCTATATAGGTGTTCGGGTTTTTTTAATGCATCGTGGCATCCATCTCATTACTTTCAGACTAAAACCATAGAAGTTATTAAAAACAACCTTTCACCCTGCTGAGAAACCCGCTTTGCTCAGCTCCACCTCCAGTTCTCCCTTCCCCAAGGCACACTCGGAGCATAGCACGACTGTCAGCTCAGCATCCCTGCTGCTGTTACATGGGAAAGGTCAGGGGATGCTTCCTAGGCACCTGGTTCCTGAATGGCAGCAAGGATTGGAGTCACTTGGGACAAAAAAACTCCATCTTCCTTAGCAGAATGCTGAAGCGAGGGGGTGTGCTGTGGTGTGTAGGTGCAGGGAAGCTGTGCAGACAAATTGAGGGATCTCTGCCTATTTTTAGTTGGAGTTTTCTTAACATCTGCTTCCTACCCACAGTTGGCTGCTTGGCGATGCAGTACAACCTAGGATCACACTTCAGAAGGATGCGAGCCTGTGTGTGTTGAGTTGCTCTGGGTTTTGGGGTTAAAGACATGATTTTGCATACAAAGCAAGGGTGTAGCCATAGGCTGCTTCTCTTTTCTTATCACACACTAAAAATCCACTGATTCTTATATCTATGGATACTCTGCCAACCTGGACTGCTGTTAAAGTATGGCATAGGTTCTTAGTCATTGCAAATGATCATATATGGAATGGTAAGCAGTGTCCTGCCACCCGCTCGAAGCAATGGAGGGGCTAATCCTGACACCAGCGTGCCATTAAAAAGATGCAGTGACATAACGTGGGTTGTTTGGTGTTTTTTTTTTTAATTTATTTTTAAATATATTTATAAAAGCAGCGCTTTATCTAGCTGTGAGGAATAGTTAAATCACATTGCTTCCGGGAATACCGAATTGTTTTGTCATTATTTCTTGTATTATTTATTGCCACCTCACCAGGCAGTGCATTGCTTTGTGCACAGTGCTAGCTAATGAGGCAGAGTCACTAAGGAGGATATATTTTAAAACATTTAATTTTACTTCTATCATGTATTAACAATCCTGTGTAAGCTCTTAGGGAATGCTCCCTACCTTAAAAGCACTAAGTGTCATTAAGTTCCTCCCTGGCAGAATACTTGCTAAAGTGATTAAATGAAAGTGTTTCAAGGTGTGATTGTCCTGAGTTTTGCTTTGAAACTGGAAGTGAGTTTTGAGGGCTCTGCTGGGTTCATTCAGTTGCTATCAAATCCCATTATTTCCTTAAGGACCAAAGTGTGAGTACGGCCTACCAGAAAGGCTGCACTTCAGGCATATTGTCAACTTTAAGGTCTGTCAGAAAAGGCTCAATGAAAACAGGGGTTTTGTGAAGCACTCAGAAGCATCCTCTGGTTCTTTGTCCACTGTGTTCCTTCCGACTCATTATCTCATTATTAGGAATGTTGACATTCCCATCTCCACCTTCTCAAGCTGGCAGCGCTGATTCTGAATTTGTTGTGTAATTCTTTTCTATATGCTTCTGAACTTGTTGTAATTGTGACTTCTCAGCAGTGTGAGAGCTTTAAATAGAGCTCTGCTTGGGGCAAGAAAGGAAGGAGGACGATCTGTGATTCTTCATGTTGGTTTGGCTTTTGATTGGATGCGTTCTAGAAAAATACTTCCAGATTGACCAAGATAATGATGTAGTGCTTTCCTTTTTACAGTTTGAAGATAAATCTGATGCAGTATTTGATATTACAGAAAAATGTAAGTATTTTGATTTATTTACATAAGCCATAGCTCAACGAGCCAGTTCTTAGAAGTACCACTGCTGATAATAAAAGCTATCTTGCCCTTCTCCTAACCCCTGCTGCTTGTTCCCTCCCCACACTTCCTTCTGCACAAATGGTACAAGTGATAGGAATTAATGTCTTTTCTTTCTTCGGTTGGTTTTTCTCAGATCAGCTTCTGTTTCACTGTGTGGTGAGTGGGACAGAACTGTTTCTTTGTCAGCAGTGTTTGATCAGTAATGTTGGTCCAAGAAGGCTTAAAGGGTTCGGGGAATTGCAACATTACATGGATTAGCAAAGGACCCTTTTACTCACATTTGTTACACGCAAAGCCGGGAGATGTTCTAACTGTTTATAATATTCTTTTCCCTAGGTAGTGAAATCCTGGATGCAGAAATGTCTGAGGACACTGTCCACAACTTACCAACTGCCCTTGACAGCGTAACTTATGAAATACAGAATCAAGCAGGATCTGAAAACTCACTGCTGGATGATGAAGATGATGATGATTATTTTCTGAACTCTGGGGATCTGGCAAGCATACCTGTCGTTGGGAGTGACAACGAAGATGATCCAAATTTCACTCCTAAAGAAACTCTCCCTTCTGAAGACCATCTGGAAGAGGGCAAGAGGGTTACAGAACACGAGCTGGACAGTGAAAAAGATATTCAGATCGAAAATGCAATCCAGAAGGATCTCGCTTCACCTTTTGAGCAGGGTCCTGTATTTAAATCAATTCGAAAAGATTTTAGCATAACAAGAGATAATGGCAAAGAGACTTTTTCAACAAAGGACAAGAATAGAGAAGGAAATCTTCAAGAACATGAAAAACGGTTGGAAAAAATCCCTAAAGATACGGATTCTAGGTTGAAAAGCAGTTTTCTTGACAAAGCAGGTAACTGTTGACATCGTAGACCTGGCTACCCAGCAAGGAGGAAGGAAGAGCTAGATGGAAATTAGCTATAGGAATAGTTAAAAGCATCATCTCGCCGAAGATAATATGCAGTACTATATGGAGGGAAACATTTTATCCAGAACCCCAAAATACAACAAACTGTGTTAGGAGTAGGATGTGCAAAAGGGCCTGGTAGCATTAGGGGGTGTCTCATCAACCACAGTTTGTTCTGAAACCTCATCATATCCCTTGTTGTTGTGTAAACCAAACTGGGTGACACATGAAACTTCCTTTTGGTTTTCTGTCATTTAGCCCCTGGACCTCCTTTAAGGAATAGATGATGACATTTAGGTTTTGGCCAGGAAAGGCTTTTTTTGTCCAAAGTGCCAATTCTTCATTATTGCCTGTGCTTAAAACAGCATGCTTTTTGTAGTAACATCATAGGAAGGCTTGCTAGAATTATTAGTGCCTGCAGGAAGTCAGCCAGGGAGTAACTTGAGATCTGCTTTTCCTAAGAGACTGCTCTCCTTTTGCTTCTGGTACTTGCATCTTGGACTTTGTCCAGCAACATGGAGAGAACCAAAGATGCCTGTAATGCATTTCTCATGTGAGGGAGCCTAAAAGCCACCAGTAGTCTTGCTGCCCACACACCTGGTTTCCATTTCCCACGCTCTGAAAATTACAGTAGAACAGTGAATGAGAGTGTTAAGAATAACCAGGGTGGAATGTGCAGTTTAATTTCATTCAGAAGATTGTACAGAATGAGGGCTGGCCAACAAGTGAGATCCTCTGTCTGCTTGTTGAGACTCATAGCTTACATTTCTGGTGTTTAAAATATGCATATATAGCAACAGCATCTTAAAATCAGTGCTTTCAGGTTCCACAAATGATAGAAAACAATACCATTTATATATATATATTTACTTATACATATATGTCTAAGTTAAAGATATCTTTTTACTCTTGCATCAAATAACCAGGCAAATCCAGTACTTTCAAAAAGACATATTGCTAAAAACCTGCTGTCTCCTGAGAAAAGGGGAAGAGGCAAAAGACAAACAATGATAAAGATGAACGTTGTTGCTCTGAAAATTATTTTCTGGATTAAAAGTAGAAACGTGGCAGAATTTGGAATTCAACAGAGTGTAGAAGGCTCAGAATGAACAATTCTGCCTCAGAATTATACAGATGTTTTGCTGGTATAAGAAAACAGTGGCTCAGAAGACTAATGAAAATATCATTTCCTTTAAGGATTGCCATCTAATTTACAGGGAAGAGCGGGGGGTATTTCAGTGCTTCTGAGCTGCTGTCAGGCTGTGGGGCTGGGGATCATTATGAGACTAGGTAGTTTTTAAGGAAATGCATTGGAATCTGTATTCATTTCTATTTAATGTGTATGTTTTCCTCAGTTCATAATCAAGTAGAAGAAACATTACGGACGCAGTTAGCGCCACAAACTCCAGAAACTAACTTCAGGGTAAGCTATAGATCTTTCAAACACTTTTGCAAGTGCAGCAATATACTGGAATAATTCCAAGTACTTATGTTATATTTGAGTGTAAATTTGAGTATCAAGAAAAGTGATCTTCTGACTCACAGACGTCTTTGGTACTTAAAGAATCTGCGTATAATTTTGTAAAATTTTGCTGACCCTCTCTTTGAATTGAGGATTTTTTTGATAGCCACTTTCATGTCCAGCACGGTCTGACTTTTGACGGGTGAGTTGATTCCAGACCTGGACGCATCCATCTGACCTGTTGCCTTTTTTCCAAATGAAACAGGGAACATCTGTATCAACAGGAGACACTGCCTAACCAACCAAGTGCCCTTACTGACAACCATCTTAGAGAGCTGGGTGGCTTCTGCTTTGCCCAGAGAAGTGTAAAGGATTGGGGGTGGGATGACAGAGGGTGCTGCAGGGAGGTAGAGGCAGCGGCCGTTGCCCTTCGTTTCTCCCACCTTCCAGTGGCAGGACCCATTCCTCTTGGTCTGCAACAGAAACTCCCCTTGGCATCAGCCCAGCTCCTCTTGGCAGATGCAGGAGGGTGAATTCTTTTTCATATTATTGTTTCAGGAGTCTAGCTACCTATTTTCTAGTAAGGAATCTATTGGACAAGAGCTGGGGAATTCCTTTGCACCAAATATTAGAATTAAGGAGGAGCCTTTGGATGACGAATATGATAAAGCTATGGCCCCACAGCAGGGACTATTAGACAAAATTAAAGATGAACCTGATAATTCTGAGGTAAGTTTCCCATTGCATTTCTCATTTTGGTCTGACAACTGACCGCATAAGCTGGACATAAGTTCAGCATTTTATTTGGTTTGTTGACCGAAATCTAACATGAAGAACGTAGTTTAGCAGAAGGATTTCTCCCTCTTGCTCTACCATGAAACCCAAACCCCTGACTTTTTGATGCTTCCATGTCGCTGAGTTTTTATGCTTTTCAGCTTGAGACAAAGCAAACTGCTGTAAAACCTGCATTATTAAACCTGTGGCAATGTAGGCACTTCACCTCTGCTAGATCTCACTAGAAAATAAGCCATGTCTCCCTGAGTATTTTGTGAATAGTCACAGTTCGAGCTGCGTAGTTTAAGCAGTGCTGTTCCTGCTACTTCCCTCTTTTAAGGTTTTGAGCACAGTGCTTCTTTGTTTTGTTTTTATAAACATTTCTCCTTAGAGCTCTTACCTTACAAAAAGCATTTGAGTACATACAGCTCAGTGAAGTCAAGTGGCTTTGTCTCTTCAGTGCTAATATTTGGGTTGTGTACCAAACTTTACATGCATTAAAGGTGCTCAAAACTTCCCAAGGCGACTCATCTCACTTGCACCAGCAGTAGTTTTGCTGTTCTAGTTCAGGTTCACTAGTTCATTAGTTTCTCTAGTCTCATTCTGTGTACTTCTGCTATACCTCATCTTATTTCTGGCCCCGTCTTTCCAACATTTTTCCTTCTCTTCCCATAATAGTTTCGGGTAAATAAAATAAAGACGTTCACTGAGTATTTGAAACTCTTTAGATTTCACCGCCCTTCTGATTTGTTCTGTTCTTGGAGATTAATATCTAACCATGTGTAGATTAGTTAGATTTCTTTCTTCTTTTGTCATCCCCAAATGGCACCGGCTGTATGGGTTTGTGTGGGACGTAGTGCAAGATGCTTTGGTTATCAAAGATTATATGAGCGAGGAAGTTTGAAGACCTAAGCAATTTGAAGTATCTTATTGATCAAAATATTAATTCCTGGGGTAAAAATCTGTAATGATCAACTTTGTCTGATACTGGAAAAGCGTGAGAACTGATGATGGTTCATTTTGGTTTGCTTTAAATCTCTTTTTCCTGTGCATTCTGAAAGAGAAGATATTCCTTGCTGTAATGGAAGTTGGAGCTGGAAGTTCTCTGCTTCCAATAGTTAGGCTGCCATGAAACTGTGCTTCATCTTGCAGAGCTGGTGTTGGGATTTGCTTCAATCTCTATTCCTAGTATTGATTTAAAAAGCTTAAAAGTACACATTCCTGTTAATAACTAGTTTTTAAATCGTAATAAAACAAAAGCAAATACGGTACTTCAAAACCCATCATCATGGCGTGCTCATACACAGCTTAAAACCTCCCTTCATTGCAATGTGAATGCTTGTCTGCTTATTCATGTGATAACACTTCTGGGTGTTCTCCTGGGAAACCTGTTGAGAAATGGTTTGGTTGTCATTGTGATTTTGCTATGGGAGCCTTAAGTTACCCTGTGCATATGGCAGGGTGTGATTCTTTGGAGGTGGATTAAGCTGAGGGAGCAGTTTGCTGCTGCTGGAAAGCGAGAGCTTATTTTTGCCCAGTGATTTCGGATTGGCTTACCTTGCAGTCAGACAGCAACTGTTAATTTAGCTCAGTCATAATATGACATCATGGCCTCGCTATTCTCAAATGACTGTAAGTAGGTTAAATCTTATCATCCCCGTGGCTCCAAGAGATTATTCTTTTCAGCCTATTAAGATTCACATGTTGAGTGTTACAAGCTGCTTTACGGTTTGAATTTCTAGGAAAAGCATGGGCAAGAGGCATGGTGTCAAAGTCTGAATAGCTGCTGTGAGGTCAGCTAGTGATTTGTAGAATGCCAGCTATTCCACAAGCAACTGTCTGCAGGGATTTTCTCATCCTGTACAAAATGCAAGCTTATTCCCCTTGTGTTGAAGTCAAAGAGTGGATTGCAATGATCTGCCTGCTGCCAGCTTCACACCACTGCTTTGTGGAGCTAAGCTGACTAAGAAAAATTGAAGATTACAATAAAAAGAGGGTTTGTTGGTTTTTGATTTGTCATCCCGCAATCAGATCCTGGTTCAGGATGGGGCAAAACATGGTTTTCCCAGCTTACAATTACTTAACGTGCTGTAAAACTTCACCTCGGGCTCCTCAAGTTAAGCACAGAACACTTCTGACCAGCTAGGGCTCAGTTTCTGTTCTGTTATTATCATCTATGAATTGGAAAATAGAGCTTATTTCCAAGAGAAAGGGTAATGACTGCAGTGCATTTCTGGTTGGAAAGTTTGTGTAAATGGAATGCGAATATTTATCTTAACATGTTGATGCTGAATTCTATGGTACATTGGGATACAGGTGGGAAAGGGAAGGCAGCAAGCATTATGCTTCTGCACGATGCTCCCAGTTGTACACTTTGCTATGAAGCTCTGGGTGGGTTCTTTGTGTGGTACTTGTATGGCAGCAGCTGTGAGCCTGGTCTTTGGCACAGGCTGAAGAGGTTCTTTGTTACCTTCCTGGGCTTTAAGATTCAATGCAGCGTTATAAAAGAATGGAAATCATGCAACCTGTTATTACATGTGTGTATTTGTTCTCCTTTTCCTTTTGTTTTAGGAGTACGGCCAGCAGCCAAAAACTCAGGAAGGGGAGCTGAAAATCAGTGCTGTGTTTTCAGTCAGCGGCAGTCCTCTTGGTAAGGAGCAGGCAAGACTTAACTTTATTTGAATCTATAAAATGCATCACCTCAGCAAATAGCCTTGCAGTTTA
Organism: Coturnix japonica; assembly: GCF_054131305.1. Taxonomy (NCBI): domain Eukaryota; kingdom Metazoa; phylum Chordata; class Aves; order Galliformes; family Phasianidae; genus Coturnix; species Coturnix japonica. The sequence continues at coordinate 15,244,496 of NC_140679.1, read as the reverse complement.
GTCTGTGAGAATAAGTTCTATTGGCTATGTTTAACCCCAGTAGTAAAAAAAATAAAACAAAACAGCTTGTTCTGTCTTAGAGATGATGAAAATCACAGGCTGAAAAATAATTGTGTGTTTGAGGCAAGGGAGAACTGAATGTGAAAACAATGTTAAAAGTGCATTCTCATTCTTAAGAGCAGTTGAAACAATCTACTCTGCAGAAAACCAGCACAGGGCATGGATTATAGAGAGTTCCTCTGCTGTTTAGTTCTCCCTTAGACCCTGGTGATCCCAATGAAGCCATAAGTTTTATGCTTGCCCCCTGTGCAAAAGGAAGTTATGTGTAATACGTATCTTAACAGCTACTCTGTTTTCTCTCTCTTTTATTCTTTAATTTTAGCTCCACAGCTGTCATCAGGTTTCCAGCCTGCTGTGGCATCTTCTGGCATGAGTAAAATGCTTCCTTCAGTTCCAGGCACAGCTGTTCGGGTTTCCTGTTCTGGCTGTAAAAAAATCCTCCAGAAGGGGCAAACTGCATACCAGAGGAAAGGCTCTACCCAGCTCTTCTGCTCCACACTGTGCCTCACTGGATACACTGTTCCAGCTTGTCGCCCACCAGCTTCTACCAAGAAAACCTGCTCGAGCTGCTCGAAGTAGGACAGCGTTTTAAATTGTTTGAGAATAATTGTTACTCAAGCAGATAATGAGAAGGTTTCAGTTTTCATCTTGTACAACATGCTGTTCTGTAGTGCCCACTTTACGCTTCTCTTCCGTGTTTGGTGGCTGATGGTGTTATTTGTTAATTGGTCTGTCTACTTTCAGTTCCATTTAGTTAATTGTGTTTTGCACACAGACATATTTAAAAGCCTCTGTTGTGAGGTGGACCTTTTGTATTTTTTCCATTTAAAAGAATCACATGCTACCTGTGTTTGTAAAGATACTCCACTTCCCTCCTGGTCTGAAATGTCATTGTGCTCTCCAAACAGCTAACAAGAATTGAGTGTTTCAAATAGCTGGGGCTTCAGTATTCAATCAGTTGCTTTCTGCCTAGGCCTAGAGCCTGCTTCATTAAAAGAAAAGTCTTTGGGATGGAAGATCTGCATTTTCCATCATCCTGCTGGAAACACCAGGGTGAATCTTAAGCTTTAAGAAACATTTCAGTTCTTCATATTCTGTTTTAATTTGTGTTATTAGCAGAAGGACGTGTCTGTGGCCAGCTCTTTGAGCTGTCAAATTACTATTCAGGAGCTTGAGGCGAGTAAATAACTGTACAGACTGATTGTTCTGGGGTCTCTTTACAGAGGACAGCAATTCATATGAATTATTTGTAGTTATGAAAGTTACTTTGCGAAGTGAATGCTGCTTTGTTCGTGCACCATTTCTTTAACAATAGATTTATTGCTTCCTGTTTTACAAGGTCAACTGAACTTCAACTTGAGACTTCAGTTAATTATTCCTCTTTCTTGCTCTCTCAGTGTGAAACAACCTTGTAACAAAGTGTAACAGTCTTGGCTGTAATTTGTATTTATTAAGTTGGAAAGTGTTTTATATCTGAAAAGACAAGAAAGAAGGAGGCATCCCTCCATCCAAGAAAAGGAGTATAAGGATTTCTTCCCAATTTGTGGACTTACAGTCTTTGAAAATGTTCTATGAATGACAGTTTCAAAAGGGAGGCTGAAATAGTTTTAAATCCAACGACAGAACAGTAGACTGGAGATTAAGGAGGAAAATATTAGTCAGACCATTTGGGGCACAACTAAATGGGAATTAGAAATCCTCACCTTTTGTTTTTTCCCCTTTTTTGCCTTGTTCCATTATTATTGATGCTTTCATGGTTAAAGGGAATGAATCCACATGCCCTGCTTTTTACATTTTTTAGTACATACTGTGCAAAACCTTTTCCCAGTTCCGTTTGAAAGGATTAATTATACAACCTGATGTCTTTGTCGGCCACTCTTAAGACAGGGTACAAAATGTTCCACAGTGTATTTACTTGAGAATTGCACGCAACTGCTTTACTAATAGGAAAAGAAAAATGAAGACAGGTACTCAGATCAGCAAAAAGAATATCTCCGAATTAAATAAATCCACCATCTTACAGAAAATATTTCATTTGCAAAAGTGGAAAGGAGAGTGAGTTGCCATGAAACCAGTGTTTATCTCTTTGCTTGTTTTTCTTTCTTTCCTCCTGTAGAGAAATTCTAAATCCAAAGGATGTGATCACTGCCCAGTTTGACAACACAAATTTCAGTAAGGATTTCTGCAGCCAGTCATGTCTTTCTACGTATGAAATGAAAAGGAAACCTATTATCACTATTCACACTAACAGCATTTCAACCAAGTGCAGCATGTGCCAGAAGAATGCAGTGGTAATGGCAAACTTCTTTTCCATTTAAGTTTCCTTTAAACCAGGGAACTTGCTATCTGAGAGATGAACTTGCATTTTCTTTCTGTTCTTGTTCATATCCTTTCTTCTCTTCCAGATCAGACATGAAGTGAATTACCAGAACGTTGTACACAAGCTCTGCAGTGATGCCTGCTTCTCCAAGTTCCGCTCTGCTAATAACTTGACCATGAACTGCTGTGAGAACTGTGGAGGTTACTGCTACAGTGGGTCTGGGCAGTGTCGCATGCTGCAGATAGAGGGACAGTCAAGAAAGTTTTGCAGTTCAACGTGTGTGACGCTGTACAAGCAGGTATATTTTGACACGGCGTTACAAGAACATCTCTGGTAGATTTTGGTTTATTAGGTGATGGCCCTTCAGTCAGCCTTTGGGGTTGCTCTGAGCATTCCCTGTGCTGTGACAACAGTGGTGCAGTTTCTCATGAGCTGCCTGATAATCCTTAAAAATCAAGAGCAATTTAACTGTAGGGTATCTCACACTGCAACACGTCCTTCCTGACACTGAAATTGTTGCCTTCTAAACACGGTGTCTCAGGAATGCTCTGCAGCTTTAGGGCTGTGGGTACCACAAATAACAGGAAAACATGAGAGAGCTCTTCATTTTTGACCCATTTCAGCTGTGAAAATGGTAGCATTTGAACTAAGTGAATAGGAAAAGTGGTAATTAGTTGATCATTTTAATTGTCGCTTTTAATTTTTTATTTTTTTTTTACTATTTTGATTTTAATGGTACTGCATTATTAAAAATACTAAGCTTCAGATGCGTGACCAAATTTACTGTTTCCACAGAAGTCTGCTAAAATTACTCCTTGTGCACTGTGTAAATCCTTGAGATCTTCAGCTGAGATGATAGAGAGCACAAATAACTCGGGAAAGACTGAACTGTTATGCTCTGTTAACTGCTTGTCAGCGTATAGAGTAAAAATGGTTACTTCATCAGGTAACTTTATTCCTTTATTCTGCTAAAAACATAATATCACATTGCTTATATCCAAACTTAATTGGTCTTGAAAGTTAAGCAGAAATTCTTTTCTGGGGAGTGGGGTGTAGAAAGTGGTGTTTGTTTGTTTTAAGGGAAGGTGCTGAGATGAGAACCTAAGGATTTTGTAACATAAATAAACCTAGCAGTGACAGTGTAGCCATTTCAGCTTTGTTTATAGAGTTCTTAAAGATGATAACAAACCTTAATGTATTTTACTGGTGTAAGTGAAGGCCAGGGATTGGGGGTGGGGAGGACCCTAGGTTGCTAGGGGTACTGGGAGATTAATTAAAGGATCTGGCAAACAAAGGGCACTGCAGCTGTAATGTCTGCTTCTGAACCTGAAGAAACTTTGTCTTGTGCTTTAGTGTGTACTTTGTCTTGTCATTCAGAGTCTCTGGTTTTGTATGCACAGTGCAAAACTATCTGCAGTGGGACTCGGTGTTGCATAAATCACTTTTTTCTTCTCTGTTTCACTCTCAGGTGTTCAAGTTCAGTGCAACAGCTGTAAAACTTCAGCCAACCCTCAGTATCACTTGGCTATGTCAGATGGGAGCGTACGCAATTTCTGCAGCTACAACTGTGTGGTAGCTTTTCAGGTGTGATATCTTCTTAGCTCAATTAATAGAATAATAACTTGGTGATCTAAATATCTGGGGTGTCGGGTAAAATCCACAACTGTAAAACAAGGCTCTTTTTTGCTCTCCTGCAGAATTTGTTCAACAAACCTGCAGGAGTGAACTCAGTCGTACCCCTGTCGCAAGGTCAAGTCATCGTAAGCATTCCCTCGGGGACAACGGTGTCAGCAGGTGGCACCACCTCCACTGCATCTCCCAGCTCCGGGAGCAGTTCAGCTGCAGCTGGTCTACAGAGGCTGGCTGCCCAGTCCCAGCAAGTCACTTTTGCCCGCAAGGTTGTAAAACTCTGGTGTCAGCACTGTAACAGATTATTTGCGACCAAACCAGAACTGCTTGAATTCAAGGTAATAAAGACCAGGACTTCTCCAGCTTATCTTTCTCGATCAAAAGGCTCAGACATTATAACCTGTGTGTCCATGATCTGTTGGTACTGCTCTGCTGTTTTCTGTTATCTCCTGTGGAGGAATTTGGATCCGATTTTGTTATAATTCAATTATTATCAAAATTAATACCAAAAAAACCAAAACAAAACAACGACTGTAAAACAAAAAACCCACACCCAAATCATTACTTGTCAAAATAAGCACATTCCTGACTCTTCATCCCAGAGATCATCTTTTTAATTCCTGGACAAAGCACATGGGTGAGGGCTTGCTGCAGAAAATACTGCTGCCTTTGCTGAAAATCTGTTTGGACTTACTTGCTGGTGCTGTCTGTTGTTGATTTCTCAAGGGCATAAATATGCTGAGTATTTTACTAACTATTTAAATGTAGTAAGTGGCTGTGAAATATTGAAACCAAAACATTCTGACTGTGTTGCAGGGTAAAATGTTCCAGTTTTGTGGGAAGACCTGCTGTGAGGAATATAAGAAGAGGAGGAATGTAACAGCACTGTGTGAATATTGCAGAACTGAGAAAATTATCAAGGAAACAGTGCGAATTGCAGGCATAGATAAGCATTTCTGTAGTGAAGGTAAGAAAGAGCAAGGCTGTCTCTCAGAGAAATCAAGTCAGAAGAGCCTTGCCTTAAAACTAATTGTGATACTAAGGGAAACCTAATCAACTAGGTTAGAAAAATGGATTTTTAGGTTTAGAAACATGGAACTTCATTCACACTTTAATTTTAATGCCATATTTGACAAATGATTCCAGAGCCACAAATGCCAAGCACACCACGTTTTTATATTGGAGGATGCTCTTGTTATTTTGCTGTTTTTATTTTGCTGTTTTTTCTTCTTTTAGGTTGTAAACTGCTCTATAAACATGACTTGACTAAGCGCTGGGGAAACCACTGTAAAATGTGCAGTTACTGTTTGCAGACTTCCCCCAAACTGGTCCAGAATCTTTTTGGGGCGAAAATGGAGGAATTCTGTTCAGAAGAGTGCATGTCTAAATTCACAGTTCTGTTTTACCAGGTAAATCTTAACTTCATATTCTCTGAAATACAGAGCATGTTGTGAAGAGGTTTGTATGCATGCATGCTTTGTTGCTTTTAACACACACGTTTAACTTCTCCCTCGCTGTTCTCCCAGATGGAAAAGTGTGATGGTTGTAAAAGACAAGGTAAACTCAGTGAGTCCCTGAAATGGCAAGGAGAGATGAAGCATTTTTGCAATCTGCTTTGCATTCTGATGTTCTGTAAGCAGCAACACCCTTCTGACCCTCCAGCCTCAAACAACACAGGTAAAACAGGATGTGACCAGCATTACCTCTTAATGCGTGTGATAATGATAGGAATGTTTATTTGGAAACTCAATGGAGTGAAATTTTTAAGACCCTCTATTGGGCTGCTTGCCCACTGTAATTGAATGGGTTCAGTTTAAGATACATCTTTTACTTAAGGCAGTTTCAAAGCTCCATAGGTAGGAAATGGTGTTGTTCATAAAGCAAACCTATGTTTTGGTTTTAAATATTAAACATAAGCGCTTACTTTTAATCTACTTTCCTAAAAAGGAAAGCCTGTTTTAATAGGCTGAAATGTTCTGGTATCTATTGAAGGCATAATGAATACATAGCTTCCTGTACTTGATAAGACAAAGCTAAAGGAGGATGTTAATGTTCATTTAGCAAGAAAAGTCAATTGGAGAAATGCTGAGATTTAGTGGTTGTAAATATACATTTTGGTGTATGTACTTACAGTTGCTGCTTCTGTGTTGCCGGCAGTTGTTTGCAGACCTATTTTTCCTGTGTCAAGTGCTGATTCTTTGAGTATCAATTCTGAGCTTAATGTGTGCTGTAGTTGCTTTCTTTGCTCATTATTTCAGCAGGTGGAATGGGGAGGAGGGTGGGAGTGAAGCCCACAGGAATAGGAACTGTGAGTTTCTGTAGGGAATGAAATGCAAAGGGAAGAAAGGAAGAAAGGCGCACAAAGACAGGAAGAGGAAGCGAAACAAAGGGCAGAAGTAGCACTGATCCTAAAGAGGGGCATGTTCTCCCAGAGAGTGATGGTGACTGCAACAGTAAGGTACCCATTAAGCAATAAAGAATATTAACTGACAGTTTATAGTATGCACCAGGCCATACTATATTGAACCCTGTGCACATCTCCTGCTTACCTTGGTGGGGGTTGCTTTCTTTGACTAAGAGTAACATATAAGTAACTTTATGCCTTCAGGCCATAATTACACTGTGTGACGTTCCTGCTTTTTATCAGTATGTTTGGTTGGTAGTAATGAAGTGGCTCAGAACAGTATTTGTAATGAAATGCAATTATGATGCTTTCAAAGAGTAAGAACCTAAAGGTTCCTCTGCAAAAGACTGGTAAAATTCACCTCATTCATTATTTGTTAGGATCTTGAGGATGGTTCTGAGCAGTGGGGCATCTGTTTCTGTTGTCTCCCGAGTGCTGCTCTATACTATCAGAGACCAAAAAGTGCTTTCATACTGTGATAAACTTCTGAAAAGTTTCAGTGAATGAGAAAAAGCTGAAGTTTGCTTATGGATCCACCTTCTATTTAAGCTGAGACCCTCCAGTTTGCCACACTCTCCTCATAAAGCAGGCTTTTTCATCTGGAGATAAATCCGGAGGGTGGATATTGTTTCAGAAATGCCATTATGTCTATCATTGTATTGCTTATTTCTGTTTTCTTCTGTTCATTCCATCCAGCAACGCCCCCTTCTACAGCACCAGCTTCCTCATCAGGCCCACCTTCTTTGAGGAAGGACTCAACCCCAGTCATAGCAAATGTGGTGTCCCTTGCAAGCACCCCTGCAGCCCAGCCTACGGTTAACTCCAACAATGTCTTACAGGGTAGGACTGTTGAAGATGATTTCTCTGTTTTTAAATCTCTATTCCTGGACATTTGTATTTGTTCAGGGGTCTTTCCCACCGAGGACAGCAGCTTCTTCACTATGTTTTACATCATTGCTGAGGGCTGCTGCCTTGTCCTTCCTTTTCATAAGTATAAATGATGACATATACCTGTTCACTTGTAGTGGGGAATAAGGTTTAAAGGGAACATACAAAACTAATCTTGTATGTTGCTTTTTTTTCTCCACAGGTGCAGTCCCTACCGTGACAGCAAAAATAATAGGAGATGTAAGTTTTACAAGAGACTCTTTTTCTCACTTTCGTCCAGATTGTATCAATAACAAGTAAAGTATCCAATATTTAGCACCTTCATTTTATAACTATTTTTCCTGGTTGTGATTGGCATTTAAAATTCATCCAGCTTGCAGCTACATGCCTTATCCGTTTTTATAAATGTGTGATATTAAAGTTTTCTTGTGTCCATAAATGGATTGATTTGATGGCTTAGCAAGGCTTATCAGGCTGTGGCTCTTGAGATGGCAGTCGCTCTCAAGCACTTTGTGCATGGCTTCTATACTGAAGGCTAACTTTCATGGCCAGAGGTGGGATGTGATGTCAAAAGGGCTGCTGTGGGAAGAAATAAACCAGCATGGGCTGCTGGGACTGAAGTTACCAAGCTCTTGCAGCTCAGCTGTTCTTCCCCACTCCTTTGTAGTGTGGTAGTGAAGCTATGGGGAACGACTGTCACTTCTTACATATGACTAACTCCTAGAGTTCCTGTTCTTGGGCTCTTTGAGGTATGTGGTGTACATCTTGGAGCTCTCTTAAAAATAGGAGGATTTTACTATGTAGCTTGTTGTTTCTGGGAAATTGGCATCCTCCCTTTTATCTGAAGGGTAATTTATGGATTAGAGTATGATTTTTTCATAATGAAACAGATCGTGTTGTATGAACGCATGACTGAAAATTACTGTTGGCAGAGCACAAAATTAGTACAAGCATAAAAAGTCACTCTGTGTATAATTAGAAATTGATACTGCCAACATTTGTGTTCAGTTTTCATCTATTCCTTCTCAGTGATTTCTCACTGATTTACTAAGGTTGTTTTGAGTGTATATATAACAACCAGTATTTTTATCAGAAGTAGCTCAATGTAAGTCCTTTTTTTATCAGCAGTAGAATGTTAAGATCAGAAGTTTATAGAGGTTTTTTGACTACAGAAACCAAATATACTCTAAGGTCTGTTTTTTGCTTTGCACTAAAATAGATGGATGCAAAGTCCAGAAAACACTAAATGGATTACACCAAAAAAATACCAAATAGCAAACTATTTTATGGTAGCTTTTACATTTAATTAACAAAGACAATTTAAAATCATTCAGTGTTTCATAGTAGAGGACAAGTATTAATCTTACAATATCTTACTTCAACTAATACTGACTGTGCTCTCATTTGTATTTTTCCAAACAGGCCAGTACTCAGACAGATGCCCTAAAACTGCCATCTTCACAGCCACCTAGGCTCCTAAAAAACAAAGCATTGTTGTGCAAGCCAATCACACAGACTAAGGCCACGTCATGCAAACCTCATACACAAAATAAAGAATGCCAGACAGGTATGTATTTACTCTACAACCCATTTTATAGAAGTCTGTAGTGCAGTTCAGAGTGCATGATTTATGCAACAGACTGTTATTTTTTAGTAGTCTCTTATGGTCTTCTAGTTAGCTGTGAGATGTCTGCAATAGCATTTACTTGGCTGCAGACCTTAGCATTTATTTCCTTCCCTTCCACCATTCATTTGGTCACTACACTGCTTATTTCCAAACTGTTCCATCACTGCTTGTTCCAGCAGTGCAAAGATGTACTGTGCCCATTGAATTACAAGCAGAAGTCACTAGTAGTGGAACACCAAACGATTTTGATGGGCACTTTGAAGTGTATGATGATTATATGGTCAAACAATTTTTATTTTGTTTTTAATGTAACAGAAGAAGAAGAAGAAGTTCAACCCAAAATCATTGTGGTACCTGTTCCTGTACCAGTGTTTGTGCCAGTACCCCTTCACCTCTACACTCAGTACACACCAGTTCCACTTGGAATGCCAGTACCTGTAAGTTATGCTCAAGTTCACTGAAGAACTGGTTTACAGTTTGGGTTCTGATCAAGAGCCATGTCACTGGGCTTTCTGATCACACATGTGAGTGGTATTTGGAGTCTATGAATCCATTTCATTCCTTATCACTTTACACTGAGTTAAGCTTCGTTATATAAAAACAACAATTTGTTGGGTTATTGCAGAAATGAAAAGGACTTTCTGTCCTGGAGTTGCTTAAAATTATCTGTAGTCCTAAGAGTATTTAAGAAAGATTAAATAAGTAGAATCTCCCTTGTGTGTTTGGTGCTTCCTTTCATCCCCAAACAATCTCTAATAATTTCTGCCTGTCTGTGTAGGTACCCGTTCCCATGTTTTTCCCAACTACTTTGGACAATGCTGATAAGATCCTTGAAACAATTCAGGATATCAAAGAAAAGGTTCCCATAAGTCCATTTGAAGCAGATCTCCTTCAGATGGCAGAAATGATTGCAGAAGATGAGGACAAAGACAAAACACACTCTCACGGTGGTATGTGGTCCTTTTAAAAGGAAACTGAATGCAGTGAGATAGAGGTCCTCTCTCTGTGGTAAATAGGTAGAGAAATGTGTATATAGCCTCTGTTGCCTGCAGTGCTTTAAGTGTCTTTGCATTCCTTTTCCCTGATCCTAGGTGCTGATTTAACTTATGTTGGCAGTAACAAGTTGCTAGTGGTAGTAATCAGACCAGTACATCATGCACTAGCAGGAGACAAAAGCAAGAAGGCAGAGCAGCTGTTTTACAAGAATATTTTCACACCAGGCTTGTTATAGTGGATTCTTGAAGGGTGATGCAGGTTAAAATGTGTTGGAAAGTGATCAAACTACGAAATAGAAGTGGAGCAAGCTAAAAAGAAATTAACCAACCCCTGCATCTGCCTACAGATGACTCCCAGTGACAAACATGGAGGGGTGGAAATATTTAGAAAATCAAACATGAGTTAATTCTGCATTTGTGTTTCTCCCATAATAGTGTGAGCTTGGCAGAGAGCTATTAGTAAAACTGTAATGAGGATAAGATGTGTTGTGTGGAAGCACCATGACCCAATACATGTATTTTTTGGCATTTGCTGTTCTCTATTAGCTGTGTAAGTCATAAATCATTTGTAGATAAAAGTTTCCTTCTTTTTCTAAGGCTCTCAAACGTCTGAGCATGAGCTCTTCCTGGACCCCAAGATGTTTGAGAAAGGTCAGTTTGACTTCTTTTTGCACATGGACTTTGATCCAGATGTATCTTTTCTTCAAACTCTTTATCTGTCCTTTCCCATAGCATGTGGTATATCTGATTGCTCTATTACAGACCAAGGTAGCACTTACAGTGGAGATCTAGAATCAGAAGCAGTGTCCACTCCACACAGCTGGGAAGAAGAGTTAAATCACTATGCCTTACGATCCAATACCCTGCCAGAACCAGAACCAGAACCGAAGCAGGTCTCCAAAGGTGAAGTGGAACAGGACCTGGAGGCAGACTTTCCATCAGGTCTGTATAACACTAAGAAAAGTGCATTGTTGTATAAAAATGCATCCAACTTTGAGTCAGTGTTGTAGCCACAGCCTACTTAAGGGGGGATATATGTTTTTGTGTAGTTAAACCAGATATTTAAAGCAGCTCTACTAAAAATCCCAGTGTTTTTAAAATATTTTTGGCATCTTTACAGACAGCATTTTACAGAACCACTGTCAAGAGTAGCAGGTAGTCTTGCCTGACTCCCTTCAATGTATCATTTTTGTGCTCCTAGGTATAATCCATGTCAGTGGTGCAAAAGAATAGCAGTTTATCTGAATGAATGCACCCACTGTTTGGGGATGGGGTTGTTTTCCTCTTCTGAGTGCACTTATTGCCCACTTATTCAGACAGAAAGTACTGTTTGAATATACAGGAGTTACTGGGTGCTTAATAGTTTTAAGTGACACTTTTTCTTGGGCTTATTGAATCATGTAATTTAATTTCTTAATGGTGTTGATTTCACTTCAGACTCATTTGACCCTCTCAGTAAGGGACTGGGTTTGCATTCACGTTCACGAGCAAGAAGGAGGCACAGAGATGGCTTCCCCCAGCCAAAAAGACGGGTAAGAAACTCCTCTGGGATGTTAATTCCTTGCATTTACAGTAATAATGTTGGAGGAATCCTTGGGAGTAAAAAAAAACTACTGATCCAGGGTGGAAATGAGAATTTGATTTAGTTATGCTGTATTTTTTTTCTGTTCTTCATGACAAACATTTTCTCCTCTGCATGTTAATAAATGCATATGTCTACCTTCAGCTTCTGTCACTGGAGTAGCATTTTGTTATCATGTCAGTTCACCACTCTCTTTATGGGAGGTGAAGTCAAGCATCCATAGATGAAGTGCTCGTTAAGCTTTAATTTGCTTTTCTTTGTTTGTTTTCCTATAGGGACGAAAGAAGTCTGTAGTTGCTGTAGAGCCCCGCAATCTGATGCAGGGCTCCTACCCAGGGTGCTCTGTTTCTGGGATGACCCTAAAGTATATGTATGGGGTAAATGCCTGGAAGAACTGGGTCCAATGGAAAAATGCACAGGAGGAACAAGGGGACCTGAAGTTTTCAGGTAAACAGAAATAACTGGTTGATCTTTTAACCTTACCTTAGTGCATTTGCATGCACTAATTCTTCACTTCTAGAACAGATATTTTGTGCAGCTGCAAAGTCCTTTCTAAGCTGTTACTAGAGCACAGTTACAAGCTGACTGCACGGACTTGGCCCTGTCCTTTCATCTGGAGCTCACACATTCACAAAGTATTTGTCAGCATCAGTGTTTGCTGTAAAAAGCCGTGCAGCACAGTGTTCTTTCTGAGCGTCACTGCTGGAAACAAACCTTCCAGAAGTCAACCCATTCAGTGCTACACTCTGCCTGAAACTACCTTTAAAAGGCATGAATTGTTCCTTGCATCCCGCTGGAGTGATAGATAATGACAATATAAATGTCACTTCTGTTTTTCTAATTATGGATGTTTTTGGGGTTTTAGTTTTGTATGAAAGCACAGCACTCCTAGGGTTTGGCTGTGTCTGACTCCCCTTTTCCCTGGTCTCTAGTCTGTCTTACATGCTCACACTGTGTTTTGTGGGCAAGTTTTCAGAGTGCAGCAGAGAATTTGATTTAGTTCTGTAACTGAGCTTTTTGAGGACAGCGGGGAAGAGAACAAGCAGTATTAAAAGCTTCTACAGTGCATAGATCTAGGTGTGGCAGGGCTTATATAAGAAAGATCCCAAAAGGGAAAATGCTGTTTAGAATGAGCTCTGCTTTCTCCTCTGTCACTACACGATAACAGCTGTTTTCTGTTTCCCAGCAGAAGAGTAATCACATGAGTGATGGGCTTTTCTTGTAGCTAAGAAAACAAAAGTTACCAACAGCTCCAGGAAACAGTATCAATCCCCATAGAAAGGTTCCCTGTTCAGTCCCAGGCAGTTGCTCAGCAATGTGGAGTGGCCAAGCAGTAATTTCACTGCAGATTCTTTGATCAATTCTCTGCGCTGCTTTGTTTTCTGAATCTCACAGCCCTATAAACTCTTCATTCCTTTTCCCTTTAAGGAGTCGAATACTCTGTGCTCAGCTCATGCCCAGAACTGCTAGGAAATATTCAGGATCTTTTTCTCACTCAAGATTCCCCTGAGTCCAGCTATGAAGGATTTACCAACCCTGCATTGTCAGCCCGAGTACACATGACCATTGCTGCACCCATATCTTGGATTCAGCAAACTCCCTAATATTTAAATGTAAAGATTTAGTATCTCAAAGATGTTTCTTTAATCACATTCTCTACCACAGTTCGTCCTGTGAAGCTCAAGGAGGACATTCTCTCGTGCACTTTTGCTGAGCTGAGTTTTGGCCTGTGCCAGTTTATTCAAGAGGTGCGGAGACCGAATGGAGAAAAATACGATCCCGACAGCATCTTATACTTGTGCCTTGGAATTCAGCAGGTAAGTCAGAATTTGGGTACTGCAGAGAACATTATGAACTTCTAGTGGCTTTTTAGGCTTTATACCCATAGTCCCAAGTAGCTGCTTGTTTTTTGTAGAGGTGAGAGTGTATCTTTTTGTGCTTCGTTCATAACATGCCTTAATCTCATTCTACTAATTTGATTTTTGATCAGAGTAAACAAACCTCTTCTTACTTGGGAGGAATGTGGCATGGAAGGCTTGACATAGATCTTTACATTTGGGACTGTATTTACCCCTTTCATATATAGGAAAGAATTGTAGAAACCTGTGGCTCCTTAGAAGAGTTTGATTTATGATTGAATGTTGTAGATCTAAAATAGCTGCAAAGTACTCTTCCATTATACTGGTTTACATGGAAGAGGTTACCTGGCAAAGACACTATGCTCATTCAGTAGCTCTATTTCAGCAGCCTAATTTGTTGGGCTGCTTTGTCAATGTTTTAATGCCTTGAGGATGGTGAGCTCAGAATAATAAAAAGAATTCTGGCCTAGATTTCTCATTTCACACCATGGAAATCCCAATCCATGCAGAAAATCTGATGTGGTATCTTACTAAAGATTTCAGCAAGGCATTTTGGACCATAAGACACTCAGACATAGGAAGGGTAAAGAATCTGATGTCCTGTATCTCTGCAATGTTATGTATTCATAAATTATATGTCTTCCTTTTTTTTTTCTCTCGTAGTACCTGTTTGAGAATGGTAGAATAGATAACATTTTTACCGAGCCCTATTCCAGGTTTATGATTGAACTTACAAAACTTTTGAAAATCTGGGAACCTACAATTCTTCCAAATGGTAGGACAATTATTTTATCTCGTGTAGCTGCATGACAAAGCCTTGTTATGAGTATTGTTCTCAATGCCATGAAGATGGATGTGATCTGAGACATTCCCATTGGTCTCCCCTTTCCACCATGCAGTTGTTTGTGGTAGACTAGAATCATGGATTGTGTGTCTATTTCTACCAGTTATGGGTTTCACTTAAAGATACCTTTCCCTCCTTTGACCAATCTCTCAGCTCCTTTAAAGGCTTCCCATTCCTGTAGTCAATGTGCTAGTTCTCTTCTCTCAAGTTTGAGCTGATCCTTTTGAATACAGGCAGCCAGAATTGTGTGCAGTATTTGAGATGAGTTACTCAGAGTGGAGCTGCAGAAGTATTTCCATATCAGTACTGGAAATACTTCTGATAAATCAGAGGATCATATAAGGAAATCATTGGAGTCTTGTCTCAACTCCTTGACTCCGAGTTCTTCTCACCTCAGTCTCTTCCACATTAAGAGTTCCCCAGTTCTGCAGATGTTATTTATTGTTCTTAGAGGATATTCATGCAGTTTATGAAGGTGGTCACAAGCAATATGAGTACATAAGATCTTTTATGAGATTACCACCAAAACATGAGTGATGTTTTGACAGCTCCACAGATGGATCTGAAACTGACTTACAGGTAGCTGTGGACAGTGAGATTCTGCTGATGTCTTATATACCTTTGTTCATCGATCAGGTGTTGGAAGATGGTGCTGTTCCACAGCTCGGTTCTCCACACTCCCTCTATGTTCTTGCATGCAGTGCTCTTGGTTTTATATTGCAGTTAACTATGATAGATCTGACATTGTTTTAATGCACAGTTTGTTCATGTACAAGGTTAGATGGAAGAGGACTTAACAAGTCTCTGACAGAACTTGCCAATGTAATTTTACTCATCTCTACATCCTACTGTGCTTGTGTAGGAGGGTTCCATTGCTTTGGGAAGATGGGGAAGATCTCTTAGATTGCCAGCAGCCTGTAAAGGTAATACTTCTTCTTTCTCTGTGCATTGTTTCTAGGTTATATGTTCTCAAGAATAGAAGAGGAACACTTGTGGGAGTGCAAACAGCTGGGTGCATATTCCCCCATAGTTCTCCTGAACACACTGCTATTCTTCAACACCAAATACTTTCAACTAAAGAATGTCAGTGAGCACCTGAAGCTGTCCTTTGCCCACGTCATGAGGCGGACCCGGACTCTGAAGTATAATACTAAGACAACATATTTACGTTTTTTCCCACCATTTCAAAAACAAGAGGTAGAATCAGGTAAGCGGATGCTTTATGATTGCTCAAATCTCTGTGATTGTGTTTTTTGTTATCTCCTCCTTATTTGAAAAGGGCAGGGGAAAAGAACATAGAGTAAGCAGAGCTGTGGGTAGTTTGGTTTCTGCTGTTATCCTGCACTTCTTCAAATTCTTTCACTCTGGGATGACTTAAAGAGAAATTGTTTGAAGCAGGCCATCGCTCAAGCAATGTGCTTGGAGGTGTTGCAGAGCCCAGTCAGACTGGTGCTAGGCTACAGGACTCTGTGAGCTTTCATGTGCTGCTCTTGACTGAACTCGAGTGATACCGTTTTTGTGTGTCCAGATAAATTGTCTGTAGGCAAAAGGAAACGTGGAGAAGATGAAGAGATTTCAACAGCAGTGGAAATGGCTGAAAATGCAGATAATCCCCTGAGGTGTCCAGTGCGACTTTATGAATTTTACTTGTCAAAGTGGTAAGTGATAGAACTTGGTCTTTAATCTGCACATAGATTGGAACAGGAATTCAGGCAGGGACTCAGCTCAGACATGGTGTTCTTTGTGAAAGAGGGTAGGAAAAGTGTGATTTAGGCAAAAGTGATGATGGATTTTGCTTGCTGAGATGCGAGATTAATTCTTATTTAGGAGTTAGAGGCTGTATAGCAAGGACACAGATACAAATCGTTTTGTCTTTCCCTCTTGGTGTCAGCTTTAGGTAGGTCTGTGAGCAGGTGGGGCATGGAGTTCCTCACAGAAAATACACCAACAGAATGGAACAGGATCTCATTACTGTCAGCTGAAACTCAAATAAATCACAGCCTCAAAACTACACCTAATGAGCTTCCTGCATATAGTCCCATGGCTTTGGCTATGCCAAACAGCTGCCCTGTTATCTCCTTATCTTTCTTGTTTTCACTTGCATATCATTAGATGTTAGCTGTCCTTGGGCTGAGAAAATATTTTCATGCTTCTCAAGGTACATCAGCTCCTGCAGAGCCCCTGCAGTGGTACAAGCTGCTGTAAGAGTTCACTTTGCTGTTTTAATGTGAATACTCCAAGGCCAAGCAGGAGGGATTCTTGCTCTGGAGGCCTTTGGCCCTTCCTCCCAGCATGGAGATCTCCCTCAGTCTGATGGTCAGTCTGCCAAGCTGATGTGCTCACTGTTCTGCAGCAGGAGAAGCAAGCTGGGATGTAGTTTTGCTGATCCTTAAGCATTCATTGTCCCGAAGTGCACAGCAATTGTGGAATAGTGGGATGGGCTGTTTTGTTTAGAGATTAAATGTCGGATACATCAGTCAGTCATGGAGAAACTCCGCTATTGGAGTCCAGTGTGGATGATTCTATAGCTGAAGAACTTAATTATACTGCTTGAATCACAGTGTTGTAACCTCAGTATTACTGCCATTTTCTTTGTTGCTCTCAGTTGCTGTTTTACGATTAAGGCTTTTAAAGCTGCCTTCTGTAACGTGTTTTCTTTTTGCACTGACAGTTCTGAAAGCGTGAAGCAAAGAAGTGATGTATTTTACCTTCAGCCTGAGCGCTCCTGTGTCCCCAACAGCCCCATGTGGTATTCCACATTGCCAATAGACCCAGGAACTTTGGACATCATGTTAACTCGCATTCTTATGGTGAGGGAGGTACACGAAGAACTTGCCAAAGTCAAATCAGAAGACTCTGATATCGAGTTATCAGACTAAACGAAGTGGGTTGTTTTCCTTTGAATACGGCAGAAGCACCAAACTGTGAATACGTCCAGCTTTTGGAAAAAAATGTGTATTAAATAAGCCAAGATCGTGTCACCTCCGGGCATATTTGGAACCACAGCGGATGTACAGACTGGAACTGGAAGGAGACGAGCTCCGTAGGCTGCGAGAAACACCGTCCTGCGGCAGGCAGCACTAAATGCTCTGAACAAACTCAAGTTGAACTAACCTGTTTGAGTGGTGCAGAAATCCTTTATCTGTGTAGGGTTTAAAAAAGAAAAAAAAAAAAGAAAAAAAAATTGATTTTTTTTTTTTTTTAAGGAAAATGGTCGTGGATCATCTACCATAATGATAATGATACCAGGCTGCGGCTCATGTGACCTCTCAGCCTGCTGGCTGGCAGTCCTTGCTGCCAAAGGACACGTGGAGACCTTGGAGGTCTTCATGAGGACAGGAGAGAAGATGGTGACATTGAGACAACCAGACGACTTCTGTTATAAATACCAATATGCTTTTATAATGTTTTTTAAAGCCGGGATCAAACGCTGGGGAGGCAGAGGCCGTGGGCACAGCTGCAGGGACCTGTGTGGCTGCTGTCGGTCGGTGCCAGCCTTGCTCTCAGCCCAGGGCAGCAGCTCTCCCCAGCGCTGTGCAGGAGTGATGTGGGTCAAACTTGAGAGCGATCACTTTGGGGTTCATTGTGGGAGGGGACAGTCCTGGGCTGTGTGCAGAGAATCCCTTTCCTGGTGCAGTAGCTCTGCAGCCTGTCGATTCTAATCTAGCAAATACTGAGGTGTGTGGACGTTCATTTTTTCCCTCGAGGCAGCTTTCCTTTCTCCTCTTTTCCCCTCTCTGGTTTGGGTTATTTCAGAGGGCAAACCCAGAGGGCCTTGTTGTTTCTCTCCCCCACCTTTGCAGTGTGTGCAGTGTTGTCCAAAGGTCACAGTATTACTTCTAACAACAGAACTAGGGCTCCTGCAAGCATCATTGTCCCAGCCATACATACATAAAGAGATGTAGGGGTGATGGTGGGAAGTCTTTCTTGGCTCTCATTGCAGAGCTCCCATGTTGTGCTGAGAGGAGACAGGACTGTCAGGCACTGCCTGTACCTCCACCCATAGCTGTGTGTTTCTGATGTAGCGACCACAGATCCATTGGAAACCCAAACTGTTTTATAAAGAGAACCATATGGTTTTTATCTAGGCCTGGTCCGGCTTCAGTAACAAGAGTCTGCTATTCGATCTTATCACTACAATTTCAAGTGATGATAAATCAACAGCCTTTAACTAAGGGGTTTTTTTGTTGTTGTTGTTGTTTTGTTGGTTGTTTCGGTTGGGTTTTTCTTTTTTTAATTATTTTTTTTTTAGCAGTAACGAAAGTAATTTAACACCAAAAGAAATAAAAGCAGAACGTAGCCCGTTGCCGTTGTGTCCTCGCTAGTCCCGTCCCTGTAACAGATCTCACTCATGTATTTTCTTTTAATACAGAAAACGACGTGAAATGTGAAGCCCCCCCTGTGCTCCCAACCCACCCATGTGTGTGTGTGTGTGTTGCTTTTACTTTTCCAGGTACTTCGAATGGAAAGGATTTGCCCTCTGGAAGCAAGGCTGGCTGAAGGCAGTTGTAATAACCCCTTTATTTCATGGCTCTGAGGCAGACAGGGTTGGACGCGGCGCCGTTGGGTGGTGCAAGGATCAGATTAAATGCTTTCGGTTTCTATTCCTCACTGAGCTCCTCCTGGATGCTGAGCTGAGGCTCACAGCCACACACTGATCCCTTTGTGAGCACAGGGGAGTAAAGTGTGGAGATAGATAAGGGACACAGTGCTGGAGCTCTGAGTGCTTAGATAAGGTTGTTAGGGATACAGAGGGAGCTGAATCATCTGCCAGCCGTGCAGCGCTGCGTATTAATTGGTGTCATCTATTAAGGAGAGAAATGTGTTGAAACAGTGCTGGTGGGGGGGTCCTCCTCCATGTGGGTGCCTCCCATTGCTGACACAGTGGATGTGGCAGCACACAGAGGTGATGCTGTGGCTGTTGGCTGGGGAGGAGGGTGAGGGCAGCCCTCAGGGTGTTGCTGTAGGGAATTGCAGTTCAGGGGCTGTTCATTCTGTGCTCACATAGAGCTGCTCAGTGTGGTGTCCATTAGGTGGAGGAGCCTGGAGGTGCTCAGTGTCACTGCGAGGTGCAGAAGGCAGCTCAGTTATAATAGGAATTGCTCTGCCAGCGTGATAAGGACTGATGTGAAGGAAGGCTCTGGGTTTCTCTGGCTGCAGCCTCCAGCCAAGCGATGTGAAGGGGCAATGGAACCCCCATGTGTTCCCTGCTGGAGCTTATGAGTCACTTGCAGCTTAAGGAGGGCATCTATCACAGCCACACGAAGCATCAAACACCAAATCTCCACCTGCCCCCCCTCCAACGTGCCCAGATGTGCTCAGCTGGGGGAGCCCCTCACCCCTTCACTCCCTATTCATCTGTAAGGCAACAAACCCAGCACTCAGAAAGGTCTCTGAGCATCAGGAGGGGCTCCTCCCTTTGGTCCAGGGGTCGGTAGGACCACTCTTCTCCCCCCTACAACCCAAGGCTGGGTGTGCTCTCACTGCTGTTGTATATGGGTGATACCCCCCCCCATGTGCTCCTTTGTTCCTCTGTTACCTCGGTTGCACCCCTCTGTAAATTGGCCAGACTTTTCCTACCTCGTTCGGGCATTATGAGGCTAAATTGTGTAAGGATGCTTTGCAGCCCCCGTGATGAAAGGTGCTATATGGCTGCAAAGCATTGACTTCAAAAGACTCAAATAGGTGACGCCAGTGCATCGTAATCTATATGAAAAGAATAAAAGACTTCTTTTTTTTCTTATCTGAGAATTTATAGAGTTCAATGTATGGTATTAAGAAGTGAATTCCTGAGATTTCCCCCGCCCCTCGAAATAGTTTTTGTTGGAATCGTATCTGTATTCTGCAAAAAGTGATTAAAAACCTTTAACCTCGAGCCCGGAGTGCGGCGTTGTTTCCTGCCCCATCCCCACCCGTGGGTAACGAGGTTCTGTGCCCATCTTTCCCATCTCCTTTGGGCCCTACATGTCCCAAACCCCGACCTCCCCCCCCAGGACACACACAGCCACCAGGGCAGCTCCTTTGCAGCGTCTTTATTGCTCTCAAGCGCTCATCGCTGGGGGGATGGGGGTTGGGGGGGGGTGTGATGACGCAGTAGCAGCTGTGCCGTATCTCGGGCGTTTCTGGCCTTTGCCACCCATCCTTTAAGGGATTTTCGAACCGATCAACGCACCGACCGGCCCGAACACGGAGGCCAAGCCGAGTTTGGCACCAATAGAGAGTCCGACGGCTCCTATAGGGACACAGAGCGGCCGGTGTGAGCCCCCCCAGCCGCCCCTCTCGGTGCTCGGACACCAACACCGTCTAAAGCTCAATGTCCCTCATCCAAACAGGTCCCTTCCCATCCCTGGTGAACGAACCCGAGGCTGAAAGAGCCGAGTCGTTAACCCGACCGCCCCCCACTCACCGACCGACTGCAGCACGGCCACGACGCTGCCCGCAGCCACCCCGCCGCCGTTGGCGATGGCCGCAGCCGACATCATCTTGGCCGCGATGGATCCCGCGGTGATGCCGGCAGCCGTGAAGCCCAACGACCAAATAGTCAACGGGACGCCCACGAGAGCCACTCCTGCACCGGGACAGCGCCGCGTTAACAACCCGAACCTCCCAACCCGACCCGACGGGGCTGTCAGATCCCGCAGGGGTTGGGGATGCCCTATAAAGTCCCATAGCGCTGCTCAGCCCTCACCTGTTGCGACGCCGCTCCCGATGACGGCTTTAATGATCGGATTCACGACTGAGGAGGAAGAGAAAAGGACAAAGCGTTGCTCGGAGCCCACAGCCTCAATTCACCCCCCCGGCTGCCCCTTATACCTGCCGGCTGTAACATCCTCACGGCAACCTCTAACACCGCACCCACGGTGGTGGGATAGCCCTGGTATGAGGAGTGACCGTCCCGCCCCGTCCCGTGTTGTGCTATAAGGGGGGACTGGGGGGGGAGGGCTCAGCGATGATGTAAGGAAAGCGAATTTCCAGGAAATCCGCCTGTTTACTTTCGTGTCTGCCAAGTTTCAAGCTCAGCGTTTAACCCTTACTGTGCCGATTCACACGCTGTGACGGGATGGGGAGGGGGGGGAGGGGGGGGTTGGGGGGCAGGGCAGCACAAGGACAGGATGGATCTGGGGGGGTGGGGGGGGTCAGAGCTTCCCCTTATGTGGCTGCTGCTTTATTGGGGTCTGGCAGTGGTGAAGCTCTGCACTTCTGGATGAGGAATGGTGGACGTTTCCAGCTCCTCCCCCTCCTCTGCTCAGCAGCCCCAGAACCTCCCCCCCATCCCCTCCCGACCCATTTCTTCCCATCCCCCTCCCCCCCGCCCCATTGCCGGCTCCTTACCCTTCCATGTCCCCAGGTCTCCTGTCACCTCGTGTCACTGCGTGCCCCACTGCAGCTGGTTGAAGGGGACCAAATCCAGTTGTAGTTGATCTGGTTCCTTTTTACCAGCCCCAGGGACGCACCTCTCCATCACTCCACAAAGTCCATCAGAGCTGCTGGAACTGTCGGGGTCCCAACACGTGGGGTCCCAGCCCAAGGATACATACTTCTTAACATTCCATAACGCCGGCCGACTCCATATGGGCATATGAAGAAGTATGTAGGGTTGGGAGGGAGAGGCAGCGGGCACAGGGCTGCTCCTGGAGGCAGCCCCAGCCCACGGGACCTTATAGCACAGCCTCCAAGCTGCCAGGTGTGCTCCATCCCTTCCCCATCTCCACTAATCAACACCAACCCCAATGGCACCCAGCTGCAGCCCAGCATGCGTTAACCCCACTCATTATTAACCCACCCCAGGTCTGCCAGGCCCCCTTCCTTCCTGCAGCTGTGCTGGCTCACAGTGCAGCCCCCCCAGCACCTGGTGGTGCCAATAGTGTTTGCACTGCACTGCAGTCAGGGTTGGGGGCACAGCACCAACCTACACCCCCCCTTCACAGGGCTGGGAGCATTCAGGAGCCCTCATCCCATACAGCACCTCCTGGCACAGCAGGATGGAGGCATCACCCCCAATGGGGGGGGATTTGTGGGTGTCTCTGGGGCTGGAGACCACAGCGAGGGGTGGAGGGAGCCCACCAGACCCAGCATGGTACGATCACAGCAAAGCCATGGTGCTGGGGGGGACAAATGTGGCACCAGCCAGGCTGTGCTGTGACCCCAATGACCTTCCTATCCCTAATCCCAGAGCTGGGGTGCTGTGTGGGAACACAAGGACAGGCCCAGTGCAGCTGGGGGGACACAGGAAGGTACAGGACAGAGAGTCAGTTTAGTGCCCCCAAAAGTATTTTGACGGCACCTTTGGCCGTGCTGCAGGGATGTCCCTGCTTCACCCCTTTGGCTCTTCCAGCCCTGAGCTTTGCTGCAAGAGTGTTATGGGAGCTGTGAGCCCGCAGATGAACCCCCACCATCAGGGTGTGGGGTCGGGGCTGTCACATCATGGACAGATCGGCCCCAATCGCCCCCAGGCAGAACTCCCAGCACTGCGGTGCTGGTGTCCCCCCAGCCCTGGGGACACACATGGCTCCGTGTCACAGCTCAGCCCCGCAGCCCCCGGCCGGGCTCTTACAGTGACCTTGGAGAGCAGCACCCAGCACAGCGCTCACCCCAAAGCCTCCACATCCACACCTGCACAGATCCAGGCATGAGAACAAATGGGCTGATAGGGGGGGGGGCAGCAGCACGGGGGGGTGCTGGGGCTGCCCGTGGTGTCCCACATGCTCACACAGCACCGAACAGCCCCGGCCTGGCTATAAAAGGAAGCATCTTTTTTGCACGCTGTGCCCCAGCCACGCGCCCGGCATTGGTGGCCTCAGCAAATGTCACTGCTCAGCCCCACAACAACTGGGGGGTGGGCACGGTGCCACCTGGGGGTCCCTCACCTTTATCTTTGGCCATGGAGCATTTTGGGGCACACAGTACCACGGTGCTTCACAGCACTGAGAGTTGGGCGTCTCCTCCCATCCCATCCCATCGCATCCCACTGCACCGGGTGTCCCTGCATCACACACCCATTGGGATACCCCAACCAGGACCACCCTCCTTCCTTCCCCTTCCCTACACTTGGGACCCCCCCTCAGCCGGAGCTGTGCCCACCCCGCTGCCATCAGCGGAGCCGCATCCCCACCCGCTCTGTTCTTCCTTCCAGCAGCGCTCTCTGAAGGTTAAACGCCGGCGGTGGGGGGAGCCCCGCAGCGCCCCGAGCCCACCCCCCCGATTCCGCAGCACTCACTGCCCTGGAGGTGCCCGGCGTGGAGCTCCGTTGGCAGCGGTTCCCCGCGTCCCCTCCAGCCTCACGCCGTGACTTTGCCATAGGACTCTCGTCCGCAGGAGCTTTGCAGCATCCTCCGGTACAGCGGGAGAAGTTCCCTCACCGGGGAGGGAGGAGGGAGGGAGGGATTTAAGGCAGCCCTCGCCTGGGCTGCGGGTACCGCTGGGCTCAAGAGAAGCCCCTCCGGGCACAGCCCCCTCCCCGACGGAGGAGGGGACGACGATGCGGAGCTCCCCGACGACGAACATCTCCCTCTCGGCTTCCCCCGCTGTCCCGCAGCGCCCGCAGCCCTCACCAGGGCCCAGACCCCACGGGGACGTGGGACGCGGTGGGCACGGGGACCCCCCGAGTGGTTTGGGGACCTCTTGTAGGATCACCCACCCGGGGTCTGTAGGATCACAGCGCAGAGCGATGCTGCTGTGCCCACCCCATGGCCCCTCCCGGCCCTACCTCTATGCAGGGTCAGCCCATGGCACACGGAGACCCCGCGGTGCTCCCCATCCCGGCAATGTTCGCCCCTCCGTGTGGCTGCCCCGGGTGCGCTGCGCTGCTATTTTTGGCAGCCTCCGAAGAGCTCCTCGAGGGCTATTAATAATGAGAGTGCGAAATTCGTTTGGCCTCTCCTATATAAGGAAAGGTAGAGGCTCAGAGGCAGCTAAATATACTGGCGCGTGCGGGAGCGAGTGGGGAGGCTTTGGCACCGGGTGTGGAAAAGGGATTGTTGGAACAATGGAAAGACGGACTGAGTTGTGTGGATGGATGGACAGAGGGATCCCCGCAGGGGCCACAGGCAGCTCCAGGGCTGCAGCTCCGTGTCAGGAGCACAAAGAACGGGGCAGGAACAGCCGGGATGCGCACAGCATCTCAGTGCCACCAACACTGAGTGCTCTGAGCCTCAGCCCCATTGATGCCCATAGCCCAAAAGGCCCCAAGAGCTCCCAAAAGGAGCAGAGATGCTGGGAATCCCAATGACAGGAAGGCAGAGAGGAGCAGCGCCAAAGGCACACGGTCACAGCAAGGACAGCAAGGAGAGAAACAGCCCCTGAGCTCCACCAAGAGCTGTTCTGTTCTTGTAACTCAACCTGGGTGGGGTGTTGGGAGTGGAGCAGCAGTAAAACCCCTCCCCTCTTTATCCACCAGAAACTCTCGGTTGAAGGAATCCCTTGTAGTCTCGATCCAATTAACGCTGCAATCAGACGCGGGGAAGCGGAGCTGGGCAGGTTGGGCAGCGCTACGCAGAGGGATGAAGATTTAAGAGCCAACTGTTTTAGAAGCGGATGGAGACGTTGTGCCTTATAATCACCTTAACGAGGGGCCGAAGTGCGTTAATGTGAATAGAAATAAAACGAGTGGCTCCGAGCATGTGTCCAACAGCCTCCGCCTCCAACTTCCACACATGAGCGTCTCTAATTGTGAAATCATAATGCATAGCAATGCAGAAACCTTCCCCGTGCAAGGTCAGAGAGGGACCACAGCGCTTGGGTAGCGAATGAGCAGCGCTGGTGGGGATGTGTGGGGTGTGGGAGGATATGAGAGGGGTGTGGGAGGATCGCATTGACTCTCCCACAACCTGGGGGCTGCCTTAAGGGTGCAGAGTGTCAGAGGTTCCCCCTCGTCCTCCTGCCCCGTGCGGTGATGCTGAGTATTGAGGGTTAACAGCACGGGGAGGGAACGCCAACGGGGAGCACCGCGCTGTCATAGAGCCGCGCTCAGCGCTGACAGATGGATATGGAGGGAAGTCCTGAGCAGGGGAACGCAGGGGAACGCCGCAGCAGCTGATCGCGGCATCTCAACCTCCGTGTGTTTCCTATGGAGAACTTTGAGGATAAAGGAACCAACCTCAGCTGTGCAGGTTTTGGTTCTTCCCTTTCCAACACTCCAATCTCTGCAGCACGGAGAGCCAGCACAGCTCAGCCACTGCAGAGAGGATTTCTGCCACCAGGACAGCAGGGATGCGCAAGGCAGAGTCCTCCAACATGGAACGACCACGTTTGCTTCATCCCCATGTTCCCTCGTGGTCTGTTCATCCTCCATCCAAAGGAGAGGGGTGGTGGTACCCAAACTCCAGCTGTGATGGGGCACCTCTGCATCGCAGCATCCCCGAGTGTGGTTTGAGTGGAAGACAACTGACAGCCCAGCAAACAAACTCAGCAGCCAGGATCACATTCAGCAAGGGAACGACCCCTCGCGTTCGATAGTGTTTAATCTTCAACTCGCTCGACACAAATCAGTAGTGCAGCAATATAAATACAACTGAGGGAGTCGAAGCCTTTTGGCTTTCACAGCTCAGAGAAAACAATAAAATAAAAAGCCAGTGAAATGAGTCTTCCAGTTTTAAACACAAAGAAAGGCAAAAAACAAACTGCCCAACCAACCACTGAGGAGCAGCAGAACCCTTCGTGCCTGTATGAGGATGGGGGTGCAACCCATGGAAGCAGCAGAGTGATACAGAAGCGGGTATAGGAAAGGACCAACCACAGCTGAACCACAGCTGGCAGCACTCACCAGGTACTGAGGGTTCCCCCTCCCCACTGCATCTCCAAACTGAGATATGGTTGATGTTCAGACTCAAGGAGGGCTTAAAGTCCAATAGAAAGTGCTGCAGGTGCTGAATTACATCGCAGAGCTTTGGAATTAAGTCTGCTTTGAGACAGGGGAACTAAAGGTGAGAGTCCTGTCCCTGCTCTGAAATCAAACAGCAGAGCCTGCAGCAGGAGGGGTCTATCAGCCCAGCTAATGACCACAGACAGCTCGGCTTCCCCACACTGCCATCCCAGTGAGAAAAGGCTGAGTGTTATCTAGGATGGCTACAAAACCCTCTCCCTATCTGCAAACTGATGCAGCATGACCACAGTGTTTAGATTCCTCCTCCTCTATGCTACAAAACAGCCAGTGCTTGTGAAAGGACGAGTCTAAATTAAAATAGTGCATAAACCATTAGGGAAAGTGGAAAGAAAAAGAACAAAATGGACAGCAGTAGTTGATGGCGAGCTGCTGGAGCCTGGAGGGAGCTCAGAGCACAGCCTGAAGTACAGCTCTGACCTTCCTTCTTCCATTGAGTTCCAAGGCAAAGGGCCTGGAAGTCCACAGGTGCTTCCTCTGCTGCAGTGAGGTGGGTAAGGAGGGTCCTGCACATTCACAGTTGCTCCTCGTGGCTCCGTCCTTCCAGATCCAGCTCTGCCTCTTCTGATGCTTCGCCTGTGGCTCACAGTTGTCTTCTCCTCCCTTTGATTTCCCTTGCAGTTCAAATTCAAGTACAACCAGTTTTAACCGAACGAAAAGAAACCCATAGAGTTATTTTCTAGGAAACAAGTTAGCAGCTGCTGTCCTAACCAAAGTGGCCTCCAAAGGCCTTTGGAGAACAGGGACGGGAGTGGCCTTCTCCATCTCCTTCCTATTGAGCTCCAGCAAAAGGCCACCTGAAGGGAGCTATAGGATTTAAGCTATAGGATTTCCTCCCTCTGGTTCTTGGGTTTCAGTGTCACCTGGCCGTTGCGCAAGGAGCCGTTCTGGCTCCGGAGCAGTTTCCCTTTCTCACGGTCAGGCCATGTGAAGATGGCTTCGTCACTGTCCAGCTCCGACTCCGAGTGCATCAGGCTCGTGTTGAGGACCTGGGCTTTCTGTCTGCCACCTTTGAAGGAGAGAGATTTCCAGGTTAAAGCTACACTCGGTACCGGACAACCACCAAACCTCACTCCATCCCTCTCTGTCTCATTTTACTGTCAGGTCCAAGGCAGGTCTTAGCCTGACCTCCCCATATTTGATAATCACTCTCTCTACATGCTGAAGCCAAAGCCAAAGTGATCCTGTTCCAGAAACCTTGTTGTGACAGAGGTCATGCAGACACTGCACACAGTGTGAAGCACAACACACGGGCAGGGAAACAAACTGCAGAGTATTTGGGATCTGCCTCCCTGACCTTGCTTGAGGGCACTGCCTAGAAAGCTCTCTGGGGTTTATGGGCTGTGGGGAAGAGAACACACAGGTGTGCAAGAGGAGATCACTGCGTTCTTACTACTTCCCCTACCCTCATCTCAGCTTCTCTCACCTGCGAGGGGAGGGAGATGAATTAATAGTCTGCATTTAGATTAAAGCACAAGGATAGGAGAGAGGCATTTGCTGATATTGTCAGCAAAGGAAATATTTAGCTTTTCCTTCATGGAGAAATGCAACATTTCCTGTTAGGAAACATGTCTAGAAGGAAGGAAGACCTCAGCAGCCAGCCCTAAAAGCAAGACTAATATTCCCACTCAAAACACATTATCTCAGCAGCTGGAGCACTATCCAGCATTTGGCAGGGCCATGCTTTGCATGCACCTTCCCATTTCTCCCTCCTCTCCTGGTCAATCAGCAGGTGATAAAGGCTGATATCAGATACAACCACAGCAAAACCACTCCTGCCTGAAATAACTTTGCAAAGCACCTGACAAGCACCCTGTAGAACAGCAGCATGGACAGGAGAATGCTGGCTAAGAGCACCAAAGACAAGTGATCACCCTTCTGGAATGGGCCCATGGGCCTGCAGCCACAGAGAACACAGTGGTCCTCATTGGTGTCTCTCTTATGAGAAGCATTTGATTCCAGCTAAAAATCAAGGGTGGGTTAAACTCTCAGAGCCTCGTGCCTACAAGGACAAGAGTGGAGACACTTAGAAACAAGTAATTTGGAGTGGGAGAACATGAGGGCAGGCACAAACAGCACTCTCTGCAGGCCACCAAGGATGTTGACGTTGCTTGGTGTCCCTTTGTTTACCAGTCAATGTCAATGAGCTCAGTGAAATGCTCAAAGACACTGAATTCATGCTTAGCTTTGCCAAGGAATTGCATGCTGGCAAGAAGCAGACTGACCAAAACAGAGCACAGAACTACATGGAAAGCCTGAGAGCAGGAGAAGCTACAGCTAACACCCAGTCCTGCATTGCTTGGATCAGGTCGGTCTCTGAAGTGCTTATGTGCATCCAACTTTGTGATGGGAACAGAAACACCAGGACTATACCAGTTTCAGCCCCAGATACTTAAACCAAAGAGTTAGTTAACTTGATTAAATAGCCTGTCTACAGATCTGAATCAAGCTGAGATCTTCTGAGACTCATCCATCAGTGACTGGCATCATGTTTGTTACACTCTGTGCTTTTTAAGCCCACTGAGGAAGTGTTCTTAGCAAGAATTCTGGAACCGCTGAGCTCTTCCCTCTCATGTTTTACCTGCTTTGGGATTTGGTTTTAACTCCAGGCTTTCTTGATCCGTCGCATCCAAAATCTTGTATTTGCTTTTTCTTTTGGATTTTCCTTTTCGTCTAAAGGGGAAAAAGACAGAATTAAGAGGCAGGAAAAAAACCCAACGCTCTGATCTTCAAAGCCAAAGTGCTTGCTGATTGCAGACTATGTTAACATCAGAAAGCTAAACATGAAAAACATTGCTTCAGCTGCACATTTATAGGCTAACCCAAGTCTCAATTCTTAAACGAACCCAGAGTTTTAGGATTTCAATGTTGCTCTTGAAACACTGAGCAAGAAAAACTAACATCACAGGGCTGAGCAGGCAACCTGCTGGGACTCTGGGTTTTGAAACTCTTTCACCTCCTCATGCAGCCACTTGGCTCTGAAGCACTGATACAGTGGGGGTTATGGCATCAGTCCCACCTCTTGCAACAGCAGATCACCATCCAGGATAAGATTCCAAAGGCAACCACAATGACGAAAGATGCAATGATCACATACAGCACACTCCACTCTGAAAGCAAAACAGCCCAGAGATAAAGACGTTTTGGCAACTCATACAGCTGACAGTGAGCACTTTACACGACTACTCTTGAGACAGAAAAAAAAAGGCAGGCTTGACCTTTTGTGGAACTATAGAAGCCAGCACCCATCACTGGCAGGATGGAAGCCAGAGGTTTGGGATCTGCAGTCTTTCTGCACAAGTTTGGGGTTTTTTGTTGTCTTTTGCTTTAAGAACTTGCTTTCCCGTGGCCTATGGGACCACAGTAGAAAAGGGGTGTAATTTATAAACTGAGAATGGACTCAACTCTTAGCAAATGCTCACTAAGAGTCTCTGAAGGAGTCACTTTCCTATCCACTATTTCCTATCTGAAGGGTATGCTCTGTGAGACCCAGATAGGGACCACCTCCTCATGCAGGAATGATGCCAGAGATACAGTAAGCAATCAGGCACCTTTTACATAGCAGACCTCGGGCTACAAACACTGTTTGCTTCCTAAAGGTGAGCAAAGCCAGGGAGCTTTCACATACCACAGTTACTTTCGCCATCCCCCATCTGCACCTTGATGAAGTTCTCCATCCAAAAAGGGTCACAGACGCAGCGTTTGGTGAAGGAGTCACAGCGCCCGTGCTCAGAGCAGTTCAGCTGACATGCTGGGGACCAAAAACAGCAAGGTGAACTCAGTGACTCACACGGGAGGCAAAAAAAAAGGAGAAGATGCTGCAATATGGTCAACCACAATGAGGTTTTTACTCCAATCTAATCACTGTGCAGCTCATTCCCTTGGCTTAGGAATAATTGCAAGCAGGAAGAAGTGCAAACGTAAGCATCTAGGCCTGATGCCAAAGCAGTGAAGTCCTGCTTCATTAGCAATGTAACATAGAACACGCTAAGAAAATTCTGCCTTTCTTGCAAGCATCCAAAACGAGTGCAAAAGGCATTAGTTCATATCACAGCAAATCTGACTTACTGACTGTGTTAATTTCCAGTGCCCGGAAGATGAGGAAGTCTGACTGTTGTTTCCGTAGTTCATTTTTTAGGGTCCAGGCCACCTCCCGTCCTTTGAATATCTGATGGGGAGGCTGGTTCTGCACAAAAAATACCATCTTCGTGCTGGAAGTCAGACAAAATGATTATCTACTGCTTCTCCAAACACCAGGCAGTCATTCCCTTCTGTCTGTTATCATCAGGACTCAGAACCCCAAATGTATTTGAAAGCTGAACTTCAGGTAAACCTGGTCATGCAGACGATGTCCATTGGGACATCTGATCCAACCATATCTTCAAAGCTGGAATAGCTTTTAGTTTGCTAATGGCTTTCTCAAGTCTATTTTCAAACATCTCCAAGCACAACTTTCCAAGTAAAGGATAGCAAAGACCTGCTTGACAACACATCTCTTCACAGACAAATCCTACCTTTGCTCAGTGTAGGGCTGGATCTTTTGCACAGTGATGTCTGAGTCAAGGACCCCCAGCAGAACTCCTATCTGTCGGATAAACATGCCCTTCTGCCTCTCAGTCAGCTGGCTGACGTTCACATCCAGAATGATCTCCACGAGGTTGTTTTTCCTAGGATCTGGTGAGAACACAGATAACACAGACCTTCAGATCTTCTATTTAACAGTGCAGGTACAAGTCAGGTTTCTAGAATCCTTCTTAAGTGCTTCTGGTTTGAATCCAGAAGTACAGAATCTAAGTCTATGACCCTCATATGTAATGACAAATGGTAAGGATCAGTCTCCTAGAACCACATAAAAATATGATTATTTTCCCCCAAACATTTGAGCCATTACATTCTGAACTGGGTTGAGAACATGCAATTTTATTACAGTATATAAACTATATCCAGAAAAACAGAAGGCTGATGCATTGTAGGCAAATGTGGTGCTGCACAAAAAGCACTCACCAGGTTTGACTTCCACTGTGGTCCTTTCCACATCACTCTCTCCTTTGGCATCTGTTACTCTGAGATGGAATGTGTAAGTCCCTTCTACCAGATTGGACAAGAGAAGGACTGGATGATGGTCTGAATTATTTAAGACCTCCTGGAAGGCAGAACAAAGCAAGTATCAGTAAACCAAGCATCAAACTAGCATGATGTATGATTGTATTTAAGGATATCACTAAAACATAACCAGGGCAATGATCAGCTTTATATTTCCTCAGGAGCCATCAATGCTCCCTCTCACAGACTGCTGTGATGCTGCAGGATGCCATTTATAAAAGGAACTTTACCCCAGCTGCAGGGCTCCCCTCATCCCGAGTCCACAAGTAGCTGACAATTCCCTTATCATCAGAGGATTTTGATCCATCCAACTCAGCTGTATTTGTAGGCAAGGTGATGACAACATTTCCCGCAATCTTTGCAACTGGAGGCTTGTTTATCTCTAAGCAAACAGAAAGAAACAATTGGAGAGAAATCTGGTAGTGCCCAATGAAAAACGACTGCCTTAGAACCCTGCTGTAACCCAGAGATCCCCATCTAACACTGGTGGAGAGAAGTGCAATTAGGTACCGTGGGAATCAGTGAAAAATATTACTCCTCCAGGAAAGGGCAGACATTACAAAGGCAATTTCAGTGCTCTGCATGTTATTCTTCATCCATTCCTCCTAAGTTTGCCTCTTGCTCAATTGCTCAGAGATAACCTTGGCCCCAGGTAGTTCTGTGTATGGCTGGACGTACCTTCTTTGACAATAACGTTGACAGAACTTTGGCTCTGCAAGTTCCTCTCGTCCTTAACTGTAAGAGTGAACTCATACGTCCCAACCTGAAGGCCTGTTACAGTGGCGATGCTGCTGTTGGCATTCTCCAACTTGACACCATCTGGTCCCCTAAACAGAGAACAAGAGGATCAGTTTCAGCTCAGAGGATGGGAGCTGACCATGAGGCTCAAGCAGTTTACAGGGATGGAAACACAGTTGTCTGGAAATACAAACTGAGTGGCAGAAAGCAAAATTATTTTCTCCAGTCACAGCTATTTAATCAAGAGAATAAAAGGCAACAATCGCTCTAGTCAGTGGTGAAGCTTGTCAAGGCTGACATGACAAGGACTGAAGACAAGAGGGGTATGTGTGGTGTGTCTTGTTTGCAATTAAAGACTCAGAAGAACGGTTTGGAAGATGATACGCACCGTGTTTTTTCCCAAAGAAAGGAGACTATTTTCTGGTCATCTGAGCTCTTGCTGCCATCTAGAGTGGTGCTGTCCACAGGAAGAGTTAATTCTTTATCAGGACCAGCATCCGCCTTTGGGGGCTTATTGTTCTCTGAAAAAGAATCACAATATTCACACATATGCCAGAAAGGTGCAGCCTGCTCCCCAGCATTACAAAGTTCCTCCCCTGTATATTTTCTGCCCATTATTTCAACCTTGAACTCAGGCAAAGCGAGTCAAAAAGCAGCTAAGAACTCAGATCAGAGTCTTACTGACACATTCTACACTAAAAGGTAGATTAATGAAGTCTAGGAGTTCTGATTTTTGATTCTCATTCTCTAAGCACTGCTTCACTTTTCCTGCTCCCATCCCCCAGGACTTAGGCAGTGAGCAGAGAGCACTCAGGAAATACAATCCTGCCATCACAGGTGGATACTATTAACTAGATGACATTGTGTAAAATAAGATAACAGCCTACAAAGGTAGTATTTGTAGACACCTTCTTAAGTTGGTTCATCAGCAATGTAATATCCTGTAAAGGTCCTCAATTAGAGCAGCTTTTCTGGAAGCATCAGAAAGCTGCTACAAGATGGAGAGTATGCTGGCAGAACAAAGCCCAACTGGAAATGAAGAAGCAAAAGCAATGAAGGGCAGCTTACCCGGCTGGACTATCACAGTGACCTCTGCAGTGGACTGGTGCCCAGCAGAATCAGTCACTATCAGCTGGTAAGTGTAGTCACCTTCCTGCAATGCAGAGAGCTGCAAGACTGGTGTCCTCACCCCCTATGAGAAAACATATTAATGTATTGAGAAGACTCCCTACACCAGTGATTACAGATCTGGAGACTGCTCTTAACCACTATCAGCAGGTTCTAAGTGTTTATTATTACCTCCTGTTAAAGGAACAGAAGTCTTTGCCACTTCTGGGAATCTCAATGCCATCCTGACTCTTGTTTTAGTTAGCTAAAAGATGACTCGGTCAGTCTGGCTCCACACCTTTGGATAGCACTTAAACATCCATACTACACCACCATTGATTTAGCATTCACTGATGTTCTGAGGAGTCAGCAACTGAACAGACAGAAAACACACTTCCCTAGCAGCCACATAGGTTAAAGGGTGATACACGCTATGCTGAGACCTGCTATATGGAACAACAGAATCCAAAGCTATCAAGTTCTCGTTTCTCTTAATACTCTGTTCTCAAGCAGTATTTAAAACTGCATTGCTCAAGAAAGGAAATCGGATGCCACTGAAAACCTGTGGCTAGACTAGTGCACCAGCTCAGCCATAAGCTAATAGAGATGAGTGTAAGCAACCTGCACTGACCTGCATCTCCATCACCTTCCCTTTGCTGTTAGGGCTGAGCAGCCACTCGTAGCTGACGATGCTGTGATCATCAGTGCTCTGGTTGCCATACAGGGTGATGGAGTTCTGAGGCAGGGTGATCACTTGGTTTGGACCCGCGTTTGCCACTGGTGGATAATCCACAGCTTTGTTCACAGTCAGGTTGGCAGTGGTAGTGTCGCTGGCACCATCTGAGTCCACTACTGTTAGACTGAAGCAAAAACACAAATGACTGTGAAAGCAACTAAGAGTCCTGATTACCAGAGCAGAATATGAAACGGTGGCTGGATAGAACAGCAAAATGCTACAGACTAAGAATAACAAGTAGCTGGATAGCTTTTCTAAAGTGAAAAGCTATAAAACCACCTGAAAAGGTAGGATTGCAGAGTACATCACAAAACACTCTTCCTGTTTGTTTGGAGAGCAGGCTGCCAGGTTGGGAATATTGCACATTTTATCCCTAGGGAACAAGAACTGATGAAGGTATAACCTACCTGAATGTGTAATTCCCAGGAACCAGGTTGGTCAGTGTCAGTATGTCAGTGTCACTGGAAAACTTCTCTTCTCTCAAAGGACCCTTCAGTTCTTCCCAGTGATAGCTGACAATTTTATCATCATCGGTGCTTCCTGTTTCAATTATGAAAGAAAACGGACATACAAGGAGTTGGAAAATGATGCTTCACAATCCCAGATGTTCAGTTCCTCTCTTCATTGCTGGGCTTAGTGAGCAAAAGCTTTTTTGGTCCAAGCCCAATCTCAGATACTCAAAGTGTCTGCCCTCATTTACTCTGTTACAGAGGTACATCTGAATATCCTTAATCCCAGGTTTGTGTGTTGAGGAAAGGGGAAAGAAAACAAACACAAAAGCAAAAAATAGAAATAAAACAGCACTAGTCCTGGACAAGTTGATCCAAATGCATTTATAGAAACTCCTAAAAGCTCTGCTGTGGGTCAGGATCATTACAAGTGATGTGTCAGCTAACCAAGGCATGTGAAGCTTAACACAAGAGGCCAATTCTTTTGATTAAGAGCCTTTTTCTCCCCCCTAGGAGAATCACTCAGGGCAGTATCTTCAAAAGGAACCATGGAGAGGCGCTGGTGT
This sequence comes from Coturnix japonica, assembly GCF_054131305.1. NCBI lineage: Eukaryota > Metazoa > Chordata > Aves > Galliformes > Phasianidae > Coturnix > Coturnix japonica. Next base: position 15,209,711 of record NC_140679.1, on the reverse strand, counting down.
GTGGGTGTGCGGATTCCTCCCTCCTAGCACAAGCTGATTCTGTTCATTGAACTTATCCAAAAAGGCCAACCCAGAACCAAACACAAAGAAACCAGGCATAGCAGACTGTTTAAAACAGGAGGTACTCACGGCTGCCATCGATAACAGTTGAAATGGTTGGCAGTGAAATCTCCTGGAACGGTGGGGAGACGATGGCAACAGGAGGACGATTAACTCGAGGCTCTGCAACAAAAACAGAGAGCAGTTACAACGACATCTACAGGCAGACCATGGTACAAAGCCCCAGCTGTGGAACTACAAAGCTATTTTGCTTTTGGGCACTAGGAGTGGTGAGCAGAGTATGTGCTGCACATCTTCCCTCCCACCCAGCTCTATCTATCCCTTCAGACTCTGCAATATATAAAATATATAAAATAACTGATAGCCCAGTGAATCTAGGAAAGAAGTACTTCTGTATTAGTGTTCCAGCCCTTTTAGTGGGTGGTTGTCCTGCACGTGGTACAGCAAATAGCTGTGTGTATTAGCATAGCTTCACATTTCAGGAAATGACTCAACACACATAGATACAAACTGAGATCTCAGCACAATCAATTCTCATGATGTTAACGTGGGGTCCAGTCAAGTAAGCAAAACAGAATGACATTAAGTTAACGAAAGATGCATTGAGACTGAACTCACTTGGATTCACTGTTACATTCACATAACCCTCTCCATGTGCATTTTCGCCATCGACAACAACTTTGAATTCATACAGGCCAACAGTAAGCTGGAAAGCAAACACAAACAATTATTCACCTTTGATCAAGACAGCAGATCCACCATTGGACCTGCAGAAAAGTCAAGTCACCATGCCTTGGTACTGTATTAGAAGCACAAAATGCACAATCCTGCTCCAATCTATGCATACAAGGCAAAGCATGGCTTCCAAGCCAAAGTTTCTCTCTGCATGGTATCACAATTAATGCCTGCACATTTTGTTCCGAGTGCAGAAAAATCCGTGATGCTCAAAGGAATGTCCCATAAAAACAGCACTGTATATTCATACAATATTTAAAGCCGTTCTCTTGTTAAGAAACCCCATGTGCAGAAACCAACAATCCTTTCATTCCTTTAGATCTTGTCTAAAAGCAGCAGCCAGGGACATGCTAGGAGGTATTCCATCGCTCTAAGCTAATGGAAGCAGCAAGTCCTTTTAGAGAGGAGCACAAGGCTTCCAACCTAAACAGATCACTGCAGTGTTGCAGTAGTAGAAGCACTCACAACCTTTTGTTAATGTGAAATGGTGTCATTTGGAGTTTGACACATCACATGTAGGCAGCTTTTAGATCCTGAAATCCATTTTCCCCTCGTTCCAGAGCAACCTGCTTTTTCTAAGGGATTTAGAAGAGGGCTCGTAGTTAAATGTTGGCTGCTTGCCCATCACAGTATTTCCTTTTCACTGTGAATTCATACATAAGTCTCTCCTGGCTGCCAGGATTCCTGTTTCTCCACTTGGCATTCCATACAATAGGACACAAAGCAAAAGCTTTACCTTAGATAACTTAAGTGTCTGGGAGTGTTTTCCTTCCATTTCTCCACTGTAGTCTTTTGGATGAGTAATCAGTTCCCACTCGTAGGAATAAGTGGTTCCTTGAAAAAAAGAAATAACAAAAAAGAAAAGCTCCAGAAGTTAGTTTTTAAAAGGCTGCCTTCCTGCCTGCTAAAGAAAAGCAAAGGCATTAAATATTTATAAGGCCCATTCTGCTGCACTGAGAAATGAGACTGCTTAGAGTCTGGACTGACTGCAGTTTTTTGGGAATATACCCAAGAAAAGAGACAATCTGTGCTTCTAAACACATTTATTCCACAGCCAAAACTCATCTTTCTGCCTGTAAGGCATTAAAGAGCTTTGGAACAATCACAACTCAGGATGCTAAGATAGAAAAGCTTTATTGTGCCCACAAATCCCACAGGCACAACATAATGCCAGTTTCTGAACAGGGAAACATCTCACCTACCCCTGCTGCTGTGCATCATGTATCTTGCTTGCCTCCTGCTGATGTTACTGACATGGAAACTGTTTTCTGACAAAAGACACCTTCAAGATTGCCCTTATTTAATGCTGTTTGTAGTGTCTGTTGGTTATTTCACCATCACCTGCCCTCAGCAGAATCCCCAGGGAAGCCTTACCAGGTGGTGGCTCAGGAAGCACAAATGCATTCAGCTGAACTTCATTCTTTGGCAAGGTCACTTCTACACTGTCTCCAGCAGAAACTACCAGCTCCTTCATAACTGAGAAAGACAGAATTGAGAGAGAAACAGAATAATTACATACATAAAAACCACCTTTGCTTCAGAGTCTGTGGAATAAAAATCAGCAGCAAATAGCTGTATTTTGTAAACACCTCATCACTCGGTGTAACTCCTGCTTCAGGTTTCAGTCTCATTGTTAAAGCACAAGCACTAATGGGCAAAATTACCCCGTCACCTTCAACTCTTTGCAGATACTGGGCAGCTCCTGCTCCTTTTCTGAAGAGCTGAAATGTGACCCTCAGGCCCTGCACAGGGGCCTCTGTTCAGTCAGGTCCAGCAGGATGTGAAGGGCTTTTTTTGCTGACAGGTCTTTGGCAGAGAACCCAGCTGCACTCTCATGGCAAAGCAAGAGAAACATTGCTATTTACCAAACTGCATTTTCACATCTTTACAAATATATGAAGAATCCAAGGCATTTCTTAGTTGAAAAACTGCTTGGGGGCTACACCACCGAGTACAGGAACTCAAAATACAAACCAGCTCCTTTGGTTTATGTTTTCTTCTTATCCTTTTCTTTTCCAAATAGGAAATCACTGCAACACTTACTATGAATTTTCCACCAATACCATCTCAAATAAACTAGTAGATAAAGAAAGCTTACTCCTTCCTAGTTTGATCCCAAAGACAGCGTTTCAAAGACAGGAACCAAAAACCCAAGTAAAGATAGACAGGGAAGACATCAGTCAGTATTTAGCCTCCCTTCCATTTGTTTAATAGCCATTGGAGTCAACCAGTGAACTAAAAGTAAACAAATTTATCAGATCCTTTCCCCAGCCCCCCCCCCCCCTCCATTACTCCACCTCCTGAGATTTTATAGCCCCATCAATCCTTCCTTTTCCTCCTGAAAAGAGTTCCAAAGCAAAAAGAAATCTGACCTCATCAGAAAACAAACAGAAAAACTTAAAACTCTGCTGAGAAAAAAATACCCTCCACGTGACCATCTCTGCAGCATTTAGCAAAACAAGGAGCTATGCTGCTTTTCCAGCACAAACCACTGAAGATATTTTAAATAAGTTTTTCAGTTTTAGTTGGGTTTAAGTCCTTCAAAAGAATGCTAACTTGTTGTTAGCACAGGCATCCAACCAGCATCCTGCCTAAAATGTCCTTGGATGCAACATTTCCATTTGCTTCCTTGTAAGGGAAAAGAAACCCTAAATTCAAACGAAATTCAGACAATTGGATTAACTGAATTCTGAGCTATCACACAACCAGTACACATTGGCCAGTAGGAACACAAGTCCCCATGGGATGAGCTAATGGCCTGTGTGGGTTAACAGAGCTGCCCAAAGTGCGTTTTTGTTTTCATACATCCTCAAATGTTTGCTTTAAGAAATACCAATGTGAACAGAAATGCCACTTCACTGCAAAGCACAGCGTGGGCGAATGGCCAAGCACACTGCTCTTATGTGCACTGACATTTCAGAGATGGAAGACAATCAGATGCGCTCCATCTTGAACAGACATTAATTAAGGTTTCTGCTGAACTTGATAGAGAGCAACGTGTCACAACTGCTGAAAGAATGCTCCACATGATTGTGCCTCATGCCACATCTCAACCTGCACTTTGGGAATGGAGATAACACAGTTACTTTCAACCCATTCTTGGAAAGAAACTCAATAGTCATAAGCAGATTTATGGTGGCAGTATCTCAATCCAGGACCTCATGAATTAATGGGTATCAACCACTGCATGCACTAACACACACACCTCAATATTCTTTTGATGGTACCACCATTAAAATACTTCGTGTTTTTCAGTGCTGCAATGGTTTATCAACAAAACCTAAAGAGGTGACCACTGAGGGATCCCTGCATGCTTTCACCTGGTGTAGTCGCAGTAGTACTCGGTGACACAGCAGTGTTTGTCTGGACTGGAGAAACACTACTATTGGTGGGAACACCACTTGGCATAGAAGTAGCAGCCTGCATCTTCGTTGTGCTTTTCCCCTGCACGGGGCTGATGGTGGGCAACGTATCTGAGGAGTGGGTTTGGACAACAGCATCATCCAGCAGCTCAGGCTTCTCTGTCTTTCCAGCAGCCGTCAAGCTCAGTGCCACGGGACTGGAGAGCGTAGCTAACACTGGTGACTCTGGTGCAGATGTTCCTGCATGGATCTGGAAAGGAAAGAGCAGCTTTAGTTGAACTGAGCTCAGTTTTGTTTTGCTGTGTTGGTTTCACAGAGGATCAGAATTCCATTGGATTGTTCTATATACTGAACTCCTCCAAAAGTTGTTCAGTTTCAGGGATGCTGAGAAGCCCGTGGGTTGTTTCACCCCATAAGGATGATGTTTTACTGCTTCTAAAACATTTCTCCATGTTATTCCACAGCAAAGAGACCATTTCTAGCTGAGCAGAACTCCAGCTGAGAGCTCAGATCTAAGCACAGCATCTGAAGTGTCACTGCTGTTGACATGGCAGATGTGACAGAAGATTTGGGCTCAGAACTGCAGAGAATAGAACTAAAAGAAGAGAGAGGTGGAATAACACAGGAACAGAAAACAAAGATGGGGAACTGGGGTTCACTTGGGGCATTTGTTTTGGCCATGTCCTCCTTGTACTAAAGCTGAACAGCTGCCCAGCACACAGAAGGAGGGCTGCAATGGCATTTTTATTTAATAATCAAAGATTTTCAGCTAGATGAAATTTAGTCCGAATCACCCTTCAAAGCAAGGTGGCCTGATATAAACAGCCCTCAGTGCGTGCCAGGGGAGACACTGCTGGGGCAGAGAGCAGAGCCTGAGGGCAGAAAGCTCACTCACATCTATACAGGATGAACCACTTTATTGAAAGTAATCAAAGCAGCAGCAACAATTTCCTTTCTTTCATCAGAAAATTCCTTTCACGGAGCCCCATTCCAGCTCAGCCCACCAGGCTCCGCTCTTGACAATTCACCTTCCATCATGAAGAACACGTGTGCACCACATTCCATCGAGGTAACCCTACTTGGGAACATCTAAATGCTTAAGATGGAACAACTCACTGCTTTTCACTTTGGAAGCGGTTTGGAACTGGATTGCTCACTGCTGCTCCTCACTATGGGAAATGATCATAAGCTCAGCAGCCAGGCAGGAACTCAGAGACACTCAAGATAGACTGCTACAGGAAGGCACACAAAGGCAAAGCCTCCATGACTGCACAACACCATAGGGAACCATTTCTTGCTTAGTGAGAATCGACCCACATGGGCTGCAAGAACAGCTGTCACAAATAAGGGATAGCAGCTGCAGCTCTGCTTTGCTCAGTAATATTATCACTGAGATGGATGCTTCCTTGAGACACCTTGAAATGCCTAAAATACCTGACAGTTAAGAAAGACCCTCTTCCTCCCACAAGTCTTCAGGATGAACTGACAGCCAAATGTCTGTGTACAGCTCAAGTGAGATAAGCTTTGCCTGGGGCAACATAACAGTCAAAAATGCCTCTGATGCTTGTAAGCTGAGACATTTCTTATCTTTACCCAATAACCCCAAATTCTTTCAAGCAAAGAACAGAAGATCTCATTCTTGGGGATGAAGGGAAGACTAGAAGTTTGCCAGCTGTCCTACCTTATTAGCTTACAAAGCAGAGAAAAGTGGCACAGAGGCCCAAGAGAACCAGTGTCAGATGCTTCTTCTTCCAGCCCTTACCTGGGACAAGTGACCTCTCTCCCTGTCTGACAGCATTATGTCTGTAAAATTCAAACACAGCAGCTACGTGCATCAGAACCTGCACTGAACTCAATGTACTTTAAAGAAAAACACCTGTGATCCAGAACTCTGTTTCATCTTTCAACTTAAATGGGCCTTTCTTTGGTCAGAGTGGTGTGCATATACAAAGCAGGCGCTCTGCAGCTTTGACTGCACCTTCAGTTGTCTGCTAGCTCTGCTGTAAAAACTGGAACCCTTCTTGTCAGCAGTGCTGCATTTAAATACTCCTCCTGACTGGCTGTTACATGCACTGCTGGGTTCTAAAATTGGCAAAGCATCTCTACAACAAGGTGAAAAGATTTTGGTGCCTGGCAAATATCACTCACTAAAGGAAAAGCCCAAATTTCCCCTCCTTAGTTAAGGGCAGATGAGGGTGCGCTGCAGTTTACCCTGGCACGCTTTCCTCTCACCTGATCAAATTGAGCTCAGATTAAATCCTATCGATCTCACCATGTATGTAACTTTACTTATTTTGGCCCCAAACCAACTCAGCTTGGAAACAGTCCCCACTTTGGCATCTCCCTCCTACAAAGGCTGGCCAGGGCCCAAGTGCGAAGCCTTCAATGTTGTATCCTTGGCCTAAATTAAACTGCTCTCTGATCAGAAATGTGAGGACAGCTGCATAACTTGACTTATGTTTTGCTGGTGAAAGTTGGATGGTTCCCTAGCCAAGGAATTAGCCCAGGGCTGGGCAGCATCAGCCTCAACTCAACACTCCTGTTAAGGTGGTTTTTTCTTAATTCTTCCTCAAAAACTGCATCCCAAACCTCAGAAATGTGGTTGCCAGGAATTTCATCACCTTTCAGGAAGAATTTGTTGTTGTGATGAACCAGAATTTCATCAAAGATCCGGATTTTCTTGCTAGCAAAAACCAGAAAGGTGAAGGAAACCCATTCCCCATTGCATACACCCAACAGTGCACCTTAATGACAAAGAGAGCACTTGTGCAGATGGGGAATTTGGATACTTAGCAACATTCACCCACTGATTACTCCATGTAATTTAATATTTGCAGCCCATTTTCTGGCAGGCACTGAACAGTAATAATGAATACAGAGAAACATGCTATGTGCAGAGTAAGTGAGAGAATGGGGACGCTGTAAATCTCAAATACAAGGAGGGAAAAAGTAGCAGGGTAGAAATGCTGCAATACTGCAGGAGAGAGAGAAAGCTGAGCTGTTATGTCAGCCCTGGGTCTGGAAAATCAAACATTTGTAAAGTCCTGGTGCATGATTTCACATGGCAGCAGGGCTGCCCTGCAGCAACACGTGGTGCCCCTTGGCTGCTCTCCACATCCTGCTCACAGCCCCACCTGGAACCACAATTTGCATTCAAGGGAGAGAAAGAAATTCAGGCATTTCCAGACTGTAGCAACAGGAAAAGGCATCAGGCTTCAACACTGCCAAGTCCTGGAGACGTGGCAGAAGATATGTAAGGAATCTCACAAAGGATTCCTCTTGTTTGACCATCATCATTTGTGGGCTCTTCTGTATGTGTTTAGAAATGTATATATTAGCAGATTTTGCCCACTTCTCATCTGGATTTACTGCATTAACACGGCATGTGTTTGCAGAAGAGACTGGACTGGTTTCATTCAACCAATGCCAATGAAAGCTTCTGGGGATCTGAGAAACTGAAAGCCTTCAAAAAACAGAAGAGGATGTTAAGATGCCAACACAAGTAAGCAGGCTGACATGGGAAACCCTATGCATAAAAGTCTATAAATAATAGACTGCTATTAAATATATAAATAATCTGGCTGCTTTTGATTCTGTGGATCCAAAAAGGTACTTTAATGGGTAACAGCTGTCGACCCTCAGGTGCTTCCCACTGACATTACAACTATCACACCTCACTTCTGCACCTCATTTGGTCAGTACATTCCATGACTCTAATTATTACTTCCATCTTCCTTCTCAGTTTATCCCAAATAGGAAGAAGTGGGGGGGAATAAAACAACTCACCCCCGCTCAAAAAATACAAAACAAAGCAGAAAATGAACCTTTGCCTTTGCCTTGCTGACAGGAGGCTCAAAGCAGACATCTAGAAAGTTATTCTATCATTTAAACAGTCCAAGTCTATACAACAAGAGCAGGAGAATGACAGCTGTCCAAGATAGCCCCATTGCAGCCCCATTAATCATACTCACCTGTAGGAAGCCAACACTGTCTGCATCACCAGATCCATTCACATTATTGCTTTTAGGAGGGAACAGGCTTTTGGTTTTCTGCTCTTGAGGATTCTGCCCATTTATCAGCAAGTCTTTCTTCTGATTTGGATGGGCCTCAGGAACAGGCCTGTCCTCCCCCAGGTGCTTTAGTACTTGATCCTTTGGGCGCTTTGTGTCACTTCGGCTGCTTCTAGACCTGCTGCCTGATGTTCTGCCTGCAGTCTCACCACTGGGGTTTGCTGCTATATCCCCTTTCAGGAGCTGCACCCCATCATTTGCCAAGCTCCGTTTCTGTAAAGACCTCCACAGTTGTTTCTTGCCCTGGACTGGGTTGCCCCAATCCAACCACCTACGAAGCCGCATCTTCACATCATTTTCTGTTTGAAGCTTTAAGAAGTGCTCTGTGCTTCTGGATTTCTTTAAAAACACCAAAACAGAACCCGAAGCACCGGTCCTGTTTGCTCGACACGTAGCAGACATGGTGCAGTTCACCTGGATGCACATGTTTTCCATGAACCAAAAGGCATCACAGGCAGGGCTCTGGCAGCAGGCAGCCTGACAGGACTTCATGGTGTGAAAGCCTTCCAGAAGCTCTAAGTGATGATCTTCCCATGATTGCAAACGTCCACCAAGTAGGATCTTTGCTGGCTCACATTTAGATCTGTTCCAGCTTGCATCTGGGAATGAGAAAGACAAAGATGATTCTCAGTTTTTTAAAGCAGTCAGCAATAAATCCTTATTACTACTGTCAGGACCAAGTTACTGTACTCTGCCCATAGTTCTCCTTGAACAGTGCCTTGCTTCACAGTATAAAAGTAATTACCTGTCAAACATTTCTTTGCAATTGAAGTTACTTCAGATTTCAGACCGGGGGTAAAGCAGCGATTGCTTTAAATATGGCTTTGTTTTTTCCTAGCATGAAAAACTGGAGAGCTTGCAGGGATCAATGGATTAAAGGCATCCAAAATTCAGAGCTCTGCAGATTAAGGACTCCCTAAAAATAGACTGGTGACCTATGGGACTGTTACACTGTGCTGTGTTCAGCATCCAAGGCATAATAGGTCACTAGAAGATTACTTTACCAACTATGCCACTGGACTCTGAGTCGTGCAGCTGGAGATCTAATCTGCCCCCCTCCCTTTTAAGACCACAACACAAATGGGGAACTTCTTGTTTCCCTTGTTAAAGTAGTCATGATTTCCTTTTTCCTCCTATTTTTCTAATGAAACATGGATCTCACAAGCAGCAATCAGCTTCTATCAACAACCCCAGGAAACTCTCTGTGAGACTGTGACACAAATGAGGTCGGCTACTTCCATCACTTGACTTCAGAAGTCCACATTCCTGCCACAGAGGCACTTATCTCACTGCTGATGTGGCAACAGACTCTGATCCTCAGAATCACGGTTAATACCCAGAGCTGGCAGCACAGATTTGCAGTGACTTCCCCCAATATCAACCCCCAATATCTCTGGAATAACATTATTTGACCAAAGAAAGGGAGCAGCCATGAGAGATGCATTTCACTGTAATCCACTTATCACAAACATCACAGTGGGTGTTACAGCTCTTCTGTTACTCATCATTAAAGCCTTTCAAATACATTAACTTTGTTACCCAGAATGGATTAGACACCTCTTTAAAATAAAGAGTAATGGCCGTTTTCATGTTCCTTCCACGTGGAATCTCTTGCAACACCAAGAACTTCAACCCGAAACGGGAACTCACACCACGTGAAAAGTTTATGATACAGCAGACAAAAGGAAGCAGAAATGCTATTTATGCTATTGTGAGCTTGTCATTTCTTCCTCTCACGTAAATATATATAAATATAAACACTGCCCTTCTCAATCTGCAGAGTTCCTGTCCCTCTGATGCAACTCACAGCTCTGCTGAATGGCAGGGAACTGAAATGGCTAAGACCAGTTTCTATTAATAAGCTCAGGTTCATAGACTTAGGCAGTTAATACCCAGTGACAGGGAATTAATGATTAACAACTTGACTGCACAGGCTTTCTTTTAATCTGTCATATGTAACCAAGTATGTCAACACAGTTCCTTGGGTAACCCCATATGAGCACACCAATTTCTATGCACCTCTTGGTTTAGTTTTGCTTCCTAAGTGATACAAGACCAAAACAGCAGCAATTCTAGTGAAAATAGTGTCCACGTAAGGATAACTATGTCTAATATCATCACATTTGTTTTCATACATGCATTGGCCTTCATGGTTTTAACCTATTACATGCAAGCTTCCACGTAAGAAACCCATTTAGTGTATTTACTTGAGCAAGAGGCTGGTTACTCAAGTTTGAACAGGAAATATAAGAGCAAACATAAATTACCCATAGGCAAATAGACTATTGACACACACTGTCTGCGGAGACTTTACAAACACAGGATGCTTCAAAACACTCTTACCTTCCCAACCTCCTCCAATAAATGCTCAAATGAAATTATTAAGCAGAGTCTCATTAGTTCCTTTTTGGAACAAGGGGCAAATCCTCATCTCAGATAAAGCAGACAAAGATACAATACACAATACAGACAAGGTTCCAGGCAGAACACAATCACCTGTTGAGGAGCACAAGGCACACAGGCAGGTGCACAGGTAAAGCAGCTTCAGGCTTCTCAGTTCCCTTGCAGGTCTTCCCCAGAAATATTGTAGTAGAAATGGAGCATTAATGCTGAGCTTGGCTTCCAACCTCTTCTCCATGGCCTTTGTGGGGAGCAACGGGGGTTCTGGAAACACAGAAGATATCCTATGGACATTGGTGTGCTCCTGCAAGGGCTCACACAGCATGATGAACAGCACAGGGTGTTTGTAGAGGAAAAGGAACAGCTAATCTTATCAGCTGAGCACAGCAGATAAGCAACCATCCATGTCACAGTGCTAAAGAGACCTTTAGCAGCACAATTCCCAACTACTGAACTACAGCACAACTTGTGGTTCCCCACCTTGATTCTATCGCTTTCAGCAGCAAAACACCAAACAGCACCAATTCCAAAGCTGCATTTGGGCCTTTTTTGGCTCAAATAGGGTGATGGATCTTCAATTAGCTCCTCCAACACAACACACACATTGACAAACACACATTGCAGTGATGTCAGTGCTCACAGCGGTGCTGCTTGGTGCCAGTCACCAACAGAGCCAGAACACAGCAATGCTGAGCTGTATGAAGATAAGGGCACGTTCTGCTCTATGGGCACAAAGCAGAAAGCACTGGGTGTAAATGTGGAGCCTCAGATGTCCCTGAGACCCCAACCAGCTCTAAGCTGCGATACATTACCTTCATCAGGGATAAACAGTGCCTGTTTGCAGGGGTAGCAGAGCGTTATTAGGCACAAGCTGTAAGCAGCAGCATCACAAAACTGACTATAGGAACGACAACTAAAGCTCGTTATTAGCAATATCTAAACGGAACCCACCCCACCGAACCCGAACCCCGCACCACGTACCAGGCCCGCATGGTGTCCGCTCCTCACGCCGGGCGGCCGAGCCTCCAACGGGCCGAACCGGGGGTCAGCACAGCCCCCAACCCCGCATCCATAGCGGCTCAGCCCGGAAACACAACGACCCCTTCCGGATCCGGAACGGACCCACCGGGAGAACCGAGCCCGGTACCGTCAGCTCCGGGCTGAGCTGCTCCGCTACCGGCTGGAGCTCGGGGAGGGGCAGCTCCGGAATCACGTAATAAAGAAGCGACCCGTTGGTTAAAGGGGCGGATCGCGTGTGTATGGCGGCCGGTTCCGTTCGTTGTCCTTAATATATCGGCGTGGAGCCCAGCGGGTCGTTATGGCCGAGATACACGGAGCTGCGACCTTAAAGAAGTGCATGGAGGTGCTAAGGGATGCTAGGAACGACAGCGAGCAGCTGGCAGCACTGCTGATGGTAAGGACGCATTACCAGGACCCATAGGGAACACCTAAAGCCATATTGAGCCTTGTTGTTATTCATTGCTTTCCCTTCCAGGTGACTAAAGCGGTTAAAGCTGGAGATCTGGACTCTAAGACCCGACGTCAGATCTTTGATGCCATCGGCTTCACGTTCCCCAACCGGCTGCTGAGCTCCAGTCAAACCCCACCAGGCTGCCCTGAATACATGTTTAAAGCGCTGGGTCTCACCCTGCTGGGTTGTTTCTGCACCGAACCGGAGCTGGATGGACACACACAGATCCTGAACAAAATCCCGACCTTCAATAGCGTCCTGCTTGCTCCCTTTAATCCAGACTGCACATCTATGATAGATGATGCGTATCAGTGTCTGACTGCTGTTCTGGCCACTCCCAGGGGTCCCAGGGAGATGGTGAGCAAAGGAGCGGTGTCTGCTCTGTGCCAGGCTTATATCAATGGTGGTTATGGCTCTGAGCGTGCCCTGGAGCTGCTCTTGGGGCTGTTGGCTGTATCAGAGGTGAAGTGCTGGCAGAGGGATGCCCCACACCTCCTGGCTGTGCTGGGGAAGCTCTGTGAGCAGTTTGTCAAGGCTGAAGATGCCACCAAGTTTGAGCTGTGTCAGCTGTTGCCTCGCTTCATCCCCCTCTCACCACCACTTGCTGAGGTCTCACAAGGCTCCGAGTGCATCCAGCAGCTTTACAAAGGGCTGGCTGATATTCTGGGCAGTAAACTCAGCCAGTCACAGAGGGATCCTGCTCTGAAACTTGCTGCCAGCATCGTGCAGGCCTGTGGGGCAGAGTGGATCCCAGCAGGGAGCACTGGCAGCAAGTTCCTGGCCTTGCTGGTGAACTTGGCTTGTGTGGAGATCCGCCTGACCCTAGAGGAGCCCGATCCCATGGAGGTAGAGGGGAAAAAAGAAGTGATAACGGCCTGCTACGTCCTTATCGAGATGGGGATCCAGGAGTGTCTGAAAGGAGAGGAATCGCTGCTAGATGAAGCACAGAGAATGCAGCTCATGAGGATCATGGAGGAAGCATTTGGAGCCGTAGTGTTTTACTTGAGACAGGTAAGGAACACGTTTGATGGCTTTTCACTTTGGGGAGGCTTTTAAACAGCTCCTACAGTGCGTAAACTGGGTCTTGCTGGCCTCTTACCCACATGTGGTTAAGTACAGCAGGATGCACCCAGGCTGATAGATCACAAGACAGCAAATTAATGACTCAGTGATTACTGTGATTCTTATATTCCATCCTTTTCCTACATCAGAATAAGAAAATCAGCCACAGAAGTCCAGATTTGCTCTAGCAGCTCGTGTCCATAAGCTGAATAGACCAAAATGTGCATCTTGGCCCACTGTGGTTTTCATCTTTTTTCTATCAGCTGCTTTCTTCTGTACCCAGGTGAAAGAGGAGGAGCTACAGGATCCTTTCGTATTCGCTTCTGTTCGGATCCTTGGAGCCTGGATGGCAGAAGAGACATCCTCCCTCAAGCAGGAGATCTGTGAGCTCTTACCTTTCCTTGTTCATTATACCAAGAAGCTTTTCAAAGAGGGTGGCCCAGCAGAGAATCTTCCCCAGGCAGCTGGGCTGGTCGGCAGTGACAGCTCCATCTTAACCCAGGATGCTCTGAGGTGTGTATTTTAAATACAGAGCTGATGCATTTCAACACTAAATGACACTTTTTCCTGCATCCTGCATTTAGGTCAAGTTCTTGTTGATCCTTTGCTGTGAAAGAGGCAACTGGAACTGCCACAGTGCAATGCAGCTGTCCAAGCCTTCTGTGTGTGACTAATATAAGATGGCAGCTGCACACAGAGATGAGAGGCAGGGAAAGACTTGTGGAAGTTGTGTGTCTAGGCTTTAGCTACAGCAAGCAGGGAAAATAATAGAGTCTTTGTAGAAGCAGATCAGCCTACGTGGGCTCTACTGTAAGATTTCAGTACATTTCCCTCCGGCATAAGGAAGTCACCACTGTGTTACTGATTGAGCTGATTTTGAGAGTAATTTCTCCTTCCCTTTCTCTCTGCAGTATCAATTCTATGGCACTTCCCCCCCCCCCAGCTGATGTAAATCCAGGGTTTAGACCCCAACTCGCTGTTCTCTACCTTTTGTTTTCATTTTTTTCCCACTTTACAGATTTCTGCTACCTGGATTTTGCCATTTAACAGCAGAGGACAGACCCAGGGATATCCTCATCTCAGAAGGGGCACCAGCACTACTGTGTGACTACTTCCTACATCACTGGGAGGTGCTGACCTCTCAGCCTGGGTCCCTGACGAGCACTGAGATGAGTCTACAGACTTTATGTGGGATCTTCCTTAACCTGGTTGTGACTGCACCAGACCTCATCAGGTAACGGAGCCACAGAAGCTTGTCTTACGAAGGACAGGGATGCAATGAGAGATGAGCTTCCAGGATCCTTTAAGATACTTATACTGAAAAAATGATGCCCCTTTTCTTAGTGCCAATTGAGATTCACTTCTTTTAATGCTGCATTTATCACGTGTTTGGCTCTGCTCAGGAGGTTTCTCAGGGTTTCCTTTCTTTCTAGGCAGGAAAAAGCCTTCTCTTCTTTGATGGACACGTTGCTGAAGTCTCTTCCCTTCCTTCTACCTCAGAAGGATCATTTGGTTCTAGCAGCCAACATTGCCACTCTGGGCTTGATGATGGCAAGGATCCTTTCAAGTTCAGCAGGTAAGAAGCACTGGTAAGCAGCATGGCAAAGCTGCACATTGCTCTGCATGGACTGAGGACCCCAGAATATAAGAGGAACAGACCCAGTTTCATGTAGGGCTTTTGTCATTGGAAGTGTAACAAAAATCCCAGAGGGTCCCTCCTTTGGCCAAGTAATGCATCAACTCATTCGTTTCCTTTTTCTTTCAGTTCTTCAGAAGACTGCGCCTGCAAAGGAATTTTTCAGAGCCACCATTCGCTTCTTGTCTCAGGCTCACACAGCCCAAGCAGACCCTGGTAGCCATGGCTTAGCTCTGGCCATATCCCCTGCCTATGTGAGTGCCTGGGATGACATCCGTGAGCTCTGGTTCCTGGGGATGCAGGCCCTGGCCAGCTGTGTGCCTCTTTTCCCCTGGTTGCCACAAGCTGTGCTCCAGGCACAGTGGCTGGAAGAGCTCTCAGAGTTACTGAGAAGAGTCACTGCAGCCTCAGTGGATTTTGAGCTCATTGCTGCTTTCCAGGGTGTGCTGGTTGAGTTGGCCAGAGCCAGCGAGCCGTGCAGGGAAGTGATCCTGTCACACCATGGGGAGGAATGGGCCAACCTTTATGGGATGGCAGCTCTGGAACAGTGTCTGTCCAAGCAATAAAAAGCCATTTTTCAGCAGCCCCTGGTGTGGGACACGAGGCCAGAAACCTTGTGCCAGCAAGGACAAGAAACACTTAAGGAACCAACATCATAAAACCAACAACGCAGCAGAGCTCTACAGGATTTTCTCCCTCCAGAACCCAACACAGAACTGTTATTGCTTCAGAACGTTGCAAGATGCACCTAATTTATCTTCTGTCAGCGTTTTGTTTTAAAAACCAGATCATTTGACTATTAAAGAGGTTTTCTATTCCATTTCCAAACGTGCAGCATTGGGATTTATTTCTGCCTGAGGCCCCCAGAGGTTGATTTCAGCCCAGCCTGGAGCTGTGTGAGGGCGTTTCGAAGCATTTCCACCAGGTGTCAGCATAGGAGCTCTATGGGAGAGACAGTCCTGGCTGGCAGCTGGACACAGCACTGATTCTGCTGCCCTGCATGAATGGGGGGTGATGGGGTGAAAAACAGGCAGGGATCTGCCCCAAAAGGAGGGCTGACTATGGGGAGTTCAACTGGAGATACATATATACAACTCAAACTCATAAACACCAGTGCCTTGCATAAGCAGAGAGGAGGCATCCGCTGTCGATCAGAAGTATCTTTCTCATCTCACCAGCTCAGCCCTGAAACGTTAATGCAAGTTGAAACAAAGGTAGGTGCTAGCAGCAAGCAGAGCGAGCCAAGCAAGCAAATGAGAGTGTTGGACTTGGAAAAGAGCATACCTGGTGTGCGTGGGTTGGAGGCCTCCCATCCTGCCAGGAGCTGCCTGCCATCCTGCAACGTGGGGCAGAAACACCCTTCAGAATTGT
Organism: Coturnix japonica; assembly: GCF_054131305.1. Lineage (NCBI taxonomy): Eukaryota > Metazoa > Chordata > Aves > Galliformes > Phasianidae > Coturnix > Coturnix japonica. The sequence goes on along the minus strand of NC_140679.1, from coordinate 15,193,544 downwards.
CAGGAGTAAAATAAGAACCATCGTCCAACCCATCGGATTCTTTAACCTCAGCTCTTCTCATAGCTCCCCATTGCCCTCAGCTCAATGAGGTTTGTGGTGCTGGGCTGTATTAACCCCACATTACCTGGCCCTATTCAGGACCAGAGCAGTCCTACACCTGAGGACCTCTGTTGCCTTCTGCAGCTTCACCTCTTCCAGGTGAATAAAGGACTGGCATTATATGGAAGAGAGGAACGAGGGACCCTATGAATGAAGTGGAACATCACTGCGAAATACAGCATGTCCAATCCGATTTTTCTCAGCAAATGAAACGGATCTGGTGGAAAATAAACACGGAACTTTCAGGAGAGGCGGCCTTAAAAAGCATCGGGTGGGGGGGAGGGAAGGAGAGATGGGAGCGGATCGGCCCTTTACCTGCTCACATCCCTCCTCCCGTTCCTAAATGCCGTCTTTAACAGAAATAAATTAGAATAAACGATGAGCCTTTGCCTCCTAAAGACAGGTGGCGGGGTAATATTAAAAGAAATGAATAAAAATCCCTTTAATGAGCATTGTTAATTAAACCTGGAAATCAAAGAGGTCTGAGATGTGGGAATTCAGAAGAAAAAATGAAAATGAAGGGAGCTGTAGCTCGGGGCAGGAAGAGTGGAATTAAATTAAATGTAATGTGGGATTGTGTTTGTTAACGTCTATCACACATCGCAGTGTATTACGGTTTAGGGCAAAGTGTTTGTTCTCTGCTCGCACACTATTAAGCTCTGCCACGAATTGGGATTCCAGCTCGGAGATGGGCAGCTCGGTCCCTGCACGGTGAGGATTTGGGACCACGGAACCTGCATGCGGGCGTGAGCAAGCGTGTGCAAGCGTGCAAAAGTGCCGCTGTGGGTCAGCATGTGTGTGTGCGCATCGGTGTGGGGCAGGCAGCGCTTTGCCGAGAGGACCCCACGGCACATCAGAGCAAGGACACGGCGCTGCCATGTTGAACCCATAGGGAGGGCCCAGAGAGGAGGAGGGAGGGATGGAGAGGAGGAGGGACGCGTGGAGGACGGAGGGGAGGGACGTTGGGCTGTAGGGCCGAGCGAGGAGCTCACGCCGCCGCCCGCTCGCTGCTTTCCCGTCGCTCTGCCGCTCCGCAGCGCCGTCCGTCCCCTCGGGCAGCAGTCGGTCCCGCAGCACCTCACGTTCCTCTCCCTCTCGTTCTCTCCCCGGTGCCCGTCGGGCAGAAGTGGGGAGCGCCCCGGGGGGATCTCCGGGCTCTGTCCCTGCCTCGGGCGCTGCTCCGGCAGCTGCCGTCGGGCAGAGGACTCCGTGCTGCCGCCGAAGGCTCTGACACTCCGCTCGGGTTAATAAAGAGAAGCCGTCGGGTCCGCCGCTCCCCGCCCCCTCCCGGCCCTCGGGTTTCTCCCCTCGGGGCTCCCGGGGAACGTGGCCCGGGGCGGTGGGTGCTGACGTCGGGGGGAGCCCCGGGGGGGTTAAAGCGGGAGCTGCGCGTGCCCGTGGGACAGGGGAGTCGCGCTGCCGTCCCGCGGCATCGGAGCGGCTCCGGCCGCTTTTCTCCCCCTCCGCCCGTCGGGAACCGTCGGGGCCCCGCGGGAGCGGGCGGCGCGTCCCCGGCTCCGTGCACTGACGCGCGCCCCCGGCGCGGCGGGCGCGCCCCCGCCACTATAACTGGAGTGCATGGAGTCGGGGCCGGCGCAGAGGAGCGGGCGGGCGATGGGAGACGCCGCTCCGGCGGGATAGAGGGGCGGAGACGGGGGCACCCCCGGGGCCCGGCCCGCCCGGGGCTCGCCGTGGGCCCGCACAGATGCTGGTGCACAGCTACCCGGGCATGGTGAGTGCGCGCCGGGCCGGGCCGGGTGCAGGGCCGGGGTCGGGGCCGGGATGTGGGATCCGGGACCGGGGGGTCCGCTCCCCACTCACCGCCGCTGTCTCCGCCGCCGCAGGACCGTGCCGAGGGGCTGCCCGGGGCGTCGGCCGGGGCCCGCCTGCCGCAGCTGCCCGCTCTCAACCAGACGCCCTACGGTTCGGCTCCGCCGCTCTGCCACACGCCCGCCGCCGACTTCCAGCCGCCCTATTTCCCCCCGCCGTACCCGCAGCCGCCGCTGCCGTACCCGCAGGGCCAGGAGCCCGCTTACCCGCACCTGGCCGACCCGTACGCGGCGCTCAGCCCGCTGCACCAGCACCAACAGCCCGCCTGGCCCCCGCAGCGCTCCCGGCAGGACGACGCGGGGCTGCTCTCGCAGACGCACCGAGCTCTGGGGCTCGACCCCCGCCGCGAGTACTCCGCCGTGCCCCGCCTGCTCCACGGGCTGCCCGACGGCGGGCACGGCCTCCCCGACGGCCCGCTGGGCCTGCACGGCCTCGGGCACCACGGCATCGAGGAGATCCAGGTAGCGGAGGTTTGGGGGGAAGGACCGGGGGTGGGTACGAGGGGACGAGACCGGATCCGGTTCTGGTGCCGGGAGCGATCCCGCGGGCAGAGCGGGGCCCCGGGGCGCTCGGATCCCCGGGCGAGGAGCGTCATGCCCCGTTACCCCGAGGGCGGCCGCCGAGAAGCCGGGCCAAAACTCCTCTCCTTCCCCCGGGGCTCGGCCGTAACCGAACGATTTCATCGCTCCGTGGCCCCGCGGTCGCCCCGCTCCCAGCAGCCGGGAGCCGCACAGGGAGCCCCCGCTGACGGCTCTTGCTTTGGTGCTTCCAGGCGGCGGACGACGGCGGGATGAACCTGCTCGATCAGTCCGTCATCAAGAAAGGTAAGAACCCGCGCCGGGTCCGGCTCCTGCCCTCGGGGTTCCCTTCCGTCGGTTCCCCGCGATAGCCGGCACCGTGTGGATCGGGGTTGGGGTGGGGGTTCGGCGCGGTGTCCCGGCTCCGGTGCTGCCCGGCGGCGAAACGAAAACGGATCCCGGCCGGCCGAGCGTAAGCGGCTACCGGAGAGCCCCGACGGCCGCGGGCTGTTCGCAGTGAGTCCCGGTAGGATCGGAGCGGGGCGGGGGATGCAGCTGCGGCCTCGCAGCTCTTCCTGTAGCGGGGAGGACGCACTGAACGGGGCCGAGGCGGTTCGGAGTGGGGGCCCCTCACGGCCCCCGGGATGAGCCGCCGCCTGCACGGTTTTGCTGCCGGTTCTTCCCGACCCTTTTCTTCCAAATACGGCAATAGTTCCACTCCGTAAAATATATATTTTTTCTCATTAAAACATCACCGGGAACTGTTGGGAACGAGAGGAGCACGAGGGATTGTTGGACTGTTGTGCCGCGTGGAGTGAGAGCAACACGGAACGGCCGGGCGCTGCTCTCGGCGTTTTAAACAACGGGTAAAGGACCACAACGTAGCGGTGGTCTCCCGGACAGCAAACGAAAGGTGCGGGGTCGGCACCGCTCGTGGGCTGCGGGGGCCGGAGGAGCGATGAGGGCGGAGAGCCGCGGCTGTGCGCGGTGCGGTGCGGAGTCCCGGAGCTCTCCTGCCCCGTTCCGTGTAAACTTTAATTTAATTGGAGCTTTAATTGGAACACGCGAGAGGCGTTGCGTGAAACGGTGGCGGTGTGAGCTCCGCTCCGCAGCGCTCAGCTCGTTCCCTTTTGTGTGCACGGGCGGCATTGGGGCGCTTCTGGGATGCGCTCAGGGAACGGACGCTGTTTGAGCGGAGTTGGGCTGAAATCAGCGCTCGTTCTCATTGATTTCCGTGTGTTTCCGTGCCTCGTTTTGTTACATTTTCTTTTCCTCCCTTTTCCAAAAACGCCGCCTACCCCAAAACCTTCTTTTGCCGTCGGGAGGAATTATTACTCGGTGCCACGTTTATACCCGGAGATCGTTCACCATTCGGATATAAAACCTCACGGCGGCTGCTCGGTGCCTGAGGCGGCCGCGTCTCCCCCCATTCATTCCCTCTTTATTTTTCCACCGTGTTTAGAAGGAAGATGCGAACTCTCTTTGCGGGTCGGGGGTTCCCCGTCGGCTCGATGCGTTTGCGGGCTCAGCCACGCACTGAACGCCCGCAGCGCCGCGGGGCGGCTCCGACCCCCGTTCGTTCTGGTCTCATTGAACTCATGGTCTCTAATTTAATTTCATTTCATATTCTCGTGATTTATTTTCCTGCTCTGTTGGGAGCCGTAGTTTCAGAGCTCAACACCGGACTCTTTTTATTCCATAAGCCCTCGAAAAATGAAAGCAGTGGTAGAGAATCCGCGATGCGGGCAGCATTGGGACAGAGGTGGTGGTGGGGGGAGAAATATCGATGTGGGAAGCAGAAGAAATTCACTCCTAACTCCCCAGCACCGCACGGAGGGTTTGAATCCCCCCCAATTCCTGGCGGTGAAGCCGTCGGATGGAACCCCGATGGAAATGAATGCGGCTGTGAGCGCACATCGGGTCAATCGAATACCGACCGCTGCCCCAAAGCGACCTCAGAGTCTCGCTATGGGGCAACGGCTGCGGGGAGCGGTGCGGGATGGGGAGAAATAAGCCCCAATATCTGTGTTTCGTACAACCAGCTTCAATAAATGGGTTCGGCAGCTCTTAGTAGGGGACTGAGAGCTGAGCGCTGCGCTCGGGGCCGTTTTGCTGCAGGGAAGGGGACAGAGAGTGGGGTGGGAGGGCTGGGGGGGGGGGAGCAGATGGGATCCCCCACCCCGCACACAGGGGCTGCATTGGTCCGGAGTGTTGCCCTGAGTGGGGCAGTGCGGGTTTGGGGCTGTCTGTTGTGAATCCGTTTTGTTCGTTCTCTCTCCTTTTAAAGGACATTTCAGAAACGGTGTTTTTTAGTTTTTGGGTTTTTTTTTTTCCTGTCTTTTTTTTCCTTTTTTTTTTCGGTGCTTTTGGGTCGATTTGGGTTTTGCTTTTTTTTCCTCGAACATTTCTGTCAGACCGTGAATAAAACGGACGTTAAAAACGTTCTTGTGAGCTCTGAAAAAGTTCCGTCCGTGGCTCCGTCCTCACGCAGCACTTTGGGATCTTCCATTATTGAAAGCCAGCGAGACGTCGTTGCATTTCTTAGCAGAACAAAACAAAACAAAACCCCAAAACCACAAAAAAAGCCAACCCTGCAGCTTGCTCGTAAAATAAGGAGGAGTTTTATGGCTTCGCCGTCCTCAGCACAAAGCTTTTGGTGGTGCCTTTTTATTCGGAAGGTGGATAACAAATCTCTCTCCGCAGCACGGTGCTGTCCGTGGGGTCGGGGGGAGCTGCGTGGGGGTCTCTATGGGGAGAAGGCTTTGGCTGCTCGGTTATACTCGGTGTTTGTGACCCGCAGAGATTTCCACACGAGGTTTTTCGGCCGCCCCGCAGCAGCAGAGCAGGAATACGGAGCTGTTGGGTTGATTGAGAGGCTGAGAGCTGTGCCGGGATGGGGCAGGGGCTGTCCGTGCTCAGGGGCACAGAGGGGTGCATGCATTGCATGGGTGCAAAGCCTTCCCATCCTCGTGTGTTGGGGCTGTGGGAGCAGAGCAAACTCTCTCAGCTCTATCCACAGCCGAGCACAGAGCCAGACGCTGCGGCAGAGGATCCCAAAAGCACTCTGACACTGGCAGCAGATTAGATAAACATCATTTCCTGCCATGAGGAAGGCAATAAATGAGGTCACCCTATAAAACACCTGGGGCTGCAAGGACTTGTTGCTCTCAGTGCTGCTGGGCCGCAGCAGCTCCGGGTGGGACGCAATGCTGTGCTATGAGGCTGCAGGGCCGGGCTGAGCTCTCAGCGCTGCTCCCACCTCCAGACACAGCGCATGCAGCAACACCTCCTATCTAACAGCTCAAACTTGAAAGAAAGTTTTCGCTCTGAACTGCCTCCAGATTGCCCTTCCTCCATTCAAATGGTATTTTTAATGTCCTTTAATTGTGCCGGGATAAACCCAGGTGTGTGTTCATGTGAGATAACACGTTGGGGTGCTGGTGGAGGTGCTGGGCTTTGTCTCAGCCTTCCCGGTGCCTCCCAGGCATGTGTTATCTCCAAGTTTCATATACCTTGTCATGACTTACTGCTTAATTAGATGTTTCTAAATGAATTTCTTTGCTTTGTTCCAAGCAAAGAGGGGAGGTTTGGTGAAGCCAGCTGGGGTTGCTTGTTGGCATAGGGCTGGTGAGTCAAACAGCAGGAGAGGGGCTCCAGGTGGGGTTTGTCTGTGGGATGGGGCTATGGTGGCCCTGGGGATGCTCCTGGGTCCATGGGTGGTCAGCATGAGCTCATCTTAATTTCTTCAAGAGCCCAAATGGGGCTCTCTGAAGTCACAGACTACAGCCCTGACCATGGAACCCTTCCACTCTTTCCTGTGTGATCCCGGGGAATTACTCATTCTTGCTGTCTGTCCTTCCGTGTGTTTGTTTATTTTAATTCCTAATGGAGGAACTAATTAGCAAGCGGGGAGGTAACGCGTGGAGCTGCTGCGTGCTCAGCTCTCATCTCAATGTGCTGCACCAGTTCTGTTCTGTTTGGGTATCAGAGAGAGGTGGAGGAAGAGCAGGGAAGCATGGATGAGCCCCAGCTGTGCACTGCAGCCCAACATGGCCGAGGGGAGCAGAGCGTTGGCCCTCCCCTGGTTCTATAGTGCGTGCTTTGGATTCCGGCGTGCCGAGGCTCCCCACCCTCTATCTCCAGCATTTATCTGGCACCAGTCTGTGGGTGCGAGGCGTTGATCCCTGGACTGGTCGGACGGGTCGCAGTGACAGCTCAGGGCTCAGCTCATAAAGCTGTGGCCAAAGGGACTCAGAACTGCTCCATGTGAGTGCTTCCAACCAGAGACCTGGGCTGCACTGCGGCAGGGCAGCCAGACAAGGATCAGCACTGAGTTCTGTATGAAGAGGAGTGTTTTTTCTATTCTTGTTCACATCTAATCTTTGCTGAGGGGGTTTTATTTTGCCCTTCAGGAATCAGAACTTGTTTTAACAAATTAATAGCAATGTTGGCATGGCTTATGTGGGACCCGCACCGTGCAAAGGGGACACTGCAGCTTTGTTCTCCTCGTGCAGATTATGGAGATCTGAGCTGCACAAATTCAGGCGCTCCTATAGGGAATGCAGGGAGAACCTCTCGAGCATGTTACTGCAAAATGGATTATACTGTTTAAACACATAAAGATCCCCTATACCAGCTGCCAAAATGTAATGGGAGTTTGCGCTGCTAACTGAATAAACCTTTGATGCTGAGCGCTATGGGGACGGCAGTGGGGACCTCCCCTCATTGTGGGTTCACAGCTCCCCTCACTGACATCGCAGGGCTCCCCATCCTTCCCGATGTGCCGACTGTTTTCCATGCTGTGGTGCTTTTGGAAAGGTCCGTGTGTGTTTTGTTGCTGTGTGTCCTTACAACACATCGCTGGGTGCAGTGTGAGGCTGTGGGACGAGGTGCAGGAAGGGAGACGGTCATGAATGTCACATGGCACCTTGTGATGGAGCTCGTTGCTTAACGTATTGATTTGCATTGGCAGCATAATGACACGCAGGGAGCTTTGCATGGGCCCAGCAGCTCTGCTGGGTGCTGTCCCGTGGGAACACTGCAGGCCCTGCAGCTCCGTCCCTTCCTGAAGGTCCCAGCTCTGTATCACAGTGCAGCAATCTGGACAGCACGGAGATAAAACCCAGATTCTTTCCGTCCATCTACTTGAAGAGGCCTCCAAGCCGATTCCTAGAGAGGCTGTTTGACGTGGGGACTCGATTCAGGTGGTGCATTCGAGATAAAGAAAATACCTGTATAACCCCTCGGGGAAGAAAGGATAATTACAGAGCGCGGTTTGAAATATGGCCCATGGCACTGACCTCCTTCCCGGCCCCTCCATAAATACCTCTGTGCTGAAGCATGAGGAAATGGCAGGAGCTGAACCACGCACCTCCTCTGAAGCAGACAGGAGCTGCTGCCTCTGGCTCACACCCACACACAGACACTGCCTGACGTGTGGATCTCGGGCTTGTAATTTACATCAGAGACATTCAAACAAAGCTTGGGTTGGTTTGCAGGGAACAGACAGCCCCGCACGACCCCTCGGCTTCTCTGCAGCTCTGCTCCTCCAGCAGCCAACACCTCACAGCGCCGCATGCAGAGGGCAGAGCAATGTACCCAGCTGCAGGGAGCAGAGCTTGGGCTCAGTGCTTGGTACTATCACATCAGTGCCTGCAGCTCACCCCGGTGTGCTGCCTCCTGCAGTGAGCACGGCAGCAGGACACGGCACGCAGCGGGAGCAGCCAGAAGGGTTGCATATGGTGCTGGTGATGCAGAGCAGAGGCCCCGCAGGGCTGAGCTGCTTCTTTGGAGCTGGAGATGGGAGGTTGCCCCAGAGCAGGTTGGCTCCAGGGGATCAGCTGAGTGCATGTTAGATGTGATCTGAGCTTCAGTGTAGTCTTGCTCTGAGAGAGATGTTGCAAAGAAAAGCATCCAGTGGTCCAGTGCTGCTGAGGAGGAGAATGTGCCTGTAATGGATCCGAGCAGGAGGAAACCAGACCTGTCTGACAGGCAGAGATCTGCATCTTCCCTCTGGACTCGCTTTTCCCCTTGCAGCACTCCAAGCATCAGCTGGAGCTGGAACCAAGCAACAAATGCCATAAGCAATTTGATTGCCAGGAGCCCCACGTCTCCCTGCTTACAAACTATTTTGCAAGCAGGCGGCACGATTCAGCGTTTCATCTGTTTTTCTTTTGGTCTTTGGTAGGCAAAAGCTCTTTGCTTGCATGGCACCAGGGAGCTGCTGGCAGTGGGTGCTGAGCCTCATGGAAGGATGGTGCTGTGATGTGTACATCACTATTTCACAGCATTAGAAGGAATCTGGAGCTCCATAAGCGCAGCACACAGTCACAGGGTTTCTGGAGCCCAATGTGTAGGGATTGTTGTGCTCTGAAGGCATTCCCACAGTGCAGCAATGCATGTGTTCAGGTCGTGCTCATATGGCTGATTCCTGGTAAATCATTGACCTTGTTCTGTGCTCCAGTTGTCCTCAGCTGCTGTAAGGAGGCAGCTCCTGGGGCACCGCTGTGTGTTCAGGATGGGGTGGGGGTTTACTGTTCTGTGAGCTCTTCCCATCCTATGGAGGTTCCTGAGCAGTACAGGGATCATATCCAACGATATGGCTCAGCTCCAAGCACATCCCACCTGTGTCATGATGGCATGGCACCCAGCTCTGCCATCATGTCCCCCCTCTGTGCCCCACACCGCGGTGCAGGTGACACTGGCTGCCACCCTGGTCTCACGCTTCCTTTTGTCTGCAGGCTGGCTCAGGTGCTCCGATCACCTGCTGCTTGCGGGAGCGGGGAAGCAGCAACTGAAGATCGAGGGGGACTTTTGGTTTACTCAGATGACAAGAGACAATTTTGCTTCCCCCAAAGCCAAGGAAACAAAGCTGTCAGGCTTTAATGGTAGCTTGTCTCCCTCCTGCAGCATGTTTATGGGCAAACAAGCTGCAGAGCAGACCAGGCAAACTGCAGGTGAGGCCAAATCACAATCATTAATAATTAATGGCGACCGTGGCTATGTTTATTCTTGTATCGAGGCAACGTTGTGTGATGGATGCGGAGCTGTTCCAGTGGCGTGCCGTGCTGCCGGGGTTGCCCCTATCCCTGCACATGCCAGGGCTGTGCTGGTGCCCGTGGGGCACACAGGTGCTTGCAGCAGGGCTGCTGTGGGGCAGCTCCCCATGGGGTTGTTTCAGACTATAAGGTCATTCCTTAAAATGCCACCGTGTCCTTCCAAACTTTGTCCCCACGCCACCCCATTGCTGTGCCCACCGTGCTCGGAGCGACGCACCAACACACAGCCTGCACTCTCTGCTCCATCCCATGCAGTGTCTGGTGCTGCTGCCAGCTGGGTTGGCTTCCTCCCCATGTGCCCCATTGCAGGGACACGCGTGGTGCAGCATGGCCCCATCTCCTGCATGACACCCACGTGTGCACGCAGCTCCACGCATGCGAGCTCGGGCACATGTCACAGCATGATCCTGGGCATGCAGGAATGTGTCTGTGTGTGGATGATGCAGAGTGCTTTGTGGGTGGGCAGTGCTGGGAGCAGCAGCTGCTCCCTGGGTGATGGGGTCTGGTTGTGGGGCGGCCCCACATCCACCAGGTACCCGGCCCTGACGCACCCCTCTGCAGTAATGCATGGATGTTTGCGAAACTTGCTTTGCCTTTTTATTTCAAGGGTAATTTAGAGACAAACACAACCTGTTCCAGGGCCCTGAAAGAGAACTTTGAAGTTGCTGCTTCCTGGAAATAGTTCTGGTTTCCTCCATCCCGTGATGTTGTTGCTGTGATTCCCTTCCCATCACTGGTGGCAGCAGTGGCAGTGCCAGTGTGAGCAGTGCATTGTGCCCTTCAGTCCCTGGCCGTGCCCAGGTCCCACGCTGAGAGGGAACTTCTCTCATTGCCATTCATCATTCAGCCTTAAACATGAGCCATTTTTATGTAACACGTGCTCCTTTTTTCTTGCCGCACCAACAAGTTGTACTTACAATATGCTGATTGTGAGCATCCATTAATAGGTCCAACCCACGTAGCTTTCCCCATTCATTTTCAGGGTTTCTGTTTCATTTGGGACATGTGTGCTTCCCTTAGAAATCCTTTGTTCCACGTGCATGGCACCACGGAGCAACCACTACTGGGAAACCATAGGGAATCTCAAGGCCAAATCGATGTGCAGTGCTGCCATTGGCAGTCCTCTTTGGTTTCATTGAAGACCTGTTGGTTGTTTTTATTTCCTGAGTTAAATGGGTTATGCATTTCAGAACAGAAAAGCCAAAGAGTTTTGGCACTAGTTTCAGCCAGAGCTTTTAACCCATAAAGCTTTGCTGCATCTCAGAGCGTTTCTTGCTGGGGTGATGCATGGAGAAGCGCGCCGTGCTGCTGCCCCAGTGCCCGTCTGACTCCTCTGCTCAATGATGCTGCCCATGAGCAGCAGCTCCTGCTGTGTTACTGAGGTTTGAGCTCCTCAAGCTCCCTTTGCAGGGCTAACCCCAAAGCTGATGCCTTTCCCTGGTTCCCATGTTCCCATCTCAGCTCTGGGCAGTGCAGTGGGGCTGTGGACAGACCCTGGTCTTCCCAAAGACCAACCTGAAACCCCCGGTTTAACTGCACCAGGGCAGCAGGTGTGGGAAAGCAGTGAGAGCAGAACCTGGGCTTCTTCCATTATGCTTTTTTTCTTCTTTTTTGTTTGGCTTCATCAACTTCACCCCTCTTTTCCTTCATTGAGGAGCCCATATGGCTTCAGCTGCGGACGTGCTTCCCGAGCTCTGCCCTCTGAAGCCCGCTCTCCTCTCCTCTCTCCCTTTCCTGCCCTGCAGTGCCCATCCCCTCGAAGGCCAACGGCACCATTCCCTCCCTGATGAACAAGGACGGGCTGATCGGAGGGGTGACGAACCCTAATGAGGTCTTCTGCTCGGTGCCCGGCCGCCTCTCGCTGCTCAGCTCCACCTCCAAGTACAAGGTGACAGTAGGGGAGGTGCAGAGGCGGCTCTCGCCCCCCGAGTGCCTCAACGCCTCCCTCCTCGGCGGGGTCCTGCGCAGGTAAGGGTGGGAGTGAGGAGTTGCTGCTGTGTGGTCCAATGGGGAATGGCCTTTTTGTTGCTTTCTCTTCTTTTCCTCCGAACCTAAAAGCTTAAGCTGGAATCCAGAGAGCCATGGATACCCCATCCTTAGTGATGCCCAAGTCCACACTGGATGGGGCCATGGCAATCTGATCTAGTACTTGATTTACTGGTTGGCAACCAACCCGCAGCCAGGGGGTTGGAACTGGATGTCCATGAGGTCCCTTCCATCCCAACCCATCCTATGATTGCGATGATTCTATGAATTATGGTCATTCTAATACGGACGGCAGCATCATTCTTTGTTCCTTTTCCCTTCTTTCTCTTTCCAGAGCAAAATCAAAAAACGGGGGTCGGTGTTTAAGGGAAAGGTTAGAGAAAATTGGCCTCAATCTACCTGCAGGACGACGCAAAGCTGCCAACGTCACCCTGCTGACGTCGCTGGTGGAAGGTAAGAGCCCCAACGAGACGGGAGTGCCGAAACTCCAACACCCCTCATTTACAGCTTTCCACAAATGAGAGCACTTAAAGCAAAGTATGCAGCGGTCAACAGTGGAAGTGCCCTTTGTCTGTGTCTGCACTGACTGAAACACGTCTGTCCTCTGAAACCCAGACATTTCTGAGGGAGCAGTCATAGCTCATTTGGGGAAAGGCATCTGGGACCTGAACGGGGTGAAACATCGCAGCTGTGAGCTCCCCACCGGCCATCCCTTAATACACCATTCACTCTATTGAAGCAGTGTGAGGAAAAGTTGGTCAAGACCACAGAAACCAAATAGAAAAAGGTGTGAGTGAAGCTGATGAGGCATCTGGCCAACGCTGTTCTGCAGCACCACGTGCCCACATTGGTCGCCAGCTCTTAGGAGCATCAAGGGCTTTGCTGGGGCTCCATAGAAACACAGAATCACTGAGATTGGAAAAGGCCTCTTGGATCCCCACATCCAACCTCACCCCACTGACCACATCCCACCTTTGGTGCTATGGAAATGACGACGTCGTGCAGCATCTTTGGAGAAAAGGAGGTGGGATGCAGACAGCACTGACAGCTCCCACTGCCTTCAACCTCCGGATTCCATTGTGTCCATGCCCAGTGTGCTGGAGGCAGCTGCCTGCAGATTCTGAATAGAAAATCATCTCCATTGTCGCCAGCAAATTAAATGACCCGCTTCATTAGGCGGAGGTTGTTACCGAGGGCAGTTGGTTTGTGCTGAATGAAAGGTTGATTTCCATTAAAAGAAAAGAAAGAGAAGAACGAAAGAAAGGGAGGAAGGAACCTACAGTCTGATTTCAGGTGGCTGCTGATGTTTTGGTTACTATTTACCAGCTCATGGTAAATAAATAGTGGTGTCATTGGTGCCTTCTGGATACTATCTCCTGCAAGTCAGTACTGGAGGTGTTTCAGCCAGAGCAAGGTGTTGCAGCACTGTCATTGCACACAGAAATGGACTGGTGTGCACCCCAGGTCCCTCCTTCTCAGATGTTTGCTGCCTTGCTTTAGTTCTTCCCCCTTTTTGGTGTCACAGTGACTGTTTTTCAGCAGCTGTTACACTTTAGTTGTATTCTAATTGCAGTTCCAATTCTTTAAGTTTTCCTTATCTGCTGCTTCTTTGGAGGAGGAGCTGGAAGTGGAAGCACAGGCACATTCCCTGTGACACAGCTCTATAGAGCAGCTCTGGAGCCGGGTGGGCTGTGCTGGGATCTGGGTTAATGCTATCAGGATGGATGGCCTCGTGTGTGCGAGCCGCAGGGGGCACATCCAATTAGCTCTGCCTGCCCGAGCGGGATTTCGGGTGCTGGATGTGATCGATTGCCATCAGCTCTGATTATTTCCAGGGGGACGCCTGGAGATGGATCAATTCCATCAATGGGTGGGCTCTTCCAGGGGTGATGGATATGTGCACGTACAACCAGCCTGAGGGCCTGGCTTGCTAAGGTTCTCTTTTCACCCTCCTTTTAAGTCACCAATAGAAGGGACCAGCTTCTGTTTAGAGGTGGTGATAGTTCGTTTGGACCCACATGCACTAACTGTCTTATAGATGGGTATGGGAAGCTCTTAGTGGTGCCCACCAGCATGAGAGTCAATACTGGAGGGGGCTCATGGGTGGCAGTTGTGAAAGGAGAACACCCTGATTCCAGCAGAAATAAACCCTGATGGTGCCACATCTGAGGCTGTTGGGAAAAAAAATGTCTCCTTTCAGCCGGGTGTTGATGTATGTGAATCTGTCCCACCTTCAGGTGAAGCTGTCCACCTGGCCCGGGATTTTGGCTATGTGTGTGAAACAGAGTTCCCAGCCAAAGCGGCGGCAGAGTACCTGTGCAGGCAGCACTCCGACCCCACGGAGCTCCACACCAGGAAGAACATGCTGCTGGCCACCAAGTGAGTGCAGGGGTGGACGTGGTTACATTGCTGTATGCAGTCAGGCTTGGTCAGGGCTCTGAGCAGCCTGATTGAGCTGAATCATTCTGGTTGGGAAAGCTCTTGTTCCACTCTGGTTCCCCTGGGTGCTCCCCATAAGACCTGTACTCCAGACCCTTCACAGCACCATTGCCTTTCTCTTGACACACTCCAGCACCTCAATGTGATGAAGGCAGCTGGACCAGATAACCCTGAAAGATTCCTTCCAACTCAAACAATTCCATGATCCTCAATCTTTCTCTTCCAGGCAAATTTGTAAAGAGTTTGCAGACTTGATAGCTCAGGACCGCTCACCTCTGGGGAACAGCCGCCCATCACTGATCCTGGAGCCGGGCGTGCAGAGCTGTCTGACTCATTTCAGCCTCATCACCCACGGCTTCGGAGGCCCAGCCATCTGTGCAGCACTGACAGCCTTCCAGAACTACCTGGTGGAATCCCTCAAAGGGCTGGATAAAATGTTCATCAGCAGCACAGGGAACGGGCACACGGCCGGAGACTCTAAAGCATCAGAGAAGGAAGGGAAGCATCGGAAGTGAGGTGCAGACCCCATCCCCTGCGTGGGGAGCTCCCACAGCACAAGGAAGGTCAGCAGTGCCAGGAGGAACCGTTCCGTTCGAACTGGGGGGTGAAACTCATAAAGCAAACAGCAAAAAGAGAGAAACAGGTTGAAATTCAGGAGGAAGAAAGCGACTCTGATGGACGCGGCGAGGAAGAGAAAATAAGCCAGTTTGATGGCTTCTTAGTCTTGCCTTTTTGTTTTCTTTTTTAAAACTCTTAAATCACGGATGCAGGAAGCCAAGTCATGTGCAATTTCTTTTTTCTTTCTCTTTTTTTTTAAAGCCCATAATAAAATCCTGATATGCTCCAGGAACTGGTTCTGAGCAAAGTCACCCCAGTGCCAGGAGTGGGGGCATGAGCGGCAGAGGGCACAGAGCTGTGCTTGGATCTGTCAGCTGGCTGCAATGGGCAACCAAGTTGAGCCAAGCGACCTTCTTATTTCTTCCTATTTCCTCACCTACAGCCCAGCCCTAAAGCCAGGCCAGGAGAAAACCCTCCAGCTTTGGGTTTGAAGCAGTTTCAGGCTTCATTTTGCAGGGCACAAAGCAGGAACACCGAGCCCAGGACTTGCTGCAACTCCACAACCTACAGAGAACAGCACACACGTTTTTAGAACTATTATTAACAATAATGAATTAAGCACAAGGAGCAGAACTTGAACCAGGCCAAACTGAACTGTTCTAAATCTGTATATATTTATTTATGTGTAATTAAATCTGAAAGTTTTAAAATGTCCAGTGCGAGTTATTTATATCAAATCGAGTTGGTTATTTGGTTTGGTTTTGTTTGGGGTTATGTTTGGTTTCTTTTTCTTTTGAAAGATGGACGTCTCTGGTCTTTCTGCCATTAGAAATGGGAATGAAGTTTTGGATACACAAAACTGTAGCATGGATGAGATAGGCTGTGATAACGATAGAAGTTCTGCAGGATTTTGTACTTGCTGTTGTTTCTCTTGATGCTGCAATAGATGTACAACGCCCGCACCACAATGTCATCCTCATTACCTTAATAAACCTCTTTTTATTTGAAGAAAGCACCTCCACCGTCTTTGTGAATGAGGATCCTTCAGATTGTGTCCAAATGTTGAGTTGGTTGTGTAGAGAAAGGACACCCTCCTGTTCCATGGTTGATATCCATTCAATGGGCACAGCCAGGCAAGAGAAAGCTCAGGGAATGGCACTCCAGGGGAGCAGACGTGGCAATGGCATTTGGCAAAACCAAAGAGGGGTTGTTGTTGAGAATGCTTGTAGCTTTCCCAATGCATCTGTTGCTATGACAGCTGGAGAGCAGGCAGTCGGCCATGGGTCTCAGCATAGATTAAACTGGAACATTCTCAGAATGTTATCTATCAGTTTCCTCTGGAGGTGGCAGAAGAGGACATTGACAACAGAAATGATTCAGTAGATCCCAAAAGGAGCCAAAGGCTTCCAGAGGGGCCCCTGTTTCAGCAAGAACACTTTATGTGCTCATGAAGTCTGTGGAGATAGCTCTGAGTCTCTTAGCTTGCACCTAAATACTCCCTTCTAAAACTTACGGACACAAATTGGGAATCAGATTGGAAATGCCCCATGGTATGAAGCTTACAAAAACAAGAACCTAAATGACAGGCTCCGCAGGTCTGGTTTTACTCTGGACCTTCCCAAAGGAAGGAGGAGAAGCCAGGGAGCAAAATGGAAATCCTAGAACCACATTAGACACTTTGTCTACACTTCAAAGCTATTTTGGATAATGCAGGGCGTGAGCAGAAAGCACAGAAGTCATTCCTATATAAAATTATTCCAAAATAGGAGTGGCCTGTTCCGCATCATAATATATTTTAAACATGGATTATGATAAAGGAAAACGAGGCTCTTTGGTGCTAGGTTTCCCCTCCTGAGATAATTCAACGTGCAGACATCCCATGGCACATGGTATCAGAGAGCAAACTGCTGTCCAATAGGTGATGAAAGTGCATGCACACTAATATTAAAGAGTGAAATACTTCATAATATAGTCATGTTATGGAAACTTGACTTGGTTAAGGCATTCTTTGAATATCAAGTAACTCTCAGGCACAGCAGTGATGAGCAATCCAGACGGAGAATCAGGATATGCCTCCAGTAATTACATACCATGTCCGTCAGGAGGAAAAAAATACCTCTCTGCTCATTTTCCTCTTTGGGCTCTGCAAATCTTTTGAATGTTTTATGAGGCGTTTAGCAGTCTGGTGCCTGAAAGGCCAGGATGCCACCAATTACCCTGTAATGGGAAGGAAGTTTGGTGATTTGGATTCACTTGTTGATGTTGCCACGGATGTTCGGGACTGACAGTGGACACGTCATGCTGGGTCAATGTCTGAAAGCACTGAGACTTCCCAAAGGGGCTGAGATTTTGGGCTATCTGCATGCACACATGCATCCAGGCAGAGCACAGCTTTCAGAGGTTGTGCCAGGCCAGTCTTGTTTGCACATTAATGCTGGGGTTCCCCTCAAACGAGGCCGCGTCCCAATGCGTTCTTTGCCTTTATGTCCTAAGAGAAAAGGGCTTTTCACACAATTTGGGGCCCCACCCTGCTATAAATTCCCACAGCGATTACAAATCGTGGGAAAAATACGTGGGATTGTGTCAAGGAGTAAAAATAGAGTCGGGCTCATGGTTTGTACCCTTGTTACAGAGTGCTGTGGAATTCCAATCCTAAAGGGGAAGTTTAAAAAGTTCCTTTTTCCAATTAATTTGGAATGGCTGACAAGTCCGGGGAAACCACACGGCAATCCCTGACAAGTGGAAAAGAGAACATTAACAAGATCTCTTCATTCCCCTACAGTCAGCTATCCCAAGGGTGAACTCCGACTACACTGTGCCATTAACACAAACAAGCAGAGGCATTCTGCATGGCTTTGGATAAACTAAATAATTACCTTTAAGTAGGCGACCTTAAAAGCTACGTAGTAATAACACCCCTCCATACTAAAACAGCACAATAAACAGACTTTGCTGACCTGTAGTTAATGCATTCTTTCATATATGAGGGAGTTCATTAAGTTCTAAGCTTTACATAGACAGTCCGAGGAGCCACACAACGAGCAAAGGAAGTTTTTCCTGTAAGTGCAACTGAATCGAGACATCCCAAACAAAACCATTTTCCCATCAGGCATTAAAAGAAGTGGTATTTGCAAGGGAGACAAAGTGCTTGCTCGAGAGATTGATTTAGCAGCCCAGACAAATAGCGTTGTGTGCAGCGTCCCACTATTGCCTTAATTATCCTAGCAGACTTCAGGAGAAACAACCCAAAGCCAGTCATTACACAGAACATGGACATGCTGACCCAGAAGGTATCATTTTGGTCTTCCTGCCCAACCTTCTTCATAGTGCAAAGAATTCCCACTGTGGCCACCTGAACATCGCTGCATTTCCAATAGGATGCCACAAATAGCAATCATAATTCCAGGCACTGAATGCACAATTTGACCCCATAAACTGCAGTGCTGCAGCATCCCAGTAACCCCCCAAAGGCAGAGGGGTGAAGGATGCTCCAAATGGCTCCTCTGGGTGTTTTATCCTGACACCTTCAGCTGCTTCATATTCTATTCTTCCCAGCAAACCAGAAGCTGGAAACATATCCTGAAACTCAGAAGCATTTCCCTTAAGGATAGATTCCCTTTGGTCACAAAGCCTGCAGCCAAAGATATGTTAAATGGACACATAAAGCTTGAAATTGGCTGAAAAACATCCAAAAGGCAGCATTTCCTTGGTATGACTGTTCTGGAACGACCTGCACTCAACATGAACCACCATCAGCCCACTGTTCTCAATCCAAACCAAATTTCCATGCATTCCACATGGTTCTATTCTCTCTTGCAATAGATACATATCTGCTAATTCTCTTATGGCATCTAGGATTCGCTTATTCTCAAGGGCACACTGTGAGAAGGAAATCATGTTCTTACTTACACTGTTACAGACCTGAGCAAAGGGGATCCATAATAAGCCTTTTCACAGCTTTTGAACATAAAGAACCTTTTGGTTTAGTTCTCTGCAAACTTTGGTGCCAACACAGAAACCAAAACCTTATGGCTTTACAGCTCCTAAATACACCAGCAGAGGTTAACCTCAAATCTTTAACCAGCTTATGTAAACTCCAGAGATGAAGGTAAGCTGACCTCTGGCAGTGTTCACACAACCAGCCTTCCTGGTGTTTCACCAGAGCATGGGCAATAAACACTAAAGTAAATGTGAAAACACAAGCTTAGAAATATCAGATGTACCAGACCAAAGCCTCAGGTGTGCTGGTTTGGAGAGGTTTCTTGCGTGCTTTGAGTGAATACCACAAGACACATGAAATCAGAGCCCAGTTTTAATTGTTTTCTTCTTGAAGGTGTCCACTCAGAGCAATGCCACTTTAAGGGTGACCATGAAAAAGTGGAAAAAGAAAGGCTGAATCTTAGCATGATACCTTATAGCCACTGTCTGAAACAGCATTACGTGGTGCTGTAGCTTGCTATGCAAGGAGTATATTCACCCCTTCTCCATAAAGCTGAGTTTCTGTGACCATCTGGTGATATGCACAGAGATGAAGCAGCCAAACAAGTTTGCAAGGAGGAGGTGGATGCAAGATCACTGCCCTCTGCTGAATGGAAGAGGCTTCCGACACAAATCACGACACCTGAATCATCTTTGCTTTCTCTAAATTAACTAAAGGAGATGCACTATTTTCACAGTTGTGCATAAACACCAAAAAATCCTGATGACCTCAAGGAGGCCTCTATGATGCAGGAGGTATTTTACCCAAGTGAAAATGCAGCTAGTCAAGCCATTGCTTCAGACAACTGGATCACTTGGTTGGCCCCACACAGGTCCTGTGTTTGCCTTTGAATTCATTTATAGATCCAAGCTTACACTACACTCACTGGTATCCAGATTACCCATATTTTACTTTCACCTCTCCATAGGTTTGATCTGCCAAATTTAATTTGGAATAAGACTTGCTAACCTTTAACACTTCACTGTATTGCACAGGGAGAACACGCTGCCAATCCCCAAACATCCTTTACCCTCTCACCATTCTTAAACAGAGGGTTTGCTCTATTCCATCCACAGCTGTCTTGAGTTAGACTACACGAATAAGCTTATTGGATAACTACCGAGTTGCACATTAGCACAGAAACAAAACACTTAAAATGTCACTTCACATTTTCAAGACAACTATTTTCTTTGTAGTGTGGTCCTCTGCAGGTCATGGGCACTCAGAGGTTCAAACCAATGCAATTATGAGCATGGAAAACACAGTAGAAGTACAAGTTTTAATGCCACCACTTTCATTTTCCTCTTTTTAACACCTGCTAAAACAACTTAGGCCTGTTTAGTTTGATCAGTACTCACCTGAGAATTTCCTGTGCTTAGTTATTTTGATGGCAGCCTGATAACAACATATGGAACCTCTGAATAAGGTTAAAGCTCTGAGGAATGTTAAATGGCTCAAAGGATAAACTTCTTACAGGTAGAATAAATTAATTTTTCCTTCACACAGTGCTTGACAAGTAGCAAAGTTAGAGGCAGTTACAGGCATCCTCAGAGCTCAAACTATTCCATACAGGATATTCTGTCCCTCCTTCAGGCTGGAAAACTCAATCAACCAAACGTGATGTTACAAACAGCCCTTTTAGCTTTAACGTAGAGGGGAAAAAAAGCCTCTTCTGACTGTGCAGTGTACACTGCTACCAGGCCAACTCCTTCAGCACAACCCAGACCCAGCAGCTCTGCACCTACCCTCACGCTCTCAGCATCAGCACAGCCCTAAGGCACGCAGCTCTGCTCCTTGTAAACTGATCTCACTGCTCCTGAAGAGATGAGCTGGTGCAGTGATCTGTTACACACACACTGCTCAGGAAAAGACCATCTTTAAACAGGAAGCCTAAAAAGGAGAAAAAAGTGCCTTGTTAACTCTTTAGGCCCTGAGGCTTTGCTAGTAAAACATATGGTGAGAATTACCAGCCAAAGCAAAGCAGAGCAGCTCATAGTGGACAAAATACCCTGCAAATGCTACCTTGGTTTACAACTTCTATGCTTGTTTTTTTTACTATAAAAACAAAAAACCATCAGTAAAAAGCAGTATTTTTTGTTCAGTGTAGCCCCAAAGGTAAAACAGGCAAAAGGTTTCCACCCCCTTAATGGAAAGCTTAAAACTTTTCCTCTCAACACCCCACACATTATAATCAGGGAAGTCAAATGTTTCTGAATCTAAAGCTCAACATCACAGCAGTCCTTTAAAACACCCCACAAGGTTATATAGCAAAAGTGTTACACCTTTCCTTACAATAACAAATCCCCACCAAAAAAATCTCCCTTTTCTCCAGAGGCCACAGACAAACCTCACTGCAGACCTATTCTTTTGTTCTTTTATTTTTGTCAATAAAGAAAAGCCAGAAAAAAACCCCAAAAGGGCTGTATTTGTTCATTTCTAGAGGTTGCTGCTCTGCTGGTTTCTGATGTAACCCCTTACATCCTTCACTCAATGGGGGATTCAGATCCTGGTCCTCGCCCTCAGGCAAAACATATGTTCCACTCCAACCTGAATCCAATGGGGATGTTTGCAATGGAATAATTGTTTTTTTGTTTATTAATCACCTGCATGCAAATAGGTGCCAATAAAAACACCAGGCAGAGCCTCTGCCAGACTCTAACATGATCTAATAGCACTGCAGCCCAGCTTTGGTGTCAGAAATAATGACTGCCTCCAATAAGGAGGCATTGCAACTTTGATATGCAGTGACAAAAACATCACATCAGCTCACCCTGCAATGATGGGTTTGAAAAAGAGACAAAAAACCTGCAAAAACATTCAACATCAGTGGTAGAATTAGAGATGCTGCATATTAAGCTGAACAACTACATTAATGCAACATGAAGAGGTGAGATTTCAAACACAAACTAGAACATTACTCATGTTAAATGTGACCTGCCAGGGGAAAATCATGCTAGGGACTCCTTATGGGTGAAAAACAAGACAGTTTGATGTTTAAGGCAGCCAGTTGCAGTGAAATCTTTCAGAGTGGCTTTAAATAAAACCAATTGCAGACAAGAGTACAACAAAGAACTGATGATTAGACTAATTCTAGAAAGAATTAAAGACCACATAGTCTGATGGGATTTCAGATTTAGATTTAAGGGTAGTGATAGGAAGCAGGATGAGTAAAGGCACAAGTGCTGCAAGTTTACTCTGTAACACTGAGCGAGGCTCAGCCTCCAGTTTTCACGTGTTCAGGAATACCTGGTTTACAACTGGCAACTTTCTGAAGAGAGAAACATTTCTGCATTCACTGAAATGGAGCTGTGCCTATTAACTTCAACAGAATCAGGATTTCAGGGTAAACCCATGCATGGTACTCAGCCACGTCCTGAACACCACCTGTACAGAGGATATCAATGCAAGTACCCTAATAACACACAACAGAGCCAAGCCAAAAAAGCCAAAAGGAAGCAGAGGTGATGAAAGATGAAGTGGCGGAATTATTTACTTCAATACTCCCAGGAAGGACCAGTAGAATCAAAAGATGGAACTGGCATAAATGTCAATCTTTATTCAATCTCCCAGCAAAGGACACACCGTGGGTGCTTCAAATGAATATTAAAAAACCAAAAAACACAGTAAGAAAATTGAAGAAAGATCTCAGGGGTTAAGACAATGCTTTTAGAAGGGGTACATTGTCCACTTCATGGATGCCATCTTTGTCAATGAATCGGGCGTTGAAAGAAGTCAGATTTAAGATGAAGCGTTTCTGAAGCTGTTCAAAAGACAAAGACAAAGGGGGTAAGATTCATTCACAGCTTAAACAAAAGAGATCAACATTATTTAAGGGAAATGCTCTTGCTCATCAAAATTTCCATCCTGTTCTTGTTGCTAATGTTTAACGTCACCAGAACTAGGGTGATTTTCACAGCTCAGGAAACATTCAGAACAATTTTGTTACAATATTATCCATGTTAGACCAGAGATGCAAAACACAAAAGCCTGTTAGCAAAGGAGGCATTTAAGGAGGAAGACAGAGCAGGCTGTAACTTAGGGCACAGCGTATGCATCAAAAAGAATTTAAGCAGAACCTTGTTAGAACAAGTCTTCCTAATGTTTCCCTACTTGTTTCTTCCCAATGATATTAAATTCAATCTCAAAGACAAGGACAGAGAATATTCTCCTTCAATAAAAGCCTCGGAGTCCGAAATGATACATTTACATTAAAATAGATTACGAACTTTAAGGTCAAATCTTCACCCCAATTAGACTTAAATATCACTTCACAAGCTGAAGAGAAGTAACTTCTAGTTAAGTGTAACACAAGTAACAGAGGGATGCTTGCATTACGTTCAGGAGCAACATAAAAGGAAGTCAAAGACTGTCTGTATCAATATTATGCTAAGCATGAAAGAAGCAGAAGTAAAGAAAAGCAATTAAGCTTAAAGTTTATGTTCTGGAGGACATGAACCATGCTAAGACAACGCAAGCGCCCACAAATCCTTTTCCTCAGTAGCTATTCCACATCTGGTCAATGTGCATTTATTATCCCTTCTGGCAAAGAGAGCAAAGTATGCGGCAAGAGGAACAGGAAAATATCAGCAAATGAATGCAAACAAACATTCCTTTCTCAGGATCACAAGGACCCACGTTTGGCAACTCACCTCCTGTAGACATTTCTTTAGGAGCTCCACAGCTTCCTCACGTGTGATACCTGAAAGAAAACATCCCCAGATTGATTTAATTAGAGGCCATCTCTCTCAACAGAAACTTTATTAAATTTAAACAACTTTTCAGCTGAGCACCAAAAACCTTACTTCCCAGCTCACAGAAAACACTTTCCAGATGTACTGAGGACGCCCTGAGCTGAAGCACTCACGCTGCAACAAGCCATTGAGAATCGATTTGTTACACTGAATGGGAAGCATGACGGAATTTTGCCTCCCATGGCCAGGGAGCAGGCTTTGGAGGAGTCCAGCCGCCCCTCTCCCCTCAAGTTTATTACAGTTTTAAATCAGCTCCATCTGTCCACAGCCGGCTGCAAGTCAGTGACAGTAGGCGGAGATTGGTTTTAGTGCTATGTTCCCTGCTGGGTATTAGTTTTAATAATGGGAAAGGCACGTGTGTGATGCCCCTGCTATTCTCACACATTAGGATAAAATCCAGCACTGGATAGGGATGGCAAGCCATGACAACCTATTGTCGTTTACTGTTTTTCCTCTTTTCACAAGGAGTGATGAAAATGTGGCTCCATCATTTGTAAAGGACATTGCTAGAAAGCAGCTAAGCTCCATGGATCTCATTTCTAAAGCTTTTGTTCCAGACCCACATTCACTGTTCAGTTAAAAGAGCTCCCATTAAAATAAAATTGCCATCTTACAGCTGCTTTTCTTGCAGTCGATAGATGGAAGGACTGCTAAGTGAACGAATTCACTGTGAGAATAAACTCAGCTTTGCACACAGTAAGGAGTAAAGCAGTTCTGAAGCTAAAGTCAAAGATGTGCAAAGCTGGAACTGCAGTTGATGACGTCTTCTCATCTGAAAAATAGGGATGGAGCTACAACCATACACAATTATAATCGACTACTGTGCCAACTGACCTTCAGCACCCCTGAGTTCTGAAATAACCTTGCTAAAAAGGAATGTCTTTTCACTCCTATATTTTTGATACATCACAAATGAAACCAACCCAAGACATGGAGCAAAAAGAAGGGGGGCTGAACTCTGAAGATCAATATTCTGGCTCTGGACACATCAAACTCACACTTTAAGCCTTTAAGTTATTAATCAGCAATGGGAGAATTTGTTTCTCTGCAGGCTCCACTTACCTGGCTTGTAATAGCGATCCAGGATGCTGAGGGTAAGGAATGCACCATACCCATGTGCTGCAAAGGGAGCTTTAGCCAGAGCTGCAAGGTAATCCATGTAATAAAGGGCAGGACCTTCATGGTCATCGTAGCCAGCCAGGAGAAGGTTGACATGGTAAGGGGTCTGTGAACAGAAACACAACTTTGTTATAGCAGCCACACACAAGGCTTTGGATCTTAATTATCAGGCAGAACAGCAACACAAGTTCTGCAATTCTTTATGACAAAATGACTAGCAATTGACATCTATGCTCTTCACAGGACAGGCTGGACTTCAATATAAAAGCAAATTAATTCTCCTGGTGTTACAGCACATAGAATCAAAAAAAGAGTACAACCCTGCCTTGTTTTATTTAAGATTCCACGGCGCATTCAAACTAAATAAAAACTTCAATCATGTTTCCACAAAGGATTCTTTAATTTCAACATAAAACTTGAGGGTTTTTACTGTCAACACGGGAGCACAATGTGAGCATTCTGCAGTTTGTAAGAACTCCTGTTAATTTAATATGCTCTTTTCTCAGTCACGCTACTGTTAACCAGAGACCATTTCAGCACACATGAAAGCTTATAAACGGTGCAGCGTGAACAGATATATACAGTGTTGCACTGCCTTAATTGGCAATTAATTTTTTATTGCATGTACCGAACTTAATCTTTACTATTTTGCTAAACTGATCACACGAAGCTCTAAGGAACTGGTTTGTTACCATTTAAAATTGACTAAGATGTTGCACCACGATGTACCATTAATCTTAAAGCATAGCAGAATATCCATAAGCAGTAACTATGCAGCTGCATTCCTTTAATTAGGCTGCATTTTATTTGTTCTCCAACATCACACAAGCTGATATTTAAAAGCCGTGACACAAGATCACTCAAATCACTGTGTGACTTTGAATTACCAACACTGGCATATGTGAGACACTCAACAATGAATAAATGGTGTTATGCAGACTCCAATCTGTAAGCTATTTTTCAGCTTTACATTCTCCTACTGAAGGGCTGAGACAATTTCTTAATTGCAAATAAATTGTTACTCTACTATTCCAGAAAGGTAGATTTAAACATTAGAATACATGATCTATGTATTATTTCCCTGATAAATGAAAATACTCTCATACACTGAGCCTTCCTGTTGAGTTTAAACAGGACTCAGTTCACACCTTCAAACAGTGACATTTATGCTCACAGTGCAGTAAGATGCAAATACTCACAACTACATGGAACTTAATTATAAGAAGTGAATCTCTCCATTTCCAAGGCTCCATTTCAAACTAAACCCAGGTCCACTGTCCCAAGCTTCTCATAGGACTATGGGCAAAGGGTGACCAAACACATGGCATGGCTGTCACTCCAGGATAAATGCAGCTCCCCCTCATTTGCCATTAGAGGCCGTATTTCTCGCCGCAAGTAGCTTTGCACTTTATGCTGTTTGATTTAAAATAACTGCAGCAATTAAGGCACGTGTGAAATCCTTCAGAACTTACAGCTGAAGAGAACAGCTGTGATAAACACACCAAACCAACGGGATCAGGAGGCTGGACTGCGACAGGCAGCGGTGTGACATCTGGCGGAAGCCAAAGTCACAGCAAGGGGGAGGGAGAAAGGTGGGCGTGAGGAAGCATCCTGCCAAGTGTGGACAAGGAGAGAGGAACTGACAGCCTTCCCTTGGACTCAGGCCAGAGCCTGTCACCTATAATTAAACACAGCATCACAACAAGTTGAACTTCAAAGGATTTGAGGGGTGTTTTTCCTGTTCCCCACCACCATGCACACTCAGTAGTACATCCAACATATAACACTGGCATTTGATTCAGCAGGTGAATCAATGTGGAGGCAGCAGTGGAAGAGGAACTGTAGCACCACTCACCTATTCAAAAGCCAACAGTTTCTAAATTGGCATCACTTACAAATGAAAACCACACTCTAATTAGAATGGTTTCAAAATTTATCAACATAAATGTAATAGTGCGCAGATGCCTCACTGTACCAGCTGGTGAACGCTATTTGTTTTCCCCTTCCATTTCTCATGCTTCTGTTTCGACTCAGAAAGTAAAGCTCACAAGTGAAAGCACTGCCTGACAGCAGACATTTAGTCCAGAGAATATTTATTAATAAGGTCTGGAGAAAAGAAGGGGAAATAAACCTCCCTCAGTAGTGTGGAGCAGAACAGTGAACTATTAGTGAATCCTACACGCAACTTAAGGTGATACACAGAGCTGGTGTTAATCCTCGTATCACATCAATTTTTAAAAGGCACAAAAAAAGAGGAAACAAAGTTCTAATGGCAAAGTTTGTATAACCCAATTCTAAATGCACAAGAAGTCACGATGTGCTCTCAGTACAGAGATCACTGTAGTGTGACAGTGTCAGAGTGCACCCCTTGCTCTGGGGCATCGCCATCTGCAACAGCACAACATTTTGTCTCCAGTAAATAAACACATCTGCCTTTGCCAGTGCCCTCCCCACTGTGCTGCCCATCTGGAGCAGGTGACATGGAAGACAAGCAGGGGCTCAGGAAGCAGGAGAGGCACGGAGAGGGATCAGGCCCCAAGGGACATGGCACAGAAGACAGTGCTACATCATGCCACATGCTGCCAGCTAAGGATGCCAAAACCTCTGCTAAATTACTCCTGTTAGTCGTATTTAAATCCTATTATGAAATGGTTCCTTCTGCACACAGGCAGGACATTCAATATTGCCTCACCTGTATAACACAAGGACCCTGCAATGAGTTATTCCACTGACTTGCTCTACAATGCACAGCTCTGTGCCTCACTCCACACATGCCTAATGCTCAGCAACAAAGCTGATGTTGAAAGGAGACTGAACGTGCCCATGTAAAATATGATTTCAAGCCTGTGAAGTAAACTGCTGGAATAAGCACCAACCTCATTTACCCATGTCCAATCCCTGCCAGATTTGTTCAACTTCATTTTCAATATCCTCTTTGCTCTTGTTTTGTTCTATGCAACACGTTGGGAATAATGCTAACCAAGTAATTCCTAACCTTGGATCTTGAGAAGTCTGTTTGCCCCTCCTGAAAACACTAGAACATTTTACGAGAAGAATTAAGCCTTTTCTCCTGAGGAAATAACATTTATTTAAACACATGTTCTGCCCATTTATCGAATTGGGAAAGCTCACATCCAAGGACATTAATGTGCATACAGTCAAACAAGATGAAAGACAAACAGAAGTTCTGACTTCACTGTGCTTCAAAGGGCATCCCAGCATGACAGCTGGAGAATCACCGACGGGATGCATTTATTAGCAACACTTTGAAAGAAATAACCATGAGAAAAATCAGTAATTTGAGGAAAAAAATATAAAGCTTCAACTTGGATTTTACACTCCCTGAAAGCCTCGTGTTGCTGTTTACAAAAGGGACTTGTTTTGCTAAGCATATCAAACAGCTCTGCTCTATTAAATCATTTTCCAAGAAGATTAAACGGATTCAGTGTATTTGCATGAAAACTAAGAACCTTATCTTGATGTCAAGGAGCCTTAATGCACTTAGCTGTACTCAGTGTTTGTTACAAGATGTTTATTAGGCTCAAATATGATCAATTGATGATGAGCATGCAAATCAATATGTAACAAGAAATGCCTTTTCCAAGTGAATCCATACACAAATACAGGAGCCAACACCTTTACATCACTTTGGCCATAATCTTTTGCTTATGACTCACCCGACTCCGAAGATAATCAGCCAGATTCCGCCGTGTGAAATTTGCAGCTGCAGTAGGAGACAATTCATAACCTGGAGGAGAAACGAACACTTGATACAAAGCCATATTCACATTGAACTTCACATTTTTTCCATGCTTTTTTTGAAACACTAAATTAATTCTTTAATATCAAAGTATTACGTCATCTAATTTGGCTAATCAAGGTTTATTCTATAAGCTACAGTTACACTGAAGACCACAAAGAGCCCTCAAAGTCCAGGTAGCTCACAGCTGTACACAGCATTCAAACACACTGCTGGAAGAAGTTAAATACAAGCATGCAGCTGGAACTTCTCAGCCATATATATGAGGAAAGCTGCTAGCAGCAAACATGCAAAGAATGCCTCCCTTAAAAGCTGTCACTCGTGTTACAAACAGCTCAGTAAAGCTACAGATAACAAGACTCCTTCACTCACCATTTCGCATTTTGTAGAGCTGAACGTTCTTCTGGATATATTCTGCAAACTGCACGGTGTCTCCAGCCTCCCCCACACACAGCAGCAGGATCTTCTCGCTCATCTTAAACATCTTATCGTGGTCTAGACCAAGGAAGCAAACAAATGTGAAGTGAAATACAGCTTTATGCAGAAACACCATTGGTTGTAATAGGATTATCAACAACAACTGACAGCTTTTCTGGTAACATTATATAGTTCAGGGTTTGTATTAAGATTGCTACACTTTGTAAACAACCTTTTAGCCTGTGATAGTACAAGAGGAAGAAAAAGCCATTTCTGACCATCTTAAAGCCTTGAGAACATCCCAAATGTCGTCCCACATCAAGAAGCTAAACAGATATTGCAGCAATTCACACACCTTATGTCGCTCTTACTTCCAATATCCCCTTTTCTCCATGAAACCCCCTTTAGCATGAACACAACTCCAACCAAACCCTTCCTCCTTAGCAGGAACACAACCAAGCCCTCCCTCCTGCCCCCTTATTCCTCTGGGTCATATCCCATCCGATAACATGATCTAAGCCAACAAGAGACGCTGATCTCGAGCATTAAGCGACCACAACCACCCTGACACAGCCCTGCGAGGCCCAGGCTGCCATTAACAGCAATTAACAGCCATTAATAAGAACCAGGCCTGATTTAAAGGCCCTCACAGCTCTCCTGTACCTCACACCATAGGCCTCAAAGCCTCACAGGGGGGACGAGGCCTAACACCCCGAGGAGCAACCCAAACAGCAGCAGCACCGCTCGGCTCTCACCGTGCTTCATCTGGACGATGCTGGAGGCGGCCACGGTGTCAGCAGCCACCAGCACGTAGTCGGGGCCCTGGATACCGATCAGATACTCCATGGCGGCCGCGATCCGCCGCCCCCCTCGGTCCGCGCCGTGACACAGCGATGCGCCGCCTCCACCTCCACGCGTGCGCCGGCGCGGTGTGATGACGTCACATCCCGCGAGATGTCACGTGGTTGGTCTTAATTATGGCTGCTAATTAATGTCCTTAATGAGCAGCGAGCAGGGCCTGAAGCATTGAGGGGTTGTTCTGTGTCCAGTGGGCTCTTTGTATGGCTTAGTCTGTGCTCTGTGTCCACAGCCTGTGTTATGGAGGCTTCAGGTGAATCAGGGCCCCAATGCACATATATTGGGGCTGATTGCAGCCTGAATGTGGCTTGTTTGCTATTAAAAAGCACGTTTTTAAGGTAGAATCTTAAAGAAAGGGGGAAAATGGAGCTGTAAGAACAGGGCAGTTTCAGCTTGGTGGGATAAAAGCAAGCTGGCTTGGCTTGCATGAGCCTGGAGCTGAGGGCACTGCTTGGAAATGCAGCTGGACGTCTGAGAGGGGGCTGCTGTAAAGCCTGCCATGTAAAAAAGCACTAAATGCATTGGAAATGGAGCCCTGGTGCTGCTGCAGCCTCTGATCTGTGTGTTCAAAGGGAGCTGAGATGTGAAGAGAGGAGGCAAAGCCCCTCCAGCCGGCACAGGGATGTATTCGCTGCCCAGAGCCCCTCCAGCCTTATTCACTGCCCAGCTTTCTGTGTCAGGAGTGGATGGTGGTGCCAAGTCTCAGCCCTGGTCTCAGCTCCCTGCTGCTCGTGTGCTGTGCAGCCAGTAGCCATGAGCGAGTTCAGGCTGTCCCTGCTGCACTGCCAGCCCCATCCCACACAAAACCCCTGCAGCCACAAGGACAGGCCCTGGCTTGATTCACCTACTAAACCAGCACAGGGATTTTTGCCTTGCTGACATGCCACACACTGGGGAAAACTCCCGAGCTGCAGATGTGTGCTGAGTTCCTGATCTGATGGTGGCTTCTGTGAGCTCTGGGACTTTGGATGGAACATCCCTTGGATAAACGTGGGTTCTGACAGCTGCTGAGCAGCAGATGCTCTCCTCACTATTCCCTTTTTCCCCATTCCCAGCCTATTTTAGTTCCTCAGTGCTTTGTCTTAGGTGGCCACCGAGCACCCAGAAGCTTCCAGGTGTGGCTGTAAAGTAGGTAACTGATAACAAGAGAAACTAAACAAATACTCTAATTGCCTGGATGTTGCCTGACTGCAGGCACCATCCTGACGAGCGCTGGCACATGCTTTATTGATTAGACTGCCCGAGCCCAGCAAACACGTTTCTAAGTGCAGCTCCACAAAGACCCAACCCCACGCCAATGAAAGGGGCCACCGAAGCATTAAAATCCCACGGTTGCTATAAAGGAAGCAGCCCCAGGCCATAAAATCCTGGATGCTGCAGCACATGGCAAATGCCCAACTGCACCTATACCAAGAAAGTCACTGTAATTATGAGAACTGGGCATAACCTTTGTGTGGTTTAAAAAGTACTAAACATGCCAAGAAGCAACAGCGAATTGTCTTCAGGAAACAGTATAAATGAGTGTAAGCAGCAAATTCACCATTCTGACTGTTTTCCAATTGCCTGTAGCTACACTTGTTAAATTGAGTGCTGCGTGCATAAATCAAAACAGGATGTTTTCTTTTACCTAACAATGGCCGAGCTCTTTGCCAGTGCTTAAGAATCCTCTGTGTGGATCCAACCTATAGTTTTAAACACATTTTCCCCTATAGATCTCTGTATATATTGCATGTGTGCATGCCACCAGCCTAACTTAACAGTTACTTCCTGAGACCTCTTTAAGAGAAGGTTAACGACGAAAAATCAACAGCTACCTTTCTTGTTGATATTCATTGGGCCCCAGGGTGCAATTAAATGTTAACATTGTTATTGAACTTTCTTGACAGATTGAATTTCCCTGGTTGGGAAGCATGTATACGTAAAGCACACACCCACTTCTCTTCACAGGGTGAAGGCTCTCCTGACATCATGGCATGGGTGTAAGGAGGAGTGCAAGGCATCCTGGACAGCAGAATTTGGGCAATGTTTTCTGCTATTAAAGGGAATTTCTCCAAGCTTTAGTAGGTCTTAAAATGGAACGTGCTGTTGTGCTGTGTCTTTGGTGAGAAAGATCACCCAGCAAAGAGGAAGCAGCCTGAATTCCTTGTGTAGTTTGCTGTAACTGCTCTACAGCAAACCAGTGCAGAGAAACATGTGGTTGAAACCTTAAAGAGGGACAGGCTAGCTAAGACTAGGAAAAATGGGATGGCTGGAAGGTAGATAGAAAAGCTGGTAAGGATGAACAGCTGTCATGTTTTCTACACTAGTTAGCCATATGGGAAAGCCTATAAAGCAATGAAGTTATTACCAAAGTCCTCAGCACACACTGTGCTGTGGCTCAGGTGCTGAGAGCTGGTGCTGACACCAGCTGTGGGCTGGGCAGCCACTGCTCATGTCCTGCAGTGACATGGCTGACCAGTGCTTCCTAATGGAAGGTGATGTGTACAGAGGAAATCATCACAGTCTTTTTACCAGGTGCTGATTGCTCCAGCAGAGAGCCCAGAGCTGAGCAGAAAACGCAGACAAATCATTGCATCAACAGCTGGAAAGAGGCAATGAATATATAAGCCAGCACTGCAAACTTTTCAGCAGCTCATTTACTTCCCTAATCCTTCTTTTTTTTACCCCTCTGCACACTGTCCATGAGATGATGCAGTTGTTATTCGTACCTCTGTACAACAAGCTCATTTCTACCTGGTCAGGCTTCATTCTCTGCCGTGCCGGCGTCTGCTACCCTGGATGCAATTGCTCTTAACGGTGTCTGGTTCTCATTTTAATGCTTGGCAAACTTTGCATGCTCCTGACATTTGCAAACAGTGCAGTGCTTTCCTGAGCTTCCCTGCAGGGTTTGTCCTGGGTCTGTGTATGTCAGGGTGCAGAGTTGTGATAATTTACGGTCACTCGGCCAGGAGCACACACTGCTTTCTGAGCTCCCATACTGCTGCTGTTTGCCTGGCTGCTGGCATTCCTGCTTCTTTCAGCTTTGGGCTGCAATGTGATGCATGACTGTGGCGCAGAAAGGGGTGATGAATTCTCATATTGGTGGGTTTTGCACTGGTTTTTACCCTTTGCTATCGTCTGTCTTGGTACAGCATTAGGAAATGATGCTGCAATTGCTGTGCCACCTAGATTAGGTTTCCTGCTGGGATCTCAGTGCTTGTCAGAGAAGAAAGGGAACCTCGTGTCTCTGCTATGTCAGGTGCAGGAAATGAAGTACAGAAAGAAGTGATTTAGTGGTGATCACAGGGCAGGGTATGGATGGAAATAGGGATGCCCTGATTTACTGAGCTCCTCTCTCCTGCTGAAGCATGCTGCTGGATCCCACAACCCTGCAGTGAACCCTGCGAGGATTACATGGAGCTTTGTTACTAATCTCTCTGTCTGGGCTCCATGGATCTTGAGCCATCTTTCTGTGGGCCCAAACATGTACATGTGAGCAGATTCTGCTTTCAGACAAACCCCTCACGGTTCCTCTCCTGCAGTTCCCAAGCAGTTTTGGGACCGGAGCCACTTTGCAGGGAGCAAAACTTCCTCCTGGCTCCTACCAAACCTACAGCCCCCACTCCGGGCTGTGTTTGCCCTCTGCCTGTGATGGGAAGAGCGGGGCATCGATTGCAGCATGCAGGTGAAAATGGATTGTGACCTGCTGCCTGCCGCACTAACAGAGCTGATTAGCAGTGGTGTGTGTCTCTGCTAGGATTGATCTTGCAGGTGAGAACGTTCCCGGAGCAGCTGAGGCCCTGCAGTCACCATCCACTCTGTGCAAGCCGGGACACCAGGAATGGTTTTTCTCCCCTTTCCCTATTCCTGGAGCCTCCCTGTCAGCCCTATGAGCCTTCACTCTGGCTGCTCACAGTGTTGGCACTTGCAGGCTGATATTGCAACAGCTCAGCTCTGCAGAGCCAGGCTGATGATCCCAAGAAGATATCTGGTCCTGAATGGGGTGACCCATCCCTGCACAGCTCTGCGGGGTCCGGCAGCATCATCCCATCATCCGCTTCATAACCGTCGCTAATTGGAAAATTAAACCATAAGAAGAAAATCTGCTTCAAGTTATTGCATGGGCTTTTGTCCCCTACTGAGGAGGCACAAATCAAGGAATCAGAATGTTTAACAAAACAAACAGAGATTTCTTTGGTATTGTGGGAGATTTATAGGCAGCAGCATCCAGAGAAGCCTCCTCCCGCTCCGTCCTTCTGCTTGAATTCCTGCTGGTCACTGTTATTACTTTTCTCATTGTTTCCACTGCTTTAAAAGCGAGGAAAACACAATCAAATTATCATAAGACTCATTTGGTTAATTGCTCTTTTGGTTACTTATTAAGTTCATTAAAAGACAGTGTCAGTTAGGAGGAAATGCAGAGAGGTGGGCAGTGAGGGGACAGGATGTGGGCTGAAATAAGCCATTACTCCAGCCCAGGGAATGGCAGTTTGTGTCCCTTCTTTATTGCTACATCACTTCTGTGCATGGTTTGTTCTGGATTTAAACCAACCAACCAACCAACCCAACAAACACAAAGCAAAAGGACAAAGCTTGCTGCTGCAGATCTCCATCGCTTCTTAGAATCCATTTAGCATCAATCCGCAGCTCTGCAGAAGCCCAAACCACCTATTTTAGGATCTTTTCATCTGAGAGAAGAAAAAAAAAAGTGCTGCTCCACAGGTCAGGAGCTGCCTGCAATTATGACCCCGAATAGATAGAAATGTTGCTTCTTGAGACAAATTCCATCTGACAGTTTTTACAGTACGTTCGTTCAGAGCAAAATGCCCTGTCCCCTGTCACCCGGATTGAAATTATTAAGGAAGACAGACATTTCACTGACAACTCTACCCTCCGGGGGGAAAATATTCCTTCTGTTCCCCTCTGAAGGTCAGAGCTCACATAATGCAGAGCACTTAGAGCACGCGCACACACACACACACACATGGAATAGAAGTTTCTCTGCAGTGGGGCTGTGGATGGATGTGGGCAAGCAGGCGCCTGCTGCACGTGTATTGGAGGGGGTTGGGGATGAAGAGGCTGAGGCTGGCAGGTCTGCAGGTTGAGGTTTTCCTTGTCTGGTCAATGGGTAACGCATGTAGAGCACACTCACTCTGTAGGTGCATCCTTCTGGAAGGCTGAAGGGTCCATGTGTGCTCCATCCCTGCCTTTCAGTGCTGTGGGATGAGCTCAGCCTGGTCCTTTCATGCCTCCCAGCCCCATTTCTTGGCTGCACGTTGGCTGTCATTCACTGTGCCCTGGTGCTGGTCCTCGAGCTCACTCAATCTGGGGCTGAAAATTGGTCTTGAGCCAAGGTGGCCGGAGGTGAGAAATCAGCCTGCAGCTCATTAACCTTTGGGCAGCTCTGCTGGCAGTTTGGTCCCTGCTGGCTGTGTGTGTGGGGTTGGGATATCTCTACCAGGTGCTGTCCCTCCTGCCTTCCCCATATAGCAAACAAATCCCCAATCAGAATCCAACCGGCATCAGCACCAAAGCTGGATGCAGAGCTTGGGAGCCTTTGCTTTGCACTTACTCATGGAGAAAGGTTGGAAAAGCCAAGCCCTGATCCACACCACCCCAGCTGTCCCATCCCTTGCTGGGGGAGCACAGCCCTATATACCCCTATTCCCCACCCATGCTCCATCCATCACCCCAGAAGCCCTGTGGGCTGTGGGGTGCTGTGAGCCCTGCCCCATCGCAGCCACTCATCCCAAAGGACACAACATCTGCCCACAAGAACCTGAAAACTTTTCTTTCTTCTTTCCCTCACTCCCTCTTTTTCCAAGTTTAATTCTGAACAGCCGGCTGCGTTCAGCCTGACTGGTTTGTTATGGCTTATAATTTGTGTTAGGATTAATTAACTAATTACCGACAAATGTCCGTTGGCAAGATTCTGCTTCTGCTTGTCAACTTGAAGTATTTAATTATTTTAATCATTTACTTTCATCTTCAGAATTTATGCTCTTCCAAGAGCGTTTCCAGGCATCTTTTAATTATTATTCTGATTCTGAGGGGTGCTGAGCTGGGGGATGGAATCGCTTCCCATTAACTATTTCAGCGAGGCAAATTCTTCCTTGTAAGCTCACCCTTGACTTGCAGGGCTGGGCTGGGTGCTGACTTCCAATGGAGCCCTGCCTTTCCCAAAAGGATTTTGGGGACCCAGTGGCCACGCACTGTGTGCAATGGGCTCCTTCCAACTCAGCTCATTTGATGGTTTGTGGTTTGATGGTTGTGATGGGAGGGTGGTGTGTTTGGGTTATGGGAAATGCAGCCAAGGCCAGCTTGGTTTTATGGGGAATCCCATAGGGCTGCCACTGAAATGACCACCGAGCCAAGCCAGGGTCTGAGCACTCTCCTTCCACCCATCACAACCAGAGCACATCCATGGGATTGAAACCACACAGTGTGACAGTCTGACAACACACCGCAGCTCAAAGCCTTTCACCAGTTCTTCCCAGTGGATTTCCAGGCTTCTTTCCTGGCCAGATGCTTCCTGCTGCCATCAGACCATGTTGGGGCTGAGCTGCACACCCTGCCCACCCCTCACTGGTAGAGGCTAACGAGGGCCATGGCCTTGAGAAGATCCTTTCCTGTAACAAACAAATCCCTTGGACCAGAGCTGATGAGAGCGTGCTACTTAAAAGGTTTCTTGAGGGTACATAATTATATGGAAAATAATTAGGGGGCAAGGCTGCGGTATTATTACCACTTATCACATCACTCTAAACTTAATCCGGAGTGATCTGTGGGATCCCAGGACAGGCTTTCTGAAGCAGGAGGAGCCCATGGCTGTGTCCATTGGCTGGGCTGACCCCAAGGCAGGAGGGGATGTCCCCATGGGTGTCAGCTGCTGGGACAGCACATGGGAAATGAATGGCACAGGGCAGTGAGGGCTGCAAGCCGGCCATGGGCTCTGGGTAGGGAAACATCTAAATGGGATGAGAAAGATTGCCTTAATTAACTTCAGAATCCCATTAATTAGAAGCCTCTCTGCATTACAAATTGCTCCGGTGACCAGCCCAAGTCGTGGCTGCTACAAATGGCTCAGGATGGATTGTGTGGGGTTTGGGATCGTTGAGCTTTGCTGTGTGTTGGCTCTGCATTCAGGCATGGGGGGCCCAGAGCCCATTGAGCTGCTGCAGGGGGGGATAAAGCCCTGGGGTGGCTGGAGCTGGGGGTCCTGGTGGGGAGCAGAGCCCTGTGCCATTGCAGGCGGGCAGAGGGAGCTTCAGTTTATGCCCCTGGCAGTTTTTTTCCAGCTCAGCTATTCCATTTAGGGTTTCAGAGGCAGTGGAAGGAAGCTGGGATCGCTTCACTGACCAGCCGGAACATCCAGCCAGTACATTAACTGCCCTGCTGCCCTGATCTGATGTGGTTTTACAGACAATAGCTACTGGCTATTTAGGCAATGTATAAATTAGCATATTCTGCACAAATGAGGAGCATATTTAAATCAAAGGAGGGTGCCCTTTATTTGTCAATCACTCAACATTCACGTTTTCACGTTCCTCTATAAAGCCAATTTTAGCCTTTTCTGTACCTCCATCTTCACACGGGGACAGTGCCGTGGGATTGTTGAGGGTTTCCTCCCCCCTCCCTCCTCTCCTTTAATTAAAACAATCTCAATCTGCTCTCCTGGAATTGCATTTGGCTCAGTAACTTGTGACCTTCACTCCGGGTTGGAGCCCGCCTGGTGTGCAGGGCAGAGATGAGGAGATAAAAGTCAGTGAGATGGGGATGTGGGTCGTGCAAATGTGATTGCCAGGATGTGCCGCAGCCACCGACTGCATCTGCTGCTGTGCTGAGTGGTGCTGAGCAGGGAAGGGCTGGTTTTGGAGGTGCAGCAAGCTGATGTGATGAACAAAACGGTGCTCAATGGGGAACAAGAAACATGACTGGTGGTGGTTTGCAATGCTGGAGCAGCCTGAGATCCCTCATCCCTTCAAGTACTGATGGTAACACAAAGGACTGCTTTGGTCCAGTGCAAAAGTCAATGTGAGCCCCTCACCTGGGAGCAGCCACCATCCCCAGTGCAGCACTGACTGCTCTCAGAGTCCCCTTTGGTGTTCTCAGGGGCTCTCAGAGCTCTGCAGCTCCTGAAGATGGGAAGTGCTGCTGCTCAGCAAATTAACAAAGAGCTTTTTGACAGCAAGTGCTGACAGTGAGGCACCTCTCCTTGCTGGGTGATCTCAGCCAAGCCGTGTCTGACAGCTTTCAGTAGGGCAGTGCTGAATGTTTGCACTTCATCGGTTACTTCCCCAGTCTACAGAAAACACCAGTTAAAGAGGAAAATGCAAAATAAACCAAGTCCCGGAGCCTTCCTAATGGCCACATCCCAGCTCTTGCCAGGTTCTCGCAACGCTGTGCTGACAGAAAGTAAAACAGATCTAGGGTATCTGTATGATACATACAGATGTGGTTACAGTAGCAGCATTGGGGTGGGTTGAGGGGCTCAGATGTGGGAATTGGCTGCTCACAGCATGGCCATGAGGTGCTGGGATCGGGGGCTGGACAGGGTTCCACCTTTGGAACACATAGACCTATTCACTCAGAGCCATCCTTGTACTGCATGGAGATGGATGTGTGCACACATTGTGACTTCACGGCTCTCCCATCCATGCATAAAACAGCCCAGGGAGCCACGGCTGCTTCCTCTGTTTGCCACAGAAGATGGATCCATTCACAAATTGTTTTATTGACCCACAGTGCTGCTGAAGGTCGTTTGTTTCAATGGACACAGCAGTGCAGATGAGGGGGAACATCCGTGTGTGATGGGCACATCCCAACCCCAGGGAACATCATGGAAACCCCTCTGAAATCCCATTGAAACCCCATTGAAATCTCATTGAAACCCACTGAAGCCCCCCCAGCATCCCTCTAGACTTTCACACCCTTTAGGATGAGTCTTTCCTTGGGTTAATGAGGCTCAAGATGGAAAAATGGTGCCTGCAGGAGCAGCACATGGAGCGGGTGGAGCATTATTGGGTGTATTTACATTATTTGGAGATGGGGATGAGTGGGCACCAGTAAGGCAACGATCATCCAGCCCCAACCCCCTGATGTGTGCAGGGTCACCAACCAGCAGCCCAGGCTGCTCAGAGCCACATCCAGCCTGGCCTTGAATGCCTGCAGGGATGGGGCATCCACAGCCTCCTTGGGCATCTCAGTCCCTATCACAGCATCTCACCCTGTGCTCATAGGGCACAATGAATGATCAGAGCTCAGAGCTCCCTCCATCCGCATCCCCATCTCAGCCCTTCACACTTGATTTTTTCCACTTTACAAATGTGCCAGATTTTAAGGAAGAAAAAGAAAAGGGGGAGAGAAGGGGGGGAAACAACCAACCAACAGAAAGGGAAAGTAGCACATCCCTTTGTGCAGTGCTTTTTTAAAGTCCCTGTTAAGTTCCTGTACACGCTGACAGTTTTACAATTTACATGACAGCTGGTTCGCTTGGAGGAGATCTCTGTTAATTAAAATAACACAAAGGGAAAGAAGCGAAATCGTGTCAGCGGATAATTAATTCGGAGCAGGGCACCGGGCTGCGCTGATCCCGCTAACGAAACTCTGCAGGAATTCACAGCTTTGCAGGGCTCAGCTCTGGGGATGGGGCCTTCCCATGGGAATGGATCCCCCAGTGTCCCCAGTTGGGGTTTCAATGGGGTTTCAGTGGGGTTTCAGTGGGGTCTCAATGAGGTTTCAGTGTGGTTTCAATGAGATCTCAGTAGGGTCTCAATGGGGTTTCCCTGTTTGGGGACACTGGGGGACGAGGGGATTTGTCCCATAGGAAAGGACTGGCTGCAAAGTGGCACTTTCCCAACATCCATACCCAGATCATCTTTGTTAGGGCTCTGCCTCTCCCATAGTGATGCTCTGCCATCCCACAGCCACCCCTTGCACACTGCTGTCCCATTATAGGCACAAGGACAGCCCAGGGGATCCCCTCTGCATTCAGGTGTCCGTGCCCCTGCAGTTGGGATGTGCTTGGGATGCTGGCAGTGGGTTTTGCTCCATCCTGACCCAGCAGCCCCTCGCCCACGTTGTGCTTAGTTAACAATTCTGCTGCTCGCTCTCGTTGCTTTGGTGTGCTGATCAGGCGGGCTCGGAGATGGGGAAAGAGAAAAACAGCACAGAGAGGGAAGGGAAAGAGCAGCCCAGGGCTCCAAAGCAGCTGAGGTGTCAAAGACAGAGATTTAATGAATGTGCCTGCGGTTCACCTGAACAGATGAGCAGCAGCTAGAAGGAGAGAAGGAAGAAAATGGAAAAAAGAAAGGATCATTTTTCAGATTGGCAGTTCCCCTCCCAGACATCTTTTAACAAGAGAGAAAAAAAGGGACTCCGGCGCAGCTTTAAAGGGACAGAACCTCTGCTTCCCTGCACAGTGGCTTTGGGGTCGGGCTGTGGTGGGTGGGACTGGAGCTCCCATGGCCCCCAGCCCCATAGAGCTGAGCCCTGTGGGTTGGACGGGACCCGATTCTCACCTTGATACCCAGACAGGGAGGTGAGGTTGGTACCCAATGCTCTGCAGCCCCAGCAGAATGGGGATGGGAATGTGGCCCTTCCCATTTGTGCACCATTCCAGAGCTGGGTGCTGGAGCTGAGGACAGGACGACTCCTTCCCTCTGCAGCAGCACTCAGCCCAAACTGCAGCTCCCTGGGTTCCTATTTTAGAACTCTATTTGAGAAGAAAGGACTTGGTTCCCCTTCCTAAAGAGGTTTCCCTTCCCATCCCCATGCCCTCCAGGCTCTCTGACTCCTTTGGGTGGGTTGCAGAGCTCCGGGATCCCACAGCCTCAGCCTGGAACTGTGGGGATGGGATCCAGTGTTGTCCATGAGCAACTTTGTCCGTGGGCCTCCAATTACTCTCAGTGCTCTGAGCTCTGTCACATCGCCTTCTCATCAGGGGCAGCACCCACGGGCTCTTTCATTCCACCCCCCCCCCCTTCCCCTTTTTATTTTCTTATACGCACAGTTGTGTTTTTTTTCTTTATATTTTTAATGATTCTGCACAAGAACCCAAATGCTGCAGCGAGGACCTGAGGCTCTCAGCCCATCCTGCATCATGAATCACTGCATCGCATCCCCTGCACAGCCCCATCCCTCCCCACATAGAGCTTCCTATGGCTGCAAACCGGACCTAAACTCCAGTGCTGAGCAAGCCTCAATCGCCCCCCTTCTCAAAACCAGGTCCATTTGATTTGCTTTAATCCATCCCAACCTGTTTCCTCTAACTGGAATAAAACAGGAGCGGAAGATAACGAATCCTATGGCTTTTATCAAGGCAACAATTCACAATTAAGGGAAAAAAAACCAAACACCAACCCCAAAGTTAATAAATGGCCGAACCCCGACAGATGGGGGTGTGTGTGGAATTTGCATGTTTCAGATTAACATGCACGAGCGAAGATAGAAAACGCTCTGGCCCCGGGGAAATAATTTGAGAAATCTTTGCATATTTTATTTAAAAGCATGCCGCGTTAGGCAGGGTAATAATGCAGAGCCGTGGTGATTAGGTGGGGCCTGGAGGGATCGCAGCCCAGGACCCCCCCCCCCCAAATCCCCCCTGCATCCCCCCCGACCCGCTGTGCTGCACCCCAAAGCCACAGTGGGGTCGTGGTGTTGGATGTGTGATGCCGTGCCATGCAGTGACCCTTTGCTCTGCACATTGGGTGTCCCGTTGTGGGATGCTCCTCTCCCCCTGAATTCTGGGTGCCCTTGGGGTGCTCCCTGCTAATTAGTAGTAGGATGGAAGCTCCTCCAGATGGAGCGGAGGGGTCGGGGTGGGCGCTGATCCCGCTGTGGTTCACAGCAGTGGTGTGAGGTGAGGGCACAACCTGCAGCGTGTGCGACTGGAAGGAAAGTCCTGGCAGCTGTGCGGTGTAACGGTGATAATTGGGCAGCGGGGGAAGGCGGGGAGAAGGAACAGGGCACAGAGGGCAGGGGGTGTGTTGGGCTGGGGCTGATGCTTCTGGAGGCTTCTCCCTCTCAGGGCTTCTCTCTTAGAGGTCTCCTCCCTTTTGGGTACTTCTTCCTTTGGGGTCTTCTCCCTTTGAGCTCCTCTTCCTTTGGGATCTTCTCCCTTTAGGGTCTTTTCCCTTTGATGTCCTTGAGGTCAGGGATGTTGAGCTGGGGTTGACACACCGCTGCCCTCACTGATGCATGTAGGAGTGGGAAGAATTCACCCCAAAGGGGATAAAAACAACCAAAAATAAGGCTGCAACCCTTAGGAAATAAATCTTATTTTTTCCTTTAATCAGGACCCCTCCGTTCTGGCACTTGGGAGGCCTCATTGATCAGCCTTAAAGAGGCCATTTTTCCAGGAGGGGACACCCAGGTGCCCCTGTCCCCATCCCGATCTGTCCCCATCCCGATCTGTCCCTATCAGCTCTGCTCAAAGCCAAAACCCTCCTCCTCCTCCCAGCTTTGAAACCCGACCCAGCGCCCAGCTCGCTCCCTGTCTGCTCCCATTATTAATAAACTTTGAAGGGCTCCCTTCTGTCCTTAATGAGATTAGCGTTATTTTCATGCATTGCTGCAGGGCAAAAGGACTGAAAAAGTGGCTGAGCTGTAAACTAAAGGGTGCTAATCTATAGAGGGTGGGTCCCCGATCCCGTCGCCGCAGGGGATGGGTGAGAGTAATCAATTAAAAGAGGGGATTAGAGGTGCCGTGGTCACCCCGTATTGAGGTCACCCCACCACCTCTCAGCAGCCCAACCCCATCATTGAGGGAGAGATAAACCCCAAATCACAGCCTGAACCCAAAGCATCAAGAGGGGAGAATCTGTTCATACATTAAGGCCATGATTTGCTCAGCAGCTCTGCCTGAGCTTTGTCAATTAATGCTAATTTCCAGCACAACGCTGCGGTTTGGTTTATTGCAGAGCTTTTGTTTTGGGGATGAAGAAGTGCCCAACGTGGCCAAATGCTTTGCTTTGGTTACATGGGGATGGCTCTAAGCAGAGTCACTGCAGTGAGAGCAGGGCAGCAGGGCTGGGGGTGCAGGAGCATTGAGATCTTCACTGCTTCATTTCCCTTTGGCCACCAAAGCTGTGCCTGAAAAGCACCCACAGCCCTCACCCATATGGGGAAAGGAAGGATCAGTGGCCCCAAAGTTCACATGACAGTAACTCAATGCTTCTCCTATGGGAGCATCCCAGACCATGAGCGCAATGCATCCCAGCCATGCAGGTGTGATGTGTCATCACACTGTGCATCCCTCTGCTCCAGGAGCCAATCCCAGCACATGAGGACCCTTCCAGGATCCATTGGGGAGAGCAATGTGACTGGCTGGGTGCTGGCAGAGCTGCATCATGGCTGGAGGAAGATGCCCATCCATCAGGCTGCCACACGCAGCAGCATCCCATGGGCACCCCCACTCCCCAAACCCACCCCACACTGAGCAGCAGAACCAAGGCACCGAGCTTCATCCCATCCCATCACCCCACACCGAGGGGTGGATGCTCAGCACTGACTCACCCCAAAACCCAGCGGTGGGGCAGCCCCTGGCAGCGGCCCTAATCCTGATGGCTGCACCGCCGTGGGCTGTGGATTAGGGAGCAGAGCCCCGAGCCCTCTTTTGTCCTCCCTATTGTGGAGCATTTTGCTCGCCTCTGCTTTAAACCTTGTAACCATTTTGCTGCCTTTTAAAATCGGGCTGAATAGGGGGTGGGATGAGGAGAAGGGTGGGGAGGGGGCTTTGAGGCTGATGGCAGCATTCAGGCTGCAGCTGCCCCGTCTCAGCTCGTTCTCAGTGACCCCCACGGATGCGGCGGCCACCGAGCAGCGTAGGGATGGGGCCGGGGACAACCCACCTGCCTGCTGGGACGGGCACTTTCATGCCTATTGGGATTAGAGATTTTAAGTGTCGTTCCAAATTGTGCGGATAAACAGTCTTGTGAAAACTTGTTATCGTGGCTAAAAGGCCCCCGCCGCCGCCCTCCGTCCCCGGCCTTTTGTTTGGGCAATTTTTATTGGCGGATTGGATTTGATGAGGTTTAAGGTTTATTCTTCGGACTCTATTGAAGAGCTGATCCTTTGTCTCATGCCGTGGAGCGTGAAGAATATGAAACGTAGGCAGAAATAAATCTGCTTTTCGCACGCATCAGCTCCTGGTACAGGCAGGGACCACCACGCACAGCTGAGAGTCACCTCCCCGAGCCCCGTGTCCATGTGTGACCCTGGGCACTGCTGTCACATCCTGAGCTGCAGGAGCTGGGAAAGGGGCTGCAAAGAGCCTGAACTCAGCGGTGTTGGGGGACCCTGAGCTCTGAGCTCCCATCCCTCGCCCCCTCCCGCAGTCTCAGCCCCATGGCAGGTCAGTCCCGTAATCGCTTCATTTATCACCAGTCACTCGAGGAGAGATTCATCAACAGGGTAATTTCCAAGGAAAGTTTGCTCCAGGGGCTGCCTTCCATTCGTGAGCAGCTCCTCACACCTCTCACTTATTGCA
Organism: Coturnix japonica; assembly: GCF_054131305.1. NCBI lineage: Eukaryota > Metazoa > Chordata > Aves > Galliformes > Phasianidae > Coturnix > Coturnix japonica. Next base: position 15,149,705 of record NC_140679.1, on the reverse strand, counting down.
TGGAGCAAGCCCCAGTGCAGGATGCTCCATCCCCACCTCATCCCCATGGCCAGGCAATGCCACCAAACCCATGGGATGCAGCTCTGAGCTGCTGAAGAGCTTGGTGGTTTTGACCCAAGAAACAAAACACAACAGGGCACATGAAACCTGCCCTGATGTGAGCCGTCGTGCTGCAACACTGGGGCTCAGCAGGCTCCAGGCAATGCTGCATGGCTCAGGGGGCTGAGACCCACATCTAGAGCCAGATCTGGATGAGTGGGCCATGGGGAGAAGCCCCATTCCTGCCCCTGAGAGCTGCAGGCACTGCCCAAGTCCCCTCTGGCATCACATCCATGTATCTCACTGCATCCCTACTGCATCTCCCCATCACACCCCTCTCTCTGTGTCACATCCCACTCTGCATCAGTGAGATCTCTCCCCAGATACCCACTGGTGTTCAGGCTCCTCCTGTTTGGATCAGATATCTGTAATTACACGCATGCCTAATTTGAATTATTTCCAGAGCACAATCCTAACGCTCTGCACCCTGCTCAGCAACGTGGCAGGCAAACCTCCTCATCAACAGGGAGATGGTGGGTGGTGGCACTTCTTGGTTTGGGTGAGCAGAGCATGGCCACCGATGGCCACCTCATCAATGGGGTGGTGTTGGATGGTGGCACTTCTTGCTTGGATGGCAACCAATGGTCAGTGGTGGGTGGTGATGGTGGGTGGTGATGTTTCTCTTTGGTTGGGTGAGCAGAGTATGTCCATCAGTGGTGCCAACAGCACATCCCTGGGGAATGGCAGGGTCTGAGGTTTGACCCCATGCAAAAGAATAGGGAAGGGGATTCCTCATTCTTGGACTCACAGTGCTCATCCCCATTTGTGAAGCCAGGAGGATGAGGGAAGCCCATTGCTGTGCTCAAGGCCCCAATTAAGAGCCGCAGAGATGAGTGCTTTCCCCATGGAGACACAGCACTGAGCAATGGAGGGTTGGTGCAGAACATACAGAGTGAGGTTCTCTGGCCGGCGCCGTGCGAGATGTCAGCTCGGATTGTCACAACGGTCCCTTCTGGCCCTGAGATCGATGAGCTCAGAAGTGGGGCTGGCTGGGAAACAACAACTGCTTCATCAAACATTCCACCTTTCAAAACTTGGTTTCCTTCCAGGCCACATCTATTCAGTGCCCTCTGGGGACACTTCTGTGCCCCCCAGTGCCACCCACCCCATGAGCTGGGCACAGGGCTTCTTCTCCCCTTGATGCCACACATCAGCCTCATGCAGGACCACCCCAATGCCTTCAGCCTCCTCCCTGGCCATGCAGCCCCCCTTGGCTGTGCCCAGCAGCTCTCGCTGTCACATTGCATTGCTTGTTCCACGTGTGGACCTGCCCACATCCTGCAAAAGCCCCTCAGGCAGCGCTGGGTGCAGGAGGGGGATGTGAATGTGGGGACCCCGACCTCAGTGTGGGTCACTCAGAGTGGCTCAGCCAAAGGGATGGGTGGTATGTGGGGAGGGGGAAGCAAAACCCCAGCTGGATTTCAAAGCCATTTCCCAACCCTTGCTGACGGCACCTCCCTCTGCATCATCCCTACCACATTTTGGGGTGTTTCGGTGCTTTTGGGGCAACTTGAGCCCCTCATCCAACCCCAGACCCTCCCCCCCCATCTCCCCCAGCTCTGAATTCCCCCTCCATTACTTCTCCACCCCCCTCCCTCTGCCTCCTCAGCTGCCTGCTGAATGAAGGATGGCTTTTTAAGCCTTTTTTACCCCCAAGGCCCTCAGCTCTGGCTCGCTGCTATCGCTGGGATAAATGCAGCTTTTCGGCCCAGAGCAGCACCGCGTCCCCCCCTCGCCGGGTTATCAATCCCTGCTCAGCATCACCAGCACCGGGCTGGGTCCTCTCCACTGGGAGCCCTCTTCTTCCCCTCTGGCCACGAGAAAGACCATCGTGCCTTAATTCCAAGCAGTATCACCACCGAACAGACTCAGCCCCGATGCTGACGGCTTCTCTTAATTCGTCTTTGTATTCTGAAGTTGGGGTTGGGTTGGGTTTTTTTTTCCTGTGTGTGTTTTTTTTTCATGAATTTTTAACAAGTTTCCAGCTCTTTCCACCAGGCTGAGGTGGGCTGGGTTTGTATGGGGTTTGTATGGGGTTTGTATGAGGTTTAGGCTGGGTTTGTATGGGGTTTGGGTTTTGTTTTTGTGGAGTTTGAGCTGGGTTTGTATGGGGTTTGGGTTGGGTTTGTATGGGGTTTGGGTTGGGTTTGTGTGGGGTTTGGGTTGGGTTTGTATGGGGTTTGGGTTTTGTTTTTGTGGGGTTTGGGCTGGGTTTGTATGGGGTTTGTATGGAGTTCGCCGAGTGCAGCCCCAATGAGTGGGGTGTGAAAATGAGGATCCATTGAATTTAAAAAGCCACATCCAGCATGGGAGCTGTGCTGGTTGGTGGGGCTGGGGAATGAAATGAAGTGAGCAGAGCCCCCAGTGGACTCAATGGATGCTTCAGTCTCATGTTGTCCATGGCAGGAGCTGGAGGCTGCCTTTGCCTTGCCCAAAGCACAGGGAAATGGAGGCAGGATGGAGTGAAGGGGTGATGGGGCACAAAGGGGAAACGCAGACACAATCCATGAGCTCAGGGTGACCACTTTGGTTTGGAGATGAGCACAGACAGCTGGGAACGCTCCACTCAGCCCAGCCAGAACCTTCCCTTCCACCAACCCCATCCTGGGAGCAGCACGGGAGCAGAGCAGCCCTTTGCATGGGCACACCTGGGGGATGCCCCCCCTCCCCACTAAAGGAACCTCATGAGCACAGCACAGAGCCAGGGGGGTTTGGGGCTGTCCATGCAGAACCCTCATTTCTAAGCCCTCAATCAAATGCTCACAGACAGGCAGCGTGCTTGGCAATGGGGTTATTATCCCCTCCGAGGGATGAAGTGCACAACGGAGGCTGCTGGGGACTCAGACCCGTGGTTTCAGGGCTCTGGATATTTCAGCGCTGATGCTTAAAACCACGAAGGTGTTCCCTGCAGCAAGACAGCCACTACATCACAGAGGGAACGCGCTATGAAATAATGATGTACAACTGGCCTTGGGGCACTCTTTGCAGCTTGATTGGCCTCAATGGCAGAAGAATAACGGTGAGTTTATTGCTTCTCTCCCAGTGATCTTTACTCCCAGCTGTTTTCCCACTGAGGGCCGGGTTCTGTTCCCCATCTGAGTGGAACAGTGGTGGAACATGGGCACCTCCTCATCCCCTCCCTGCACCCTGTGCAAGCAAGCACAGCTCCCAGCACCACCCCAGCACTCAGCAGTGCATAAAGTGGCTTTCTGCATGCTCAAAGCCCTGCTATGCAGGAATAGGGCAAGGAAAGGGGAGAATGAAGTGAGCAAGAGGAGCAGGAGAAGTGCTTTCATGCAGAAGCCATTGGTGACCCCCACTTCCAGGCATACTTTGCATTGGGGAGAGGTTGGGTTGGTGCAGTTGATTTCTTTTCCCCCCTTTTCTTTCAAGGAGCCGTGCTGCAAATAGCCTGATTTATAAGATTTCTCTATCATTAAAATGTAAATGAAAACAGACACGAAAACAATCTGAATTTCCAGCCGAGTTGCTCTTGCTTAATATTCTACCCTGAAGGGGGATGTGCGGAAGCAACAACATTTCAAAGGGAATCATTAAAGAAGGCGGCTCAGGCTGCGTCCCCATCAGATATGGGCCGAGATGGGAGCCCGTCCTGTCAGACTGCACCCCTGCAGAGGGGCACGGAGGGCAGGGTTGGCCCCATCTGCTTTGCTGCAGTGCTGGAAGACCCCGAGATCCCCTGTATCCATCTGCAACCCATGATATACAGAGGGATGGGAACCCCTGGGGACGCAGAGATACCCCTGAGATCCACTGGACCCACACAGAGCTGTGTTCCCATGGGATGCAGAGCTGGGACGTGGCTCCCCACTGAGGCCAGCAGGTTTCTATGCCTTTGTTTTCCCTCTCCAGATCTCAGGGCTGGGGATGGGCAGCTCGGGATGGGGATGGTTCCAAGAGCAGCGCCGGGGGCACCGCGCTGGGAGAAGCCTCTATGGCAGCACAGAGCATCCACCGCTTTGATCCGCACCAGCAGTTATTCTTTCATTTCTTGAGCAAATAATCAGGATTTTCCCAATATTTACCTTGGATGTAAAGATTTGTGTCAAGCATCCGACCAAGACAAACAGAGGCGCTGGGTGGGGGAAGGGGATCTGGCAGCATCAGGGCTGCACCCTGCAGCCACATCAATGCACCCCTGGGTACAACAAGGGGCTGCATCTGCTCCTTGTGCTGCTGCTCTGCCATGTCTGGGATGATGATGATGGAAAGGCTTCTACCCACCCCTCAGTGCCCTTCTCTGCTGCTCCCGGTGCTTTGGAAGGGGCTCTACTCGAGTTCCCACAGCTCTGCAGGAAGGGGGAGAAGGGTGAAGGAAGGTTCAAAGGGCTTTTTCTCATCTCTGCTTGATCTCTATGAGGCCTGAGGCACAGTCACCCCGGGGTCAGCGCTCAGGTGCTCCTATCTCCATCCCATCAGCACGGAGCTGGGTGATGGGGGCTGCAGCCCATGATGGGTGCAGGAGGGCAGAGGGAATAAGGGGGTAACCCAGTGGTGCTCAGCCTCCCACAGGGACAAGGCACAGCCCAATGCCCATCACAGCAGCAGCTTCAATGGTCACAGCAGCACTGGAGAAAGCACAGCACACAAACACAGCGTCTCCTTTTTAATCTCTATGTAAGAAGGGCCGTCCTTTATACTTCCCATGCAGCCCCCGCTGGTTAAAACAGGCATGAGGAAAGAAAACCCAAACAGCATCTTTGCTTTAAGACAACAATAGAATGCAATGAGCACAGCTTGGCGAGCAGCTCTGCGGCCATGCATGGTGCTAACACAGCTCCCCCAGCATGCAGATGCTATATGACCTGGTCAATAAAAAAATAGCAATAAATCAAAATCATCTGTTCCCTAACACTGAACTGTGAAATAAGAGCGCAGGGTTTGGGGCCTGGTGATGCTTTATGAGTATTTCTGAGCGTTCTGAGGTCACTTTTCAGAGTGATTCTCTCTCTGTGCACTTAATGCATGAATGCAGCTCCTCTCTGCTGCTGGGTCTGATGGGCTGTGGTCAGTCCTGGGGACAACCCAGGGCACCGTGCCCCAATGCACAGCAGCACATTGCACTGCAGGGCAATGGGTGCACACATCAGGTGTGAAAGGAGGAAGGCATTAAAGCTCTGTGGTTAATGGGATGGGCTCTATAGGGTGAGCACCACAATGCCCAGCATGGGGCTGACACAAACCCCGTGCACCAACATCACCATCAGAGCCAGCACTCAGCCCTGATTTGGGTGGAGAGCTGCGGGGAAGCAGAACGGGATTCAGAGCGTGGAATGCTCGCACAGCTCAGGGGCTGGGGGCAGCAGCGGGGCACGGCGCTCCGTGCTGCATGCAGCGGATCAGCTCCTTGCGGTTGTCCAGGATGGTATCAAAGCTCTCCTGCAGTCGGTCCTGCTGCTCCAGCACCTTCTGCTGCAGGCCGTGGATCCAGCGCAGCAGGGCCAGGCGGCGGTACATCACCAGCTGAACGTGATGCTTCTCCTTCTCCCTCTCCTTGAAGCGCTCCTTCTCCTGCAGCTGCTGCACCGCCTCCGCCAGCGCCGGGAATAGGGGCTCCGGGGGGGGCTCGGACACCTCGGGGGGGTCCCCGGGGGGATCCCAAGCGCTGCCGCAGGCGCTGTCGGGGCTGTCAATGCTGAGCGAGCTGCTGGCATAGCCGATATCCTCCGCCGGGGATCCACCCAACTCCCCCCCCCCGACCTCCGCCCCCTCGGGGGGGCTGCGCTCGCCCTGCTGGGGGGCACACGCTGCGTTCGAAGCGACGTCCCCCATCCCGCCCGGAGCCATCTGTCTCTGTGCTAACAGCAGCAGATTATCGGAGGGATTTGCAGTGTTGTTTTCGCCCCCCCCGTCAGCCCGGCTCCAGTTCTGGTTGTTGTCGCACTCATCGTCCCCTGCGAAGTTGCAGTTGGAGTCGGGGCTGCGTTGTAAGGACCCCGAAAAGGCTGAGCTCAAAGCGGGGACCTCCGGGAATGGGGCGTCGGGGGGGCACAGGGCGAACATCTTGGCGGTGCTGCCTGCAAGGGAGACATGGGGATGAGCCCACAGTGCGGCACCGCATCAAAGGGGGACCCGGGTTTGCAGGGATAAGGGAGTTTGTGGTGCTGAGATTTGGGTATCCCTGCGGTGGGGATGTGGGTCAGCCTCCTCCATCACTTGCCCCGGCACATGGAGGCAGAAGGGCTCTCCTTGCCCCAGGTCTTTCCTGCTGGCTGCTGGTGCCCGAAGCGATGCCCAAAGGTACCGGGAGCGGATGGGACAGAGAGGGGAAGGGAGAACACCGTGCTTATCTCCGGAGCATCAGCACGGAGAGCACTCCCAGCGCTCACAACAACCACGTGAAGGATCCCCGTGATCGGCCCCGTAGGGATCAGCCCGGTGGGTCGGGGGGTCCCATGGGGTAGAGATGCAATCAAGGAACACCCGGAGCTGCTTAGGGCCCACGGAGACCCCCGAGCCCAACTCCCGGCCCTACACGGCACCTCCCCGAGCCCCCACAGCTCCGTAGCGATGCGGGATGACCCCCATCCCACCGCCCCGCATCGCGCACCGCACGGGGACGGGCAGTGCGGGGCCGACCCGCAGCCGGGCGTTCCCGAAGGCCTCGTGTTGGGATGTGCGGGGCAGGGATGGGGATGCTCGCACGGATCGAGGCTGCGGGAACCGGCGCTGATCCCACCCTCAGGACCCCCCCCAAAGGATGGAGCCGCCCCGCAAAGCCGCCCGCACTCACCGGGGCCGCTCGCAGCTCCGCCGCCGGTGGGAGCGGAAGCGTTTCCACGCGGGGAGGTGCCACGGAGCCGCACTTCCGAGCGAAGCTGCGGTCCCCGCCGCCGTGGGCAGAGGGAGGGCGGCGGCTGCAGGGAGGGACCCGGCTGGGATGCGGTGCGAGGCGGGCAGCCTCAGCATCAGCCGGGGAGGGGATGGGGACGGGGTGGTTGGGGTGGTTGGGGTTGGGGTCGTGGGGTGCTGCCCCCCGTGGGATGCGGGTCGCGGTGTCCGTGGGATCCCAAAGGGACCCTCGCGGTCCCCCCCCGCTGGGAGCCGTCTGTCTGCGGCATCAAACGGGAGGGCACGGAGTGGGGGGTGGGGGGGTCACATGGAGCCCCGCGGGCGGTCCGTGGATAATGAGGCTCTGTGGGGTTGGGGTGTTGTGGGCAGACGTTCTGCCGCTGTATTGAGAAGGCTGGGAGTGGGGGAATAGCGCTGCTATGGGTTAAATCTGATCTGCTGACTCCTAGAAGGACAAGAGATCAGCGCTGCTCTGGCCTCAAAGAAACCCCATTAGGACTGAGATGGGCCCTGGGGTTCCTCCCTGCACAGCACGAGGTGAAAGAAACAATGAGCATCCAACCCTCCCCTCTGCCTGCATGTCCAGCCTGGCTGCACAGAGTCTCACTGTGCTGCAGCCAACCCCATGGCCTGGGCATCAAAACTGCTGGGAGTGATGCTGAGCAGTGATGGGGGGCAGTGGTGGGACCCCACTGCGCCATAGGACCCCTATGCCATGGCCATGGTGTCAGCTGGAGCTCCGGGCACAGGGACATGGGGAGTGGGGACACTGCTGGAGGGGGCAGGAGAGAAGGGAGGGCTCGGGGCTGGGGGAGCTTAGTGGTGGATTTCAGAGCCATCTTCCCCTACAATGCTCCAGAAATGAATTAAAAACTCTCCCTTCAGGAAATTAAAAGCTACTTTAAAAGAGCAAGAGCAGGATCTGATGGGATGGAGTTATGGGGAGGGATGTCCTGGGTGAGATGAAGGCCATGCATTGCACAGTGTGGCTCCAAAAGTCCCTAAATCACATTTCACCCAACTCCTGGCTCCATGCACTTGCCCCATGCAGGACCAGGCTGCCACCTGCAGTGCATGCACACTGTGTGTGTGTCTGTGCATTGCACGGCCATGTGTGCACTGCATGCTCCTGAGCCAGCAGAGCAGCAGGCAGTGGTGCATTGGGGAGGCTGCAAATAGGGGGAGGTGTGGGTTGGAATCTGCAGCACCAGGAGGCAATTAAATGTGGTTGGGGTCCCATCAATTCCCATCTCCTGTGGCCACGGCCATGAGAGGACATGCTGTGCCATAGGGATGGGGTGGGTGTGGCTGGGGACACCCAGGGCCCTTGTGGGGTCACCACCCACTGCAGGGACCCCCATGTGGATGGAGATGGCCCTGGGGAAGCCGTCCTGAAAGAGTTAAAAGCCAAATGTTGCAACAACAACAAAATAAAGTACAGAAGGAAGGGAAAAAAAAGGGCCCTGAACCACATGCGACCCAACCTCCCCAGCGGCTCATCTGAGTTTAATAACAGAGGGGGGAAATCTCCCTCAAAGCTCTCTGAGAAATTAAAGTAAACAGAGTTCTGACCTCCACCCTGCACTGCCCCAATGGCACCGGGGGTCTGGGTTGGGGGGGGTCCCCATGTTCTCCTCCATCTCTGCTTTCATAATGCACAGGTTGGGTTGTGGGGATGCTGCCAGGAGAGCAGAGCGGGGTTCTGAAGCTGCTCTGTCTGTTCCTTGGCTACAATAGGGGAACTTGGGCCCTTCCCATCAGAGCAGGACCCCAAAGTCACCATTTCCTCTGGGCCTGTGAATCACTAATAAGTTCCAGACAGAAAGCTCCGATGAGGAAATTGTTTGGGAAATTGAAGGGAAGTGGGAGGGACGGGCGCTCACTGCGGCTCCGGGGCTGCACTGTCACCTCCCTGTGCTGCAGGCACAATGTGGTCCCCAAAGGGCAGCACCCAGCGATGGCTGCAGCCCCAACCCAGGAGCTGTTATCCCACTAATGCATTCTGCACCTCCAGCATGGACTATGCCAGGGCAATGCTGGCTGCCCAGCAGCTCTGGGTTGGTCTGTGCCCATTTACAATCACTGCCCTTCTTTCCCCCTTTGATCCCCATCCACCCCCAGGACTTTCCCAGCTGTTCCTCCTGACCCCCTTGGGCTGCTTCCCGAAATAGGAAGGTTCCACATTTGGGCCTCATCATGCAAAAAAAACCCAAAAAACTTCAAGATTTGGAACTTTTGCTCTTGGAAACCAATCTGATGCATTCCAGGAATGCTTCCATTCATCCCTTTGTCACAACATCCAATAAAGGCTTTGGGTCCGGCCGCCCTGTTTTGATTAATAACTGTAACCAATTCTAAGCTGCACCAGGTCGTGTTAGTGGGAATTAAAGGTTTGACTGCACACCATCAGCAGAACTTTCTGCTTTGCTAAATGAACTGGCTGAGAGCTTTGAGCAAACCCCAATTGGGTGGCACTTTGTGGGCTTCTCTCAGCTCTCCCTTCACCTGCAAGTGCTCAGTTCACTCAGTTCACATCCCTTCCTCCCCCTCTCCTTTTCCATATTGATGGTGAGAAGGAAACCAGAACTGCACCAGCATCCCCTATAGGGCTGTATCCCAATGCAGAACCCAGAGCTGCTGGTGGGTCTGTTCCCATTTTGGGTCACAGCAAAATGGATCTCCTGGCTGGAAGTGCAGAAGTTACCATCATCCTCCTACAGGAACCAACAATATCCTCTCGTTGAGACACTAATGTGAACAATCTGTGCATTGGAGGAAGGAGCACAGCTCAGGAGCCTTTGATAAACCCGAGCAGGAGCCAAAGGAGAAACAAAACCCCAAATCCCACAGGGTCACTGAGGTCAGAAAAGCCCTTTCAGACCCCAAAGTCCAACCCCAGCCCACCATACCCATATTGCCCCCCCTTATATTGCTCCCTGCCATTGAACCCCACAGGGCTGACAGTGCTGCCTTTGCTCCCATGATGAATATTCACACCTGGGGTGAGTGAGAGCGTTCCCCAGCGGGGATATCCGTGGGAGCACCGTCTAATTGATTACGTGGCAATGGCTCCTGGTGGAAAGGGAAGCCCCTTCTTTGCTCTGGGTGAATTAATTGAGCTTGTGTCGCCCGTCGCTGTGCTCAATTAATCTCGTTAAATTGATACCATTTCAGTTCAGCGTTTGGCACAAAGAGGTACTGGGGTGGGGGTAAGTGGGGTGTCCGTCTGACAGTGATGTGTTAACGGTGAGATGATGGGGGCTCAGCCAGGACAGCCCCATGGGTGCTGTGGTCCAGCTTTTGGGTTGTCCCCAAGCCAGACAAAGCAGAGCAGCCCCCCACCCCCAGCAGCTGGCACGGGGACGTAATCCCACAAAGTCCCACTCCGGGGGGACCTGGGGTTGGAAGGAAGATGAGGGGCGGGGTCGGATCGCAGCCCGCTGCCCTGTTTATCCCCGCTATTGACCGCCTAAACAGTTCTTTGGTGATTACAATGTAAATATAGCTTTTCATGGAGTAAAGGCCTTTTATGGGATCCCCACACACTTAACCACTTAACCCCGATGACAAAAAGAGCAGTGAATGAGCTGTTTGGAGGCTGCTCGTGCAGAAAAGCGGGAGCTGAATAGGATTTGGGGATCTCTGTGTATCAATTGCTATGCTCCGGGGGCCATCAATGGGGCTTTTGGCGTTCGAGCATGTGCCAAGGGGGCTGCATGGAGAGGGATGGAGGGTCCGAGAGAAGAGAGGGGTGGGAGGGGGGGAAAGGAAGGAAAAAAGCAGCTGCTTCTCTTTAATAAAACAATGATTTATTCATAGCGACTCAAGGAAAGGGAGGGGGGATGTGGGGGAGTGCCAAAGCAGCGCCTGCTCTGTGACTGCCCAGGGAATGAATGGGGGTGTAGGGACCCCGAGCATCCCTTGTGCCCCCCCCAGCATTGCACCCTCAGAGCATCACACCCCACAGTGCTGGGCTGGGCAGCGGGTGTGAAGGAAGGAAGGGAAAACTGCTTTTCTAAGCTGGTATTTAATTGCGAAGGGTCGGGGGGTGTTCAAAGCCCTCCTTCAGGCTTAATGTAAAATAGGAATGTGGAAATACCATCTATTAATATCTTGAGCACCTCAGCCATTAATTACACTTTCTACATAGGAACCTGCCTCAAATGACCCGAGGGGCTGGAAATTAGGGATACGGCAAAGCTCCAGATACCAGGGAACCTTCCTTGGGGGCCTTTCCCCATTAATTACCACCTGGAATAGCCCACGGGGCTCCCTGTGGTTTGGGGCAGGATGGCATCACCCTATGGGGGCATCTGGGGCTGCTCCTCCATCCTCCTTTTCTAAGGGGGTAAAACCTGAAGGAAAAGAGAGGGATGCTGAACACATCACCAAAACCAAACACAGACAAAAGGCATTTCCATGGGCCCAGAGCTGCACTCCATTCATCGGGTGCAGCTACTAACAAGGGTTAAAAGGCAGCAAGGGGAAACAGGCACCAAAGGGCTGCTCCAGAACCGTCCCCAGCCACATGTGAGTGGATGCCTGAGGCTCTTTCTGTCCTTTAACCCTCACATCGGCTCTGGGACAGCTGATGGGGGATCTGGGGCAGCTGAGGTTCAGTTTATGTGCTAAGCACCCACCAGGTCTCTCTTTAGGTGTCCACTCTGACATCATTTTTCACATGTTGGAAATACAGATGATTTTAGCCCGCGTCCATCTGGCTTCCCAAATAACCTGTCTGTTTGATAAATAACACAAATTAAATTAGACAAGACAAACAAATAGTTTTTTTTCTTTCACTCGCTCCCTTTTGGTCTCTTGGCTAAAAGAGGGGAAAAAAATAGAAGAAGAAAGGCAAAAAGAAGACATGATGCAGTGAGTGCCTGGAGCCCCACGGAGCCACACAGCAGCAAAGGCGGTGATTATAAACGTGTCTGCAATGTTAACCTGTAGTGCAGACTGAGGGCCATTCCTTCCCTCTGATCTTAAGTTCTGGTTTAGTTTCTTTGCCACCATTCAGGTTCCTATGAGCCTCAGCACTCAGTGCAGGGTGCACATTGCAAGGTGCTGTTCCTCCCATCGTCCTGGGGTAAGGGAAACTGAGGCACAAAGACACAGAGCTCACGCAGCTCCTTAGCGAGGATGAAAACCATGTGTCCCAGCAAGAGCTGCCTCACACAGAGACACAAACATCCCAACTCCCAGCTGTGACTGCAAGGAATGAGCCCAAGATGCAATCAGATGGGAAAAGCAATGAACCAAGTGGTGGGAGCAATCCCTGCAGGCTCAGGGTGCTCCAAGAGATGGTTCTGCCCATGGCTGCCCCTGCTGTGGCTGTGGGGTTCTCCATCCCACCCCTCTGCTCCTCTTATTCCCACCCCTTCGCTTCTCTTTGCTCAGCCCAGCATTCAGCTCTTCCTCCCCCAGCCTGGGGCAGCTCCCTGCAGCAACAAGGGGAGATTTCTCTCCCTGTTAACACGAGGGGCGAGCAGAATCAATAGTTGAAAATGAGAAGGCAAAGCAGAGCGAATGTGCCAGACGGGTGAGGACGCAGAGCAGCCCCTCATTGCTGCCTCCTCCAGCACTGCAGCCAGTGCGGAATTCCTCCCACACCACGAACATCTCGAGCATCTCACAGTAGGGAACAGCAGGGTTTAACATACCCCCAATTCCTGAATTACAGGTCTAATTAGGGAAGAGGTTAACTGAAATCTTTGCAATCACAGAGCATGGAAAACTGCAAGAGTTCCCCTTCCAGTCAGAGCACAGTTTGAGCTTTAATTGCAAGTCCTTTCTCTTCTGCTCAGGGAAGAGCATTCTCTTGCTGCTCCCTAGTGGTGGGCAGATTGGCAAAACCAATGGAAGATGCTGAATTTTGCAGATTTCAATGTTTCTGTCCGGCAAACCTGCTGAATTTGCACAGCATAGAAACCAGCACAAACCACTGTTGCAAGGAGGAAACCTCCTTCCAGTTGTGGTGTCCTTCAGAGGACATCTGATGCAAACCATTTGTGCTGCCCCTCTGACCTCACCTTCAGTTCTAAGTCAGGACCGAGCAGCTCAGGCCCTGGTGTGCAACATTGCTCTCACCCTTTGCACACTCACCTTCTGGCCCCAATAAGAGAGGGCTCTCAGCTGGCACAACGTTACCATCACAGCTGGAAATAAACCACTGAGCTGGTTTTCATTGCATTGCATTGCCAGGAGCAGAGTGCCCAGCTGGAATGAACTCCAGCCTTGCTCCACACGCAACCTCAAAGAAAGATGTTGAAATATTTGAGGAAAATAAAACAAAATCCCACTATTCTAAGGGGCTGGATTGAGATGCCACAACTCAGCCACAGTTCAAACCCAGGTCTAAGCAGTTGTATGCATGCGATGAGCCAATGGTGAAGGAAAAACAAAGGTATGCACACAGCTGAGTAAAATCCTGTACATTAAAAACCTGTTTTATTGTAAAATTGCACTGCAATTGGTACCATAGTTCTCTATAAACACAATATACAGTCAAATATTTTACACGTCGCACACTGGGCTTATAATTGAGATGCTACAAAATGTACACGATTGTGACAGTGAGCAACCCCAGGGTGAGACATTGGTCTCCTAGTCCTACAGAGCAGGCCACTGTGCTACCATAACATGGCATCTAATTGAAACATGCTTGGCATACCCTCAGAAAGGTCAGAAATGCTGGATCTTCCACCTCTAGTTCCTTTCACGCTATTCAGAATAGCTGTAATGGTTCTGTACTCTAATATCCTCCTTGCAGAGAGGGCTCTTCGTTTCCCACTGCTCAGAAATGGGTGATTTGTGATGGAAGAGTAAAGCGTGGATGAAAATGGGGGGTGAGATAATTTATACCAGTTTTCAGTTGGGCAGAAGAAAGCAGAAATGAAAGCTCCAACCTGCACACCTCCTTCTCCTCTCCCACATCTGTTACTCATATGGCATGTGTATGAATATGAAAAGGAAAAGAAGGTGTGAAAGGCATTCCTATCGTACTGCCTCATAACAGGCTGGGGCCTTCTTATTAAAAGAAACATAAATTAATTACAAATGTAAATTAGAGCTTCCAAAGTTAAGAAGCTAATAAATGCTTAACAGAGAAAATAAGACACTGAAGGAAGCTGTGGCTCCTTAGTACTAAGTGCAAACAACATAAACCCTAGTGTAATTAATACTGCTTTCTTCTTACCTAAAACTGCAGAAATACTTCCAATCTGTGCTTTGATGCAGCATTTCTGTATCACAACAGTGATGCTTCCAGGTGAAAATGTAACACTGGAACATGTATACAATCCTCACAGAGTCTCATGGTGGTTAAGTTTCCTTAATGCTTAGAACAAGCTTGCATTCATTCCAAACCAAGCATGGGTTTTGTGCTCCCAATTGCCATGGAGTGGAACGAGAATAAACCTGACCATTGCTTGGAAAGAACTGGAATGAAGAAAGCAGGAAGAACAATGTACAGCAGTTTGTTTACCTTCCTGATGATTGCTGGCAGAGATTTGCAGCTCAGCCTGCAACTGACAGAGAGACAAGATGTAACTTCTGGCCCTACACAACAACATTCAGCTCTCCAAGTACTGGAATATGCTTCGGCTTTGACTCGTTTCCTCTGTGCTGTCAACCCTGGGTCGTTTGGGAAGAGCTGTTATTGCTGCAGAAGGACCTCTTTTCTTCACCTACAGAGGAACAGAGTACATTAGAGCACACTAAGTACCCCAAGGTTGAATTCTGAATTATGACAGAATTATTTGGTGTGAGATCACATTCCTGCACCACAGGAAATCATTGAGGATATTTATAACAGTGGTGCTCTTAACTATTTGGCAGAGTTTGGTGTCTGTATGTTCAAATCATCGACAGGACTGGAGCATATTCCTACACAAATCTTTACCTGATGTTTTGATTTCTCTTTTGTCTCTTCATTCTTGTCTGGGGAAAGTGTGTGGAAGACAAAATTCCTGGAGTTCCGAGGTGCGTTTGGATTAAGATCTGACATTGCCGCTAGTTTCTGAAGGATATCTTTGGGTCTATTCAAGAGAGACCCGTTTTTAATCTGAAGAACAAAGAAAAGTTCATGTGAGTGGTTTAATGCAACAAGACAGCTCTTTTCAGCAGTAGATTACCCTCAATAGAGAAGAATATCGTGTACCAAAACGTTCCTTGTTACCACAGCATGAATCCAGGCTTCAGCTGACTCTGAGGTGTCCTAACAGATGCAGTCTGGAAATATCACTTTTGAGAACCAACACCAACCTGGATGTCACGGGCAGGTCTGAATGTTTCAAATGGGTTCCTGGGCAATAGCTTTGCATCTTGTACCACTACTGCAGGGCTTGCTAGCAGAGACAAACAGGAAAACGTCAGTTTCTGAACTTAGTTTGGAATAATACAACTTTATATCAAACTGAGGAATTTAGAAATGACAACATATTGCAGACTGAAGAAGAACCCAAACAATCTGCATTGAGTTATACCACGAGCTGCACAACTGGGAAGATCACTCTGGCAATTAGTACTGCCATTTAGAAGGGAAAATTTGGTTTTGAAACAGTTTTGCACACTTGAAAGAGTCAAACTTCTACTACAATTGGGGAGAACCTGAATGTGTTTCCAGGACCTTACACAGCTTCTCCTTAAGTCACACATATTTGGAGAAGCTGCTAGGAAGCATGTCACTTTAGCAGTCTATTTGTGATTTAAAGGATGACAAACAGACTGATGAAGGACTAAAAGATGCAGAGGAATTTACTTCCACTCCACAGCACTTTCTTTCCAGAAGTAACAAAGTATTTTATCGAGTACACACAATTATCAACAAGCTTTCAGACTGATGCTTTCCCCCAGCCTGGTTCCCGGAGACCAGCTAACAACAACTGCAAGTTCAGCTCTCTCTTTTCTTTGGTTGTCACTTCAGCAAAAGAAGATAAGCCCACCTTTCTTCTGTAGGGACTTCACAGTTACTTTTTTGGCTAGTTTCATGAACTGACTGTCCTCACCGATGTCTTCCTCCTCCTCTTCCTCCTCCTGCTCTTTATTTTTTTCCTTCTGTAGCAGAGAGAAGATATTTTGTAAAACTGAAAGAGCTCGTACTAAGAATGAACATTCAGTAATTAAAGTAGACCATGTCTTTCCATTATAAAGATAAATTCATGAATATTATTGTTTCCAGAATGTCTCATCTGGTAATGGTACAAAGGATTGAACAAGATGCCCTTCTGGTAGTGAATACCTGCTCACGAAGCCACTGCTCTCGTTCAAATCTCTCTTTCCTCCATTTTACTTCTGTTTCATCAAACTGTTCATTTTCATCTTCATTATCAGACTCCCTCTGAAACAAGTCCATCTGGGAAGCATCATCTAGAAGAAGAGAATAAGTAATCACATATCTTCTCTCTTAACCTTTCAGCCCATCTCCTATCTATGGATCAGAAAGGCACCTATGTTTTTCCATCTGAACCTTCTCATTCTGCCAGGGCCATCGCTGTGAAGGTCACCATCAATGAGGTACCTCTCTTGGTACAAGCGTAACTGACGCTTGTCATCATCAAGCACTGCTTTCCTGTCAATGCAAACAAAAGGGAGAGGGTTAGTGCAGATCACAACTAAGAGCCATAACTTCACCCACGCACACAAATGTACAACAATGTGGCCACTGACATGTGTAACTTCTGTACTTGACTTTCTAATTCCGCTTCATTAGGGAGTTCTTCGTCAATAATATCTTCTTCGTATTCATTCAGGTCTTCTCCATCATATTCATCTTCACTTCCCACGTCACTCCCTGACAGTTCTGCCTCATCTTCCATGAAATCCTCCAGTTTGCTGTCAAAGAATGTTAGTAGAGTTTAGTTTGGTAGATCAATTCTTACCCTATAAGTCTTCTGAAAGTAAGGTCTATCTAAGATTAGCACACACTCTCAAAGGGAAAGTGTGACTCATAAGACCTGAAAGTTCTTGCACATTTACATATAAAGCCAACACACAACACCCCCAAATTATTGTCATCCACTAGACTGCTTGTCAATTGCTTGCCAAATGTGATGATGATAACCGTCAACAAGATGTGTTGCCTACTAGAATGAATAAAGACCTTAAGACTTGAAGAATGACAGTGATTCATTGCAACCCCATTTTGGTGGAGAAATTGCTGCACTGCTTTCATCCTGGCCTTTTCATTTCCCTCTACAATGGGAATTATAATGGAAATTCTCTCCAGACAACCAGCAGCATAGTTAACCCGTGCAGTGTGACAGCATCAATGCAAAAACCACTACTAGCACTTACAGTTTTTTCTTTGAGCCCTCTCTGCGTCTCAGCACTTCTTCTTCATCACTTACTTCTGCTTCTTCACCATCACTATCTCCACTCTTTTCATCCTGTGAAAAGTTTATGGAAATGAAGTTTAATCTGAAAGTGGATTCTCTGTAACGACAGCTTCTTCTGTCCCTCAGCCCACAAACACAGAATAAAACAGTAGTGATTTTAAAAGATTTGCTGTGCTGGATGACGCTGTATTTTGCACTGATAAATATATTCCAAAATTAAGTAGATAAGCTGATTTCTCAGTCAGAGTGCCACACTGTACCTCTTCGCTATCAAATGCATTGTCGTCTGTTACAAGCTGGAAATCACCAAGCTCCTCGTGCTCCTCGTGCTCCTCATCCTCCACCTCCCTAGGGGGAAATGAGTGAAATGAGACAACAACCACTAAAAGCTTCTGTAAATCCCTGAGGAATAATGCTAACCTGTCTGTGGGGAACGAGCCTGAACAAAGTGCTAGTGCTTCTGCCATTGGGTCTTCTATGTCACTGTCCTTCTCTGCCTTGGAAGATACAGATGATGCCCATGTGGGAGAATCTGCTACAAAAAAAAAAACCAAACAGTGAGGTGGCAACTTATTAGACAGGTATATTTTAACGTTTAGAATGTCAGAGAACACTTTAGAAATGACAGCTAGCATGCACCAACAGATTATTACAGCTCTCAGAAGTCTCACAAGTTCCACATCCTGCATTATTGCCCAGAACTAGAACATATGTTAGTGTAAAGCTTAGAAACCAAGTCAGCAGCAAAGCTAGGAATAGAATTCAGGACATACTCTGAGTCACAAATTTTCCAGAGCAAAGATTGAGCAGCTCTTCCATGTTTTGTTTCTTGTTGCTGCTGGTACTTGGCACATGCTCAGCTTGACTGCTAAACTGTCCAGAACACAAGTCCAATAATTCATCCATGTTTGCATCCATTGCATTCTCATCCATACTGGCCAGAGTCAGCCCATGCTTTGAGGACTGGTATTTATTTCTATGTTGTCCAACATTCAAGAACCTGAAAGAAAGTCTGTAGTTAGCAAAATCTTGCTGTTCTGTACGTTCTACTTCTGTTAAAGGGCACAAAATATCATCCTTTACACCTGTAACCTACCCATCTGCATCAAGCAGCTGGCTCTGGGTGTCATCTTCCAGAGAGAATTGAAACTGGGATTCTCCAGCCCCTGGAAATAAACTCTTTGGTTCAGGAGATGCATTATACAGGTCCTGGGAATCTTCTATGGGAAGAGAGGGCTCTGACATCTTTCCGGAGCTCTAGGCAAAAGAAGGTAAAATAAACCAATTAATTACTTTGCACCCCTGGAAATCAAAAGCGAGAACCAGATAAACATTTATAATAATTTTCAGGATAAAAAGAAGTTGAAGTATTTCCGAGTTGCTCTGATAAATCCTACAGTCACTGAAGTCAAACGCTATATTTAAAGCAGATATATTTCAGAGATCAAAAATCAGATTACAGCCTCTTCTCTTTGAGACTTTAGAGACATTTTAAACTCCAGGGACGTTTGCTTGTCTGAAACCTTACTCATACAATAGCAGTTGTTTAGATGCCTTCTTCTCGTGTTATTTTTTCCAAAAATATGGCAGGATAAAACACATTTATTCATCATGTTAATATGAGACAGGGACAGGAGCCTTACCTTGGAAGCAGAGCTGATAAAGCTTGTTTTGAAAAAGCCTGGGGAAGGTGACCTGAAACCTCCTGCTGCGGGTAAAAAGCTCCCTCCACGCGACACCTGTTTGTTACAGGGCTGATACGATGGAATCATGGAGCCAATAAACTCAAAGCTGCTGTTATGGCTATTCTCTTTTGCTGGTGTTGGTAGAGAAAATGAATCATCATCTTCTGAAAAGGAAGTTTCAATGTAATGCTTAATTTTCTCTCTTATGGTCCAGTATTACATTTGTTTCCCCAGCATTACTTTTAACTTTACTTCCCTCTAGCTTTTTTCATGCTCTCCTAAGTTTTTAATCATACCTTTCATAGCAAAACCATGTAAATACACAGCTAATGACATCAGAAAAGAGTCACAAACAAATCCCAAATAGAAACATCTCTACGTGCCACATGAAAAAAGAAAGTAAAAATGAAAGCCAGCTAATATAGCATTTCTACTTTACCTAACTTGGTAGGTTCTTTGTCTGTAGCTTCTTCACTATCGTGTTTCTCATCATGAAGAGAGTACCTGTAATTCATTAAGTAAAAGGTACCTGTTAATATACACAAGTGCCATTATCTATCATACCTACTTGCAAGAAATGAGGTATCAAAATAGCTGTCAGGGATATTAGCCATGCTTAATATTGTTCAAGAACATCTGTAAGTTTTGTTGTCTTACCCCATTTTGGAGGAGCTGTCCTTAAAGAGCATCAGTGTAGACTCTGTTGAAGCCAGTTTGGGAACAGAAGCACCATCCACAGATTGCTCCACCTTTTCTCCATCAGTTGACTCTCTGTCAGTTTCTTTATCGCCGTCCTCAACTTGTTTCTCTTCCAAATCTTCATTGTCTTCCTCTGCCTCGTCAAGCAGAAATTCCACAGCCTAGACAGCATCCCCAAATACAGCAGATAGACTGTGGTTATTGTTCAAGCTGCAACCCTCCTTGCAAGCTTTTTGAGATGTTCTAACACACGGAGGAGAACACTGAGTGACAGAGTGACACTCAGTTCTTCCATTCCTCACCCCTATTGGAGTCTAAGACATCTGGCACAGAAGAGCTCAAAATAGGCACATTATTTTGACCCTCTTTAAAAACAAAAAACTGGCAAACTCCACTCTGGATCAGGAATGAATTCATTCCAAAGACATTTTCCCCTGCTAGGAACGAGACAAGACACTTATATGAGTGGCACCAGAATCTTTTGTACATGTTAGTAGTCCACTTTCATTGAGGAGAATCAGAATTGAGAATCTGAGTGGGTTATCTGAACATGTTGCACACAGACCTCATGATCACCTTCCTCCTCTTCCTCAGACTCATCTGTCATCTCTTCCTCCTCCTCCTCCTCCAGCAGCTCCTCATTATCCAGTTTGAACAGTGCTTGCCGTTTTTGGCGCTCCTCACTCCTGCGGAGTTTCATGGCCTCCTGGAGTTTTGCCTTCAGCACTTGCAGCTTTTCACCTGGACAGAAGTGAATTAATTCCTATGTTAGATGTACTACGTTGAATCCTGAACCTTGTTGCTTTCAAGCATCAAATCTAATGCAACTACACGTACATCAACGCAATTTTAAAACAACTCGTTTTTTAAATGATTTTATGAATTGATCTGTCAGCTGGAAGAGAGAGAGAGCCATGGGCAGAAGTGTTATAGCACAAGAAATAACTATCACAACTCCCAGACTGACCTGGCTTTGTGTGGGCTGCTTCATCCAGGCTCTCTGCAGCTAAAACCGCTGGCACCACGTCTGCTTTTAGTTCCTCCTTTCCTTCCGATGTGGTTTCCTTACGAATAATGTTCATGTTTATGGTCCGTTCTGCTTTGGGTTTCGATGTTTGAAGGGTGTGCTTCAAGAAACGCGCCTTCAAGGCTTCTAATTCTTTAAATCCACATTGGTTGCATGAAAAGTAAATTAATTTGATAGTATTAAATTTGTATCAAGAGCAGATCTTAACATTTTTTCAAAAGAAGTTAATTAAAAACTGTAAACCCTGGACATTCTGGTAGTTATAAAACAATTTGACTTATAAGAAATCATTACAGAGTATTTCTGCAGTAAGTAGTACTACATGACATTACCACTGAGTATGATTTATCCACAAGACCTCAACTCAATGCCACTCTGCACTTCCAGCCACCAGGAATCTCTACATTTCTCTTAATATATATAAGACTAAAGGTTCATCAATAGCTGGAGTTAACATTCCTTCAGGCATGTGAGTATTAAGGAATCAGAATTTCCCATTCCACCATTAGTTAAAGGAAACCCACTAGAATCTGTAATGGTAAGAAAACATGCCTGACTTTGCTCTAACACTTCTTAGAGGTTTTCCTTTTAAATTTAGTTTCACTCCGCTTACTTAAGAAGCTCTGACAGTATGACAAAAATAAAAGTGATACCTTTATTCATATCAGATTCATCGAGGTTTATAAAAGATTCATTGCCAGAGCAGATTCTTGGCTTGATGGTCAAATCAATTCCCAGCTCACGGAGTTTATCCAGTTTGGACTTCTTCACTTTTTCAGGCTGTGCTGTTGATTCAGGCCTCACTTGTTGGTTGTTTTCCAGGTCTGATGCTGTTTCACCTCTTTGCTCCAGGGCATTGCCTTCAAATGGTAGAGGAACCTCACTCTCTTTCTGTTCACTGCAATCAGTGCTTAGGACTGATTGCTGTTCTTCTGTTTCACTGGCAGTTGTTACAGTCACAGCACTACGAGAATCATCATTGTTCTTCCTGGACTTTTCAGCACAGTCTTCTGTCAAGTTCTCCCCTACACCAAGGGGAGGATCCTTGGCAGCAGTATCAACATCTCCGCCAAGATTTGCTTCTGGCTCATTAGCTGCTGACTGACCACCTTCTGTTGGCCCATCTTTGCAACCTGTGCTTGAGGTTTTCGTGCCTTCAGCTTCTTCATTCAGGGTGAACTGGTATTTAGTGGACCTAATGAAGGCAGAAAGAAATTATGGTTATCGGAAAGGAGAGAAAAGGCTGAGAACAAACTGAGAGAAGAAAATAGTTTTCTCTTATTGATGTATAGGAAGAGGTGAAGGATAAAAAACTGGAGCAAAGGAGGGATATCCTCAATATTCCTGATAATACATGAGGAAGGTTTAAGTCCTTACTTCAGTAATGCCATGGCATTTCCTTCATACACTGGTCGAGATCTACGCTTGTAGAATTCACAAACACTTTTGGCCTCAGGCATATGGTATGGGAGAGACACAGATGATTCTGAAGGTACAAGAAAAATTGAATAGTCATCTAAGGCATTTATACCTTTAAAAAGGTCCTTGATTAAAAGCGGTCTTTTAATCTTCAACCGTAAGTAACTAATGCCAGGTAAAAGAAAGATCCACACTTTCAGACAAATCATTTCCATTTCTCCCCTGAATTTCTTACTAATTTAAACCCCACTACATACTAATAGAATTTAGTTGTACCTCTAATGAGCCGCTGGGTCTCACTGTGTAGCTGTTTAATGGCTTCCTTACTCAGCTTTGCTGCTTTCCGCTCCTTAAGAAAAGAAAAGAACTTTTCAGGGACTCTATTCCCTGAATAGCTGTTTTTCCTCTTTCAAGTAACAAGAAGTCAGCACAAAACAACCAACTGAAATTGACAAACAGCAAACCAACAACAGCATAAGATAGCATTGAAAAGGCACCAAGAACTCCCAGTGGTTTGAGTAACTGTAACAAACAACACAAGAATACTTCACCTTCCTTTTCGGTTCTTTTAATGCAGATTCCTCGTTCTCATCATCAAACACATGTTTGTAGCCTTCATCCTCAGAAAACCGTTCTTTGTTCTACAGTGTGTAAAAGAGAGATTCATTTATTTCAATACATAGACAGGCATAGCGAGGGCAAACAAGTCAAAATTATTATATAATATCATAACTGGTCACCAAAACCAGCAA
Source organism: Coturnix japonica (assembly GCF_054131305.1). Taxonomy (NCBI): domain Eukaryota; kingdom Metazoa; phylum Chordata; class Aves; order Galliformes; family Phasianidae; genus Coturnix; species Coturnix japonica. The sequence goes on along the minus strand of NC_140679.1, from coordinate 15,126,874 downwards.
AACAGGATCTGTACACATCCTCATCAACGAGCACAAATCCTGTATAACACTATGGCAAATCTCCGAAGCTTCTATTGTAGCCTTATAACTTTCCAATACACATTCCTCTATCTTCAAGAACAGAGGACTGTTTTACCCTCTGTTATAAACAGAACAATCATCAAAAGGTTTCACGTATGCTCAAATAAAATGCTTTCTGCTAATATCCATCAATGTTCTATTGCTATACCTTGTACTTCTTTATTTTCTCTTTCACTGCAGCTCGTATTGACTCTATTGACTCTTCATCCCCTGCGAAGGAATCATCTTCCTCTTCTAAGCCATTATCAAAAAGTTCTTTGTCATCAAGACACCCACTGTCGTTTGAAGGATTCCTCTCACCACCATCCACCTGCTGGGTCCAGAAAGAAAATATCTGAATTATTTGTTTCAGGATTTCCTCTTCAGTTCTTCGATGTGCATTTATTACTGTCAACAGATCTCGAGGGAACTTAGAATGTGGGTATGGCCAAACTTAGTCTAGCATCTGCTTTGCCCATAAGCCGGACATGTTTACTTCAGAGCACCGCAAAACTGATAAGCTAAGTTTATGGAGCACTGATCCCTACAGCTAGAATTAATGGGACTCAATAATCCTTGTGGATATTGTACCCTGTCTGTTGCAGTAATGAGGACACGAAGGATGCAGAAGCACCGAAACAAAATAATACTGATAAACATTTAACTTAATGTGGAAAGCACCTGAGATTTTCTGCCAAAAGCACATACCTCTGAGCTCGGCTTCTTTCCTTTTATCAGCTGTTTGATGGACTCAGCTCTTCTCTCCCTCTCTTTTCTTCTTCTAGGTTTCCCCACAGCTTTTTCAGCTGCTTCACCTTCAAAACCATGTTTATGCTTTCTGGATTTTTTCCCAGATTTCAGCTGTTTCTCCTCTTCCAGCTCATTCTCAGGCAAGTCAGACTTCTTGCTTGTGTCAAGATTATCAGTTTGCAAATGATCCTCATTGTCACTGCCATCGCTGTCCAGCACAGCCTGCCGGATCCGGGATTTCTTGTTTCTCTGGGCAATAACATCCTCCTTTTCCTCTCCATTTTCTCTGTCTCCACTCTGAGATTCCTTCTGCACAGAAGAGTCACCGTCCTCCCCATCTTCGCTTTCACTGTCCTGAAGCACCTTCTTGCCTTTTGCTTTTCTACTTACAAAAATCTCTTCTTCTGAATCTGGAAAATTATATTAAAAGAAGTGATATGTGCTATGGAAAAGCACATTACACTGGTTAATTAGCAAGCAATCGGTTATCAATACAGTGTACACAGTTATGCATCTGTTAAATGTTACAGATGTCAATCTATTTAACTGTTGGCATCAGTTATATTGGTGTGAATAAAGTTTGAAATAATAACTTCCCTTTCTGTACCTCTGTCATGGTTTTGTAATTTTGCTATCAGTATTCCACATCATAACACCATGTAAAGCATGGATACTTCTATTGAATGTGCAGTCCACAGAAGAAGACTACGTATCCCAGAGAACAACAAGGTCAGGGATGAGTCACGGGACCAGGACGCTGTATAATCTTGTTCCCAGGCTGTAGCTCTCTCTCTTTCGGACTCTCAGAGAGTGGGAAGCGTTCCAGCCGTGTTGCCTAGAGTTCACAGTCGGCCTCTCGGTTTTTGGGGACTCTCTCTCTTGTGTTTCGTTCGATTTATTAGCCTCAATTATATTATATTGTGTTATCTTGCATTCCGATATCATATTTAGTAAAATAAGTTTTTCCTCCTTAGACTGCCGCTGTTTTTATCCCATTTCCCTTTTCCCCCTCCTTTCCAGGCCCTGGGGACCCTATGGGGTGGCTCCCCCCTGTCACGGTCATAGGTAAATCTAAGCAACCCGTGACAACCTCGAAACCCCTTTTTGTCTCATCTACAGCTCTCTGGTCACATCCTAAGCAACCAAAGCGGCTCTTTGGCCTCATACAGCCCAGCAGATCCCCACTGTGAAGCCCATCAGCCCCATTACAGACCTCCATCCTGTGGTGCCGTGGTGTTGATGGCTGGTGATGGGGGCTCAGTGCTGCCCTGCCCGCTGTCTGTGTCCCTGCCCTGGGCCTTCAGCGCAGCCACATCCAGCTCTTCTGCTTGGAGCTACAAAGCAAAGGGCAGCTGTTCTTAGCAACCAACGACTCGTAGGGCCCAAATGAGGCCTTGCTGTGCTCCTTCATAGACACCATTGGCCTTTATTTCACAGACTCACAGAATCACAGAATGACCCGGATTGGAAGGGACCTCAAGGATCATGTAGTTCCAACCCCCCTGCCTGGCAGGGCCACCAAACATACACATTTACTAGATCAGGTTGCAGAGGAGACCCCATAGACCCCATAGATCCCCATAGAGACCCCATAGGTCCCCATAGATCCCCATAGAGACCCCATAGATCAGGTTGCCCATGGCCCCGTCCAACCTGGCCTTGAACACCTCCAAGGACGGGGCATCCACAACCTCCCTGGGCAGCCTGTTCCAGGGCCTCACCACTCTCCTAGTGAAGAACTTCCCCCTGACATCCAACCTAAATCTTCCCTCTTTTAACTTCAAACCATTTCCCCGTGTCCTGCTATTGTCAGCTCTTTCCAAGAGTTTAAGGGAAGAGTAAGTTCCCTTCAGGTATTGAAAGGCTGCAATGAGGTCACCCCGCAACCTTCTCTTCTCCAGGCTGAACAAACCCAACTCCCTCAGCCTGTCCTCGTATTTCCACACTCTATCAATGTTTATTAGTGTCTAAACGTGCCTGCGCGTCACGTGACCGCACACACACACAACTCAATCACCGCTTTGAGTTCATTACGACCAAACGCGGCCTAAAGCCGGAAGTGAAGCGCCATCACACCGGAAGACCGCCACGAGCTCCCACAATGCACCGCGAGCCGGAAGTGAGCGCCGCCTCCCTGAGCATTCTGGGAAATGCAGTCCTGAAGCAAAGGCGGGAGGACGGAGCTGCGGGGCCGCCCGGTTGAGCTGTGGAAGCTCCGCCATGTCGCTCAATGCCCATGTCCGCCCTCAGCCCTGCGGTCACAGGAGCTGTAATATCCCCGGTAGGAGGCAGATGAACACACGGTGCGGTCACACTCACCTCAACGGGAGCCGCCATGACCCGGCCCGGCCTGTGCCGCCTAATGAACCTCTTCGAGTCTTCGCGCGCTGCTTTAGCCCCGCCCTTTTTAAGCACCAACCAATCAGCGATCAGTACATCCCTTTAAGCCCCGCCTTCCTCGCGGTTGATTGGGTGTTTGTATCTCTTCGCCCCGCCCACTCTAACATCGTCCAATCAGCGCTCACCTTGTGGGGGTGGAGCTCCGTGTGGTACCGGGGTCTCCTCAGTGCGGGGTCGGGCCGCGGTGACACCACAACCCGAACCTGCACAATGTAAGATCCGATTCACCTTATATATATATATATATATATATATATATATACACGACAGGTCCGTACTTTGTACAATATAAAAACGGTTTGATAACGTTTATTAGTTGTTTTGTCGAAGTTAAAAGTCAGGCTGCATCTCTCACCGTGATAAAGGGAGAAAAAAACAGCAATTTCTGAGGTTCCCGGTGATATTTGTGAGGTGTCCGCTGTTATTTCTGTGCAGATCCGGGTAATTGTGGCTGTTTTTATGTCTCTAATACATCATAGAACGGACAGAGTGACAACAGCGGGCTGCCAGGCCGCACAGCGCCTCTTTATGTACCACAGGGCCTGAATTTGGCTCTAATAATGGCTACGGATGGAGATGATGTTTTATATTGTGTAAAATGTGTTTTATATTGTGTAAAATGGGGTTAAAAAGAGCCGGGAACCAACGGCCCGAAGCGCCTCATTGCTGTGAGGGGGCGGGGCGCGCTCACCTGTCTGCGTAACGACGTGCGCGCTCCCGCCCGCCAGCAGGGGGGCGTTGTGCGTGCGCGCTCCCGCGGCTCAGGGCAGCGTGGAGGGGGCGCGCACGGCGGGAGGCGGCGCGTGCTGGTGGCGGCGGCGGGGGCGCGCTCGGCGGCGCGCAGCGGGGGGATTGTTTGCAACGCCGCTCGGGGTTAGCGGAGCTCCGGCAGCTCCCCCCCCCCCCCCACCGGCCGCCGCCGCCACCCCCCCACCGCCGCTGCTCCCCCCGTTTCCTCGCCTGGCCCACATCCCGAAGTCAATATTCCCGAGATCAAGCGTTACGCGGCGGCGGCGGCGGCGGGGCCCGGGGCGGCCGGTGGGGCCGGGGGGGACCGCAGCGAGGCCGCCGCCGCCGCCGCTATGGAAGCGTTGGGACCCGGTGAGATACAGCGGGAGGGGCGAGGCCCCGGTGGGGGCTGTACGGGAGAGGGGAGGAGGTGGAGGAAGCGGAGGCCGCGGGCTCGGGAGCCGCTACAGGCCGCTGGGCCGCGGGGAGAGCCTGGAGCGATGAGAACGGAACGACACGGCCTGGAACCGGCTGGGAACTACGGGGGAAGTTTGTGGGGCGGGTGATGGCTGAGCTGTCAATGGGGCCCACGGGCTGTGCTTGGGGATGGGCGGCAGCGGCTGTGAGCACAGAGAGGCTGTGAGCACCAAGAGGCTGATGGGGGGCGTTATATTGGTCAGCAGCCTGTGGCTGAATGCTGGTGTTATTTTGCATGTGGTGTTTTCCTGCTTGTGTTTTAATAGCCGAACTCATTCTTCTGCCGGTTGGGTTTCTCTACCGAAGTGTGACTTGTCTTGGTATAATTGTTAATTCGGGTGAAATATTAGGTATTTATTGATACTAAGAGAACTGTTCTTGTTTAGCTTGGAAAAGAGAAGGCTCTGGGGAGACCTCATTGTGGCCTTCCAGTGCTTGAAGGGAGCGTATAACAGGAGGGGGAACGGCTGTTTGTGAGGGTGGACAGTGATAGGACAAGGGGGATGGTTTTAAAGTGAGACAGGTTTAGGTTGGATATTAGGAGGAAGTTTTTCACCCAGAGGGTGGTGATGCACTGAACAGGTTGCCCAAGGAGGCTGTGGATGCCCCATCCCTGCAGGCATTCAAGGCCAGGCTGGATGTGGCTCTGGGCAGCCTGGGCTGCTGGTTGGTGACCCTGCACACAGCAGAGGATTAAATTTAGATGATCATTGTGGTCCTTTTCAACCCAGGCCAGTCTATGATTCTGTGATATAATTGTAGGGGTTGGAAGGGACCTTCAGAGACTGAGAAACCAGCAGAGGTTTGTTCTGACAGTCTGCTCTGCAGCTGCACCATGCAGTCTGTCCGTGCTGGCTGCCTGCTCTGCTGGATCCTCTTCTTGCTCCGTACAACACTTCCTGTCTGAAGTAACATCTTGAGGTTTCAGTACCCATAAATGTCCCACAGTGGAAGAAATGGAGTTAAATAGTGCATGTGAACCTTGTCAGGCTGATGGGGCAGGGTGGTCTCCAGAATCCTTGGAGAAGTGCCTTTAGAAAGGAGAAGGTTTAAGTTGCATCTCCTTCCATGGACGCTGACCTTGGTCAGCACAGCCATTCCTGCCCACGAAACGTATCAATATGAGGCAGGAAAATGGGTAAATATAGTTGTCATTTAATCTCTTGTGGGAGGTCAGTGCTTGCACTTACTTCAGGCTAATTAGCGCAGGATTAATGGATCATCTGTCTCGTATCCAAATAAGCACAGCAAACTTTGATTGCCCTTGATGATTCACACTTGGCGAGATGGCTGTAGCTTGTAGAAGTACTAACTGGACCCTACAACCAGTTTAAGTGTGCTCCTGCCCTGGTGGCAGTTACTCATGTGGGTGCAGAACCAGCAATGCATCGTGTGGGACGTCTGCACCCCATACAGCCACAGCTTTGGCAGTGATGTGTCAATTGGGCTCCAGCTGCTCTGAGCGTTCTGCTTGCCGTCATTGTGGGGTTGGTATTTGGGTGCGATGGCCGTCAGCTGCTTACAAACCCAAGTGCAGGAGGCTCCTTTCGTTTGGTCTTAGCTGTAGTTTAGGATTGTGTTAAGCTTATTGCTGCACACTGAAGTGTTCCCAAATATGAGCTTCATCCTCCTACAGCTTATCTGCTTCCCTTCTGATATAAGCTGTGAGCCCTTGATTTAAATGGATACTGGCAGGTTGACACTTATGATACTGAACTTGCCCTTAGTTTAACTCTTAGTTTATTGCTACTCTTTGCCCCTCTGCTTTGTTGCTCAAGAACAGAGGGAAGAATCACAGATCACGCTGCATGCTGCCAGATACAGACAAAAGCCATGAAAAGATATTGCTTTGTATGCAGTGTAGACTGGGGCTGTGATAGATTGAACAACAACAGAAAGTGTTTAATCTTGTTAACGTGGTATCTCAGATCTTAAAACTTTGAGGACTTTAAGGTTTCTTTCTGCCATGTCAAAAAGACTTTCCAGCTAAACACACCTGAAAAGATGCTGCAATGAGTTATAATTCTCTTCTGTATTTGTTTGACTTCACAGGGCCCCCAGCAAGTCTTTTCCAGCCCCCCCGTCGCCCAGGCCTGGGCACTGTTGGGAAGCCCATCCGCCTCCTAGCCAACCATTTCCAGGTTCAGATCCCTAAGATCGACGTTTATCACTATGATGTGGATATCAAACCAGAAAAACGACCCCGAAGAGTGAACAGGTAGGAGCTGTTTAATAGCGATAACACTGTTAGCTGTTATACAAAGATGTCTGGTAGTAACTGGGGTGAGGGAGTTCTGCTTGTAAATTGATACAAGTGTTTTAGGTGTTTGTGCATATCAGTAGAGCCCATCTGAAGAGCACCCCAGCTCACCCCAGGGCAGATGCTTGTATTTGCTCCTGGGTATGAACAGTTCTTCAGATGGCTCTGCTTGTACTGAGTGCATCTCTTCTGGCAGCAATGAGTTTGGACATGTGCCTTGCACTTTGTATTGAAACTTCAGTGTCTTAACCTGGAGGTGACTTACTGCTGGTTTCTGCTGATGACCTGTGTGTGTTTGAGTGCACTGTAGCTCCTCCTACCTTGATCAGTTAAGAAAATCTAGAAAAGGAATTTGAAACCACATAAGATCACTGCTGGATTTTCCTGTTCTTCAACCTAACTTTATAGAGAAGTGGTGGATACTATGGTGAGACACTTCAAGATGCAGATATTTGGTGACCGGCAGCCTGGATACGACGGGAAGCGGAACATGTACACTGCACACCCGTTACCCATCGGCAGGGACAGAGTGAGTGTTACTGTGAGCGGTCTGATCTTCGTGTAGAAAGCTGCTGCAGTCCTTAAAAAAAGCTTCTGCTTCACTTTATCTGTAAGGTGGATATGGAGGTGACGCTTCCAGGAGAGGGGAAGGACCAGACTTTTAAGGTGTCCATTCAGTGGGTGTCAGTCGTCAGCCTTCAGTTGCTGTTGGAAGCTCTGGCAGGGCATCTGAATGAAGTTCCTGAAGATTCTGTACAGGCCCTTGATGTGATTACAAGGCACCTTCCCTCCATGAGGTGGGTACTTCAGGTGTCTGTATAACGGGCCAGTCTTGTCTCTGTCTTCCATTTCTGTTAGTTACTTGCTGCTATTCTGCTGTTACACCTTCAAACACCCGAAGGGTTGAGGGAAGCTGTTGTGTAATTCAATGCCTGCATTACAAATCTGCACTAGAATAGGGATATTTGATCTGAACTCAAGACTTGTATCTACTGGTCATGTTTCCAACTGGAATTTGCTATAGGTTTTCCAACTGCTCTGCTCCGGTTTTATATGCTTACCATGAGTTAGTTCTAACAGTTGTAGTGTGCCATAGAACCATGTTTTAAACACATAACTTCGGGAAGGTTTATTGGAGAGGAATGTTCAAATTAATGACTTCCTTTTTCAGGTATACTCCTGTGGGTCGGTCCTTTTTTTCCCCCCCTGAAGGCTATTACCACCCTCTGGGTGGTGGCAGGGAGGTCTGGTTTGGTTTCCACCAGTCTGTGAGGCCTGCCATGTGGAACATGATGCTCAACATTGATGGTACGTAGGTAATTGTGTCTCACTAATGTGATGGAGTTCGTGCTGCTTCTAAATTAAATGTCCTCTTTATTTTACTGTAGTATCAGCAACTGCTTTCTATCGTGCTCAGCCTATCATTGAGTTCATGTGTGAGGTCTTGGACATTCAGAACATCAATGAACAAACCAAGCCTCTGACAGACTCCCAGCGTGTCAAGTTTACCAAAGAAATCAGAGGTAAAGGCTTGTTCTAAAGCTGCTGCATCAAAATGCTGTCAATTTGTAACTACTGTGTTGTAATGAAAATTCACAAGACACTTGGGAAGTCGTCCTTTCCTTTTTGGTCTCATCTTTCCCAAAGGTGACTCCTATGTCTGATTCTATTTAGGTGATTTTTATTTTGGGTTTCCAGGTCTAAAAGTAGAGGTTACTCACTGTGGCCAGATGAAGAGAAAATACCGAGTTTGCAACGTTACTCGTCGACCAGCCAGTCATCAGACGTACGTATACCAGCATTTCCTGATGAGTTTTAAGACCTTGGATCATTTTGATGTGTTGTTTATACAAGAAAAGTTGAATCTGAAGGTGAAAGAGCTGTGTGGATTTGAAAGCGTGTTTAGCCTTAAAAGGACAGAGAAGTAATTTGGGTTTAGACACCTGCTTTATTTCTATAAGTACAAGAAAATAGAAGGGTTATTGAAGGCTGTCATTTTATAAATAGTTCCAGTAAAGTGTGAAATATTATCGTTAAGGAGAAATCCAGTAGCTAAGGAAAATAATTGTGTTAAGCATTTCTACTCTGGCTTCATTTTCCACTCTTCCTTTCCCCTTTTGAGATTTAAAACAACAACGCCAAACTAACCAGAGCAAATATCTTTTGTAGGTTTCCTCTGCAGTTGGAAAATGGGCAGGCTATGGAGTGTACAGTAGCTCAGTATTTCAAGCAGAAGTACAGCCTGCAGCTGAAATATCCTCATCTTCCCTGTCTCCAAGTAGGACAGGAGCAGAAACACACATACTTGCCTCTTGAGGTAAGGATCTGACTTTCTCTTGCGTTGCATTGTCCTTTTTAAAGTGGTGTTGTGCCACTTTTCACTGTTCTTGTGCAGGTGTGTAACATAGTGGCAGGCCAGAGGTGTATCAAGAAGTTAACAGACAATCAGACATCAACGATGATAAAAGCAACTGCAAGATCTGCACCGGACCGACAGGAAGAAATCAGCAGACTGGTAAGTCCAACTTCCAGCTAAACAGCCTGCATTTGTGAGTGTGATATTCAGAAGCACTGGTGTGTATGTAATGATAACCAGATGAGCCAAGAATTTCAGAAGATCAAAAAATCTGACTTCTTTAAAATAAATCCTTTTAAACGGAAAAGCTATTAATTGCAAAGAAGACAGAGCCACCTGAAACGCTAGGTGTGGTTACACAGATACTTCTCTTGTCACCAGGTGAAAAGTAACAGTATGGTTGGTGGACCTGATCCATATCTGAAGGAGTTTGGTATTGTTGTCCATAATGAAATGACAGAGTTGACAGGCAGAGTTTTGCCAGCGCCAATGCTGCAATATGGAGGCAGGGTGAGTCTTCCAGTCTTGAGTGAAATACCTTGTACTGAGGGTGCTGAAATTCATTAAAGGTTCCCTGTATCTTCTCACAAGGTTTGCTTTTGTGTGAACTCTGGCTGTAGACAAAACCAGGCAGCATTTTATTTTTAATTTGCCTTTGGTTTTTACCTAGAACAAGACTGTGGCCACACCAAACCAAGGTGTGTGGGACATGAGAGGGAAACAGTTCTATGCTGGCATTGAGATTAAAGTTTGGGCTGTTGCCTGTTTTGCTCCTCAAAAACAATGCAGGGAAGACTTACTAAAGTAAGTATTTTCCTCTTTATTCAGGATACCTATTTCAGGGTTTATTTTCCTATTTTTGAAAGACAATACGTAGTATAAGTTAATGATGCATCTAATAGTAAAAAGAGGAAATCATAGTTCTGCAGTGCCTTAAATGCATACTGCTTGGGAGGAGGCTTTAATAAAGTTCATAACCTAATTGGCTGGCTAGGAGAGCAATAATTCCCTTACTGCTGAGGTTACATTTCAGGTTGTAGAGACTGCATTCAGATTTTGTATAATGCTGTTTTTTACAAAGAACTGGTGGTGATCTTTTATTCCGACATCTGAACTATTCATAATTGATAGAATGTGATTAATTGAAATAACAGGAAAGTGGGATGTGGTGAAAAGACCAAGCTGCATCCATTTGTATCTTATTTCCAGGAGTTTTACAGACCAGCTGCGTAAGATCTCCAAGGATGCAGGCATGCCGATCCAAGGCCAGCCCTGCTTCTGTAAATACGCCCAGGGTGCAGACAGTGTGGAGCCCATGTTTAAACACTTAAAACTGACTTATGTTGGTCTGCAGCTGATTGTGGTGATTCTACCTGGAAAGACACCCGTGTATGGTACGTGGAAGTGTTGTGAATTGTTAAGGAGTTGAATGTTAAGCGGGTATCTTATTATGCACTTCATTGGTAGGAAGGAGACAAAGCAGGTAGTGCCTTTAGTTTAAGAGAGTTTGCTATTGAGTTTTTTGGTCTAATTGTATTTTGGAGGTTGGATTGTCAATACTCGGTGGAGTAGATTCATAGCTTAGAGTTGGAAAGGAACTTTGAAGACAGTCTAGTCCAGCTCCCCTGCAGTGATGTGAACATCCATAGCTCAGTCAGGTTACTCAGACTGTCCAGCCTGGCCTTGACCATCTCCAGGGACTGGGCATCAACCACAACTCTGAGCAACCTACTCCAGTGCCTCATCACACTCAGTGTGGAAGAATTCTTCCTCATATCCAACTTAAATCTCCTCTTTTTAAGTTTGAAAGCATTTTCCTCGTTCTATCACCACACACACTTTGGGTTTGTTCATTCCCAAAGAGCAGGCTGAGACCTTGTCAGTGAGCCTTTGAGGGTTTTGTCTAGCATAACATTTGGGAAAAAGAAGAGGAAGATGTGGAACTGATGACTTCATGTAACTGCAACCACCATCCTGTTTTCTGTCGCAGCTGAAGTAAAGCGAGTTGGTGACACTCTTCTTGGCATGGCCACTCAGTGTGTTCAGGTAAAGAATGTGGTGAAAACCTCACCCCAAACGCTGTCCAACCTGTGTCTGAAAATAAATGCAAAGCTTGGAGGAATCAACAATGTGCTCGTACCTCATCAAAGGTAAGAGGAGATTTAGTGCCTTCGATCCTTTTTTTCTTTCTATTTTGCTTTCTGTTTATTTTGGGATAGATTGAGGCAAACACCTTCATCTTTAAAGATCTGGAATGGTTCTAGTGCCATTACATGGTTTGGATATGCCTTCCTTGGTTGTCTTTTTCTCCTTCCTCACCCATCCCCCCCTTCTTTACATTGTTATTAAATAAACCTTAATCCTATTAAACAGGCCCTCAGTGTTCCAGCAGCCAGTGATCTTTTTGGGAGCAGATGTCACTCACCCTCCTGCTGGAGATGGAAAGAAGCCTTCCATAGCTGCTGTGGTTGGCAGCATGGATGGCCATCCCAGCCGTTACTGCGCCACAGTGCGAGTGCAGACCTCCCGACAGGAGACATCCCAGGAGCTGCTGTACAGTCAGGAGGTGATACAGGACCTGACAAACATGGTGCGAGAGCTGCTGATACAGTTTTACAAATCCACACGTTTCAAGCCTACGAGAATCATTTACTACAGAGGAGGAGTTTCAGAAGGGCAAATGAAGCAGGTACTGTCTGCTGATTTCTTGATGGTCGTGAAGGGACTGACCTTGACACTGCATATGTGGAATACAATTCACAGTTAAATTTCGTTCTCCTGAGTAGACAGAACATAAAGTTCTCCTGGTTGATTGTGCTCCTTATGAAGTGGCTTATATATATGGAAAGAATAATAATGTATGCACTAATAGTTAAATCTTCTATGTCCAGGTAGCTTGGCCAGAACTTATAGCAATCCGAAAGGCCTGTATTAGTTTGGAAGAGGACTACAGACCAGGAATAACCTACATTGTTGTGCAGAAAAGGCATCACACCAGGCTGTTCTGTGCTGACAAAACTGAAAGGGCAAGTAATGTTGAGTACTTCAGTAAGGAGGTGACGGGGATGGGAGCGTAGGTGGTTTGGCTAATGGGGGTGGAATCCATCTCGCCCACTGGAAGTGAACTAATTTGTACAAACAGGTTCTGTGCTGGAACAGGCTTTTCTCTAAGACCAAAATAGCTAGTTCCTCCCCTTTTTTTACTGCTCTGCATCAGACAGTCAGATGGAGCAGTTCATTCCCGGCCCGTTTTGGAGTGAGCATACTCAGTATCTCTGGATTTGCATATCTGGAGCTGTAGCCTCATTTTGGTAGTCTTGAGATTCCCAACACGTTGGTCGGTCAGTTGGTCTGTTCTTTTTTAGATGCATCTCTAAGATTTGCGTGTCACAAATCCACGAGCCAACTAAGGAGCCTTTTTTAGGAAATGCCCTGTTATGTTGTTACACATCTCTGGGGTGTGATTGCAAACAAGGGCGTGAAGTCTATTTCAGAAAGCCAGCATCTTTTCATATTCTAAAATACCGACATATACTTTATTCCACTCTGCAATTTTAATGGTGCTGGCAAGAATTCCATTTTTCTCTGATCACGCACCACCTGGATTTGGTGAAGTTCCTAAAAATAAACCCACAGAGAACATTTTCATTCCTCCTATGTAAGTTACCTGATTTTTTCCACGTTTTTCAGCTATAAATTCTCAGCCAGCCAAATGTAGCTCCTACCTGAGGGGGTATTTTTGGATCACTTCTAAATGAAGGCAAAAAAACCCAACATGGGCTAATAATAAACTTTCCACTTTAGGTGGGTAAGAGTGGCAACGTACCAGCGGGCACTACTGTGGACAGCACCATCACGCATCCTTCTGAATTTGACTTTTACCTCTGTAGCCACGCAGGAATTCAGGTAATGCTTCAGCTCTGCCGTGCTCAGGTAATGGGAATAAATCCTGATTGTCTTCCTGATGAGTAATGTTGCTTTTATTTATAGTTTGTCCAATGTAGAGTCGCATCAGTTCAGTGAGTGCCTATTTAGCACTTAATCTTCAGTGTACTGATAGAAGGTGTGGTGTTCAGATACCTCCTCTGTGTATGTTGATGCTGCCTGGCTGAACTCTCATCTCTTCTCTGCAGGGAACCAGCCGGCCCTCCCACTACCAGGTCCTGTGGGATGACAACTGTTTCACTGCAGATGAGCTACAGCTGCTGACCTATCAGCTGTGTCACACGTATGTGAGGTGTACGCGATCAGTCTCTATTCCAGCACCTGCATACTATGCCAGACTGGTAGCGTTTAGGGCTAGATACCATCTTGTGGACAAGGATCACGACAGGTAAGGAGCTGCACCTCGCTGCCTTGGTAGCCACACAATGAACTTGAATTACAGGCTCAGTTGTTCATGGTTCTCTGTATGTGTCTGCGTTTTTACAGTGCTGAAGGCAGCCACGTGTCAGGACAGAGCAATGGCCGTGATCCTCAGGCTCTGGCAAAGGCAGTGCAGATCCACCACGATACTCAGCATACAATGTATTTTGCTTGAGAGCATCTGGGAAGATGAGGCAAAGCCAACGACTCATTCAGTCCTGACATGTTTTCAATGCCTACTGCTATAGCTAGGGCCCGGTTTCTTTCAGACTGCCCACTACCAGCAGCTCTGAACAGTCGCACTGAATCCGTACTTCAAACAATGTCTGATGCACCGACACAATTGAGCCATTCGTTTCGTTGTTTTACGTAATAGAAATTCATAGACTGTCTTTTCTGATGCATTGGACTGAATTTTTACCTCAAAGCGCAAAAGGCCGACCATCCTGATGTTTTTAAAGGACTTGGCACGAAAGGTTTCTATCGAATATTTTGCTAGCTCTGGTCTTTAGGTTCCCTTCTCATCCCATTAGTTGATGGTGACGGCTGATTCTCCGTCCTCATGCGCTGCTTAGTATGCGTAGTATGGCGAAACTCCTCCTGTTCAATGTAATTGTTCTCTCGTGTGGGGCCATAGATTTTTTTAATGGAGATTTTAGACTTCACTACTGTAAATGCCTTTTAACGGACGTTCACTTTCACAGGTCTTGCAGTTTTTGTCGGTTTTACTAACGACCTTTTTAACCTGCAGACTCGGGCTGCAAAGCAATTGCACTATTCTGCGAGTTCAGATCGGTGGTTCCTGCTCTGTGAATGTGTAACATACCCAGGTAGGTGTGGGGATGCCTGTCAGTAGGTTTTAATTGTAACAGATAATACTGCCGTGGTATCATAACATCATTTTCTCCCCTCTGAAAAACAAAAAGAACTTTAAAAAAAAAAAAAAAAAAAAGGAAAAAAAGAAAAAAAAATATACAAAAAAAAAAGGAAAAAAAATTAGCTTTTAGGTATTTTGCAGACTTTTACAAAAGTGCCCACTTGATGCTGCTGTGTGGTTTGATAAATCAAAGTGATTTTAACACTTTTTTCTCATAGGAGGTTTAACTTTGGCAATAAATATTTGTTTTCTAAGCCCCCCCCCCCTACCGGTGTAATTTTCTAGCTGAGGATTGTGCATGAGTGACCCCAAATGTTCTCGTGTCGTTTTCTGAGCACACAATTTGGCAGATTCTGAAACCTAATTAGAAAAGACTCACTTTCCATGCTCTTTTTTTTTTGTTTTTAAAGAGTTCTTTTTAACTGTTTTCTATTCACTGTTGGTGTCCCGTCTGCAGCTTTTTGTATAGGTTTGAACTGGGTGTTACGTGTAGGAAAGGCTTGCCAACCTGTACAGTGTAATGTATTGTGTGACAGGCAACCTAAGGACTCGTACCAGCATTTTCAACTTCTTCCCCTGGGAATCTGGGTTGCACACACAACTGCATTCAACAGCATGATTAATCAATGTAAGTCTAATTATACCGATTCTGTCCCAGCCTATAGAAATTAGGGTTTTAAAATCTGCTTGGCTTTTCTCAGCTGCAGTGTGTAATAAGGAAGAGGGGCTTGGTTTTACCTTTGGGATCCATAAAGGTAGAGCACGAAGAGTAGATTCCTCTTCGGTGTTAGCGTTAATTAGATTAAAAGTGTGTTCCTGACCTGAGTAGAGCTCACACCACTACTTGCATAGCACGTTTGAGAAGCCCAACAATTGCACTGTGGTCTCTGATGCTCGTGTGGGGTTTGCTGCTAAGTCGTCTGCTGTTCCAAAGCTGAGGAACCAGCCCCCTCAAAACTTCAGCAATAGGAAATGCTGTTTCCTTCGGTCTTTTAAGCTTGTAAATAAATGGAAGTTTACATTTCTAAATGCTGGTTGTACTTCAGTCGTACCAGAGTACACTGAGCGTAGTCTTCAAATGGTTTTGTAACCTTCTGTCAAATAGGTTGTCTCATGAAATTAAGTTTAAACTGTTGGTTTTTTTTATCCTGTTCAAATGGGACTGAAGCAAACTCTGCTCCTGGCACATGTAGTAGATGAGCTTAGGTTGGAAAAAGATGCTTTTTTGTTTTTTCTTTATTGTTTTTATTTTGAAAGAATACCTCACTTGTGTAATAAAATCAGGACATGTGGGTGGGAAACTGATGGCTGCTTTCTCAGTACTCGTTCAGGGAGAATACCAAAATCAACCCCTTTATTTGGAATGAACTCTGACCGACCCGACACACGTGGAGAACTTTGGCACCTTGAAAAGAAGCTGAGCACCCTTTTTTGAGTTCTAGGATCAAAGATGGCTGTTTGAGTTTGTGCACTAGGCAGGAACGGGGCTGGTTTCATAGGGGGGGGTGCATAAGAAGTATTGAGTTTTATCACCAGGTAGTTTGTTGTCCAGTGCCAAGCACTCCTAGTTCAGATTGAGTGAAGTGAGAGCCTCTCTTCTGTGTGACTGGGCTGAGTATTTGAGCTCAGACTGCTCAATATATCATATATTGAGACTATATGGGTTGTTATAGGTGCCCAAGGTCATGGATGGGGCCCTGGGCAGCCAACCCATATCAGGGGGGAGGGCTGGGGTGGGGTTCCCATCCAACCCAGCCATTGTGTGATGCTATGTTAACCTTGCTTTGGGAAGCACAGCAAGAACCTGAACTCAATCAGGTGTTAAAACACCACTGCAAAAAAAAGAAAAGAGAATAGGATAATAGTGCAGGGAGCGTTGACGTTCAGGACTGTTGCTTGGTGATAACTATAAGATCAAGGTTTTGGTAATACTGTCCTATGCAGGTCTGAAAGCTGAGTCTGGAGGTTGGGCTTGGTGATCTGAATTGTGATGCATGTGTCAATCAATGGGAAGATGTGCATTCTGTAGATGTAGTTTTTAAGGTGTTTTCGTTTCGTTTTTGTTCTTTTTTTTTTTAATATATATAAATAAAGCCTGTTGGCCACTGTTTAGCTCTGTGGTGTGGAGGGTTTTACATGTAGCAACGTTTAAAGAGTCGGGGAATGGGGATGGTTGATATTTAATACAAAATAAAAGGGGCACGTTTGTTCAACAGACCCTACCCCCCCAATCTACCTTTGTGGATGTGCTGTAGGATTTTTCTTGCTCAATAGCAAGGCAGCAGCTCTGCTTTCATTTTCGGAAGGCAGAGTTTGGAGGGCATTGTATCAATACTGTTTCAGCTGCAAGGTTTGATTTTTTGTTTCCTTGTGCATTTGAGGAAAGACCTTGTAATATCACTTCCAGGTTTTCTTACACCTTGCTATTGGCGTTTCCATATTTCTATATGTCTAGAGGCTGAAACTTCAGTGTAAGATGTTTGCATTCGTTCCTTTTTGCCCTACGGTGTAATTTTCGTTTCTATATTGTTAGACTTGTAACGTTGGAGATGGTTATTTGCTGAACTTTGGGCTGGGTGTCTGATAGCAATACGAGGTACTCATTGGAAGCTGTTCTGGGTGGGATAGCGGCCCCATGTTGCGATACGATGCCGGTTGTGTACAATTTGCAATGTATTATTCTATGATTCCGATGATTTCTTTGGATTTTTATTTGGATTTTTAGCCTGCAGGGATATTTTGTGTTCATGTGTCCGAAAATAAAAATAAAAAACAATGATTAAAAAAAGAAAACGGGGTGTTCGTGTGCTCAATGCTGGTCATCCTTTATGTTTAATAATCATGCAGTGGGTAACCTAATTAAGGTGCTTTATATTGATTAACTTGGCATTGCAACTTGTGTTGTGCACAGCAGGTTGTGATGTGAAGCATTGAACCAACACAACGCTGCTGGCTGCTGCTTTAACTGAGCCGTATTATTGAGCCCCATTTGGGGTCTGGATGGTTATAAGGTGCCGTTTGGGTCGCGGTTCTGTCCCTTATTGGGTCGGAACCGGCTCGGAACCATCGCATCAGCCCTGAGGTGACGCTCCAAGATGGCGGCGTTGGCGGGGCCGTGGGGCGCCGCCTTTGTTGGGCGCGGGGCCGGGCGGCGGCGGCGCGTGCGCAGTAGGGCGCAGCGTGAGGCGGCTGCGGCGGTGCGGTACCGGCCCCGGCCCAGCGCCCCGGCCCTGCGCTGCCCGCGGCCCGGCTCGGAGCGGCACCCGCGTGGATGGGATGGAAGCGGGACCTTCGGGAGCAGGTGGGGAACGGGGAGCAGAGAGGGGAGTTTGCTGAGGGGGGAACGGGGAGGGAGCGCGGCCTACGGAGGGGGATGCGGGAACGTGGCTGTGAGGCGAAGGGGGGCCGCGCCGCTTCCAGGGCCTGGATGGACGGGGGATGTGGAGACGGTGCGGGGATGTGTGGGGCTCTGCACCGGCACACGGGGCTCATAGAGCCGCTACGGGGCTCTGTCGGGTTGGAAGATGAGCCGGGCCGGGCGGCATCCCACCTCAACACATCCCATCCCACCTCAACCCATCCCATCCCACCTCAACCCATCCCATCCCACCTCAACACATCCCATCCCACCTCAACACATCCCATCCCACCTCAACCCATCCCATCCCACCTCAACCCATCCCATCCCACCTCAACACATCCCATCCCACCTCAACACATCCCATCCCACCTCAACACATCCCATCCCACCTCAACACATCCCATCCCACCTCAACACATCCCATCCCACCTCAACACATCCCATCCCACCTCAACACATCCCATCCCACCTCAACACATCCCATCCCACCTCAACCCATCCCATCCCACCTCAACCCATCCCATCCCACCTCAACCCATCCCATCCCACCTCAACCCATCCCATCCCACCTCAACACATCACATCCCACCTCAACACATCCCATCCCACCATCACATCCCGTGTGGAGCTGCCCATGTCCGTGTGCTGGGTGTTTGGGGTCGATTTATTGTTGGTTGTGTGGAGGATGAGGTCCGGAGCACAGTACTGGGTCAGTAGGGTGAGAGCTGTGCTTCAGCATCCCCTGCTGTGTGCTGGGAGCCTCCTGCTCAGCCCAGCTGTGTGTACCGGGATCATAGAGCACATAGGGGAATGATTTGCTGAGCGTGAGATGGCCTGGAGAGCAATACATGGAGAGCAGTGTATGGGGAGCAGTACATGGGGGGCAGCTTTGAAGCCAGACTTGGTTTCTCCCCAGCTCTCCGTGCTGTTCATCCTTTGCAAGTTTCCTTAACGCTTATAGGCTTAACCGTTGTGTCCCTGTGCAGCTCCTTGTGGATAAACCCACTGCTGGTTCTGGCTGTTGGATCCCTGTATGGTGTGATCACATCGGTGTGTTGCTGGGATAGGATTAAAGTGAGACACAAAGCCTGGAGCAGCACTTTGCCTGGAGGCTGAGCACGTGTGGTTCATCCCTGAGTGCTTTCCGTAGTCTATCTCTAACCCCAGCAAGAGATAAACGATGGGAAGGAGGACAGATGGGGCAGAAAAGCAGTGCTTTAAAGCAGGATGGAGTCAGCTGTGTGTGGGTTTGAAGCTCCCTTTGGGGATAGGTCTGGACTGTGGGGTGTTCACCCCATGGACAGGGTGTACCCTCATAGATGGGCACGTGGAACATGAAGCTGTTTGCCTTTGTCCTGGCTCTTCCCCAGGAGCTGGGAGGATTTCTTTGTCTGTCAGCTGCACTTTCTTCTCTTGTGCTTGGAAAGGCTACACCAGCGTCTGTGAAACTCAGCCTGAACAGATGGGAGAGATGTTATCTTATGGCCTTTCTAGGTGCTGTTAGCAGAAACCCTGGGGCTCACAGTCAGCGAGGAGACGTTGTGGATGAGTGGAGTAGAGAGCAGTGCTGGCTGCCAGGCCCCGGCCCTTCACTGCAGACACAAATGTGTGTATTTCCAGCTCTGCCAGCTGCTGTGAGCTCCTGCACATGGCACAGCCGGGTTAACAGCCTGCAAAGCTCTAGTTGGGCAGCCCTGATGGGTTTAGTGCCACTGCTGCGTGTGTTGGTTCACAGTCCTTATTAACAGCTGCATGAAGCAGCCTTGCCTGTTGATGAGAGCTGTGATGGAGCTGGGAATGTTGCTGCTGTTCTGGCTTTGATGCTGGTGCTGTTGCTTGCTTTGCTTCCTGCTGGGAGTTTTCACTTCTTAGGGTTGATTTAAGGTGGAAAATGGCTCAGGATGAGGTTGGGCTGCACGTTGTGTCTGGGGGCTTTTGTCACACACATTCAGCCCTGCTGCTCTGGTTCTCAGCTCCATCTTCACAGTGCTGGCTGTGCAGGAGGGGCCCTTCAGTCCCTCTTTGGTGATAAAACTCCCTTTTGTCTCAGCCTGTTCTGTGGCCCCTCTCCTGAATGCCGCCTTGGAGAGGATTTAAATGACATGGTAATTTCACGCCTTCCCACCGGTGCTTTGGCCCAGGCAGCTGTTGGTCAGTGGCTTGTGTTTGCCGGCTGTTAGAAGCAGCAGCAGCAGAAACAAAGCTGCTCCCAACGCTGGTGACCCCATATGGACTCAGCCTGGCATTGCTGCCATCCCTGCCCGCTGCTGCTCTTTCATGCACCCAAGGAAGGCCCTGCTGCCCGCCGTGTCCCCAGGCCATGGCTTTGTGTGCCAAAGTCTGTGATTCCTCCCGAGCTGCTGAATTTATAATGGCAGGCGGATTTTGTACCGCTCACTGGCTGCATTGTGCTGCAGGAACAACACTCACCCTGCAGCCCCTGGCCCTCGGCGCCCTCATTTACATCACAAAGTGGGAGTCTGTGCAGCTTTGCCATGGAGAGTCGAGGTATGCGGAGAAACCCCTCAGTCTGGGGATGTTGGGGTCACTCTTCAGTGGGTGACTGCTTCAACTCCTTGTGATCGAGGACCTCTGCAGTGACCAAAATGAAACCCTCTGCTGCAGCACAGACAGCAGCTTTCCCATCCTTGTCACCGCTCTGGTTTGCTGCCCTCATCTTTGTGGAGCTGTGCTCTGCAGCAGGGATGTCCGGATGACTTACATTGCATTCACAACATTCCGTGGCTTATGTTGAACTCCTCAGCCAGCTCTTGTGTCGCTTGAGGCTGTCTCCTTAATCTGTGCCTCACAATCTCAATGGTGAGGGCTTGTGCTCGTAAAACATCTGGAAATCTTCAGGTGGAAGGAAGGCAGAGGAGAATCGTGCAGCTCCTGAGGGGTTTGTGCTGGCAGTTGGTATCATCTCATAGCCAGGGTGCTGGAGATTGCCAAGAGATGTTCATCATGTGGAGACATGAGCTGTAGTGTGAGCAGTTCATCAGCAGATCAGCACCTTATAACCAGTCCTGGGGCACAGTGACATCTCATCATCTTGCAGAGATCTGCTGCAAAACTGAAAAGGACGTTTGGAGTTGACGTTGCTGATCTTACATTCTTCTCCTTCCAGTATTTTTATCCGGGGGTTATAATTTGGATTTAAGTAGAAATTGGATGTGAATGAGGGGTGGTAAGAGCTCCATGTGTTATGGATCCTAAATTGGAGCTGGGGTTGGCTCTGACAGTTGGCCATGCAGATGGAGTGCTCTGAATATCTTTATGTGCTGTATCCCTGCACCCGGCCCAGCTGGCTGAAGACCTCATTTGAGAAACAAATAAGATGCAAACTGGGATGGATGGAGATTGGGAAAGTGGGCAGGGAGCAGGAAGGGCAGATCCTGCTTCAGAAAGCAGCACCGTTGCAGTCCTGTGTTGGTCCTCATCCTTCATATCCAGCTTCACATCTCCGTCAGTAAGTCAGTGTAACGCTGGGGTGTGAGTTTGGGATGTGGCCGTGGGAAGGCTGTGGGCTCTATCACCCATCTGTCTGATTTCTGGATTTCCAGCCCTCCTGACCCTTTGCTTTCTCTCCATCAGCTGCAGGCGCATACCTGCCACCCTTGCAGCAGGTATTTCAAGCACCGCGTCGGCCCGGGATAGGAACTGTTGGGAAGCCCATCAAGCTCTTGGCCAACTACTTTGAAGTGGACATTCCTAAGATCGATGTATATCATTATGAAGTGGATATCAAGCCCGACAAATGCCCACGTAGAGTCAACAGGTAAGGCAAGTATTAGAGGTTTTGGAGTTCATTCTGTGCTTCTAGATTCCTTGCAGTAAGTGCCTCTCTTCCTCTTCACTGGTGGAAACAGTATTGGAAGCAGTTCTGGTGCCCTGTGGCCTCCAGCCCAGGTGTGCTCATGCCCATCAAACACCTGGGCACTGCCAAGCTTGGTTGGTGCCATCTCAGCCCCACGTGCCTGGATCCCTTCTGTGCTGAAGTGCCAGCACTGCCCAACGTGTGCAGCTGGCTGAACGTTACGAGCTGTGCTTGTGCAGCACTGTTTGTTCCTGATAGCTTAGAAGGTCCTGAACTTAGCACACTCTCCTGCTTCTTCAAAGCAGCTGTGCAATTTTGTCAACAACCACATCATGTAAAATTAGTCAGCTCCAGACCTTGGGACACTGCATGCTTTTTTTCTCTTTCTTTTCTTTTTGACACCCTTTTCACTCTCCTTCCTCTCCTATCCAAAGCAGCCTGGGTGGCTCTGTGCCTCAGAAGCCAGCAAGCAGATGCTGTAGCTGCTGTTTCCTATATTCTTGGCAGCTTATGTCCGTGGAATGCACTGCAGGTTTGCAGCCAGCTGCTGCATGCTGTGTGAACTTGTTCTGCTGAAACTGATATAACAAGCTGTGGGGCAGGGCATGTAGGTGTTGTGTGGGTGCCCTTTTGCTTTGGGAAGGACCTGGCTCTGCCATTCCTTGGCCTGCAGCACTGCAATGAGAGCCCAGAGGTGCCCCAGGTGGAGGAGCTCAGCACCTGGCAGGTCACACGTTAGGCTGTGAAGAAACTGGCAAACCAAACCTCGTTCCTTTCTTTCTTGCCTCTGCTTGTCTGTGTAGGGAAGTCGTGGAGTACATGGTGCAACACTTCAAACCTCAGATCTTTGGTGACCGGAAGCCAGTCTATGATGGGAAGAAAAACATTTACACTGTTACAGCCTTACCCATTGGAAATGAGAGGGTAAGAGTGGGATGGGAGATCCCCAAGCATGGGAAGAAACAACTGAAAAGCCACCTCTCTTTGTGCTGTGACTGTTAAGTCCTGTGCCAGTGCCGTGATTGCTTCCCTTCCCTTCTGCACCCAGGTTGACTTTGAGGTGACAATCCCAGGAGAAGGCAAGGACAGGATATTTAAGGTCTCTATCAAGTGGATGGCCATTGTGAGCTGGCGGATGCTCCACGAAGCTTTGGTGAGCGGGCAGATCCCTGTCCCTTTGGAGTCTGTCCAGGCACTGGATGTGGCCATGAGGCACCTGGCTTCCATGAGGTACGTGCACGTGGCTGGGGGTGCTCCACGGTCGCTGCCTTGCACTGATGTGGTCGATGCCTGCTGCTCCATGCACTGTTTCCTCTGGTTTGCAGATACACCCCTGTGGGTCGCTCCTTCTTCTCCCCACCAGAAGGCTATTACCACCCCCTGGGAGGTGGCAGGGAGGTCTGGTTCGGTTTCCACCAGTCTGTCAGGCCTGCCATGTGGAAGATGATGCTCAACATTGATGGTGATGTATTTTTCATGCCAGTAAAAATAATTTGCTTTCAAGCATGCCCAGCACAGTTACATTTGCCCACAGAAGGCAGCACAGGCTACATCTTAGCACTGTAGGTTGGGGGCTTTTTGCTTTTGTCTGGTTGATGGGAGCCCAGAGTCCAGTGCTGAATGCAGTGGGGTGGGGGGTCTGCAGCACTGGGGCAGGGTGTGTATGGGGAGTCTGGACCTTGCCTGCTCCTGAGCCAGATCTATCTGTT
The DNA here is from genome assembly GCF_054131305.1 of Coturnix japonica. Taxonomy (NCBI): domain Eukaryota; kingdom Metazoa; phylum Chordata; class Aves; order Galliformes; family Phasianidae; genus Coturnix; species Coturnix japonica. Next base: position 15,103,713 of record NC_140679.1, on the reverse strand, counting down.
GGAAGAGAGCAGAGATATTCATCATGGTATCTGTTCCTCAGTTTCTGCAACGGCCTTCTACAAAGCCCAGCCTGTAATTGAGTTCATGTGTGAGGTGCTGGATATCCGGAACATCGATGAACAACCGAAGCCACTGACAGACTCACAGAGAGTGCGTTTCACCAAGGAGATCAAAGGTAGAGCCTCTGGGCAGAACTGTGGGGCCCTGCTGCAGTGCTGAGCCCAGCCTGGTGCTGCTGCAGACTGGCTTTGGCAAATCAGCTTATCTCCCACCCTGGCAGCAACAGGGGAGTGCAGGGTTTGCACCTTTAAAACGCTGCCCGGGGCACTCTTGCCTCCCTTGCTGCACTTCATAGGTATCCACAAGCATACCTTGTTGTGCAGTTAATTACTTAAGGGAGGTGTTTGTAGTGTTATGGGGGGAGATTGGGCAAAAGGGAATCATTCCTGCATTTACAAGTGGTTCTGCTGTGTCTTTCTGTCTTGCATCAGGTTTGAAAGTAGAAGTTACCCACTGTGGGCAGATGAAGAGGAAATACCGTGTGTGTAACGTTACCCGGCGGCCGGCCAGCCACCAGACGTAAGGAGGGTGGGAAGATGCCCTCAGAAAAATCTAAACTCCTTTTTAGCAGCTGCTGTTAGTGTTAGGGAGAGCTGGAGAGAAAACTCCAGGCTGTGACAGTAAAAGGAGATGTGCTTGGCACTCTGCAGCAGTCTTGGGCACAGCAGTAACTCGCGCTGCTCTGTGTCATGTGCTGGGAGTGTGGGTGGGATGGAGGGGAGAGGATGCTTTGTCTGGCAGACAGCACACTGTGGAGGGCGGGAGCTAACATGCCAGGAATTGTCCTAGTTTTTACCTCTGAGTTTGGCTTTCTTCTTGCTTAAAATAGATGCTGCCAAAGCAGAAGCTTTGTCAAGGGATAAAACGATCCCCTACCTTAACATTATTTGCATGTGCCTGGGAGGAGGGTTGGCCAGGGAGTCCTTTTGTGCTGAGGGGTGTGGGCCAAGAGCAGCCCATCTTGCTCTGGGGCTGTCCTGCTCCCCATGGACCCCCATGGAGCTGGGTGGGCTCCCACGGGGCTGGTTGAGGTGCCCTCAGTGCTGAGCTGCCTGCACATCTGCTCCTTGTGCTTTCCCTGTCCCTATAAACGTTCAGGATCTGGTTAACCTTTGCCTGAATCCCAGCTCAACTCCCAAAGAAGGCACCAAGCACGGAAGTCCTTCTGAATGCCATGTGGCTGTATTTATGAACCTGACAGCGGCATGCGTGGCATGTCCTGTAATAAACATTTGCCTTGATGAGCTGGATTAGTGAGGAAGAGCTTTATTTAGAGATCACAGTCTTAGACTGGGATCAGAGTATTCCTGTCTTGATTTCTGAAAATACTTCTGTTCTGCTTTTTATTTTCTTGTGCTGGAGCTGCCTGTTCCTTCTCTTCTCAGCCAGACTAAGAAGTGCTTGAGGTTTGGAAGTGTCTGTTCTGAGTAGGTGCATCCTTTGTGTCCTGCCTCTGCCAGGTTTCCCTTGCAGCTGGAGAGCGGTCAGACGGTGGAGTGCACAGTGGCTCAATACTTCAAGCAGAAATACAACCTGCAGCTGAAATACCCTCACCTCCCGTGTCTCCAGGTTGGCCAAGAGCAGAAGCACACATACCTGCCCTTGGAGGTGAGTGCTGGCTTCTGCACTGTTGAGCATTCCAGCTTTTAGGCATGGTCCAAAGCATTGTGGCCTCTGGTCTTTGCTGGCCAATGCATGGCAATATTCTGCAGCTAATGGGTGCTAACTACTACAATACTGACCTGATGAGAGCTGCTGCTAAGAGGTGAGAAATGAGATTGTGTTCATGTAAAGATGCTGCTCTCCTGCAGCTGTAGGCTTGTCACCAGTGGTGTCTCAGGGCAGATTGGCTGTGGCTCTCTGTGCCTCACATGTTTTAATAACACACCTGCTTGCTTTCCTCTGCACACAGGTGTGTAACATCGTGGCAGGCCAGCGGTGCATCAAGAAGCTCACAGACAATCAAACATCAACCATGATAAAAGCAACGGCCAGGTCTGCCCCAGACAGGCAGGAGGAGATCAGCCGCCTGGTATGTGTGCCCATGGCAGGGGTTGGTGTTGGGCTGGGGCTCTGGTGGCAGGCTGTGCTGTAAGGGACAGTGCCTCAATCTGGACCTGCTGCTAAGCTGCACAGCAGGAAGCAGCTGTGGCCTGTTTAGAAGATGCCAGTGGGGTTAATGGCTTGGTCCTCCACAGGTCAGTTTGGAGGGCAGAGTTTCGCCTTTAGTGTTCAATTGCTTCCCCTTCCCTACCAAGAGGAATTCAGCTTTGTAGAGAGCATAACTTGAGGTGTCCCCATGTTTCCTGTCAGCTGAACACTGCATGGCACGAAGCAGTTGGTCTCATTCCTTCCCACTGGCCCTTCCTTCCCTCTGCAGATGAAGAATGCCAGCTACAACCTGGATCCGTACATCCAGGAGTTTGGGATCAAGGTGAAGGATGACATGACGGAGGTGACGGGGAGGGTCCTGCCGGCGCCTATTCTGCAGTATGGAGGCAGGGTAAGCAGGGCTGTGCTGGATGGCTGCAGTGCACAGGGATGGAAAACACTGTTTTTGACTAAAACCTTCAGATTTATTGGATAGAGGTGGAATTTTTATATTGGAGCACCTGAATGTTTTTTGCAATATGACTTTTCTGACAGTTGTGAATTATGCAGTGACAAGAAAATGGGCTGAAAGGGAGATGGATACTTGGGGTCAGGCTGTGGTTGTCCCACGGTCTGTGTGGTTGACACATGGATGGGGTTTGTGTCCACACCCGGAGGGATTCGTGGTTCCCAGGACTCTGCTTTGTGATCCCACATGAGAGCAGCTCAGGTGAATTTTCCATCACCTTGAAGGAGCTGAAATTCTTTACTACCCATGGCTGAGAGCCACAGTTGTCCATGGAAGAGCAGGGAGCAAGCACAGCTCTTCAGGGTGTGCGGCTTGATGATGGGGAGTGCAGACACAGCACATGAATTCCCCGGGGGCTGCCGGCGTGGGGCTGGTCCTGCTGTGCCTGGTGGACGTGGCCCCTCGGCGGCAGCGCTCTGACCGTCTGTTTGCCTTGCAGAACCGAGCCATTGCAACTCCCAACCAGGGCGTGTGGGACATGCGAGGGAAGCAGTTCTACAACGGCATTGAGATCAAAGTCTGGGCCATTGCTTGCTTTGCCCCGCAGAAGCAGTGTCGAGAAGAGGTGCTGAAGTAAGGAAACGGGCAGCCCCTGAGGGTGGGGAGAGGCAGATGGAGCTGTGTTGGGTGCAGTGCAGCACTGCTGTCTGCAGCCTGAGGTTGCGCTTCCCTTCCTGCTGACATTGGATCTGTATCTGAACTGCTTGCTGCTACAAATTTGATCCAGGTTCAGGCTGGGTGTTTGGTGTTGATTGTTGTTAGTTTATCTGGAGTGCACGGCTGTTGATCCTGGCCAGGTTGAAGTTTGCACATCATCACTGTGGACTGGCAGCCTCTCTTTCCTTGCTCTGTCCTTTGTATCCAGTTATGATGCTGCCAGACCTAAAGCCAGTGGTACAGTATTGAACTCTTCTAATCTGGATTTCCTCAAGGAGGAGGTGGATAAGATTGTCAGAAATACTTAGTTAAAGTTTCTGCCATAACCCAGGAGCTCAGAATTGAATTGAATTTGGCTCATGAACTTTCTGTTCCACTTTACTCCATGATTTACCTTGGAGAGATTTCCTTTGTGCAGTGACATCACAGGGTCTCTACATCCTCATGTTGCCCTTTATCTCCCTGTCTTCTGGGTTAACCAACATTTCCCCCTGAAACAAGAAGCCTCTCCCCTTGACTTCAGTGGCCAGATTAGCAATGTTCCTGCTGCTTTCAAGGACACAGTGTCTTCTGGAACAGGACACTTCCTGCATGGATTACACTAACATGCCGTGGGTTTTTATTACACAGAAGTCTTAGGGTAGCTTTGTGGTTGTCTGATGTGATAGCATTTTGTGTGCAGCAGAGCACTTCAGTTTGATAAGTGAAGGCTGGTCTTGGCTTTGCAAATCACCTTGAAATCAGCCTTTCCCAGAGAAAAGGTCTGCTGCCCTTCTCCTGATTTCTAGATTTCTAGATAGGAGCAGCTTACAGCTCCTTCAGTCCTCAGGAAGTCTTTACTGTGGGTAAGAGAGCACTAAAAGAGGGTGGCCAGGCTGGGGCCGCTCAGTTCTAACACGTGTTGGCATTCACTGTGTGGGCTGATTTGGGGCTGATTTTTCTCTCCTCCTGGGCACAGGAACTTTACAGACCAGCTGCGTAAGATCTCCAAGGACGCAGGGATGCCGATCCAAGGCCAGCCCTGCTTCTGTAAATACGCCCAGGGTGCAGACAGTGTGGAGCCAATGTTTCGGCACCTCAAGAACACCTATTCAGGGCTTCAGCTCATCATTGTCATCCTGCCAGGAAAAACACCAGTGTACGGTGCGTCTTGGGTAGGGGCAGGCGGGGAGAAGTGAAGGGTTTTGCCCTGGCTCAGAAGGGCTGGCTCTGCCCCTTCCACTTACTCCCCCTGTTTTTGAGGGCGATGCTGAAAGCTGTGCTTTGCTGATTGCCTGCCCATTCATACCCTTCCTTTGCCCACAGCCGAGGTGAAGCGTGTTGGGGACACTCTCCTGGGAATGGCCACACAGTGTGTCCAGGTCAAGAACGTGGTGAAAACCTCCCCACAGACCCTTTCCAACCTCTGCCTCAAGATCAACGTCAAGCTTGGCGGGATCAACAACATCCTAGTGCCTCACCAGCGGTTCGTATGGCTGCTGCCTGTCGTGGCTGTAGGGCTCGTGTGCCGTGTCCCATGTCCCTCCTGTCATCCCTTCCCTCAGGCTGTGCAGCTGTGTAAAGCAGCTCCCTGCAGTGAGGGCTTATAGCCGGTCTTGCCTTGTGACAAGCTGTCCGTGTGCCTGCCCAGAGCCTGGAGGTTGGGAAATGTGCTCTGGCAATCTGCTTGTCTCTGTTGGGCTGTGCTGCCCTGAGATGTGTCCAGGAGGCTGACTGCTGCTTTCTCTTCTTTCCCACCAGCTCTGCTGTTTTTCAGCAGCCAGTGATATTCCTCGGGGCTGATGTCACTCACCCACCTGCTGGAGATGGGAAGAAACCCTCTATAACAGCTGTAAGTTCCCATTCTGGGGCTGGGCTCACTGGTGCTTGGTAGGCCTGCAGAGAGGCAGGAACTGGAGCATGACTTGTGTGCTGCTTCACGGTTGTTCCTGTGGTGACACTTCTCAAGATGGGCCCATGACCCTTGGGCACCTCCTTGGGGATGTGGGGAGCTCCGAAGTTGTTGGGTTCCTGCTGGGAGAGCTGGCAGCAGCCAGCAGATGGGGCTCGTGATGTGCCGAGCCCTGCAGTGCTGTTAGATGACCATGCGGGGAGCTCAGTGCTGCCATTGCACTCGCTGGGGCTGGAGGCATCCCAGTTCTTCCACATTAGGCCTGGAGGAACCTTCTCCAGATGGGTGCATGAGGATTTGGGAATGGGAGAAACAAAGTGGCTTTGTTCATTCACTCCAAGCACATAATGAGCATCCACTGAGTGTGTGATGGCTGCTCACGTGCTGCTGGGCTGGCTGGCTGCTCGTGTTTGTGCTGAGGCTCTGACAGGTTGCCTCGTTCTTGTTGTAGAGGAGGAGTGTCAGGTTCTCGTAGCGTCTGTTTTAATTAAGCACATCAGCATTTTCCTATTAAGTTCTTAGCTTTCCAGGACTCGTAGCTCAGGTTTTCCTTGGCATGCAAATGTCTTTGGAGAATTGTTTTTTTCTTAATTAAAAAGGGGTTGGGAAATGCTTTTGGCTGTTTGTTCATAAGTGTGGGTGGGACAGAGCAGGCTGATTCCTGGCTGCGGTGCTTCCACTCTGAAAACATTCTCTGTCTTTCTGTACAGAACCACTGTGGAGTTTTAGTCTTCATTTCTATAAAAGCTCTTTCTGATCTGCAAGGGAGAAGGGGGTAGAGCCTTCAGATGGCCTTGATCTTCTGCTTGGTTTGTTGTTAATAAGGTCACAGAAAAAAGCCCATCAGAGGGGCCAAAGGAAACATTTTTGTTGAGCATTTCAGCAGCCCGAAGCCTAGAGCTCCTTTTGCTAAGCAAAAGTGAAACTGGTGCTGAGCTGAGGGCCACGGGGCAGGAGCGTTGCTGCAGAGGATGTGTGAGTCTGTGGTGCTTTCCCTGCCCTGTGTGCAGACCACGCAGCAGCATCCCCACCAGCCTTGCAGCAGTCGAGCAGCATGTCGCACTGTGTGGGCCAGAGCCCGCCTTGGTACCTATGACTCACGCCATGCCTCCACCCCTGCGTCACAGCCAAGCCTGGCTGCTCTCAGGCTTCATTGCCTGACATCTTTGAGGTCTGTCCTCTGCAGTGCCCAGCTGCAATGGGTGACTCCCTGCTCAGCAGCTGCCACGAGGTGACTCATCCCGCCGTGTCCTTGCGGGGGGGCAGACTGCCGCCGTCTGGGGCAGCTCCGCTGTCTGTGTCTGAGCAGAGCGCGGGGATGGGATGCTGGCAGATGCTCCTTGCAGACATTTTCCCTGGTTCATTTGGAGCTGAGAGCCTCCTGGCAGCCCTTGTGTGGGCAGGACGCTGGTGCTTTTGCTGTGGTTGGACTGCTGAGAGCTGGTCTCAGAGCTCCTTGTTGTAGATGTAATAAAGATGTAAGCAGCATTTACAGCAGTGGCATGGCAGTGGTAGGTGAGGTCTTGTACCTGGGGATGCCATTGCCCTGATGACACAACAAAGTAAGTTCAGCATGATGCTGTTATTCATGGAAGCCAAAAACCTCAAGTGAGGGATGGAGAGGGAGGTGAGCACACAGGCAGAAAGGGCATTCCCCTTTCAGTCATCTGCAGTTGAGCAGGAGTGTGGGAACAGAGCCCAAACAGCCCTGTCTCAACCCACACAGCCACGTGGCTCGGCAGTGATCACCAAGTCATCTCACCAGGACTTCCCAAAAGTGCCACAAAGGGCTCTAGAGAGAACGAAACTGGGATGTGGTTGCCACCAGGGTTGGTTGCAGTTGCCTGCGTGGCATTTGCTGTCCCATCTCCTGATCTGTGAGCTCGAGGTGCTCTGCCCACAGTCAGCTGTGGGCGTTTGAAACAGTCAGAAGATGGGAAAGTCCCACATGGCCTTTATCCATGCAGCAGTAACACATGGGCCTGGCCCACTGCTGTCCCTGCAGGTTGTGGGCAGCATGGACGCCCACCCCAGCCGGTACTGTGCCACAGTGCGCGTGCAGCGTCCTCGTCAGGAAATCATTGAGGATTTGTCCTACATGGTAAGGGAACTCCTCATCCAGTTCTACAAATCCACACGCTTCAAACCCACCAGGATCATCTTCTACCGTGACGGTGTTCCCGAGGGGCAGCTCCCCCAGGTGAGGATCCCTTCTTTTACTCTATGACATGCTTTGGGTGTAGTGGTGGTGTTGGGCTGATTAAACAGTCTGGAGCTGAACCAAAGCTGGTGCTGGATATCTGGCAGTCACTCAGGACATGCTTAACAGCATGAGGACACCAGACAGCTGGTGCCTGGAAGCTTCCCCTGAGGTCAGGTTTGAACACTGTCCTCTTTTCCCACTTGTGCCTAGGGATTCATAGTGCCTAGGGGTGTATGGAGAAGGCTGGGTGCAGACACAGGCCAGCGTGTCCACTAACTTTATATTGTCTGTCTCTCTAGATCCTTCACTATGAGCTCCTAGCAATCCGAGATGCCTGCATCAAACTGGAAAAGGATTACCAGCCTGGCATCACTTATATCGTTGTCCAGAAAAGGCATCACACTCGTCTCTTCTGCGCAGACAAGAATGAGAGGGTGAGTGCTGGGCCTGGGGGGGGCTATTTCATTGCCAGCTTTCATGGGCAGCCTGCCTTGGACTTTCTGAGTGCAAAGCTCACCACTGGCAGGGAGAGCACTTTCTTGAATGACATGTGCTGCTCGGTTGACTCCTGTATCTGTGAGGATTAGGCTTCTTCTGGAAACCCAGACAGCTGTTAGCTGTTATGATGAGTTACTGGGTGCTGATGATCCTGGTGACTCTCTTGAAATAGCCTCTGTCAGCCTGGAAACATCTGTTGTTTTGGGGATAGCTGTAGTCACTGACGTTGTGACAGGATGGATAACCCCTTGCTTGCTTGCAGCTCACACAAAGTTTGTGTGCTTTGTGCTGTGCAGTAAGTCACTGATCACTGCAGCTTATCCTAGATTTGGTCTAAAGTTAGGGTTAAAATGTAGTCTAGCTGGACTCAGTCTCTACCCAGGACCTAAGAGCCATCTGTGGTCATGGCGTAAAACCCTTGTATCTTGTGGCAGAGGCCCCATTGTACACTGTCTGCAGAGATCCCTGGTGTTTTACTCACTTAATCCTCATCTTTGCAGTGGGATGGGCCATGCTCAGCCCTCACCCTGCCTGTTCTCCTTCTGATGTCGTTTGTTTTATGTGTATGTCATACCTGGTGTTGATGCTGGCAGAAAATGCTGGCAAGCTTGTCGGGACAGGGAGCAGAGCAGGATAACCCGATTCTGTTCCCCTGTAATAAAGTGGCTCCACACAGTGCTTTCCTACTGAGATGTGGAGTTAATGACCCTGTGCTGTGGCCCTGGTGCAGGGCAGCTGTTACCCACAGCGCTGTGGGCAGCAGGAAATAGCCAAACTTGGATCTCTTTCTTCTCTCTGTAGATTGGGAAGAGCGGGAATATCCCAGCAGGAACAACAGTGGATACAAACATCACCCACCCTTTCGAGTTTGACTTTTACTTGTGCAGTCATGCAGGCATTCAGGTACTGTGCTGCAGGGCTGGCTCTTGTGATGCATTGCTTTCCTTTGGTTGTTGTTGCAAATTGCTCTCTTGTGCATATGAAGGGCCCTTCTTGGAGACATGAGTGGTTTGATCCAAGCTGCCATTGTGGTGATTTGTTCTGGACGGTGCCAGGACAGCCGCTGCATGACGTGGCACGTACTTGGCTTCTCTCCTGGAGCCAAAGATCTCTCCTCTGAGAATTTCCTTCTTTGGAGAGGCCAGTTCAGCAGCTTGTCAGATGGTGCCCAAGCACGCAGGGCTCACTGATGTGCCTGGTCCTCAGCAGGGACCTGCTGTCTGGTGTGGGCGGGAGAGCTGTGGCCAGCCATCCCTTTCATCAGGCAGCCAAGATTAGTTGGAAACCATACCGAAGAAATTGCACTCAATCTGCAGCTGCTTCCACAAGGGAGGCTTTTTGGCATCCACTCCTCCTGCAAGGACAGCGGGGAGCTGGCTTGGTTTGTTGGGAGCTGTGTGCTAGTGCAGTGTGAGGCAGTGGGGCTGTGTGGGGTTGGGAGCCTGGGCAAGCAGCACAGAAGCACCAGCAGCGCCTGGGCGTCGTTTATGCTTCAGTGCAAAGTGCTTTCCTGCCTGTTCACTTTTAGGGCTCCCAAATTAAAGAAGCCTGGGCCCCTCTCCTACTGAGATTGTTTTGACAGCTTGTTTAGATGGAGGAGGCGGGTGACCAGGATGCAAGGCAGCTGCCTGCGGATACCTGGTCTGTGAGCACAAGCAGCATCTCTCACAGCACCCCGTGTCCTTGCAGGGTACAAGCCGGCCCTCCCATTACTACGTGCTCTGGGATGACAACCGGTTCACTGCAGATGAGCTGCAGATCCTCACCTACCAGCTGTGCCATACCTATGTGCGCTGCACCCGCTCGGTCTCCATCCCAGCCCCAGCTTACTATGCCCGGCTGGTGGCATTCAGAGCGCGGTACCACCTGGTGGACAAGGAGCACGACAGGTGAGGGGGCTGTGCCTGCGGTCCCAAGGGAGGGCAAACCCTGGGGGAGGTCCCAGTCTAGGAGGGAGTGGGGATTGAGGAGGGGGAAGTCCCACCCTGGAGTGTTTGATCATTGTCATGTACCTCAGGGTGCCAGAATCCCTGCAGTGCTGGGCTTGGCTCACATGTAGCACAAGGGAGAAGTGCAAGCAATTTCCAGCACAGCAGGCTCTGATATCAAAGGGGGTTCTCATTGTTCCTGGACAAGGGGAATATGAAGTAATTTCACAACTATTTTCTTACACTTTCAGTGGCGAGGGCAGCCATATATCCGGACAGAGCAACGGCAGAGACCCCCAGGCCTTGGCAAAGGCCGTACAGGTTCATCAGGACACTTTACGTACCATGTACTTTGCTTGAAAGCCTAACTTTTGTTACCTCACTCAAGAAAGCTTTCAGATTTGTAGGAGCCATACAAAAAAGGAAGCATTTGGGACACCTTGTTTGTTTGTTTGTTTTTTTCCAATGAGAAATCACTGCAGGGCAGGCAGCGTCGGTCCGAGGCAGGAGACCAGCAGCACCGGGCAGGAAGATCTGACACCTTCGTAGGATTGGAAGAGACTGATTGATTGATTGATTGATTATTTTTTTAATTATTTCTGGCTTTGCAAAAATGTTCGACCTGACCAAACACGCATTGAAGGCATTCAAGGAAGGGATATAAAAAGGCCCAGGAGGCGGAAGCAGGTTTTCATGTTTAAGATGCAATACTAAAGACTCCTGACTGTGAAAGGCGGATTTGGTCCTCCGTTGCCCACCAGGCGCTGGTAGGTATTTTTTGTGAGGGTTGGGGGGAGGGGATTTTTAGAGCCTTAAAACAGAAGATTAGATTTATAAAACTAATATTTTAGAATATGAGATGCTTTAATGGGTGAAGGGGAAGAAAAAACAAACACCTAGTTTCTAGATAACTCTGACACTAACAGTTCCCCGGCCCTGAGCAATTCCCCCCATATAACGTAAGGCACCCTAGCACTTAGAACTGAAAACTGTCTTCCTCGTGTTCAAAGCTAGTTAGCTGCTGCCATTTGAAGCAACAGTCACAGACTTTTCCATGGGTGAGTGCCTTACTACGATGCTGCAAAATTTCCATGTTTTTAATCTTGTAAGGAAACCAGTAATCTTGTCTTGATGGTGGTCCATGTTTCCATCGGAAGGAGTTAATTGATTTCTATGGTCCTGAGTTGCAGTTTGCGTTCGATCACGACCTCGTGGTGGTCAAACTCCATTGAAAGATGTGCACTTTTCATATAGGACACGTTTAATGGCTGCTGACCCATTTTTGTTTCCAATGTACTACTTGTTATTTAAAACTGTTTTTGACAAATGGGGGCGTTGGCGTCCCATGAGGACAGAAATCGCTGTCAGTTTCTTTCTTTTTCCTTTTTTTTTTCCCCCCCCGAATTTCTATTGATGGACACCGGGGTTTTTTTACTGGGCGTTATTTTTATACGATGCTGAGTCTGTTGCCAAATCACACGAGTCATTCACCTCCTCAGAGTTTACATCATCAGAGGCTCCCAAGGTTTCCTGTGCGTTCCACAACGTGGCCGTGCAGCTCGGGGCCTCTCCACTGCTGTGCTGCTCTTTGGGTCACCCAGTTTAGTTCTGGAAGCACACCGGAGGCGTTCCTTAGTACGAATGATCGAATCCTTCTCATGGTGGTGGGGAAGCTCCTCCCGATCTGTTTTTAATGGGGAGGGGGGGTAGGGGGAAAAAAAGCCTTTTTTTTTTGTTTGTTTGTAACATGGTGGCTGCTTTTCAGACTCATTTTGCCGCACAGAATGGCCATTATGCACGGCAGGGCAGTAGGAACAACTCATTACCAATATCACGTGGGCAGATTGGATTTATTTTCTATATGAAGGGTGTGCACAACACTTCCTTGAAGAGAGAAACAGTGTGCGCTCCTACCGAGCTCTTAGCAGAAGAGCACTGTTATCATTTTACTGCCAAAAGCGGACATGGTTTTCAGAGCAGATCTGTCACCAGCACTGCCCCTTGTCAGTGATACAAGCACACCTTTTTGTTTTGTACTTTCTGATGTTTCAACTCGCCTTGCCTTCATGAAATCCGCACTAGTTGTGCTGGCCCATTGATCTGTCCTAATACCGGGAATTCACTCTACCTGTTTTCTTTTTGGGCAACGTGTTTGTGAACAATGAAGACATCTATATGCTATGCAAACTTAAGCTCTGAGCCCGCTGATGTCACCTTTGGTGAAGATCCTACATTTAGCACAGTTGTCTTTTTTCCTCGGGACTGCGGTATTTGGTTCACATTCTCCTTTGCACCTTGTGTCAAACACCGCTGCTGTCTGTCTGCAGGGTGGTGGGGAGGAGACCAGGAGCTCTTCATGGTCAGTAGGGTGTGAAGTCTTAGGAAAGCTTTTAGAGAGCAGGGAATGCATCAACACTAAAGCGTCAATGCGAGAAGCCTACATTCCTATACACAAGTGCCTGCATAGTGACACAAATCCAGCACCTCTCCATTTCATCCTCAGACCTCTGGCTTGTGTTCGTTGAAAGCAAAACGGTCTCAGAGGGGCTGTACCTGCTCACCAAGTATTAGAGAGCCCCTCGTTAAGAATCAAACCAGGGTTAAGGTCAAGGTTCTCTCTGTAAGTGGGTTTGTTCACCAGCATTACAAAGGAAAGCACCCGGCTGCTGGCGGCAGCGAGGGGTGAAGGTATTTTGGTTCCTAGTTTTTCTGTCAGTGTTTTAGTTGGGTCTGGAGTTCTGCAATGTCTTGCAGTAGCTGTGGCAGAGCACGTGCCATTTTTAACCATTGGAGAAGAGACGGTGTGGGCATTTACAGAAACCCGCTTGTTGCTCTGTAATGTTTTGTTGTCGTTGTCGTCGTTTTCTTTTTTTTTAACCTTGAGACTTGAAATGTAAAATGGACCTTTAAGATTTGCACTCATTTGTAAGGTGGCTGTTCATAGAGAACTATGAATGAAGACTTGCTGATGTAGCACCTACTTTTAACAGCAATTTTAACTACACAAAAGCTTCACAGCTTCTGAAACGCTCAGCTGGTGACTTGCAGATCGCGTTCTGCCCTTATTTCACCCTCTGCATTGGGTTTTCGTGGTTTTGATTCAATAAAAAAGCCAAACTCAATAGCTGCTGTGCCCTCCAACCTGTATTTCCACTTGGAAGATATTTAGAAGGGGATTGGGTTACCCGCATGTTTTCTATAACAGACTATGCACTGTACCTTCTGCGCGGCTCCAGCATTCGATATTTCTACTGTTTCCTTGTCCAAGATGCAATCAAATAAGTGCATGTTGAGGTGCTGTGCATTTTGCTACCCGTAGCAGATAGCTGTTAAGCCAGAGACGTATCAGGATTTGTAGTTAGCCACAAACCCCACCTGGACGTCCCGAATGGCTCCCGAGTCTCTCTGCCTTTTCAATGCGCACGCGTTCCTTCTGCAACTGGAAACATCGCCAAGTGCATGCAAGCCTTGTGGGAAGAGGAATAACCTCCATTTATCTGTAGGTTCTTGGATGCTGTTTGTTTCCCTTGTCTCACACCTGGACGTGACGGGGGCAGTCGGGGTGTCCCATTACTTGCAAGCCTCTGAGCCAATGCGTCGTGTCACAAACGCATTCAGCGTTGCCTCGTGGAAGGTTTTCTACATGGAAAATGAGTGTGAATAAAGAATGTCGTTCTTTTAGGAAGGGAAGCCAGACAGCAGGACAGCAATAAACACATGAAATCCATATCTTGCCTGAGTGATTTGCACTTCGATAGTTGTGAAAGAAAATCCATGGGGACTCCAGTGCTTTTGTGTTCAGTTCTAAGCCCCCTTTCGTACCTCCTTTATCCAGCAGGTGTTGAACTGTCAGTGGGGTGTTTACAAACCCCCTCCTTGGGTTGTTGGTTTCTTTTTTGCTTTAGCTTGAACTCTGTACGGTCCGTTTGTTCAATAGATGTGAACAGTTGATGTACAGTACTTAACGAAACGAGCAGCAGCACAAAACTTATTTTATTAAGAAAATAATGGCGTATATTTGAAAGGTCGGGTATCGACTTTTGGTTCTTTTGGTGGTTTTTTTTTTGCTATGCGTGGAATTAAGAGCGGTCAAAGAGTAACAGAACCCTTGGATTAGGCCAAAAGGTAACACTGTAAGATCGTAACCACCTCTTTATTAAAGAAAACGGTATGATTAAAGAGCTGCGGAACATTGTATCTCTATCTCATTTGGTCGCTTTTGTGGATGGGTTTATTTTTATTTTCATCTTTATTTTTTTTTTGCCTTAATCCTGAGGGGTTTTTTTTGCTTGCAACTTTGTCGTCCCAAGTGTCCTTTACCTTGTAAGTTTAGGCTTGTGTCTTGGGTACAGAAGTGGAGGTTGTTTGCCATCCTCTGGATCCGTTTGTGCATGTATCGACATTCCTTTAGGCACTGAATTATTGAGCAGCTGAGCTGTAACTCTGGGTTTTTGAATAATGCGAAGCAATTGCAGGGAAGCATTTGCCAATGGCATGCAAATATTCATTAGCTAATTGATGTGGGCTGTTAGAATGCACTGCATGGAACTGAGCATCTTTACCAACTCTGTTCATCCCTTCCTGCTTTTAACATTAGAACACGCTCAGAAGGGTTCCATCCATGGCAGCAATCAGCTGTTTCAGGGGACTCGTTTCCAAGATGTAACAGAAAATGGTGCTTCATGTGCCGGCTCTGAGGCCCTGGAAGCAGATCTCTGTCACTCCATGGTGTCAGGTTGTTGGGTTGGTACCTGAGCTCTGGCGCTGGGCTCCAATAACAGCAGCAGGAGGTGCCCACATGGAGACATATCCCTCAGCCCTACGGCTGATGGTGATGTGATGGTGGTGATCACGTTTCCACTTTCAGGATCTGAATGAAGGAAACATTCCAGTAGATTTTTAGATATCTACATTTTTACAGCATCAGCTCCCATAGCTGACTTTCAGGATGTGAATAAAAGAGACATTCCAGTAGTTTCCTTTAGATATCTATGTTGTTAGAGCCCCTTATATCATCACCCCCCATAGCTGACTTTCAGGATGTGAATAAAGGAGACATTCCAGTAGTTTCCTTTAGATCTAATTTATGTTGTTAGAGCGCTTATATCATCACCCCCCATAGCTGGTACTGATTGCTCCCAGCTCTATGCAGTGTGGGGCAGCCCTATGGGGGATGATGAGCTGAGGGGAGCAGGGCCTTGAGCTGCGGCCTTGCATGGAATGAAGGCCAAAGCTCCGTTCATTGCTGTCCTTTTGGCAATGACTTAAAAGGAATTCAACTTCAAAGGCTGGAGATCCCAAATGTCGCCGTAACCCCTCAGTGCACACAATCGGACCCGCTCCTGGCCGCAGCATCTCATCTTATCGCTCCGCCCGGGCCATGACGGACCCGCTTCCTCCGCCATCTTGACAGCCGCCATCTTGACTACCGCCCCGCCTCACGCACTTCCGGTTCCGCCTTATTTCCGGCCTTTATCCCGGAAGTGCGGTGCGGGGGCGGAACTTCCGGCTGCCGTAGGTTCGGCGGGCGGCAGCGTGAGTCGGGGCTGCGGGGCGGCCACGCAACTTCCGCCGCCTCCTCAGGAGACGGGAGCGGCCCAGAGGAGCTGCGGCCTAACGGGACCGGGAGCCGCTCTGCTCCCTCACAGCTCAGCCCCACCGGGCCCAGCTCAGCCCAGCGGAGGAGCCCGCAGCCCCGAGTGGCTGCACCCAGCTCCATGAATGGAAATCAGCAGCGCAGGTGAGCGGCCTAACGGGGAACCGGGCGGCACCGGGTGGGGAGGGGAGAAGCGGGATGTGGCCGGGCTCAGCGGGGAGCGGCTGGGCCCAGCGGAACCGGGAACAGCGTTTCGTAACCCCGCGGGCATTGTATAACCCGGCAGCATCGGGGTATCGCCTGAAGAGCCGGAGGGTGCCATGCAGAGCGCATCGCTGTCGGTGTATCCCGGTTGTGTCCGTGCTGCTGGGCCTGGGTGTAATCACACCCATATCGGCTGGTTGTGCCCCTACATGAGGCCTAATGAGGGAGATGGGGTTGTTCAGCCTGGAGAAGAGGCTCAGGGGAGACCTTATATCTCTCTATAACTTCCTTAGTTAGAAGTTAGAATGGAGGTTGTAGTGAGCCTCTAATCTCGTGTAATCCATGATAGAAGTAGAGGGAATGGTTTTAAGGTGCGTCAGGGGAGATTCAGGCTGGATATTAGGAAGTATTGCTTCTCAGAAAGGGTAGTCAGGCATTATAATGCACTGCCCAAAGAGGTGGTGGAGTCACCGACCATGGGAGCGTTCAAGAAATGTCTATTCATATTGATGAATATGATTTAGATGGGAAGTATTGGGAATGGTTGGACTAGATGATCTTGTAGGTCTTTCCCAACCTTGTTAATTCTGTGATGCCCTTCGTTCAGGCCTTTGCTGTTTTGGTTGGTACTGTGGGAAGCAAAGGCTCGTTATTTGTGCACCGTGTGTTTAAAGTGAGACTTAAAGCTTAAGGTGTGTTGGAATGTGATGCAGGAGCTGGAGGTGCTAAGCAGGCCCACCCTGGCTCTTCACACATGGACGCCTTTAGTGTTTGTACAGAGGTTGAACTTGGTGATGGATTTGGCTGGGAAATCTCGCCACCCGCGTCCTCGCTTAATGAGCTTAAGTGATGGATTTGAAACCATGTTAGGAAAGGGCTGGATTTTAACGATCCTTTGGAATTTGGATGGCATGTGAACAGTCTGTGTGTGTTGAGTAAGCTATAGTGATAACCCGGCGTGATTCAGATTCAGATCTGATTCAGGTTCAGATTTACAAGTGTAGCACAGGAACGAGTTGCTTTTCTCTCTGGAATCAGTTTTTGTCCCTTCCACATCCAGAGCTTTTAGTGTTAAGGTGTCGTGGTGCTTTTAAAGCATGACAGGCATCATTTAATCCTGTGGTCTGTTTTCCATAGGAGCTTGTAGCAGACAGAATGCCTCGCTGTGTTGAGGTTGGTGGCTTGGGAGGACCATTAGAAGTTCTAGTTTTGTGGGTGGGGTTGAGAAGAAAGGGGGGAATGAATCATAAGTGCCTTCAGCAGCTACTCTGGTCAGGAATGCATGTGATGTGAGTTACAATGGAACTTCGCCTCTGTGGAATTGCAGTGGAAGCTGCTGGAATCGAAGTACCAACTTCACAAATGGTTTCTTCCCCGTCGCTTTGCTTCCATAGGGGTTTAATTGTCGGGTGGGATGTAGCTTAAGCTAATTTCTAAAAGAGTTTTAAATGAAATAACGGGAACATGAGGCTTTTGGACACATCTGGTCTGCATTTAAATGACACCAGTGGAGCAGCAGCCCCCCACTGCATCCAGAGCCAGCAATTCCTGCAGCGAAGGACTGAGAGGCAGCATCTGGGATGGGCTGAGAGCTCAACAATGGTCCCAAGGCTGGGAGCTGCAGTGAGGACAGGCAGCACAGTGTCCTGCCAGGGGGGCAGAGATCTTGCTAACTAAATCATTTTTCTCTTATGTTAGAATAGGTTTTGTGACTGGGGTGCCAAGGGAAGCATTTACCTTCAGCTGAGGGCAAGGTTAGAGATGGATACGGATTGATTTGGTTCTTAATGTTCATCAGGCGTTGTTCCTCACTTCTTTGTGCTGTGCTGCCATTAATTCTCTGCTCCTTTTAACCTTCATCACCTGCAAAACTTGCTGAGGGCGTAAATCACACTTTATTCTGCCTAAAGAATAAGCTTCACTGTAAGAAATTACTTCTATTTCCTGGTAGTGTGGCTCTAAGCTTAGTCCTGCATCGTGTGCCTGGGGTCTTGTTCTGCTCTCAGGCTGTACATGGGGCAATGGGAACTGAAAGCAGAGCAGCGGTGGATGGATGGAGCGATGAGTTCTAACATGACTTATTGTCTGGAACTGTTTTTTTCTTTAAAGCAGAGCCTAAATTGCGAGTAGGAATGTTGAGAAAACGTGGATTGCGTTACTCATCAATAATGTAATGCCACCCAGAGAGGTTGCTGCTGCAGAAATAAGGGAATTCATGATTTCTGGCATAGGGAAGGAATTATTATTATTATTATGGAAACCAGTGCTTACATAGGATCTCCTCACCCTGTTGTTTCAATCCAGAGTGTCTGGATTGACTCGTGTCTTGCTGCTGGTTGGATTCTCTCTGAGCTCCACAGCCTGAGCAGAAAGGGGCCCTGTGAAAGGGGATCTTCCTCTCCGTCCTCTGGATGCAGCCAGGGCTGCCAGGTCTGTGTTCTGAGCCCATACCTGTCATGTCTTCCATCACAGCCCCCGATCTGCTCAGCCACCCTTTGCTTAGAGGTCTGGATTAACTGAGCGTCTATTTGTATTTTTAACATTTGTAATGCTGAAGCCCACAGTGTGAAAATGGTTAATCTCATGCTGGAAGCCTGGTACTGGCTTCCCTTCCCTACAGAAGGCTGATGTAAGGAAACCCTTATCTCCTGTTAGCATCTTGCTAGAAAGCAGTATTTCTTCTTGCTGTAAAACTGCCTTGCACGCCAGAAGCTTTTCCTTAGCATGGTTTGCTGCGTGTACTTGCAGGCCCTGTGTGTGTTGTGCTGTGCTAAGCACCGTCTGGCTGCTCTGTAGATATGAGCCCAGTTCCTTTCCTTCCCTGTGAGCTCTATGGAAGGGCTGTGTTCCATACTGCAGGAGGATCCTGCCCTGTTCAGAAGGATGCTCACACATTGATGTGACAGATCTCCCATGCTTTGCCTTCCTATGGCTGAATTACATGGAAGAGCAGCTCTATCAGTTACACTCAGTGTAGAGTAATCCTGCACTCAGTGCTTTGGTCATTTGCTGTACATGACATGGATCCAAGGCACTGAATCATCAGAGCCATCCAAGATGATGTGTGGGTGGGGGGACCGGGCAGCCCTGATTGTAGCAACCTTTACATTATCTTCACTTCAGCAGTTTCTTGTCGATAGAATCTATACATAAGCAATGCCACAAATCTACTTTTAACATTCAAACAAGCTATTGAGTCACTTGTGTCACTCAAACGTTTGGTAGTAACTTCTTGCATATGCTTATACACTGAAAATATATCTGGAGTAAAACGTAGGGGGGCTGCTCGTACTCATTTCATAGTATTAAAATGAAGCAAAAAGCGAGGAGAACAGATGCTTGGAGCTCGTTTTGCATAAGCACGGGCTGTGAGGGTGTTTTTAATGATGCCTCTTGTTTGATGTTTTTGTTCTGTTTTATGGCTCGGATCCAACCCACGCAGAATTTTGTGATAGGTTTCTGGGTAGAGCCAAGCAAATGTTACAGTGGAACTTCGCTCTGGTGTTCACCTATTGTCAGTACACAGCCTGCCTGAAAGGAATACGGCTTGTTCCAGGAATGGGGGAGATTAATCAAAAGACAAATGAAACGGGGCTTTTTTTTATGTTACCAGCACTTGACATTTCAACTCTTCTATGAAAAGAGTGGGCAGGAATTGCTGTCTGCGTCACCGAGTGGGAGTGGAGGGGAGAACTTCGAACTAATTGAATCAAACGCTCTGACATTTGTGTGATGAGTAATTTGTAAGATCTCGAAGCAAAGTCGGACTGCAGAGCACGTTGTTCTTATTGCTGCAGTACAAGAAGGTGCTTTTAAATAGCCAATAGAAATTAGCTCAAGCGTGGACCATATTTACTACTGTTGGGTTTTGTAGGGCATGGATAATCAGGACCTTGAGCTGAGGGCTCCCATCTAAACAACACAGAATGCATTCTCATGTTATGTGTTGCACTGAACATAGGTGCCTGCCTGACCTCGCTGTGACTTGATTAAGAATGAGAAGGTACATTAGTGAGCCTTAATGGGAGGCCAGCAAGTGTGCCTACAATATAAGGATCCTTTTGTATCTTAAAGCTACTAGAAGATAAGCTTGTACCTTTGCAATGCAGGTTGTTTCTTGTGCTTGTCTTTTAATCTGTCGCTTTGTTCCCTGACAGGACCCGTCGGGGCACAGCCCCTGCTCATGGTGCCCAGACGGCCTGGCTATGGCACCATGGGCAAACCCATTAAACTGCTGGCCAACTGCTTCCAAGTTGAAATCCCAAAGATTGATGTCTACCTCTATGAGGTGGATATCAAACCAGATAAGTGTCCTCGGAGGGTGAACAGGTAAGGAGGTGACATTTGTCTTCTAAATTCTATTACTGCTGATGTTTTTAAGCAGGGGGGACCTATGGAAGCAAATCAGTTCTCTGTGTAGCTTTGAACCTGAGATGGGTACTCTTGAATTTTAATGCTTCTGTGACATAGAAGTGCCAAGTAGAGAGTTTGGCCTTCTCCAAACTCCAGCTGGGAGGTGCAAGTGCTGCCTTGAGCCCTGCTTAAAGAGGAAGCTGGTGTTTATTGTTGTGATGAAGTGCTGGAGGGTAATATTGCCTGGTCAGGAAATGGCGTTATGAGTAAGCTTCTCCTTTGCAAGAGTGCTAGTTATGTGTATGTTTCAGAAGTAAAATGTGTGATTTCTGTAGAATGAGGGAATTGAGGCACATGAAACACAAAGAATCTCCAGAGCATTCAAAACCTGAAGGCGTATTTCAGAGATGCTGCAAAAGTCCCTTTGCAGGTGGTGCATGGGCTGCTTGTATCGAGAAGGTATTTTTCATATGGAAAGAGAAACAAAACATCACGTTTTAATCTCAAGTGTAAATTCAGTGCTTGCACCTATTTGCTATGAGTTACTGTTCTCATTATTGCCATCAACTTGTGGTTAATAAGACTGGCTGAATTGAACTGTGCACCAATCTGATCATTTTTTACCTGATTTTGTTGTAAAATATCAGAAAACGTTTTCTAATTCTGAGGCGTTTGCATTGGTTGTGGGTTTATTCTTTAGTATCGGTCTGTTACCTCAGCTGTGATGTGAGAAGGACCTTCTTGGAATATCAGCCCTTTCTAGTATGAAACTTCCCTGCAAACATGTTAAGCACCACCTTTTTTTCTAGGGAGGTGGTGGACTCAATGGTGCAGCATTTTAAAGTGACAATATTTGGGGACCGTCGACCAGTTTATGATGGGAAAAGAAGCCTTTATACAGCCAACCCACTTCCCGTGGCCACTACTGGGGTAAGATAACTGGAGAAACAGATGGTACTTGTAACAGCTTTCCAGAAAAGCCAAAGAAAACCCAGCTCAGCTCTTAAGAGACATTTAACAGATTGGTGGGGAGTTTTGAGCTATTGAGACTTGTTTCTTCGAACTTCTTCCATTTACTTTTCTAAGTTACACCCAAAAGCTTTCGTTGAATAGTGCATTGAAAAGTTGTTATTAAATGCTTTTTTCCATAAGTGATGTTCTCTTGTAGAAGTGTGGAGGGGTCAGTGTGCTTAAAGCACACTCAGAGCTTCAGAGACCACCTCCAGAAAGCCAGGGACTCAAAGAACATGTTTTGTGTCCTCCTGCAGCACAGGGAAGCTATTTCATTGTGATTAATAGCCACGGTGGCAAAGTGATCCATGCTTTTGAAACCACTGTTGAGAAAGCAAGTGTCTGGATCCCTTCTCTTAGGCTGATCCCAAGAGCAGCTTTCACCTTATGTAGTCTTCATTTCCAGCTCAATAAATGCAAAGAAAATGGTTCTCTTCCAGCATTGCCTCTTGTTTAGGGTGCTGAATAGAGAGGACAGACTAAACTCAAGAATTCAGCTTCTGCTTCTTTTTTTTTGCCCCCCCCAGGTGGATTTGGATGTGACATTACCAGGAGAAGGTGGAAAAGATCGTCCCTTCAAAGTGTCAATAAAGTTTGTTTCTCGGGTGAGCTGGCACTTGCTGCATGAAGTTTTGACAGGAAGAACCTTGCCTGAGCCTCTGGAACTAGACAAACCTATCAGCACTAACCCTGTTCATGCTGTCGATGTGGTGCTACGACACCTGCCCTCCATGAAGTAGGTTCACTGTCTTCCTACGGTCTGTCTTTACCTGAAGGATCCCCACTGGGACACCTTCATCCTGAAAAGAAAGAACGATCATTCCCTCACACAGCACAGCTGATGAACTGAACTGGGGAGATAGAAGCTAATTGTGTACGTGTATTTCTGTAGATATATAAACCCCAGAGCAGGTGATATGCTTGTTGGGAAAGATCAAGAAGTGGGAGATGCTTGTAATAGGTCTGTGCTAAAATACGGAGAGCTTACAGTGTGCTGTAGCACTGCTCCCACATATTCTGTTCCAGTTGAGCCAAATACTGCTCACTTGGTGACTGTTTGAAAGCATGAGTCTTTAATTCATTGATATACCCATCAATGGTGCATGCTTCTTGTGATTTCAATGCATCATCAGGAGTAGATACCTGTCCTAACCACGCCTGTTAATCTTAGAATCTCAGAAGAATCATCTTGAAACATTAGGGAAGGCTATATCAGTTTGGCTTTATTTGGGCAATTGGGGTTCATTTTGGTTGCTGGCTGTAGCCAGTATGGTGGCTGTGCACTGGTGTTTTTTCCATTTGACAGGGATTCCTCATGCACAGAATCTCCCAAAACATAATACTGTGTGTTACAATCTTATGATTGGGTTTCTTTATCTTATGTTTGAAAAGTGACAGCGTAAAGGTGTGCTCATCTTCTGTCACCAGGTACACCCCTGTGGGCCGCTCCTTCTTCTCAGCTCCAGAAGGCTACGATCACCCCCTGGGGGGGGGCAGGGAGGTCTGGTTTGGGTTCCATCAGTCTGTCCGGCCTGCCATGTGGAAGATGATGCTCAACATCGATGGTGAGTTGAGATTCAGAGCTAAGAGTGGAGATGAGACCTCTCTCCAAGAATACAAGTGACCTTAGAATTCCATCGGTTTCAGCATTAAAAAGCACAGCAGTTATTCTTGTATCATTTTCTCAGTGAATGAGGCAGTCAAGAACTTTGACTTTAACCTACAGCCCATGGATTGATGACCTCATGTTGTGGTTTGAGGTTCAAACTCCACCACGTGCTCTTGTTGATGCTGAAGCTCGTGCAAGCTTCTTTGCAAAGTGTTTCTTCCTCACTTGTATTGCTGTGGGACTGCAGCTGCACGCTGCTGGTCTCTGGGTGTGAGCTGTGTGTGTTCATTCACTGATCAGCATCCGGAGGTGTTGGCTGGAGTGTGTCATGCAGGGCTGGCAGCCTGCTGGAGTGACACATGTCTGAAGAATGTTCTGTTGCCTTAACACAGGGACGTGGTGGTTTTGGTGCAGGAGATCTGGGAGCTCAGTGAAGTGCTTGTCAGCTGTCTCATGTTGCTGCTATTTAAGGTTTCAAACGTATGGATTATATTTATTGTGCTGAGCTGCAGTTTGTGCCACATTTCTTACTACAAGTTGTCACTTGCTTATATCTTTTCTAAGCAGACTGTTCTTACTTCCATGGGACAGGTCAACTGTTTTGTTTAAAGACACTATTGTCATTTAATGTGACTTGGTCACTGGTGTGCAGGGTAGTAAGAGATGCTGGTAGACCAAAGGTTGAGCTAATTACTATGCTAATATATTTGTATGTATTTAAAATAGTATTTATGTGGCTAAAATGCTGTTTCGGTCATTGGGTGTATGGTATCATTGACAAAATCGTACTGCATCCTGAATAGTCTCAGCTTTACACATTAGAAAGTCTTCAGCAGGGATATGGATGCTGGCTGTGCTTGTAGCTCAATACAGAGTCTCTTCAGGACATTACAGCTCTCTAGAAATTACTGTTATCTGGGGAAAAACCTTTCCCAAACCTAGAAATGCAAAGCAGCTGGAAGATGACGATGCTGGAGACTGATGTGTCACTGTGGTTGTTGGAAGGCTCGTTAATCTGTTTTAAGAACTGAGTGCTGTGCAGCATTTCCTTGAGGGTTACTTGGAATCTGAGAAAAGCCTTAATTTATCTACTGCTTCAGGGCGTTCTGACTTGGGTTTTCTTGGTATTTTGTTCTATTTAGTTTCTGCCACTGCCTTCTACAAAGCACAACCTGTGATTCAGTTTATGTGTGAAGTTCTTGACATTCATAATATTGATGAACAACCGAGACCTCTGACTGATTCTCATCGGGTAAAATTCACCAAAGAGATAAAGGGTGAGTAGAAATGTCTCTGTCCTTTCCCTTAGGGTCATTCTAGGGACTCAGTTTAACTGGAAACTCCCCTGGTTATCGTGCATCAGAAGAGACCTGCACCTGTCAGGAGAAGTGCAGTACATCACAAATGGGAGATGATCCTATGGCTTAAAGAGGGAAGCATTCATCACCTGGTTGGCAGTGGGCAGCTTTGCCTTGCTGGCTTGTAACCTTTGAGAAGCAGGGGTCACTGAGGTTGTAGTGGTATTGTGCTGTAGGTCTCCCGCTGTTTAAATGCTGAGGCAAAATGAACATTGATTTTTTTGAAGCGAACTTAATTGATTCTTTGAAAGGATGCTATTTGCAGTGACTTCTAATAACTGTTTGCTGTATGGAAAAACAAGTACCACTTAATAACTTGCAGCTGAAGGCCAAATTCCATTCCAAAGGAATTGCATAAGCTACTGTTTAGTGTAGTTTCACTCCATATATGCTCCTTTGCTTTGCATTTTCCCGTATCATTTCATTCCAGTGTGATTTGCAGAGAGAGGAGCCTTGAAAGAGTTCAGCTGTTCAGAGCTCTGCTCTGGGACACTTGTGTTACTTGATGAAAGCTCGGACTCTGCTGAAATACTGGCCAGCAGGGAAATAAATCTCAGCTATATTTGCAAAGCAATATATTCATGGAATAGTCATTAGCTGGAGAGGGGAAATGTACCTTTTAGGACACACATAGTAGTCCAAACATGCCTCCTTTTTACATCTGTCTTTATTCATTCCGGGAGGCCCATAACTGGAGAATGAGCTGCTGTTTCTTCTTAATCTTGGACAGCTGAATCACTTTGTTACCACGGTCAGAGAATATGAAGAGGTTACCTTCACTGTCAGTATTTGCTATTATTGATGTACTATCTGGGAGCTGCAGCCAAGATACAATCATGTATAGTGAAACAGAGCCTGCCTTAACAGAATTTGCAGCCTGCGTGAGCAGCTCAGTGGGAGGATGGTTCTTTCTGTAGTGTCACAGCAGATTGATGACAGAGCAATTAATGGGTTCCAGATGCACACTCACAATCCTTTTCTACTTGACCTGTCTTGATGGGGATATTCATTGCATGGCCACAATCCACACAAACCTGGACAGGACACACCACCCAGCTTCCTCAATAACCTCTTCCAGTGGGCTGTAGGTTGAGTAATTTGTGTGGCAGTGCTGTTTCCAACCACCTTTTCTGCTGAGAACCTGCTGAGCTGCTGGTGTTGGCATTGACTGTACACAGAGAGCAATGTTGGGTTGGAACACACTCTTTCGTATGGAACTTTTTGTCTCCTGTGGTAGTTGTTGCATGGTTGTAACATCAGGCTTTTTGGTACTTCTGTGCAGGTCTGAAGGTAGAAGTGACTCATTGTGGAACGATGAGACGGAAATACCGTGTTTGTAATGTAACCAGGAGGCCTGCAAGTCATCAAACGTAAGATGCTTCTTTGTCAGGATGTAAGAAGTGCAGTAGCTTAGCACTGAATACCTAATGGGATCTAATTGTATTCGTTCTGGGAGTGCTAATAATTGCCAGCTAAGCTTGTAATAATTTTGATTGATGAAAGCCTGTGTCTCTCCAGCTTTCCTTTACAGTTAGAAAATGGCCAGACTGTGGAGAGAACAGTAGCACAGTACTTCAGAGAGAAATACAACCTCCAGCTGAAGTATCCTCATCTGCCTTGCCTGCAAGTGGGGCAGGAACAGAAACACACCTACCTGCCTTTAGAAGTAAGGATTTTACTCTAATAAATCAGCTCATTATTGGTAGGCAGTATTGTTTTGCAGAACATGAGGTAATGCACTTTGCAGTGCAGGTGTTTGCATATTTACATGTTCTTTATATGCTTTGTTTTTTTTTCACCAAAAACTACATTTTTTAAGTGCTTGAAAGATTAGAACTAAGTGTAAGTGTGCAATTGCTGAAATACTTTGGAGGTTTGTGGAGTTCCCCAAGTATGATACATAATGATCTGGTTCTGAATGCTCTGTATTAATGCTTCTGGTTTTTCTTCAAGGTATGTAACATTGTGGCTGGCCAACGGTGTATCAAGAAGCTAACAGACAATCAGACATCAACTATGATAAAGGCCACAGCGAGGTCTGCTCCAGATAGGCAAGAGGAAATAAGCAGATTGGTGAGTTCTTCAGTTTCAGTTTGGCTTGATGCTGTTCAGCAATTGATTTTCTGAACAGTAATTAAAGGACTTAATTTGAGGTGCTCTTATTTCCTAAGGAAAATGCTTTTGGATCTATTCAGTGAGCAAACAAAATGATGAGCACGTTACAATTGAGCACCTTGAGTAACTAAGGGAACAAAAAGTCTCGTCCAGTCTATCTCGTGGCATTTGAGCAACAAGCAGCTGAATCTAAGCCTTTTTCAATGAGAAGAGGGATTGTAGAACATTTCTGCTGCGTTCCTATTAGACTTTTCTTTATGGAGTTATAATTTTTTATGTGAATTTTGAATGTAACGTGGAAAAAACCTCTTCTAGGTGAGAAGTGCAAATTATGATGCGGATCCATTTGTTCAAGAGTTCCAATTCAAAGTCCGGGATGAGATGGCCCATGTAACAGGGCGTGTGCTGCCCGCACCGATGCTGCAGTATGGAGGACGGGTGAGGTCTTCACCTTTGTGGTTTTGCTTCTATTATGATGATTGAAGCATGATTTCCTACCTGTGTTGTGAGCGCTCCAGTTGCCTTGTGCAGTACAGGGATCAGTGTTTAAATGGCAGGCTTTGTTTTCTCTTATCCTGAAGCAGTAAACAGCACAAGCCTCTTTGCTTTCACTCACATGGATGTTTCTATGTTTCTTCTTCCTGCAGAACAGAACAGTGGCAACCCCAAGCCACGGAGTTTGGGACATGAGAGGGAAGCAATTCCACACTGGTGTTGAGATCAAAATGTGGGCTATAGCTTGTTTTGCAACGCAGAGACAATGCAGAGAAGAAATACTGAAGTAAGGCATGTCGTAGTTCAGGCTTTGGACTGCTTTTGTAATGAAACCATTCACTGAAAACATGGATGTAAGAATTCTTAATGATTAAAGCTAGCAAAACAATCACCTTGGGTGTTAAGGGTAGAATCCAAGCAGCTTCCTTTCTGGAAGCTACAATCAAAACACTGTTTGAGTCTTGCGATATTGCTGCTCTGTGTTTAGTTTTGTCTAGCATCATGAATGGAGTACTGAAAGGCCCCAGATTTGCTGTTTTCCATTCTGACCTCTGTGGTTTCAAATCTGTGTGGCCTCCATGCGGGTGCTTTAAAAACACTACTTTGAAAGCTATGTGGAATCTTTTTCTCTGTATGAGTAACAAAGTTCTTCTACCTGTTTTTGCTCTGGTTGTTGTTTGCTATTGCCAATGCAAAAATCCAGTGAACTCCTTATCTATAGGGGTTTTACAGACCAGCTGCGTAAGATCTCCAAGGACGCAGGGATGCCGATCCAAGGCCAGCCCTGCTTCTGTAAATACGCCCAGGGTGCAGACAGTGTGGAGCCCATGTTTCGGCACCTCAAGAACACCTATTCAGGGCTTCAGCTCATCATTGTCATCCTGCCAGGAAAAACACCAGTGTACGGTAAGGGAATACCTTGGAGTTTACCTGTTTGGTGAAGTATCATTCAAACATATGCATGACATGTTAGAAAACTGCTCTGGAGCATTCATTAGATATAAGAAGCCAGTGCTGTCTGAAGCTGAAATCAGAAGCAAGTCTGAGTGTTCAACTCAATAGAAAGTTGTTTTACAGAGTATTCAACTGTTGTGATGGAAGCTAAGATCAAAACATGGCAATAGTTTCAAATGGGCTCAGTTTGTATCCTAATTTTTGTTTCCCAGCGGAGGTGAAGCGTGTGGGAGACACGCTGTTGGGAATGGCCACGCAGTGTGTGCAAGTCAAAAACGTCATTAAAACATCTCCACAGACCCTTTCAAACCTGTGCCTGAAGATCAACGTTAAATTAGGAGGAATCAATAACATCCTTGTACCTCATCAACGGTAAGAATCTGCATGGGGATGTATTTGGGTTTTCTTTGATACTTAGCACCCAACATTTAACTGTAGTCAAAGCTTGTGTTGAATTATCCTTCTGGTAGTATGTGGTATGAGCTGGAATTACATCTCTTCTTGTGTGGGCCTTGAATAGTTGTTGGTCTATGAGCTGAGTCTCAGGTGTTTTTCCATGCTTGATCAATATCAAAAGCTTGAACAGCTGCAGTTCTGGAGGTGCTGAAAGATTGGTACCATTAGGAGTTTTCTGCAGGTTTAGGAGTCTGCCATGCATCACAGAACAGTCTAAGCTTTGGTTACTGTGCCAATGTGCAGTCAGTAAGGGCAGAAATATACTGAAAGCCCCCTACTTCTCTCACACTGTTAGGCTGAGCAATTCAGCTCACGCTCATTCTTTGCATGGGGAACCTCTGTGCATGTGTTCCAGTTGCTTAGAAGCCCTCAGTGGGGTTTGAATCTAAGCCATGTGTGCTCCCTCTTTCTTACGTGCTTTGTTCTGAAGAAGCACAAATCAGTCTATCAGTCCTGAAGACAAGAAGTTCTGGTGGTCCCTAACAGTTATTAGGAGCTTTTATTATTATTATGAGTTCTTTAAGAGTGGACAGACACATCACACAAGCCAGACAAAAACTTCTGGAGTGCAAGTTGTAGGAATTCTATCCTGAGGATTCCTGAAAGAATTCCATATAGTGGAATCAAATGGTAGAGTAATGGTTTCTGTAAGAGACTGCCTGTATTGTTAAGGTGCAGCTCTTTGGCTTTTCTCCACTAGAATCATGCCTGCAGTTCAGTGGCTGTGTTTCGCAATGACCGTTAGCGTTGTGGAAGTTTACTTCTTGCACACAAAGGTCTCATTGTTTAGCTCTGGCCGAAGTACCTGATAAGAAAGTCTCTCTGTGCAACATAGCTGAAATAGAGACAAAGCCCCATATTGAGCACCAACTGTTCATCTGCAAGTGTGACTTAGCACTTTTTTTTTTCCTTTTCAAGACCTTCTGTGTTCCAGCAGCCAGTGATCTTTCTGGGAGCTGATGTCACTCACCCTCCTGCTGGAGATGGAAAAAAACCTTCCATAGCTGCTGTAAGTTTTAGTACATCAACACTGTTGTTTCATTTTGGGTTGATGTTAGAACAGCAAATGCAACTTGTGTTTGTCAGATCTCTTTCAGGGCTTATGCCAATTCTTGCTATCCATTCCCAGTGTTGCTAAGAATTGTCTTTAAAAGAAAAATACTGCTTGATAATTTCTCATAGCATTTTGCTTTTTAAATCGAGGCAGTTATGTTAAATAGAATGTTTTTGCAGACGTCATATAAAGTAAAGCTGCTTTATGATGTTAGAGCGTCTTGTATAGGCTTGAACTTGTTGCTTTTAGTCATGCAATGTTCTCCTGAAGGTTGTAGGTAGTATGGATGCTCATCCAAGTCGATACTGTGCCACCGTGAGAGTTCAACGGCCCCGGCAGGAGATCATCCAAGACCTGGCCTCCATGGTGAGGGAGCTTCTCATCCAGTTCTACAAGTCAACACGCTTCAAGCCCACGCGTATCATCTTCTATAGGGATGGGGTCTCTGAAGGACAGTTCCGACAGGTTGGTTCATTTGTGAACTGTCTGAAGCTCTGAATTCCTGCCCTCCTGTTGGAATAAGCTGTACTGCTTCTATTTGTGCTAAGATACCACAAAAGAATTGAGCCTTTTTAGGAGAGTTAAGCGTGTTAGGTAAGAGAAGTTGCTCTTTCCTTGTTGTCTAGGAAGAACAGCTCTTACTCTTGGGAAACAGTCTATTTCTCATTACTTCCTGAAGCTGATAACAGTGTAGAACAGCTGAACTTAGTGTTAACTGCAGACTGTTAATTAGGTGTTGTGTGTAGAATATAATGTGAGGAAAACTTTTTCTGTTCTTGTGCTTGTAGGTTTTGTACTATGAACTGCTAGCCATTAGAGAAGCCTGCATCAGTTTGGAGAAGGATTACCAGCCTGGAATAACCTATATTGTGGTGCAGAAACGACATCATACACGGTTGTTCTGTGCTGACAGAACAGAAAGGGTAACTGTTGTCCTGCTCAAGCTTGGTGTCAGTACTGCTAGATAGAATATTAGCATGAACTTCACTGCCAGTCTGATTCTGTTTGCATTTGGGGAATGTGTTGAATTGATTAGCACAAGATGTGGCACCAAATTGAAAAATCAATGACCTTAAATACAGTAGAAAAAACCAAAACACATCAGGCTTTGTCACAGTGTCCGTGTGCACTGCATATGTGCAGCTCTTCTGGCTTTCTGAGATCCAGAGTTCTCAGGTTCTGGATGCAGTATTCTGCACTGCAATGGTAAAAAGCCATGCAGTGTCCACGTTGGACATCCTAGTTTGTTGTGTTGTCACATTGCAAACAAAGCTAAGACAGTTCCTTCACTGAAGTGCTGTGTGCATTGAATAGGAATTTGTGTTGTTAGCTGCAGTGTTTTTAACGTAACTTTTGTTTAGGTTGGACGAAGTGGCAATATCCCAGCTGGAACAACTGTAGATACAGACATTACACATCCGTATGAGTTTGATTTTTACCTCTGCAGTCACGCTGGAATACAGGTATAATTGTTATCTTTATCACTTTAGTCATGTTGGAAGCATGTTTCAGTTGTTAAGGGTTCTTTAGAAGGCATGTGGTTTTCTTTTTCCCAAGCAAGGATAATCGAAATAACATCATCGTATGAATATTAGACTTTATTTAATCTCTGTAATACATTTATTGCTGACATAATCCTGAAGTTTCTTTGGCTGCTGTTGCTTAGGAATTCAGACTAGACAGTCTGACCTTTTCTGAACTTAAACATCTGTCTTGATTGCATGGACACCGAAAAAAAGATGAGTGAACTGATGTTCCTTTCTTCTTAGGGTACCAGCCGGCCCTCACACTATCATGTTCTGTGGGATGATAACTGTTTTACTGCAGATGAACTTCAGCTGCTGACTTACCAGCTCTGCCACACATACGTGCGCTGCACACGATCAGTTTCTATACCTGCACCAGCGTATTATGCTCACCTGGTAGCATTCAGAGCACGATACCATCTTGTGGACAAAGAACATGACAGGTAAAGAAGAACACGTGTCCTTAAATGTTTGTCCCTGTTGGTCTCAGCTCTGTTGTCAGGCATAAAACCATCTGACCGTAGATAATTACTGTTCATTTTGCAGTTAATTCTCATTACCTTTGCAGCTGGACTTAAGATGCTCATTCCTGACAGCAAGGCTGTGTCAGGCAATGGTGGGGTTGGTGTTTTCTACCGAATAACACCTGGATTACAAGAACGAAGCTCGGCTTCATGAAATATTGTTCCCACATCCCCTCTTGTCTTAATTTTTCCCATTTCCTTGCAGTGCTGAAGGAAGCCACGTTTCAGGACAGAGCAATGGCAGAGATCCGCAGGCCCTGGCGAAGGCTGTACAGATTCACCAAGACACCTTACGCACGATGTACTTCGCTTAAGTCAATAAAAGGGGAGCGAACTCGCTGACAGGAAGAACTGACAAATTAAGCCACATACAATGTATGTTTCCAGTGGGGTTGGTTTATGGGGTGTGCCTCCGATCGTGCAGGGCCGAGAGGCTGACCCTTAAATTGACACAAGGAAGATTGTTTACTTCACCGAGGAACACAGCACTATTATGCAATATGAAACCAGCCAACTGCTTTTGTGGCGCGGTCTCCTGTAGGAAGCACCGCCATCATTTTCCTTTTCTTTTTCATTTCTCATAGTTTAACCCTCTTATGCCTTTACCTCAAGTTGCTCGGCAGCACAACTCTCTTTGCAAAAAAAACAACCAACAAAATTAATAATGATACTCTAAACAAAGAAAGGGTGGTGTGATTGTAGATAAGCAACCTGGATCAGAACAGTCACAGTCATTCTTGGGGAGAGAGAAAAGTGTGCAGAAACCCTTTTGTTTTTTCACCCAATTGAGGAATCTTTCTCTCAGTGTTGCCATCAGCATTCGAACATATCCGAGTACATCTGAATGTACAGCACTAAGTAGAAAGAAATAGAGGGGAGGGAAGATGTTTTGCACACTAATCCAATCATTTGAACGTAGTTTAGCCAACCTGCTGCCTTTCTTCACAGCTTTGGAGTCCTCAGCTCCAACAATTCCCTTTTAAGAAGCAAACAAAGCTAGTGGTGTTACTGCAGGCAGTGGTGATCCCAACTCGCTCCCTGGCGACTTTACTAAAGCTGCTGTTTTAACCTAGTCCAAAAGTTTCAATTCTTTTCTATCTGGCAAGTCAAACATCTTGAAGCTTCATGTGAGGTTGAGCGTCCCGAGCTTGATGGGATGGCTACAGTAAACACCAGAACTGAAACTTTAGAGCTAAGGTCGTCTTTGACAAAAGCAAAACGCTCGTTTACTTGCTGCCTCTCACACCTTAATGTGATTTCACATGTACGTGTTTTTTGAAGTTTAGCTTCCTTTGTTTCTTTTATATTTATTAGAGTAATAATAATGCTTTAATTTAATTATTACAGAACGGATGGTCAACACCGACTTTTTATTTTTTAGAAGCGTAACCGTGTTTGTTTTTAAAAAAGAACTGACAACTTGTTTTTGCTATCTTTTAGTGCAATAAGCGAAAAGAAAACCGTGTCCATTGAGCTGTAACCAGAGCAGTGTTTGTACCACTGGCTGTGGGGTGGGTGGGTGGGAAATGGACACCTTCGATTCTCAAAGGACGAAGTAATTAAGCCTTAATTTTGAAAGGAAAGTTTTTTAGTCAGAAGGAATTTCCTGTTTTCCTTTTTTAAATCAAAATTAGCAAAAAAAAATTAATAGCTTTTGGATCTCTGCAAAGCTTCACCTGCGGCGCTTTGGTTTAACAAAGGAACCAGCCTTATTTTGGGCTTTGAGACGTGGAAGAGATTTGAAGTAAACACAAAAAAAAAAGGATTTTTTTTATTATTAAGATCTGAGTTTTTATGTGCTTAATGAAACCTATTTGACACGGAGAAAACATCTGGGAGTTATTACGAGTTTTTAGGCTATTTTCCCTCTTTGATAACGACTTTCCTTTTAAAATTAAGTTGTTGGTAAGACTTCATTTCACTTTGCAAATAAAAAAGAGGGCTGGGATAAAGTTCTACCTTTTGAAATCACTGAAATGTGAATCAAACCAACGGGACTCTTTTCATTCCACTTTAAAGGTAAAGCGATATTAAGATGTCAGAGATGAGCATCGATTCCAAGGGGGGGCTGGGAAGTTTTGCACTTTGTAAACTCGTGAACTGCATTTTTTTGACTGTTTCTTTTGGGTTTTTTTGGTCTTTTATTTGCACTGGTTCATAGTATATTATACTGCAGATCGTTTCTATGGGCATTGCTGTTATCCCAGCCCTTCTTGAACCCCCACCTGCTCTCCACATGAAAACCAGAGGGTCGGTAAAGCAGCTTTCTCTCCCGGTGTTCTCACAGGATGCTCTTTGCCAATATACTGTGTTTTGAGCCTAAAATCTGAGCCCGTTTTTGCTTCAGCAGGCATGACTTCTCCCCCATCTTTTCTGCCAGAAGACAAAGTACTGTATTTTGTGCATCTGTATATTGTACTGAAATGTATGTAGTGCTGTTCGCAACGCTGTCTCAGAGAGCTCTGCTCAGCGGTTGGCGTGTAGGCATGCTTTATCTCCCAGTAATAAGGAAGGTAATGTAAAGACTAACCTTGCACCGTTGAACTGGAAATAGTCCTGAGGGTGGGCAGCTCGTGTGGCTTAGAGGGAGGGGTATTGGGGGAGTTGCGAGGTTAGGGTTAGCCCCAAGCCCCCCTTTCTCCTTGTAATGTGCAGTGGGGTTAGGGTTAGCCCTGAGCCCCCCACCCTGTTGGGCTGCAGCTGCAGGATGGCAGTTCTGTTAATAGAAGGTTCAGGTTAGGCTTTGTACAGAAAGCTAATGTTTAAAGAGAAGCCGAATTATTATTATTATTACTATTTTTTTTCTTGAAAGAAAAGGATTTTACCAAACCTTCTTGTGGGTTTCTGGCGTTAAGATGAAAATTCCTTTTTTAAAAGGTCTTTTAATGCTCCTTTCAGAGACGCTGCGCCCTTCTCATCCTGCCCACGCTCAGTGACTATGACCCGAGAGGCTTTTCGCTTTCAACTCTCACCAAAAAACAAAAGAAGCTTCAATGGGAAAAGGTGATCTTAGATGCTAGATTGCTTGGACAACTGGTTTACCTGGTTTTCATGTGAAGAGTACGTGGAGGTTTGAATCTCTCTCCTTGGTTTTGCAAATATCTACGTAAAGTGCCGATACTTCTTTGTATTACAATATCAACTTACTGGCGTTGTGAGGGCCACACATTTATGATGCTGTAGCTGCTATATTTATTGAAATGGAGATGGACAATTACTGCACTAAGGAATGAGGAGATAAGCAAGGAATCAAGGTTAGTTAGAGATCTTGT
This sequence comes from Coturnix japonica, assembly GCF_054131305.1. NCBI lineage: Eukaryota > Metazoa > Chordata > Aves > Galliformes > Phasianidae > Coturnix > Coturnix japonica. Next base: position 15,069,328 of record NC_140679.1, on the reverse strand, counting down.
TTTTTTGTTCTTCGTTTTGTTTTCAAAAGAGAATTAATGGTGTGAAATATCAAGTGTAACAAAGGGTGCTGTCATTTTAACTGAGATTAAATAGCCAGATATTCTTCCTTTGTTTAAAAACATATATATTTTGATGTTTGCAGTTTGGGGGTGGGGGGGGAGGGGTCGGGATATAAATGGTACCTCATCTGTGGTGGCAGTTTCCGGTATATTTTCAGAGTATAATGGATTTCTTTTATTTTTGTACCTGCTCTCCTTTTAAAAAAGACAAAAAAAAAAAAGACAAAAAAAAAAAACAAAACCAAACAAGCTCAAATGTTATGTGCTGTGTGGGGAAATCTCGAGTGGCTCACCAGGTCCCCCCCCCCTTCTTCTTTCTTGCATGGGAGCTGCCTGTGGCCGAGGGCTGTGCTTCACCCTTTGCAGACATGCAGCTCTCGTGCTGCCCATCTGGGTGCGTGGCTCCCACCCTGCAGACGCTGTATCAGTTCACCAAGACCTCGTTTGTACTTAAGTGCCACGTCCTGGTGGGAGCTGCAGTGCTGGTACTGTGCCAAAGCTGGGTTGGTGCTGAGCCCTGCATTGAGCTGAGAGGGAGCGGAGCATTGCACAGGGCATTGCACAGGGCATTGCTAGGAGGTGTGTGAACACTGCTGGCAAAGCAACTGACCCCATGCAGGGGGCTTCCCCTGGTGGGTATAGGGGGGTACACTTCAGCTGTGGCCGTATTACTCAGGATTGTTGTGTTACTGTTAAGTGTGTGATTTGGTTACGGTGTCCAAAAGTTGTTTTCTGTAGGGGTTGGTTCTGGCATCGTTCTGGAAGCTTGGCTGTAGAAATGGTTTTTCTGGAGTAAGAAGAGTTTCTGAAAGCTGTCAGGCAAATGATTTCTAGATGCCATTGGTCCTAAACCAGTTTCACTTTGTATACAGGTTTTTGTCCTTTAAAATGCTCAGTGTGAGACACAAGATACTCATCTTCTGTACAAATTCCAGCTACAAATACTGGCTTTCTCCTACTCTGGAAGTTTGCTCTGGTGAAACTCCGAGCTCAGCCTGCCCTTCAAACAGCTTGAGGCCTTGTTCTTTCTCAATATTCCCTTTGTATCTTGTCCTCTTCTAATATCCTCCCAGTTTTGTGAGTTGAGGGTTTAGGACCTTCCTCAGAGCACTTTTATAACCCAGGAACCCAACGCTCTGCTGCCATACCTTGCAGTTATCCATTCCATTGTCAGAGCTGCTGTCCAAATGGCCACCTCTGTCCCTTCAGTGCTGTGGAGTTTTGCAGCTGCTGCTTATGGGTTGATTGGATCTGGTGGAAATAACCCATAGGGGGATGTGAAAGGGAAGGATCCCAGTCTCCCCTTTTCCTACCCGAAGATGGTACTTCATATTGATATTGTTAGGACACCCATTTTGCTTTGGCACTTGTTTAAGCAAGGCATCACCGAGGTAACTGGCTCATTGTTGTGACCCTGGAGCTGTAGTGGTTTAGAGCTTGAGCTCGTTGCTGCTTTCTGCTAGCAAAAGGTTCTGTGTTTTTCAATAGCTGAGTTGCAAACATGGGGCAGAGCCTCAGGAAGCCTCATTTAACACTAAAACAAAGGTGTTGGTCCCTCAGCAGGCAGAGGTGTGTGCAGAGGGATTGGGCTGCAGGGAGAGCATTGAAGCATCAGCACTGCAGTAATGTGTCCTGCCTGCCCTGGCCTTGCCCATCTGTGTCCGAGGTCCCCCCTCACCTAACACGGGTAGTTCCCATAGGGTCCTTCAACAACAAAGTGGTTCTGTTTAAAATTCGAAGGGAATATTTCTTATTAAGCAAGACAGTCCTCAGAAAGTGCCTTTTTTTAGAAGACGGTGCTGTGTAGATTCTATTTTCCAGTTGTACGTGGCTGAACATTTAGGATAAATAACTGAAAATGCCAAGTGGTTGGTGGTACCTTTAGGTGCTTTCAGGCATCAGTTCTCTGGGTCAGGACCAAGCAGAACCAGGATGGTGGTTTCCTTTGGAGGGAAAAGCATTGGGAAGCGATTGCCAAGAGAAGAGGTTAAACAGAACAGCTCAGCAGACAGGCTGATGTTAACGGGTACTGTGGTTTTTAAGTCATTCAACCCCATCATCTGTGTTCTCTGAATCCCAAAGCAGCCTTTCCTGGTTCAAGACAGACAGGTTCAGTAGGTCAGACAACAGAGCTGTGGGGTTCTGTGACCCCTTTACTAAACACAGATGCTCCAGTGGATTTCTGGCTGCAGTCATTGGGTGGTTGGTACAGAAGATACTGATAGAGCTCCCATGTTACCTTCAGCGTCCTGGGCTGCTTGGGTCAGACTTGAACTCATTGAGAGCAAGCATGTGCCTTTTTCTGATCCGAGACAGAAGCTTTTAGTGCTGGCAGTTTGCACTGGTCGATAGTGGGGTCAGAGTGTTGCTTGAACTGCTTTTAAGGCTTGAAGCCCTTGATCAGAGTGGAGCTGGTTTTGTGTTGAGTTACTTAAAAGGAGCCCTGAATTATTTGTGAATGTCACTACCCCGAGATGAGAAGCTTTTAAAGCAAATGGTTACTGGAGAGTAATGTCAGACAAACGTACTGCCTGGTAGACCTGTGGCTTTATGAAATAAAACTTAACTCTGATATGTTTCTCCATAGAGAGCCATTAATTCTGCCTTCATTTGAATGTTGCCTGTCCCGGCTGCTGACTGTAAGGACACGAGGAATGTTGTTGGCAGAGGTTGGGAAGTGGGAATGTGGTGCTGAGGACTGAACATCACTGATGATCACTCTCTAAAGAGCAGCTTGCCTGCAGCTGAGGTGGTGATATATGCACAGTGCTGTGGTGTCTGGGATAGGAGGGATCAGCAAAGCAGTAATGGGGAGAAATGAGCCTCTCCTTTCACACCCAGGTATGAGCAGTGAAGGCTGCCGGGTGCCTTAGGTGCTGGTTCAGGCTCCAGGCTGCGTGGGGTGGTTATAGAGAATAACAGAAGAGCTTTTCAGGTTGTTCTCTGCAGTGTTGGGGTACCATAGGGTCATCCAGCCAGCAGCTCTGGCATCGGTGCTGGCTCTCAGATGGGTTCCCTCCCTGAATTGCTTTTGCTTCAGCTTTCAGCCCTATCTAGTACACAGGACGACGTGCGTTGCCTTACGAGAGCCAGCTGCTGTGTGTTCTGAGGATCAGCCGCGCTCTAAGTGCTGAATTCCTGGTCCAAACCTTCTTGCCAGTTGCTCTTTGGAGTCTGTCCATCCCACACAGCCTGTGCCCTCTGCTTTATCTCAGCACAGCCGTCCCGAGGAGCTCCTTGGGCTCAGTCCCTGCTGCTTTCTGTGGTCTTTCGTTGCAAAATAGAGGATGAGTTGATTCAAATTAAAGGTTTTCTTTACGTCGCTGAGAATCTCCGAGGTCTCCCAAACCCATTTAGCAGTTGAGAAATGAAAACCTACCGTAACAATCTCCAACAGCACCAAAATGTGATCGTCGTGAGATTATCTTACCTGAATCGTGGGTCCACAACCAATTCTGATCCCATTGTGCGACAGGCATTAAAACAATTTGCTAATCACCTTTCATAGTGCTAACACTTGCATATCTCTTCAGTGCATCCAGAAGGGTTATTTGGGCATCTCACAGTGCTCTGCTCTGTTGGCCAAGTGATACCCAGTGGGGCAGTGCTACAGCTGAGGAACCTTTGGTGTTTGGAGCCATTTGGAGCCATTCCTTTGGATTTTATATTTGATTTCTGCTCCTCTCAGCCATCAATCTGTCGAGTCTCACCTTGAGAAAACCCCACGTTGTTTCCTTGTAGCTAAACCTGCTTCTATGCAGTTGCATTTTCTTGTTGTCTGTTCCACAGTTGATCCTGCACAGCAGCACTGACAGGATGGGTGCTCAGTGATGTCCCAGCTGTGCTGCCATGAGCATCACGGTGCAGCTCTCCTGTCTGTGCTGCTTGTGAGCACTCAGGCTTCCCCAGGTGCATTAAATCGATGGAGAAATGGCACTGATGCTTGTTCTGGGTGAGGATTCATGTGTTAGAGCGCATGGAGGCAGCTGATCATAGATAAGAGTGTTGTCATGCAGGGGTATCACTTAAAGCTTTCACTGTAATTGGTGGCAGTTGGTGATGAGCCACTTTGGGCATTGAAATGTCTCTTTGGGAGGTTGGTGGTGGCTGGGTTGGCTGTGTGTGCCATAAGCATTGCTGTGTTGGTGCAGGAGCCCGCTGGGAGCAGCGTTGTGCAAATAAACCCTTTTTGCATATTCAATACCACCTTGTTCAAACGAGAAACAAAACTGTTGTGCTGTTTGGGATTCCTTCTCTCAGAATAAAGTTCTAATAAACCAACCCGGTGCATCCAGGTTCCCTCTGTGTACGTCTCACTCTTTCTCCTGCCCTAGCAGCTGCTTTCAGTGCTCTCATTGCACAAGCAGAGCTGGGCCCTTCCCACCATCAAGCTCCCAATTCCAAAAGGGAATTTATCTAAAGCAGAGCTGTGACTCGAGGCACCCACACAGTTGTAGGCAGATGGCAAACAAGCTGCTCGCTCAAAGCCTTTCCTTTACTTACCCATCTCGACCATGTGTGCCTATTTGTACTGCGGTTGTACAGGGGGAGGACCCAGAGGTGGGTGATTCCAGACTCTATTTGTTCTTGCCAATGTTTTCTACCTGTTGCAGGAGTTGTTTCCTTCCCACCACCCCCTATAGGCACCTGCACAGTGCACACAGCTCTGCTGGCTTCACTCCCTTCCATTGGGGTGCATTGTAAACCACCTGTAAGAAATAATAATAAATGTTTTTTTGGGGAGGGAAATGCATATGCACTGTTTTATTCTTTTTATACTTCTGCTCCCATCCCCCTGTTTGTGGGGCTGCATCCATCCGCCTCCGTTTGCTTTTAAAGGTCCTCAGTCCTGCTCCCATCACACCCAACAAACCCTCCTCTGCTGCTCGCTTCGGTTTCACCCCTTGTAACCATAACAAAACGACGAGAAATCTGTTGTCGGTTTCTTTTCTTCCTTCCCTTTCTTTCACGTCGCTTTGCTTCAGGTTGAAGTGTAACTCACTAAAAACTGCAATAAAAACAAACAAAAAGACGAAAGCTTTGCTGAAGCCCCCCTCGCTCTGTTTGGGGGTTAAAGGGGGTTGGGGAGGGGGGTGGAACGGCAACGGGGCCGCTTAGCAACGGGACAACGCGTGGGGCAACGGAGCGGGGCGGCACGGAGTGCGGTGAGAGCGGGGGGGGCTGCGGGGCCGCGTCCCTTCACCATCACTCGGCTCCGGCCCCAGCGATGCGGGGGGAGCTGCGACCCCACAGGGCTGTATCCAACCCACACCCCAACCCTGGGGCTGCCCCGGCTCCGTACGGAGTGCGGTGCCCCCCCTCCATCCATCCCCCCTCCATCAGCCCCATCCCCAGGGCTATACCGGCCCCATCGGAGCAGCCGATGTCGCTTCTTCGTGATGAACCAAAGACAAAATCGTTCCGCTCCCTTCCAGCCGCCCCTTCAGCGAGATGGCAGCACTGAGCGTCAAACCGGGACAGAGATTCACTGTGCCCGACTGGGACGCCAACTCCCGTCTCATCTCCGCCGATGCCGAGAGCCAACGCTCCGCATCGCATCAGCTCCGGCAGGAAGCACGAGGGCTGCGAAACGAAACCAACAACCAGGTGGGAGAACCGGATTATAGTCAAATATCACTGAGAGGATGGGAAGAGCACCCAGGTCTGGGTGTAGCAGGGAATGGGGGAAGGCTTCCCATGCTGAGAACCCCCTAAAATCCCTTTAGACTCTTGTGCCCTTTGCATCTCGAGTTGCTTTTTGCCCTCTCTGCTTTTCCAGATCCATGCTGTAAAAGCAGGAAAAGCTTTGGCAGGTTTCACAGCCTTAAAAAGCGACACCAACCAAGAGCTCACAGCGTTTTTCCTTCCAATTCCAGGCGAAATGGGATGAACACGACAACCGAACCCGGCTGGCTGAGCGCATCGACAGCCTGAACAGATGGAAGGAGACCCTGGACAAATGCCTTGCAGACACGGACGAGGAAATCGATGCTTTGGCCAAAGTATGTCGGGATGACAGATGGCTGCAAACAAACTCTGCTTTCAATGTGGGGTGTTAAATAACTGAGGCAGTGGGTAAAGCCCATACGGTGCCCAGGGGCTGGCACAGGTTTTCAGGGTTGGTTCTATAATGAAATGACATCCTGGATGCTCCTTGTTGAGCTGTGAGTTTCAGGCCTGCAATGCAGGCAGCACAGGGTCCCCTTAAGGAGAGTGTGGGTGGGTTTCATGTCCTTTTTTTTTCCCCTCTCCCATCCCTGAATTGAGCTGCCCCACAACCAGCTGCTCCCTGCAGGTGAAGGAAGCAGCAGAACGAGCCCTGCAGGCCAAGAATTTGTCCTTTGATGTGACCATGGAGTGTCTGACGCTCCGTGAAAGCCGACGTTCCATCGACGTGGTGAGGGACCCCGTGGAGGAGGAGCTGCACAAAGAGATGAAGGCGATTGAGAAAGCCAAGAAGGAGCTGCAGGAGAAAGTGCACGAAGTCTTCGAACAGCTGTGGTGAGGGAAACGCGGCCCATTGATGGGGATGGGATTGAAAGGCTTTGGAATTGGGGAGCTGCACCCCTCTGTGTGCTCCCTGTGACCCCAGCCTTGCACTGTGCAGCCTCCTGCAGGAAGCACGTCAGCAGCTCAGCTTTGATCACCGTGGCAAGATGGAAGCGTTGGAAATAGATCGTACTTGCTTATCGCTCAGCATCAACTCTCCCAACATCTCCTACAAGGTGAACCCAACACGGATCCCAAACGGGTGAGCAAAGAGCTTGTATCCAAAGCTGCCTTGGTTGGGCTGAGGATGCTCCACTTAGTGTCATAACTGCTGGTTTGTTCACAGATCCACTGCGGTTGATGAGTGGGATCAGAATAGCCAATACAACAAAGAACACGCTGAGGAGGAAATGAAGGCTTCGACTAAGCTCCGAGAAGCAACAATGCTTTCCATTGCCCAGGTCAATTAACCCTTGGGTTGTGAATTAGTGGTGCCCTCCTGTTTTCAAAGCGCTGTGCACCAGCAAACCCAGCAGGCTCACAGCAATCCATCCCTGCTGCTCCTTTTTGGCTGCAGGGGTTGTGTGACCTGCACACCTTATGGGAGAGCCCCTCCAATGTGTGTGACTGCAACCTGTTCTCTCTATAGACAAACAACGAGCTGGAGGCTCAGCGTGTAGCCACAGAGTTTGCCTTCCGCAAGAGGATCAGAGACATGGAGAGAGCCTACGATGAGCTGAAATGGCAGGAGAAAAATGTAAATGGTGCTCATTGCAATTCTGCCTTGGGTGGGGATGGAATGCAAAAGAGGTCCTGTGCTCCATAGCAGCGCTGTGCCTGGTCTGTATGCAAAGCCATGAGCAAGAGAGGTTCAGAACCCATCAGCTCCATGTAAAATGCATTCGGAGCGCAGCAAATGGGGGCTGTTTTCCAGTCTGTGTCTGTCCCTCTGGATATGTGTCTGCTTTACTTTAGACCTTAGAGGAGATTGCTGAGATGGAAGAGGACATCAGGCGCCTGGAGGAGGATCTAAGGAGGAAGATGCAGGATCTGAAGGTGGCACACACCCGCCTGGAGACCCGCACCTACCGGCCCAACGTGGAGCTCTGCAGGGACCAGGTATCAGCCTTGGCAGCAGGGACAGCAGAACCAAACAGGACGGTGCTTGTTTGACATGTAGCAGGGGGATGGGAGAACCGTGGCCTTTATAATGCAACATATCAGCCCTGTTCACTGCTGTGAGCATCTCCATCACGTCACAGGTGCAATATGGGCTCACGGATGAGGTCCAGCAGCTGGAAGCATCGATCCGTGCACTCAAGATGAAGCTCGCAGAAGCACAGTAAGTCTCCTCTCTGTATGAGAGCTCAGGCTCAGTGGGCTGAGGGCAAGGCTGGATGTCTGCATTGCTGGGAGGATGGAGGGGGTCCCCATCTATCCACAGACCCAAACAATGCTGCGTTGCCCCAAGCAATATGATGGCATCATAGAATCATAGAATGGCTTGGTTGGAAGGGACCCCATGGATCTCAAAGCCCCAACCACCAACCTCCAGCTCTGTTATCAGAGCAGGTTACCCAGGGCTCCATCCAAGCAGGGATGGGGCAGTGCTGGATCCCATGGGGTGATGATGGTGATGGATGTGATGCTTCCCATCCATCGTGGATGTGAATACAGCACCTGAACCCACCTCCTCACATCTCCTTGTTACCAGGGATGCCCTGGATGGTCTGTACCGCCAGCTGCACCGTATTCAGACCGACATGGCTTGCAAAGCCAATTCCTTGGTGCTGGACAACAAGTGCATGGACAGCCGCAAGAAGCTGGTGGTGCCTGCAGAGAAGTTTGTCCGGCAGGTGGATACGTTCAACCGCACCACCAACAGGCCGCCATCCCCACCCAGAGACGGGCAGCTGGAGCTGGGATAGGGCAGGGCGAGCAGGGGGAGGGCAAATATACTCTGCACTGCCCTGATTCTTCCTATATGCCCTTTGTTTGTTATATAACCGCCTGTTAATGTGCTCCGAGGAGCATTAAAGAATAAAAGATTGTCTATCAGAGCGGCTGGAAGCGTTTTGTGATGGATCGTGTGCCCTATGGGGTCCCCCCTTAGCCCTAATGTTACACACTGAGTTTGGGATCCCGCAGCCGCACCCCGAGTTCCTCGGCGGGATTCGAACTCGCGTCCCCTCGGCTCCACCTTTCAGTCCTCCACGCCGCTAGGGGGCGCTGTTGCCGGTCCGGGAGGCGTTGCGACGCAAGATGGCGGCGACGGGATCGTGTTCAGGCCGCGCTGCCTTGTCCCGTTCTCGGCCTCCTCCTTCTCGATTCCGGGGCTGTTTGTCCGGAGCTCTGCTCGGTGACTGCCTGGGAGCCGTGTTCGAGGGTCGGAGCGTGGTGAAGCTGCAGGATTTGATGAGCTTTTTAAGCGGCCTGGAGCCCACGGGCGGTGAGGGGGAGCCGGCAGGGAGCGCTCAGAGAGGTGGGGTAGGCCCGGCCTATGGGGGGGGACACAGGGATGGGAAGCGATGGGATGGGATGGGGTCCATTGAGTTGTGAGGGGTCTGTGGGTCTCCATTGAGCTGCGAGGGGTCTCTGGGCCTCCATTGAGCTGTGAGGGGATCTTTGGGCCTCCATTGAGCTGTGAGGGGTCTCTGGGCCTCCATTGAGCTGTGAGGGGATCTCTGAGCCTCCATTGAGTTGTGAGGGGTCTCTGGGCCTCCACTGAGGCTCGCAGGGAAATGGGTGGTGAGACGAAGTTTGTATCTCTCTGTTTCAGAAACTCTTACCTACACGGATGACACGGCCATGAGCAGGTCTGTGGTGCAGTCACTGCTGGCCAAGAGGGAGTTTGATGAAGTTGACATGGCCAAGAGGTGAGGGAAAGCATTTCCTTACATGTTTGTTTGTTGCTATTTGTGTCTGTGCTTAATTTAGCTGGTGGATATTAGTGAGGTCAGCCTCGCTTTGTTTATGATCCATTTCCCTTTTGGATCCCCAGCCCTGGTAGCATTTGGTTCCACTTAAGAGAGGGCATTTATTTGTTTAGAAAACACTTCCATTGAACTCGAACAAAAGACTTTCTTTGTGGTTGTGACCCAGGGAAATGTTTCCAGTTTGCTTCTATTTCAAAGCTCAGTTGAGAGGGAAACAAGTGGGTTGTGGGAGACGTCTGTGCGCCATTCATACACTATGCCCTCTTTTCACACTGAGGTCAGTCAGTTGAACCCTGGCTATTACAGAGCTGTCCCTATGCTGCTAACTCACTTGTATTCTTTCTTGCCTGTGTAACTGCTGCTGTCTTGCCCACGCAGGTTTGCTGAGGAGTACAAGAAGGAACCCAACAGGGGCTATGGGATGGCTGTTGTCAATGTCTTTAAGAAGCTGCTGAGCCCCAAGTGCACTGATGTGTTTGAGCCAGCAAGAGCTCAATTCAACGGGAAAGGCTCCTATGGAAATGGTGGTGCCATGAGGGTTGCAGGCATTCCCCTCACCTATTCTGATGTTCAGGATGTTAAGAAGGTACAGTTCTGGGCTCATTGGGGCACCCTGTGACTGCCTGCTGCTGGGTGGGTCCCACTCTGGTCTCGCTAATGATACGTTTTCATTCACAGTTTGCAAAGCTCAGTGCTGAGTTAACCCATGCCAACTCCTTGGGCTACAACGGGGCCATCCTGCAGGCCCTGGCAGTGCATCTCGCCTTGCAGGGAGAGCTCAGCAGGGAGACCTTCCTTGAGCAGCTCATCAGCCACATGGAGGATGTAGAGGCGGATGATAAGTCTCTTACTGATGCCCGAGCGTAAGTAGCTGTACAGAGCACTTAACTCTGCAGAGTGCAGTCCGCTCTGACTCTTCACAGCCTCTCACTGCACTCTTGTTTCCAGGCTGGGATTTGAGGACTTACCGTTTTCAAGGCGTCTGAAGAAAATAAAGGAATTTCTGGAGCTCAGCAGCGTTCCCAAAGCGGATGTATTGTTTGAATTAGGTATGAAATTCTTTGAGTTCCAACCCTCTGTTTGTGGGAAGAAAATTGTCTTGCTAATGAAAACTATCTTGAAGGATATTTCTTCCTATTCTAAAATCTCATCTTAATGGCTCTCAGATCTTAATGTTGGATAGGATTAAGTAAATGTGTCCTGTCAGGCTATTCTGATGTAGGTGGGATGTTGTCTGGGGTGGGGGCAGTACTGGTGAACCGTGGGGAGTCTCCTGCAAGCTTGTGGTGATAAAATCAGTAATAAAGGTGTTGATGGTGACATTGCAGTGAAAAAGGGAAAGGGTGCCTCTGTGGGAAAGAGGACAGGAGTGCTCTGCAGCACTGAAGGTGGTTGGTTTTGTTAACAGGCAATGGCATCGCTGCTTTGAGGTCTGTCCCCACTGCCATTTACTCCTTCCTGCGCTGTATGGAAGCTGACCCAGACATTCCTGAACACTACAACAACCTGCAGAGGACCATCATCTACTGTATCTCTCTGGGTGGTGATACAGACACCATTGCTACCATGGCAGGAGCCATTGCAGGGGCTTATTACGGGGAAGAACAGATACCCCCGAGTTGGGAGCAGAGCTGTGAAGCTTTTCAAGAGACACAGAAGATGGCAAATAGCTTACATGAACTGTACTGCCAACGGCTCTGAAGGGAGTGCGTGTCTGGAAGGCAAAGTAGGTGGTTGCCTCTGCTTTTCTGGTCGTAAAGTTGGTGGTGGATCCGTGCAGATGCAGTGAGCCTCCATCGAGGAGACACCTGCTGCTGTGAGAGGTGGAAGCACAAGCTGGGGTTGAAGAGATGGGACATGGCTGCATGTGGTGCCTTGGACAGTGGGGGCATCTCTGAAGTCCAAGAGTGTCAGGTTTTCATAAGATTGCTGCTTGCTTTGTCCCACCCTTTTATAACTGTGCCATTTTGTCATTCCTAAGTGGTGTCTGAATCCACAGATGTTTTGCTGCTTTCCTCTACTGCCGTGTCCTTCATTTCCTTTGGTAGCAGCCTCTCAAGCAGCGGATGCATGTCCTTAAAACACTGACAAGTGTGAGTGCTTGTTCTCAACTGACAAGCAAAAGGATCTGGGTGGGAGCCTTCAGAGAAGCACCCTATGGGAGAGGCTGGAGGCCACCCTGTGTGGAGGGACAGGTTGCCTCCTTCAGTGTGGAGTGAGGATGCTGCAGATGAGCAGAGCTCACAGGGAGACTGACTTCATTAAAGGCAGAATGGAAAGTGGCTGAGATTGGAGAACGGATTGCTTTGCATTTTGTGTTCCCTCGGATAGCTGGCTCACATTCCTGCAGCTACTCCAGTCATTTCATAGTTCCTAATCCTCATATTCGTGTGTTTTTAATTCTGTTCTGTTCTCACCAAGGGAGATTGCTGTTTAAATCTGTGCGTGGAGAAAGATCATGAAACGTAGTGTTAAGCAAGGACTGAATTCTTGGGAAGGGTTAAAAGAAGATGAAAAGACTGTTGGGATTTGAAGCTGGTACCGTTGTGTAGGAATATTCCAGCACAGCTGTGTTGTTCCAGTTTTAAATCTGAAACCTTCCCAAGGGAGCTGGTCAGAAAGGGAATAATAGCTTGTGTATGGCACCTCTGAAGAGGGTTACAGGCTTCTAATAATTAAAACCAAAAGGGAAGAGGCAAGCAGTCGTCATATGAAAGTGTGTATAGATGTGAATGTGGCAATGTAACTCTCTGTTATCTCTCTAATTGTGACCTGGGATGTGGATGTTGAGCACAAATGGAGTTTGCTGCCTTTTGGTAACAGCACGTGGCTGCTGTGGGTTTCACACTGTGTGCACGTGTGGAAAACCTGGGTGTGTGGGGTCATTCCAGACCTTCCTGCCTCTGCTTCCTTCATGTGCCAGTCTTCTGCGTGGTGCTTTAATGGGTTTTACTTGTTTAAATGAATATCTTGTTCTGAGCTCACGTGGAATTTTGCTCTCTCGTACGTTTCTGTGTTGTGCTGCAGATCTGAGGTGTAAAATGTCAGATTTTTCACATTTTCCTGCCAGAGATGTCAGATTATTCATGGGGCTGTTTAAAAAAGAGGACGTTTTCCTGTTATAGGAGCTGGAGAATTTTAAAACGTTTGGAACTCATGAAGGACAGAAGTTTCCTGTTTAAAAAATAGAGCTTGTTTTAGGCCAGGAATGAAACCCAGACTGAAACACTCAGCTCTGCCCCACAGCTGTGGTCTCCTCTGTCCCATACCCACAGCTCTGGGGGGGGCGAGGAGGACAAAAGCAAAGCCAAGCCCAGCTTTGTACAATAAGTTTTATTGATGGTTTGTCAATACAATCAAGTACTGCAGTTTTAGTTCCGAAGGCCAGTTTCTGATCACCAAAAGAGTGCATTTTAGACCAACTTTGACTATGACAGTGCATGTAATAAGTATTTACAAAACTAAAAACCTCTAAATGCTAGGTTAGAAATGGAGATACTAGAGGCAAATTTAAAAACAAAAAAACAAAAAAAAAAATAGTAAAGATTTGTATATAAAAACGCACATTGTAATGCAGTTTTCATCATTAAAAATAGACATACTTCATCCAACCCAACCTGGTTCTTGAGTGTGACACACCACGCAGTAACCCTCCCTGCTGGTGGATATCACACACTCAGTACTCCAAAATATCTTCCTGCCCGTGCTGGGGTTAGTGAGCAGCTCCTCATCCTCTGCATCGTCCTTGGAGCCCATGTATGTGTGTGTGTCACATCTCTGCCTTTCTGTTTCTACGTGTAACAGGTGATGCAGCTGCTGAGGGTTGGTGACGGTTGATGTGAAGGGAAAGTGAGATTGTAAAACAATATCTACAGCGCTCAACGGGTTCCTGGTTTGGTTATAGTGAGTATTTCTGCCATTGCTTTTTGCCAGATAGAACATGACGTTTGCAGCAAACCAGAACAGAGCAGAAAGGCTGAATGTAGGTTAGAACACAGTATAAATAAGTCGCTTTGTTGAAGAAGAGGACTGAGCTTCCACCTGGGAGCACGTGGAAGCTGCTGACCTCCTGCAGGTAGTGTGCACGTCACACTGTGTGCCATGGGGCTGCTGGCAGAGCCGGGCCCAGTGTGCTGGGATCCCACCTCACCAGCTCCAGTCTGTGCTGCATCCCCAGGGATCACTTTGATGGAGGAGGCACAGGGACGCAGGCTCAGTCCTTCAGCCCTCCTCCCAGCCTGGGCTTGAGGAAAGCATTCGAGCTTCCACTTTGACATTTGGGGATTCTTTTGGCTCCTGTTCCTGCTGGGAAATAAGCAGTACCCAATGGGCCTGGCACCTCCCTGCTGTCAGGACTCACAGCATCCAGTGGCATCAGAAAACTCTGGGGCTGCATTTCAACTTGAGAAAGTTTCATCACGCCACGACTTGCAGCTCTGCACAGAGGGACGTCAGCCCCAACTGCTGCCCCTTCAGCTTCACACCTCCTTCGTGTTTCTTATGCGCAGGGCTGGGGATGTTTCCATGAGGAAAAGAAAACACAACCAACCAAACCCAAACCAAAGTTGTTTAAATATCTCGTACAGTCCGTCCGGAGAGCAGCCCCAAGTCTCGTTCTTGCTGCGTTTTGTTTCTTTGGCCATAGAGAAGGCTCTAGGAAAACATAAGACTGTCAGCTGCTCAGCTGGTGACCAGATCATCCTTGTTTCCTCGGGGATGTTCCCTTGCAGAGGGGCACGCAGCAGATCACCTCCAGCAGCACACAGCTCACCTGGGATGAGATCTGCTTTCCTCTATGTGCAGGTGTTGATTGCTGCTCCACCATGAGAAAATCTGCAAAGCAACACAGTTCCATTCCTTCTGTTGGCAAGGACAGAGCAGCCACGTGGTCAGCATCCCACATTCCTTCCCCAGAACCTCGCAGCTCCTGTTTGGTCCAATGGCATCTTCAAGCATTAAGAGAACAAAGCGGCAACAACAAATGGGAATGTTTTAACAGAGGAACGCACCTGGAATGGCGTGCTCTCACAGAACCATATTGCACTACACTTGTACGTAACATTGTTAAGTAGATCATAGCACCGTTGTATGATGACGGAACGGAATGTCAGAGCGATGGCTGCTCCTTGGTTGAAAGAAAGAGAAGATGGGGAACGCCGATGTGAAAGCTGACGTGTGGTGAAGGAGTGGGGCAGTGAAGCAGGCTGTGCAGGCGGCTCCTGCGGGGAAAGCCAAACTCCATCTGCTGGCACACCGCAGTGCCACTGTGTTGGCATGGGGTGACATGCTGTGAGGCCAAGTCTTTGGGCTGCAAAGAAACGTATCCAACCTTGATAATTCTGTGATTCTGTGTGGGATAGGAGCAGCCCTCGGGCTTGCTGGGTTAATGCAAGAGAGGACCGCTGTTAGCACAGGGGTCCCAGAGTCCCTGCAACAGGCTGTCGTCCTCCCAGAGACCGATGCCTGGATGGTTTTGTTCCTAAACGTGCTGGGGAAGGGCTAAAAAATAATATTTACTTATTCTAAGAAGGTGCTTATGCATGAAGTGTTCCATGTTCTCTGATTGTAAATCCAACCACACTGGATCCGGAGTGAATCAGACACTGCTTCAAAGCAGCTTGAAGAAACAGGCATCAGGGAGACTGAAACTTGGACACTGGATGGTTCGGGAGGGAAATCCTCAACCCAGCAAGGATCTCTGTTGCTGTATGCGTTTGTGGTAAGTGCTTGGTCAGCAAACAGCATCCACCACATCGGCTGTGTTTATTTGACTGTACTCAGAACGGGAAACGAGGGCACTCATTGTAGACTGGAGGGGTCCAATCCGCTGTGCTGCCCTCTGTGGATCACAGAGCAATGTACCTCATAATAGATCCTTGCCATCCCAAGCGAGTTCCTGTGCTTGATGTGCAGTCACTGGGGGAAAGCTGTTCCAGATACACCTTACTGAGAAAGTTACCTCCCGCCCTCCCTTCCTCCTGCCCCTAAAAAGAAAGAAAGAAAGAAAAACGTCTCCTTTTCCGATGACCCTTTTGACTCATGGATCGAACAGCGTGAAGCAACGTCCCGCAACAACGGCTCGCGTTCTTCCCAGTGATTCTGTATTAATTTTAAAAGTTTTTTTTATATATATATATAAAAAAAAAAAAAAGACACAAAAAAACATGACAGTTTATGGCTAAAGTGGGTGAAAAGGAAATGAGCCCAACAGCCGTTATGTGGGGCAAAGCAGGAACCCAGAGAAGGAGGAGTGGATGTATTCCGTGGAGTACAGCCCGTTGGCCTGATCAGAGGGCATCTGCACCCAGACCTGGTCGTTCTCCTTCAGTTCAAGCACGGCACTGCCCGACGCCTGGTCCAGGTACCCCTTTTTGTACTCGTCGTAGGTGTAGGTGGCGGGCACGTTGTTCTTATAAAGAGCCACCCAGACGTTGGTCCCTTTGACGTGCACGTGGTAGGCAAAGTAGTAGATGCCGGAGACGGGGCAGGTGAATATCCCTGTGACCGGGTTGTAGCCGTTGTGCCCGTTGTACAAAGTCCGGTCGAACTTGACGGGCATGCCGGACGCCGGGAAGGGGGAGGTGAGGATGGCGGTGAAGGCGGGTGCGATGCGGGCAGAGAGCTCCCCTCGGCCGTACTGCGGTTTGCCTGGTTTGCCATTGCCCAGCACGGCCCCTTCCACGCCGCCATCGGGCAGATGCAGCCCCGCGATGCCCGTCTCGTCAAACACCCCCGGTGCTCCCGGTGGTCCAGGTGGCCCTGGGGGGCCGGGCGGCCCGTTGAGCCCCGGTGTTCCCGGCATTCCCGGTGGGCCGATGGGGCCGGCCATGCCAGGCTCACCCATCTTCCCTTCACCAGGAACCCCGGGGAGCCCCGGCTCCCCTTTGAGCCCTGGCAGCCCCTGAGGCCCCATGGGCCCTGCAGGTCCCTGCAAGCCGGGGATGCCGGAGGGACCCCTCAGCCCCGGCTGCCCCGGGATCCCACCATCCCCTTTGGGCCCGGGGCCACCCATCAATCCTGGCACCCCGGGGAGGCCGATGAACCCTGGTTCTCCTTTGGGGCCCGCTGGGCCGGGGGGGCCCTGTGAGCCGGGCAGGCCCCTCTCTCCTGGCACTCCTGGTTTCCCTGCAAAGCCATTTGGGCCCTGGTCACCTCGCATCCCTGGCATTCCCGGTGGCCCACTGGGCCCCGCGTCACCCTTGGGGCCTGGCAGCCCATGTTTGCCTGGCAGCCCCATGGACCCCGGTGGGCCCGGTGGCCCGATGACACCAGCAGGGCCCTGCTCGCCCGGCTCACCATCAACTCCAGGTTCCCCTTTATCACCAATGGCTCCCGGCACCCCGGGCTGCCCGCGGTCTCCTTTGAGGCCGGGCATGCCTGGCTTCCCATAGCCTGTGGCACCCGGCAAACCAGGGGGGCCACGGATGCCCGGTTCCCCCTTTGGCCCCATGGGGCCCTGTATCCCTGGCACCCCTGCTGCACCTGGGACACCGATCCCATCGATGCCGGGTGGCCCCCGTGGCCCTGCAGGGCCAGGCTCCCCACTGACCCCCGGCCCCCCAGGGGGGCCCATGTCACCCTTCTCCCCTGGTGCTCCAGGCAGCCCATCAAGGCCAGGTTTGCCAACGCCAACAGGTCCTGGCGGCCCTGCAGGGCCAGGAGGGCCACCATTGCCCCTTGGGCCCGGCAGCCCTGGTTTCCCCACTCCATTCTCACCCTTCATCCCCCTCTCCCCACGGGGTCCCGGCTCTCCTTTGGGGCCAGGCTCACCCCGAAACCCCGGCAGCCCTGGGCCACCTTGGGGTCCTGGTTTCCCATTGACTGAGATGCCAGCAGGCCCTGGCAGCCCTGGGGGGCCGGGCAGACCTCTGGGCCCTTGCTCTCCCCGCATGCCAGGTTCACCCTTGGCTCCGGGCATCCCCTTCATACCCGCCTTGCCAGGCAGTCCTGGGATGCCAGGTTTCCCAATGCCAGAGAAGCCAGGGGGCCCCGCAGGCCCTGGCTGACCGTGCATGCCCGGCTTCCCTGTGCCCGGCTTTCCTGGGTATCCGGGGGGCCCGGGGGGGCCACGTGGGCCGGGCTTCCCTGGTGGTCCTGGCTCCCCTTTGAGGTCCATGGGCAGCAGCGGCGGCATATCTGCGGAGAGAAGAGAGCACAGAGCTTTACTGGGGCGGCAGCTGATTGGGGACACATTGAGCTGCCATGTTGGGGTGCCTCCAGTTGGCAGCACCTCCATTTTGCCACACTATGGGGCTGAGGGATGAGATCCCATGGTGGGATGGGTTGGGGTTGGACTGAGTGATCTCTGAGGTCTTTTTCAGCCTAAATGATTCCCATGAGGTTGGGGCCTGGAGACCTGTGCATGGCTGGGTCCCCTTTGGGATTAAAAAGAGAACACTGACATGTTATTGAGGGCCCTGAGAGGTGATGTGCGACTCATTAAGACACATTGATGGTGTTTTCTGTCCCCATCCAGAGAAGTGGAGAGAAACTTCCAAAGGAAAAAGCGCTGAGGATGGAGGAAAAGCTCCAATAGCTGCGAGGGAATCGCAGCCTCGACCGCGTCCAAGTGAGTCAGCCCAGCTGGGAGCGGGCCGCCGCCGCCTGACATCTCAAGAATTTATAGAGCTCTTTTGCAAACGGATATAAGAAAGAAAGTAATGGGCTGAGAGACTACAAAGAGAGCAGGGCCGGATTACATGCCCACCGCAGCTCCGCGAGAAAAGCGCAGACGTGAGCATAAATCACCCCCTGAGCGCGGGCGGGTGCTGCAACACATGACATGGGGAATGGGTGAGAAAGGGGAAACGCAGCAAAATGCCTCTGGGGAAGCTCAGAATGAAGGGAGAGCTTGGAAGGAGCACAGCTAGAAACGTGAAGGGAAGAGAACTCGGCACCTCGAGCTCACCCAGCACAGAGCAGGGCGGCAGCTGCCAATGCTCATCCCCAGCGCTCAGCCTGCCCCATGCACTGCAGTGCAGCACATGGAGCTGCTGCTGGGTTTGTGCTCCTCACCCCAAAAGCCGTGTGGGAAAGCAGGGAGACATGAAGGGCATTAAGGAACATTTCTGGGGCTTGAATTCTGGAAAACTTTTTATCCGGAAAATGATTTCAATGTGCTTCCTTCCCCCATTCCCCCCCACCACCACAACCCCCCCTTCCTCATCCCCAACCCCGTTTTATTTTTTCCTTCTTGCCATGGTTAGAAAAGAATGGATTTTCTAGGTCATTTTGCATGGGATCAGAACGAGGATCTACAGCTGAGCCCGTGGAAAGGAGAAGCTGCTCACGCAGCCGCATGGAGCAGCACAGCAGAAAGGCCAGGCATGGGCTGCCAGCCTGCAGGCGGCCAAAAAGCAGACGGGAAAACCAAACCGGGGACGTTAGTGGGGAGAAACTGGGACACTGCAGCCCCAGCGGTATCCGATTTCAAAAGCCCATGTCTTACCACAGACGCATGTCTCGGAGCTCTGCGTTTCACAGCAGCAGCATGGGGTTATGTGTTCCCCTCGAAGCATGAACAAAGCTGCCATGAATGCTAATGCTCCGAGCCAGCTGGGGCAGGGGAAGGGGGAAGGAGTTCTATGAGCTCTCATCTTGGCCCTGTGCAATGCATGGGCACTGCCTAGTGTCCAGCCCCTGCCCATAGCTGCATCCATTCACCCTGGACTCTACTTTGGGGTTGGAGCAGCTGCTTGGCACCCCAAGGCAAACAGCCCTGTCTGTCTCATTATGTGGCACCCAAAGACCAGCCCTGGTCCCCCAGATTGGGGTCCCGGCCCCCACATCAGGCTTGGGAGTAGCAGGGACGTGCCTTGCCAAAGGAGCAATTACACAGCATGGAGCTCAGAGGGATGCGGGAGCTACAGGTATCCCCACCTGCCTCCATCTCTCCTGTTGTTATTTGGGGGGCTCAGCAGGGGTCCTCCACCTGCTGTTTGTTCTGCTCTGTCCTGAATCACTGCAGCCCTGTGCCCACTCCAGCCTGGCACCTGTGCAGCCCCCCCAGCACACATGGGCTGCCTTGATGTGCATGGAAGGAGGAAAAAAAGCAGGAAAAGCAGCAGGGAGATACTTGAATCCAGGCCCATCAGCAGCTGAAGTGCTGCTCTTTGGTGAGGCTGAGCTGGAAGGTTGTGTCTCTGGCTGGGATTCAGAGAGCAGCTCTAGAACAGCTGAGAAGGGGGCAGGGAGCGGGGGCTCCCAGCACGTTTCTGCTCCAGGTTTCACTGTGTGTTTTCTGACACATGTGCTGAGCTCAACTCCTGATAAGCCGTTCCTCCCTGCAGTAAATCAGCCACCAGCAGCTGAACTTTCTCCAGTTTCTCCTCCCAGAGCCAACACTTGGGTTTCCTGGGGGGTCCAGCTCTGAGTGAGCTCGGGGGGTCCCGGTGGCTGTTAACCCCTTGGATTGCCCCATCCCAGTGGCTGGGCATTAAGAGAGCCGGGCTCTGCAGCAAGGACAAGCAGGGAATGCATGCATGAATGCATGGCATGGAAGCAGGATGTGCATGGAAGGTGGAAGCAGACAAGGTGGAAGCAGCAGCTCAAAGCCAGCGGGTGTGAAGGGCTGTGGCTCAGCTGGAAGCTGCAGCTGGGCTGGCTGCTCCCTGCAATGACCTCAGCTCCTCTGCCCCTGCGAGCAGCACATGTCGCCTGGTGGGGATTGATTTAACACGTGTGCTTGAGGAAATCACTCTCACTTTATGCTGGGCTGGGTCACCCAGCTCTGGACTTGGCCCTTTCTCTCCTTTCCCAGCTGGTGTGAAACACAGACAGGGAAACAGGATAGGTGGAGGACGAGCCCAGAGCCACTGCAAATGGGCAGGATGGGAGGAAAAGAGCAAAGGGCTACGGGGCTGCTTTGTGTATGAGCTCCCAGAGTGAGTTTAACCAGGATGGGGGGTGGGGGGTCAGCTTCTCTATGCTGATATTGACAGATACCCCTTGGGGTTTTTTAGGGGTAGAAGCACCTGCTCAGAGGGCACTGACCATGGGGTCTGGGTGTGCTGGGCAGAGCTCAGTGGCTGAGGGATGCTATGGGATGCTGCAGGCAGATTGGTCTCGCAGTCAGCATCACCCCCCCCCCTCCCAACCCCCTCCGAGCGCCCCTTACCAAGGTACTGCCCTTTGCCTTCCCGAAACGGGGGTCCCAGGGGCCCCTTCACCATGGGCTGCATGTACTTGACCTGCGCGTATCCGGCTGCTCCTCCAGCTGCAGCCACTCGAAGTCCAACCAGCAGCAGCAGCAGCAGCAGCACCGCAGCGTCCGGCAGCATCCTGCTCCACAATGCTCCTGTGGACAGAGCAGCAGTGAGGAACCCAGCAGCACCGTGATGCCAACCCCCAAAGGAAGAGCCCCAAATAGAGTGGGACCCCCACACACAGTGAAATTCCCCATTGCTTTATACACCCTTTGGTGCAGGGAAAGCCCCATGTGTGAGCAGCATCCCCAGCCTGAATATCCCTTATTGGATATAAACACGCTGTGTGCAGACACCTCTCCCCCCCCAGCGACGTTTTCAGCTCGGTGCAAACAGGTTGATTTGCAAATAGTGCTTATTTTTGGAAGCTTAAAGGACACGTGATGTGCTTGTTTCCCTCCTCCTCGCAATAATTGAGCCGTGGTGGTAATTAATGAGCATTAAGCCCTTCTTTGCCTCTCCCCGCCGGGGCAGGGCTGCTGTGTGCTGGGATTTCATCGGAATTTCCTGGATGGTTTTTGCTGAAACAGCAGCAAGAAAAAAAGAAGAAAATTGGGAGCAAAGAGGGGAGAAATAAATGCATCAACACAAACAGAAGGAAAGCAATTGAGCAAAGGGAACAAGGCTGCAGGTGTCAGATGGGTCCGACAGGAGCCGTGCTGCTGTCTGTCTGCAGGGTTTAGCAGAGGAACGCTGCTCTTTATGAAGCATTATTTTACAGGGATCTGTTTAAGGGGGGGAAAAAAATCCCATTTTAAGGGATTGCAGCTGTAAAAATACGGTTTCTGCTAAATAAAAGAGGAGAACAAACCCCTGAATCAGCTATTTATTTGTTTGCCTTACCTGGAATGACCCCCGTGCCTCTGGCTCTGACTTCATCCCATCCTCTCCTTCCCCATCTCTGCTCTCTGCCACCCAGGCCTTACCCAGCCCTGTCCCCCCATGACACAGTGTCCCCATGGGAAGCTTCTGGCTGTCCCACTCCTTGGCACAGCCGGAGCAGAGGGGGATGTGTGCTCTCCATTAACACAGCTGAGCAGTTCTGCTGCACTCCCCATGGGCTGTGGGGCTGGGATGAGATGTGGGGACCTCCAGCCCCTGGTCCCACACCACCCGGTCCCTGCAGTTGGTGACTTCATAAGAACCAAAGGGAGACATTTGGAGATCCGCACGATGAATAAAGTGCACGCAGTGTGTGTGAGGCTCCTTCATGCCCGAGAGCTGCATTAAGCAGTGCTGGTTAATTGCTACTAGCAGCCACATAATGGGTCCATCCTCTAGGGCTGCTCCTTGCATGGGGCTGGGAGCCAGCAGGGATGGTCCCCATGCTCCCAGCTGTGATGAGATGACCTAGAGACCCTGATACAGCACAGAGATCTGTTATGGAACGTACAGCCCTGGTATGGCACAGGAGCCTCTGGTATGACATGGAGACCCCAAGTACACCACGGAGACCCCTGGCATGGCACTGAGATCTCTGCTATGGCACAAGGACCCCTGATGCAGTGTGGAGACCCCCGGTAAGGTGTGGTGGCACGGCACAGAGACCCCTGGCACAGCACAAGGGACCCCTGGCACAGCTTCAGAGCTCACAGCCGCCGCACTCCCCCGGCACCGCGTGAGCAGGACGTGTTAAAAACCCCTGGCACGCAATGAAAGCACCAGGGAGAGAAAAATCTCACACTTCCAGTCCAAGAACCGAGACAAGAAGTGTCACCTTGTTCTCACAGGAGCGTGGGGCCGGGGGAGCCCCGCAGACAGGCTGTGCCTTGTGCTCCCAGCACCATCCAGCGCAGCCCTGGCACCTTCTCTACTTTCGCCCCCAGCCCCATGTCCCAGCCCCCGGCACGGCCCCGCGCACACAACCCCGCACTTGTTCCTAAGGCTGTGGCTGATTTATGGCTGCTGTTATTTAGATATTAAGGACGGGGCCGGCAGGCAGCTCAGCGCCCGCTCGCTCCAAGGCTAATTATTTTAAAGTCAATACAGGCGGTCTGCGGGGGAGCTGAGCTGGTGGTTGGAGGTCAGTGAAGCGGAGAAGTTGTTTAAACAGCAGTAAAAGCCCCATCAGTGCTGGTCACAGCAATCCCAGATCCAAGCCTGGATCCAACCAGAGCTGTACCAACCTCTGGCCACACTCATGAGCTACCAGGAGGGGTGACACCACCCCACGCCCATCCCTGTGCTGTGCACTGGGAGTGCTTAGACACGAGGATCAGTGTCTGGGCATGGGGATGGGTGCAGCATTGCACAACAAAACACATCCCCCATCTCTGCGTGGATATTGCAAGGAGAAAGCGTGGGGCGGCATCGGCGCGTGGGTGGGCTGCACTTGGCCGCCACCGGGTCCCATCCAGCAGCTCCATCCCCGGTCATTTGCAATAAAAAAAAAATACAGCAGGGAGGGTTTCCAAGCCCAACACGGGGCTGGGCGGTCTCCAGCAGGAGGTAAATGATTGGGTTTGTGCTACGCATGCTTTAAAAATAATAATAAAAGGAGGCGAAAACGAAAAGTGAGCTATTGAAAGGGAGAGAGAGAGCACGGTGTTTCCGCAGGACGGGCTGTGGGAGCCAAAGCAGTGCACGGCCGAGCAGTGCAGGAGCACAGGGAGAGGTTTGGCACAGAGAGGCCTTAATGCACGACGCCGGATCGCAGCCAAAAGCTGCTGTACGCACCGCGCGGATCCAGGGCCTCGCCCAGCCTTCATCAGAGGGAACAAGAAAACATTTTCTTTGACGAAAGAAAAACATCCCACCCCATCTGCACACAGCTTCCTGCTGCCCCGGGTCTGGGGCTGGTACGGGGCTGGCTGGGCATGGCATGGCACTACATGGCACTGCATGGCATTGCATGGTGCTGAATGGCATTGCATCATGTTGTATGGCAAGGCACAGCATGGCATCATGGCATCACATCACATGGAACAGCACAGCATGGCACGGCATAGCATCATATTGCATGGCATTGTATGGCATGAGGTGGCACAGCATCACTGCTTGGCACAGCACAGCATCACATCGGACAGCACGGCACAGAGTGGCACAGGATGGCACCACATCAGATGACACAGCGTGGCACAACGTGGTACAGCATGGCATGGCATCATCACATTGTTTGGCACAGCTCAGCATGGCACAGCATGGCATGGCATGGCACAGCACGCTGCACTGCCCTTTGTCCCCATCACTGCAGCTCACAGCGTGCTGCAGCCAGTGCTGGCCGTGTCCACCCGCAGCACTCGATCCAGGCAGGAGCTGCAGCCAAATGAACTGCAGAGCTGGGGGCTCCGTGCTAATTAACTCCTGCTGCACTAACAACTACCGCGGGCGATCAGAGCGCACGGGGCAGCTCAGGGCACGGCGAGGTGCAGAGCTGCAGCGGGATGAGTTGGAGGGCTGTAAGCACAGGAGGCTGCCCCCCAACCAGCTGCACTGTGCTGGGTGCACACCCCACGCTGGGTGCTGCTCCCTGTCCTAACTCGCCTCCCAGCACACCCAGCCCACATGCAATGTGTGATGTGCAACGTGCAGGGAGCAGCGGGAAGGACACCCTGCCCCAAGGGATGATGACACATGGGACGTGGCACAGATGCACACGTTGCACACTCCTCGTGGTGCTGAGCAGCCCGGATCCCCACTGCGGTGCTGACACTGGGGTTGGTGCCACTGTTGATCCCACAGCTGTGGGGTCAGGGGTTGGCTAAGGCGGATTAGTGACCCTGGGTGTGCGTGTGCCGCAGAGCAGCAAGGCGTGAGCAAGGCGTGAGCCTGACACAGGGCACAGCTCAGGCCTTAATCCCTCACCCCCAGCTGTCAAAACTCAGCGCTGATCGCAGCTGATGCGCACTGCGACGGTGGCACCGTGATGCCTACAGAGCTTTGGGTGTGTGTATTGGTGGGGATGTAGATCAGCCTGGAAAATTCAGGCCCCGATGTGTCCAAATGTGGTTTGTGCTCTTAATGTTTCTGCTCTTAAAGCCCTTATCACAATCCGCTGTTTCACTGCATCCAGCAGCAGGTGGGTCCTGAGTGCTGCACACAGCAATGCTGTGCCCACACCGTGGTGTGATGCATCCAGGCAGTGTGGGTGCTGGCAGCGCACAAGGATCACAGCTTTAGGATCATGAAGAGCAGCTCCTCACCCAGCTGTGCTCAGCCAATTAAGAGCTCAGCCAATTAAAACTGCTCAGGACTTAAAAGCAGCACGCTGGGGCTGCTCTGTAGCTGGGTGTAGGATGCTCTGCCTGGTTCCCTGCACCCTTAGGGGATACAGGGACTTATGGGTCTTTGTGGGCACGTTCCCCTGCACCCAGCCCCATAGAGGGCTCCGGCTCCAACCCCAGCTCTGCCAAATCTCAGACTGTGCAGCACTAATAGCAGGGTTGCCTGCCAGGTGCATAGTTGGACCAGCCAGACTTCACATGCCAAACCACAGGTATTTTATGAGACGTTTCCTGTTATGAAGACATTTTTGTGGGGTTTCTTTTTTATTTTTCCCTCCTCTCTTCTTCCCCTCTCCTCCTCCTCCTGGCAGAATGGTGCCTTCCCTAAACCAAAGGCATAGACTGGGAGCTGGGTGCTGCTCAATGAGGGTGGTGGTGCCAATGGGTCACATTGTGTTGTGCATCACCTGCTGGGCACTGTAGCTCCAAGCCAGAGCTGTGCCATGCTGGTTTGGTGACGTTATGCTGTAGTCTAGGCTGGAACCTTCAGCCCTGCAAGCTGTGCTGTGCTGTCCTGCACTATATGGGGCCCTGTCCCCAAGTTGGTTCTGCAGGATGGGAGCTGCTGCCTGGCCATGCTGAGCAGTATGGATGCTTTGAGGGCATTTTCAGGGTGTTCTCAGCACCCTGCAGTGGTATAGGGACACCAAACCAACAGCTGCACAGGATCAGCCCTGAGCATCTCAAATCCCAGGCACCTGCTCAGCACCCTGCTGCACCTGCATCACTGGGGCTCAGCCCTTGTGTTCTGTTTGGGGTTGCTGAGGTCCCAGCATCACCCATGGTGGGAAGCTGAGCCACAGGGTGATGCTGGGGGCTTTGGGGCTGCTGGGGACCCTTGTCTGCACCCCAGCCAAAGCCACAGCTGAGCCCCAAAACTGAGCACTGGTTTGAGGCTGGGCAAAGTGGCTTGGCACTCCTCCCTTCTCCTCTGGAGTGCTTTTATTCTCCTCTTTGATACAGTATATTTTATAAATAAATGTAATAGCATCCGTCTGGTCCCATACAGATGGGTCGGTTTCTGGGCAGGCGCTGAGGATGTGCTGTAACTTTGTGCCTGGGAAGCCTTCAGCAGATGCCACTGAGTCAGCACAGCTGGGCACCTCCTGGCACCCCATCCCTCTCCATAGCCCTGTGCATGGAGCAGTGAGCTCTGTGCCCAGCTGCCTTCCAAAGGATGGATGTGCTCCATCCATCGCATCCTTGTGCTACTGTAGGGACACCCCCATGTGAATCCTGGTGCCCTGCAGCATCCCACTGTTCCTCCCTGTCCCACCCCAACAGTCACATTCCCTCCTGTATTTGTGCTGTGATGAGGACCTGGGGGTCCCCAGACCAAGATGACCCCCAGCTGGGGACACAAACACTGCCTAAGTTGGGGTTACTATGGGCTCATCCCACGCTGGGGATGTGCTGTGCCACCACCAGCACCCACAGCCCTGCAGCTTCTGGGGTAAGTGCAGGGAAATCTTGTTTGTGCTCCTCTAATATCGGCCCTTCTGTTTTGCATTTGCTCTTTCTTCAAAGATACGGAGCAGCCTCTGCCAAGATTCCTGAGGAGATATCCTCAGCAATGCAGACCACGCTCCCCACCAAATTCAAAGAAAACAAATGTCAGGCCAAGGATTGATATGAAATAGTTTAAAAATGAGAAAAAGCTGCCTTAGAGCTAGGTTTACATTAAAATACATTTCAGGACCGGGAGCCTCGACTGCTGGGAGGGGGGCAGGAAGGATTGGGTTCCCGGGCAGTGAGGTGCTGGCCCCGCTCCCCCGGGCACTGCTCCTTCTTGGCTCCCCATCCTGCCCATATCCATGGGGGTGCTGGGGATGGCACCAGGTGTGGGGCCAGCGCTATGGGGGGACAGAACCGGAGTGGGGCCCCTCTCTTGGTCCTGCCCTCGCTGTGCCCTATAAGGATGACTGACAAGCCCAGCCTCAGCCAGGGGATTTCATGGGTTTAAGGCATGTGACTTTTTTTTTCTGTGTTCTGTCAATTAACCCATTAAAACAAATAAGTGTGACGGTTTCCTCCCCAGCCAGCCCCAAACACCCCATCCCCATGGCTGCAGCTCAAGGCACTGAGCCCTGCGTGCCCCCATCCCCTCTCCATCACGGCGCCTGTTTTCCCCCTCCCTGAGCAGGTCTTTGCCGGGCGGGTTTCACACCCCCATCCTCAGACACCCTTCGTTTATGTTATTTCATGTAATTGAATTTATGTCCGCCGCCTCGTGGTCCCAGAAAGCCCGAGGTGTGCAGTGGAAACTCTGACACGGCGCTACCAGAAACCGCGCTCCCACCCCGCGCCGCCGCCGGCTCCGGTTTCATTTTGCTCCATGCTGAGAATGGGGATGTAGGGGGGTCTGGGGGGGCACCATGTGAGCTCTGCTGTGTGTCCCCCCCTCTCAGCACAGCCCAATTGGTGGTGGGGTGAGACAGCACAGTGGGGCTCTGTTCTATGCTGGGGAGACACCATATGCGTCCCATGGCACGTGAGCAGCCATGGGGATGGAGGAGGGTTGGGTAAAATGGTTGGGTAAAATCAGGTCTTCTCAATTTTTTTTTCCCAGAATCATGTTTGGAAAAAATGTGTCCAACGTTGTCACAAGATGTTTCAACACCAGCGAAATCAGCTGGTTTGATTTTTCAGTTCGAGGGGTTTTGGGGTTTTGGTTTGTTTTATATATATATTTGTTTTTATTTTTGTCATTCCCACATTTCTTTTGTCTCACAGCTGAAAGCCTTGCAGGGAATTCCAGCTTCTCCAGGGTCTGGGGAGTGCTCCAAACCTCCCAGCTCCCTCTGAACCCTTCAGCTGAGGCACCAACCCAGAGCTCATCCATCCCTTCATCCCACCATCCCTCCCTCCCTTCCTCCATCCATCCATCCCCCCATCCATCCATCCACCCACCCAACAGAAGGACCCAGTGTTGCCCAGCACCCAACACCCTGATGCTCAGCACCACGTACCCAATGGTAGCCAATGTACCCACACTGAGAGCTGTACTCTCAGCTGCTGTAAAGGGTTCTGGGTCCCCCTGCCCAGACCTCAGTGTCCATCCTCATCCCATCAGCTGAGCACTGGGATGGGGGTGCAGATGAGGACAGCAGTGCCCATCCCAAGGGGAAAACGAGCACTTCTGGCCCTGAATTGTGAAGGGAGCCCACAGGAGCAGCTGGCTCCAAATGAGCTGCAGAGAAGTGGGAGATGTGTGTGAGTTCAAAGGTCTGGCAGCACCTCAGCCAGCCCTGTGTCCCAGTGCAGCACAGAGCTCCGGACTCAGCTGTCTTTACGACCATTGATGCACAGCCAAGCAAAATGTGGGACCTGGAGTTCAAGCAGCGGTGCAAATCAGTGAAGAAGACAGTATGTTTTCTTGCTGGGACCTACTTGTTTCTGTTAGCCCTCAGATAGGGCAGGGTTGCTCTGTTCCTGCTAAGGATGCAGCCACATGCCCTCCTTGTAGGAAATGAAGCCCAAACCCCCTGGTCATGGCTGGCTGGTGTTGATGGGCACACACACCCCGCAGCTCACCTCTTTCCCACATTTCTGCACCCTGCTTTGGCCAACAGCACACAAAACCCCACTGAAGGAGCTTTTTAAGGGCAGGTTTTGCATGAAAAAGCCAAAAGCTGGCGGCGGCGCGGGGCAGTGCCCCGTGGCACAGGGGCATGGGACAGCTCTGCCCCTTGGCCTTTGTCCTGGCAGCTCCGGGTGCAGAGCTGGGGCCGAGGGATGCATTTATTACAAAACCTTTTGTTTAGGCTTCAAGCTGGAAAAACACTCAGCTCCTATTTTCCATGCAGAGCTCCGCTCCGGGCGCTGTCATGCGGGAGCCACCCTCTGCCCACGCTCAGCACCCGCTTCCCAAACCCCATAGTGCTCCAACCCCACGCACAGCCCGGTGCCAGCCCGGCCTCACCACTGGGGCCACCACTTATTTCCATTATAAACCAGTCTGGCAGCGAGACGGAGCCACAAGGGCTGAGACTGGGGGCCGTCCCCTCACTGTCCCTTTGCTACTTCTGCCCCGTGCCAGGGGAGCGGAGATGAGGCAATGCGCGGTTCGTCTCCGCTTCACACAGTGTCCTTTGGCACAAAGCAGCGGGACACCATTCACGCCATCCATCCCCACGGGTCCAGGCTGCTATGGGGCTGCGGGGGCAGCCAGGCACCATCCTGCCCCAGGGCTGACCTCAGACCAGGCGCCTTCCGAGGACTGGAAATCACATGGGATCCCAGAGTGGGGCACATCCGTCACCGCGCCGCGCTCCGGAGACGCGCTGTCCCCAGGGCGAGCAGGCAGCTCATCAATCCCATCTCTGTTACCAAATTGTGCAAGGGGCAGGGATGGCATCCAGGCATGCAGGGCACCCCACGGGCTTCCAGGAAAACACAGCTCCAGGGCACTGCTGGGAAACAAAGCACCTCTCCGAGCAGCAAACAGCCCAGGTGCCGGGCAGAGCCATTCCAGCCTGTGCCCTCAATGCCTACGGGAGCAGCTCTGGGTGTGTTCATGTCTCTGCCTTCTAGGAAATGGGGAGAGTGAGGTTCTAGGAAATGGGCAGCATCAGAGCCCCCGGATTGAGCGTGCCATGCCCCGCAGAGCTCTGGGTTTCTGGCTGCCTCACTCTTGGGCCTGCATGGGATTTATGGGACTTCACATGCGGCAACGAGACATGGGGAAAGAATTAACTCGACCTATTCATCCTATTTTTCTAGAGGACAATTCTAAAAGAAAATAATACAAGAGCAGAAAGCCATCCACATCCAACCCAAAGCTATTGTGTGGGGAATGGAGCAGGGAAGGGCTCCGGGTTGGGTTGGGGGCAGTGCTGGGGTGGGTGATGCCAATGGGGCTCTGAGCCCAGCACCAAGCAGCACAACCAGCCCTGCCCCACGCTGAACATCACGGCCACGCGAGCCTTGGCGGAGCTGTGAGGCTATTTCAGGAACTTTCAGCACCACCCAGAGAGGTGTCCGATGCTTTTATTTATAAACCCACTGGCTCCTGCCCAGCTCCATGCAGGAAAAAGCCCCGCGGAGCCAACGCAAGCAGAGCCAGCAGCATCCCTGCATGGAGGGAGGCGATGCTGGCTGGGGTGAGGATGCTCCAGTTGAAGTGGCTCAGAGCTGCCCAGCTCGGGGTGATGCAGAACCAGCCCCCATCTCTGCAGCCACCCCAAGGTGAGCAATGCAGTGCTCCATGGACTGGGCTAATGGGGTCCATTTGCTGGGTAGTTCTTGGAATAACAATTTGTATCATCCAAAACAGCAAAACCACAGAAGGGGATCGGCTTGCAGCCCGGCTCACCAAAGCCCCTCATCGGGGGCCCCGCAGCCCCCAGTCTCCAATTGGAGAAAACTCAGTGTAACCAAATGAAGCAGCACAGCCAGCACAGAGCTGCCCCACAAAGCCCACAGTGGGCTCTGCCCAGATCCCACCCTACAGACTGCACAGTGCCCAGCACCAGCTGCTGCTGCCTGCCTGGCAGTCACCCACACTGCGGCCTCACTGGCATTTCCCTGACCTTTGGGACAAATGGGGTTGTTCCTCCTCCCACAGCCTTCCAAATGCCAGACAGGGGGAGGCAGCTTCTGGCTGCACCCTGACCCCACAAAGGGACCAGAGGCCAAAGGGGGCAAAGCTGCCGTCGCTGATGGGCTGCCAGGAAAAACAGCAAAATCTGTGTGTAAAAGGGGGTTGAATAAACCACCTTTCCTTTGCTGTGGGACAAGGCAGGGGCTGCCCTGTGTGCTCCTGGTGGGGGGACCAGCGAAGCCCCCACCCCATCCATGCACCATAGGGAATTCAGGTCTGCCCGGCAGCGCTCCGGGTGCATTCCTGCTGTAAGCACGGCGGATTTGCTGTGCTTTAAGAAAAACGAGAAGAATGTTTTGAATGAAATTAATTCTCAGGAGCCCCACGTTTCATCAAAGAGCTGCCCGGGCACGGCTTGGCACGGGGTCAGTCCTATAGGCTGGATGGACCTTCCCTTAAGGGAGGAAAGTACCGGTATGGGTATAAAATAATGACAAATCATTGCCCATCTGCTGATGGAGGAGCTCACCTGAGCTCATGGTTTGCATTCAGCACTGACACTGAATAACTACAAAAGAGATCCTCCCCAGCCCCAAAGCTGCTTGGGATGCTCAGTGCATCCCTGACCACACATCAACCCAAAGCAAAGCGCAGGCGAGGTTTTGGGGTGAGGTTATCAATGGGATCACTGTGGGCCCCAGAGGACTGGGATTGATGGCAGGGAGCAGACAGAAGTCTCGCTGCTGTAACCCAAAGCCCCGATGTGGGGGATCGGACCTGGAGTGCCAGGCTGTGCTATCAGGATACAGCAAGAACAGGGCGCTCGGTTCTGCCCTGGCTGGCACAGAGAATACCTTTCTGAAAGCACGGACAATGCGTGTTTGAGGCTGAAAATATGCTGCTCTGGCAGAAACCCACATAGTTAACCTCGGTGGGCATCGGCGGCTCGTACAGAGGTGGGATGGCAGAGCTCATTGCTGACCCCACAGCACTCAGAGCAAGCAGGAGGCACGGCGATAAGTGGTGAAATTAAAGCTATGTGGAATGCAGGCAGAGTTCTGCAGCTGTGCCAGGGCTCTGCTGCCTTATCTGCACTACTGTGCTGTCCTGACACTGATATCCCCTCGGCAGTGATGTGCCCTGATGTGTACCCAGGCTCTGGGCTCTCACCCCGAGGAATGGGGACAGAGCTGTGCCAGCGTCCCTAAAGGAAAAATGCAACCCCAGCTGCTGAATGCAACCACAGCATTCTGATGGGAAGCCATAAATCAGCCCCCAGTGCATCCTTCAAATTAACCTGGGCTGAGAGCAGGTGAGCTGCCTTGAGCACCAGGGTGCTGACCCCAAAGCTCTGCTGCTCCTGTGGCAATGGGGCACCCCTGGCACTGCTGACCCTCAGGGCTGTAGGGAAGGGGAGAAGCCAAACGTGGCTGCAGAGCTGGGCACGAGGCGGCCCAGCTGCAGGGCTTTGGTTCCAGGGGGAAACAAAGAGGAGACTCTGATTTAGGCTAATGTGCCCCAGAAGAAAGGCTGTGTCCTTGTTTGCTCCCGCGGCCGCATTGTCTGCGCATAAAGGAGGGGATCGATCTCACCTCGATACCGGCAGTATCGTCTCATTCATCTGGATGGGGCTCTTTACAAGACCCCTTCTTTACAATTTAGATCCCTGGGAACTTGGAAGGCAGCAGTGAAACAAAACTCTCCGCAGGAACAATAAAGAAGCTCTCAGCAGCCGCCAAGGGAGATCTGCACGGGAGGTGCAGCCCCACAGACCCGAGCTTTGGGGTCTGAATTTTGGGGGCATTCCTGGAGCCATATCCTCCCCATGATGGAGGCATTGCTATGGGGCAGTGAGCACTGAGCCCCAGTGCAAGAGCTGAGCACTCAGTGCAAAGCACCCACAGTGGGGCTGTGCCTCTCCATCCCCTCGCTGCCTGCACGGAGCAGCAGGTGGAATCGCAAAGGGCTTTTTCCCTCCCTGCTCACCAAACCCTGTCCTGCACAGAGGAGCCTGGAGAGTCTCTAAGGACAAACATCTGTGGATGGGACCGAGGGACGGGCTCGGCCCCAGGGGAGGCAGAGGAGATGAGACCCTGCTGTACAGCAGCCGGGGATTTGGCGGAGGTTCCTTCCTGCGCTCGGCAGCACCGAGTGAACTCAGATGACATCGGGGCCACGGGAGGCCACGGAGCCTCCGCAGATGTTGGAGGGGATGGGAGAGCACCCCGTGCAGCTGCTTTGGGGCTGCTTTGTTCCCTTCCACTCTCCAACCAACACTCAACTCCTGTCTGCAGCACTCGGAAATAGTGCTGGGGGGGTTCAGAGGGAACATGGGGGGGTTGGGGTGGGATGTAGGGAAGGAAGGGCACAGCTCCTACAGCAATAGGGATGCACACAGCAACCCGAGGTTTGCAGCCCATGGACCTCACTGCCCGGCACGACCCCGAGCAGATGTGCTCAGGACATTGAAACCCATCCAGCCGAGAAGGCCCCGCGCAGTTGGGTTTGATCTCAGTGCTTTGATGTCCGCAGACGATGCACGGGGTTGTACAGAGAGCAGACAGCCCCGGGGAGGGGGTGAGGCACAGGGATGTGACTCAGGGATGGCTCCGACATAGGGGGAAAAGAGGCTTATGGTGTCTGCTGGCATCGGCCGTCACACGGGGACAGCATTGGGCTGAGCCATGTCCCCATTCCTGGCATCACCTGCAGCCCCACGGGGCTCTGTCCTATGGGATTCCTGCAGGGATTGGGATTTTCCAGTCAGCCCCCACAGAATATCCAGAGGAGAGCAGGGCAGAGGGGCAGCGAGCCCCTGGGTGTGAGCCAGTGCCCACTGGTGCCCCCCAGCTCCCCCAAACAGGCAGTTAATTGCCTTAATTAGAGCCCAGGGCAGAGCACAGCTGGGGGAATCTGCATCAGCCCAACAGCCTGTGCCCCTGTGAAAGGGGAAAGCTTGGAAGGGGGAAATGGGGGAAAAAACAACTGAAATTCAGCATCTCCTCCTCCCTCCCCTCCCGGGCTGTTGGGTCTGTTGTCACAGACGCTTTCTTTAGCACAGGGGGAATGGAAACTCAGCTGCCTTCCGAGCTGCAGACAAGTTGAAATATGAGAGAATGACAGGGGGAGTGTGTGAGAAAGGGGAAGGGAAGGGCCCTTCACGCCCCTTCCATGGGGTTAATGCGTTCTGCAGGTGGCCGTGCCCGGTGCTGTCAGAGCTGTGCTGGGAGCTCAGTGCAGTGCAGCACCCATGGGCACAGGAGCCCACTAATGGGAGTTCTGCCCTTCACATCACAGATGCCACAGGGGATGGAGCATTGGAACTAGGCACGTTAGAACCAGCATCACAGGGGATGCTGCACAGCACATAAGCAGCTCACACTGCGTGGAGCTGCCTGGAGACGAGAGCTCCCCATGGGCTCCAGCCCCACACCTGAGCGCACCCCAGATCAGACATCACTGCTTTGTTTGAGCTCCCCAGCTCCTCCAGAGCACACAGATACCCCCAAGGCCGTGCTTGTCCCTCCAACCATTGCTATGAGCCCGATTCCCCCTTGCAGCACTTCTTAAGAGGGATTTCTCAACCACATGAGCACAGCGGGTGCAGAGCAGCCCTGGAGGGAGGCAGGGATGTTTGCCCTTTGCCACCCCACAGGAGCAGCCCAGCAGTGCCTGGAGCCCCATAGATGGTGCTGGGGGGCTGT
Source organism: Coturnix japonica (assembly GCF_054131305.1). Lineage (NCBI taxonomy): Eukaryota > Metazoa > Chordata > Aves > Galliformes > Phasianidae > Coturnix > Coturnix japonica. Next base: position 15,035,170 of record NC_140679.1, on the reverse strand, counting down.
GACCCCGATGCCGGAGCAGACAGCAGCCTCAGTGCTCCCCCCCTGCTGCTTCCAAATGGGAAACCAAAAACCCAACGCTGTGCTGAGCCCCTGCCAAGAGCCACGGACAGAAATATCCTTGATTTCACCAAGGTGTGAATAACTTCTGACACTTCTGGGGCTTACTGCCTTCAAAATCCCCCAGCAGTCCCCATTCACACTCCTCACAACTGCGTTTCATATGAATGGAATATATGAATCACTGCAAAGAATTTAAATGCTCGTACAAAGGAAAGCTCCCTTCCCACAGCCAGACTGTGCACAGCCTGGAACAAAAGCACCGAGGGGAAGGAGCCCAGCGCAGGGTCACCAGCACACTGACACCCATGGGCCCCAATGGGGCAGCTCTGCATTGAGCCCCCCCCTGATGACAGCACTTTCCAAAGACCTGAGGAGCCCCTGACAGCTCTCAGCTTCAATCCTCAGCTGGAACAAACAGAGAGGGAAAAGGGCTTTTTTTTGTTTCGGACCAGTTTTGTTTTCACTGCTTCTCTCCCCCCCCAGGCAATAGGGCGAGGAAGAAAAATGTAATCCGAAGCCTGGCTGGGGTTGGGGCTGCCATTGCTCCCTGGCATCGCAGCCCGGCGCTATCCGGGGGGCAACATCTCCCCCTCCATGCTCACATCCCCCCCCTTTGACATTCATATCCCCAGCTCAACACTCAGCCCCCAACAGATGGAACAGCACCGTGCCACCCCCGGAGTGGGCAGTGCCCATGTGGGGGTCTCGCAGCACCCCAACCCCCCCATCCCAGCCCTAAGCACGCAGGGTTCGGTCCCCGCACGGAGCCGCTTTGTTTCCCAGTGTCCCTCTCAGACAGATCAGAACTGCATTTTTACAGAAGCAATAAAAATCCCAGGAATTCACCGGCCTTATGATTTATTAAACATGTTCCCTATAGCAAAGCCGCCCGCAGATGAGAAAATAGAGGCAGCGGGTTATTGCTGAGCCCTCGGGGGAACGGCCGGGGGGATCTCGGTGGGTCAATGGGAATGTTCAGAGCTCGGAGGAGCAGGAGCCAATTAACAGCAACTCTTAAGAAGCACCTTGCTCTGCTCCGAGTGCTCGGGAACGAGCTGCCCCCATCCCGCCCCATCGCTGCTCGGGGCGATGTTTTAGGGTGAAGCTGCATCCCATAGAGCCAGGGCAGCCCCAGCCCCACACGGGCACAGCCCCACAGGGCTCAGTTTGTTCCCCAATCCCTTCTACCCGCACGAAGTTCGGAGCGCGATGCCGTCGGGCAGCGCCGGGTCGCGGTGGGACAGCGCTCGGGGGGCGATTAAACGGGACCGGGGGGGGAAACGGGGGGTGATAAAAGCTCGTAAGAACTGAAGAGCAGCGGGTGGGTGAGCAGCTCCCCAGGGCAGAGGGTTGGAAAAGCGATCTCGGTACGGGGAGAAGCGATGAGCAGCGCTGCGTCTGCTGACCCGACGGGCAGGAGCTCAGCGCGGAGCGCGGCCACACGTGCGCGCAGGTGACAGCGGGGCGACCTTACCTCGGCCCGGCGCTGCTCAGGGTCGCATCGAGGGGCGGCCAGGCTCGGTTCGGTTCGGCTCGGTTCGGGTCCTGTCGGCACGGCTCGGCACGGTACAGCCTGCCCCGGGCGCGGCGGGGCCGGGACGGGGCCGGGGCCGCTGTGGCTGCGGGCTCGGGGCGGTGCGGGGGGCGCGGAGCGGGGCGGAGCGGGGCCGTGCGGGATGAGGGAGGGGGCGAGGGGCCGGGCCGGGCCGGGCCGGGTTGGGCGGGCGGCGGGCAGGGTTTGCTCTTCGCTTTTTTTTATGTTTTTCCTATTTCTTTCCCCCCCCCCTTTTTTTTTTTTCTTTTTTCCCTTTCTTCTTTTTCTTTTAATTCACTTCCATCTTTATAAATAGTTTTATTCACTCTCCTTTATTTAATTACTTTTCCTGTTCTTACTTTTCAGCCGATCCTTTCCCCAGCGTTACTCCTTCCCAATCAGACAGTGAGCAAAATCAATCCCTACACGCAGTCACTCCCCCCATCCCCGGCCCCATCCCTGCTGTGTTGGAGGGATCATTTCCTCAGTGCCCCACAGGTCGCACCCCCCAGAGGGTGTTGGGGTATGCAGAGCCCTGGGGATATACATAGCATATAATAGCAGCGATAGGGATGGGGAAATATCATCCCTGAGCTTGGCTGGGTGCTGGGGATGGGATGGGATGGGATGGGATGGGATGGGATGGGATGGGATGGGATGGATGGGATAGATAGGATGGGTGCAGTGGATGGGATGGATGGGTGCTCCATCCTCTTTCCCCTTCTTGGCCTGGAGCGAGCTTGCTCCTGCTCTGCCCCAAACCACCCCCATGCTCCTTAAGCAGGCGTAGGACTGGTGTGAGCAGAACATCCTGCTCTCCTTTGCTATGGAGGAAGGGTATCACCACCCCAAAACCCCTTCTGTGGCTCAGCATGGTTCTGCATTGTACTCCTCAGCCCCCACCCCCTGCCCTCCCTGCCCACTGTGCCATTCCCAATGCAGAGCAGTCACCGCATCCCGCTGGCAGCCTCGTGCCCGCACAGCAGGGCCACCACCAGCCCCATTGCTGGGGACTGAGGACCCTCTGGTGTCATCCTGGGGGTGCAGGGCCCCAGTGTGCCCATAGAGGCAGATTAGGGTCTCCCAGGCAACGTGTGCAGAGAAAACCAGTCTGGATCGGGGTGTGCAAGGCTGTTTGTTTTCTGTATTAAGTGCCTGAGTGGGGGGGAGCACAGACAGCTAATCCCCCCTCAATGCCGTCCCCCAGACCCTGCTCCCAGGAATGCTGATGTGCTCTGGCCAGGATGGAGCTGGGCAGGCATAGGGATCTATGTGGGTACTGTGTGCACCCAGATGGCTCTTCCCAGAGGTGCCAGCCCCCTCCTTGCCCCATGCTGCCTCCATCCCAACCCCATTGCAGATCCCAGGGCTGGAGCATGGGGCAGAGCATGGAGGGGCCTCCACGGATGCAGCAGCTCCCGCAGAAACGAACCAGCCTTGTTTAACCGGAGCTCTCACTGGCAAAGCATTTCCTCTCCAAACAGACTCATTAGCAGCACAGACATTCCTCTGTCCCACAGAGCGAACCATCAGCCGCAGCCCTGCTTTGCTCTGGCCTCTCCCTCCTGTCATCACCCCCCTGTTCAGTCCCTCTATGCCCTTTTTCCTGCCCTTTGGCCGAGCTGCAGCCCAAGGCAAAGCCATGATGTGCTGCCCTGCTCCATCTCCCTGTGATGCCACATGCATCACCTTTCCCTCTGCCTGGGGAGCACTGGCTACACCCACTCCTTCCTCAGCACCGTCCCCACTGTGCCATCCCTAAAGGTGTCCCCCCTGGGACACAGCATTACACTGGGATGGTTCATCCAGACCCACAGTGCCATGTGCTGCCCAGGGCACAGCTCCCTGCTGGCAGGAGGATGCCGGGCTTAGCACAGGATTTAGTAGCTCTGCTGCCTCCAACCTTTGGCAGCGCATCGCCTGCCTGCCATGCCAGTGCTCCACAGTGCTCCCAATGGAGCTGGGATCCAGGTGTATGGAGCCCTGCTGTGTGCATAGGGTGCCATGTGGGGGTCCAGCTTCACCCTGCTCCCCTAGAAGCCCGTCTCAGCCATCCCCAGTGCTCTGTGCAGACAGAACGAGAGAGGGAAATAATTCAATCTAAGGCTGTTTTCAGCCCTAACTTAATTTCGGTGGGTCACGGACGTAATCAAATCAGCGCTGCTCACTGGAATATCGTTTCCATGTTTCCACCAGGCGGGTGGCTGCGCTCTGAAAACGAGCCTGCAGCACTCGGCAGGAAAAGCTGTGGCATTCAAAGGAGGGGACTGTGTGCCTTTGTGGGGTAAATGGGGGCCAGGAATGGGGGCCAAGCACGTTTCTGTTCACCCAAACCATTGGCTGTGCTGCTCAACGTGTCCCCACCAGCAGGTGACACTGAGTCCTGCATGCCGCGCCATTGCGTTGGGTTGGGTTGCACTGGTTGGTGATGCTCCCCATGGGGTGGGATCACAGCATTGTACCCGCTACCATCCCCTTGTCCTTGGTGGGAGGAGGGAGGGCATGGCCCTGGTGCATCCCTGAGCAGGTGGGAGAAGCAAATGGGGTGAAGGCAATGCCTGCAGAGCCGCGGCTCCGTGTGCCGCGTGGAGCCAACTCGCAGCCTTCGGGAACATTCAGTGATGGATTAAATGCAATCTGACTACCACTGTGGGAGGTTGGAGAGAATTACTTCATACAAATGCACTTCGGAAAGTATTTAGAGTCAAATTTTCAAAAGCCCCTGAACGATTTAAGAGCCAAAATCCCATTTTCCAAAGTCACTTAAAATGAGCAAGGAAAGACCAGCAAAGAAAACACAGCTGAGATGAGCGTGGCGATGCCCAAAGCTCAGCACCCAGGGGTCCCCAGCAGCACCCCCTGCCCTGGGGGGCTCAGCCTGGGGCTGTAACAAGAGAAGGCAGCGGGATCCACACGGCTCCTTCCCTTACCCCACAAACACTGTCGCCCTCCTCAAAGCATCCCTCATTCCCACTCAGCATCCTAATGAACCACAGGGGCAGCTGGGACCCTCCGAGCCTGCAACCACAGAGACTCAACACCCCCCCCCCCTTCCAAAGAGCAAATCCCAAAGCAATTAGCTCTGTGAGCCCCGGCCCGGCTGCTGGAGGTTCCACATTCCTCAGTGGCTATAAAGCTCTTTATTGGGATTGTTTCTCTGTGCAGGGTGCGCGTGGCCGTGCCCGGCTCCCAGCACCTTTGGTGCCTGTCATAAAAATAACCCTCTCGGCACAAGGGGGTTTTTTTTGCCAGAGCTCCATTGAAACTGCTTTATGTGCATAAAGGATCTGAGACAGAATGCTTGCTCCAGGATCCTTTACAATTCCTGGAGGACATTTTTGGAAAGGGAAGGGTTGTATTTACTTTGGCAGCTGGTTCCCCTCCTATATACATATGCATGGAAAAACTGCACTCGCCTCCCATTTCCAAGGCTCCCTGTGCTGCAGGGGGATGGCGCAGGTGGGAGCCTGCAGCCCCTGTTTGGGGACAGCACTGTGGGTGCAAAGCAGAGGAGTAGATGAGGTTAAAAAGGGAGCTGTGCAGGGAGCACAGCAGCCACTGCTGCCCTTCAGCCCATCCTCACCCCATGGGATGGCAGAGGGAAGCGCTGCTCAGCACTGAGCATCCCCACTCAGTGGGGTGGGCACCAAGGCTGAAGTGACCCCCGTTACCACTCAGCACTGTGGATTCCAAGCAGCCACATGCAAACCCTGCTGCAAGATACAGCTGGAAATAGCTTGGTGCTGCTATGGGGGTGAGCTGCTCCTGTGAGCACCCACAGCATCACCCAGTGCCACCTCTCCCTGTCACCTCTCCATGCACCTCCTGTGATTAACTCACTGCCAGTGGGTTGGAAATAAATCCACATGTTGGCACGTTGTAAACTCATCACGTGCTCAGAGCACGCATTCCAGCCCACCATAAACACCCCTGGCTGCTCGCTTGTAAATCTGCCTCCAGGGCTGCATCCCTCTGGGTGCTCCTGCTCCAGGATGGGGACCCCATTGGGTCTATGCTGCACATCTGGGTGCTCCCATGGGTGCTGGGGGCCCTTCCCATAGGGTGAAGGCACTGACCTGCCCAAAGCATCCTTATGATGGCTTTGCTGCTGCTGGCGTGCCGCTGTGCTGCTGAAACCTTGCTGCAGTAAACCAGCTTTAAAAGAGAAAAGAAAATAATGTTTTATTATCCTGCGAACAGCTGCTGCTTCGTTTTATGGGGGTCGCTCTCCAAGGAGGTCCAGCTGCAGCACAGAGCTGGGATCTGTGCTCCCTTCTGCTCCACAGCACCAGCACCTGTGGGTGCTTTTGGGGTGCACAGGGGTGCTGGGGTTGGGTAGAGTTCAGCCCTGGCCCCATTGGGTTCCACTGTGAGCAGCACTGCCCAGGGAAGTGCACTTGTTTCTCTATGATTTTTATCTGCCCCACTATTGTTGGGGCTGTCAACGGGTCAGGGGTGGAATGGGCCCTTTTCAATGGGATCTGAAGCAGACGTGTGAGTGAGGCATGGGCTCAACCCATTGAATTCCCTGGGATGGGAAGCCTGGAGCATGGCACAGCCCCACTTTCCCATGGGAAGCTGGGCAGTGGGGCATTGCTGTGCCTAGAGCGTGGTGTGGGGCAGCACCACACAGAGCTCAGCCCAGCCCATAGATGGGTGCAGGACTGGGGGGGTCTTGGGCCCCAATGGGGACAGGTGACTTGGGGACACAGCAGCCCCTGTTGATCCCCTCCTCCCCCAGCACTGCTGCTCCCTGTGCCCACACTACCAGGAGCACAGCAATGGCTCCACTCCGGCAGCTCTGGCCCTCTATGAAATAATGTGTTATTTTAGTTGTAAAGCAGAACGTGGCCCCTTTCCAGGCAGCTCAGGGGAACAGCCAGGAGAGCCCACTCCTGCCATGACTGAGCCATTCAGCAGTGCTGGCAGCGCTCTGCATCCTCCGGCCATACATCCCTGTAAGGATGGAGGTGATGATGAACTGCACAGCCCCACACCTCTCAGAGCAGCTCTGTGCAGGGCTGAAGGTGTTGGTCAGTCATTAACCCCAGGGCAGTGCTGTGCAGAGACCTCGTGCCCCTGCAGGGAAGGGGCTTTATGTGCCCATTGCAGCCAGATGTGGGGCAGAGCATCCTCATGGGCTGCTGTGCTGAGGTTTCATGGTGATGCCAGCCACGTTCCCTCCCTGCTGTCAGGTTTGAGACACCAGTCCTCAAATATGCCAAAAATGTGCTGGGATTCAAGGTTGGCCTGACGAGTTTTGATCTTTTCACAATTGCTGCAGGATTGCTGTAAGTACATCCAGATGGATGAGGACCACACAGAGGCAACACGCACCCTTCTATTGCTTGAGCCACCCTGTGCCACCGCTGGGCACCTCAGGGACCACTCCAGGTCCCAAAAGCATCCACTCCATCTGCTTGGCTGCACTGCACAGTGCTACCAGCCCTATGGGTTGGGCTGTGACTGTCCCCTCTTGGCCTCGTGAGCTGCTTCTTCACTTGTCCTGAGCTTTAGGCTGCTGCTGAAATATCAAACAGAAAGGAAAACACTTGTTTTAGTTGACTGCAGGTTCATTAGCTGCTGGGCCTGCAGGAAGAGCTGGGCATGTTTGGTGCTTTGAGCAGCCCTGAATGTCACTGATGGGCAATGTGCTGAAATAGAAAGGGATCTTCATAGAATCACAGAATCATTAAGGCTGGAAAAACCAATAAGATCATCTCGTTCAAGTCCTCCCACTCCCAACCCCGTGCTGTGAGCACTACAACTCCCATAGCAGTGGATGTGGATGGCGTGGGGTCCCACTGCCCCCAGGCTCCTCCAGCCCAGTTGGGATTGCCTTCACTCTGTGGCCACTCTCATTCCTCGCACCAGGGGTACCAAAATCTCACTGACCCAAACACAGACCTGCTGTGGCTCGTGTCAAACAACAAAAGCATTTCAAGGGAGAAGAGGGTTTGTTTTTTCCTTCAAGCAAATTCCCATTAAGGAAAACATTCTCTGTCCAAAAGCAGGATGCCCAGTTCTTTTCTCTGCACTTTAGCCACGAGCAGGAGATAAGATGCTGATGGCACAAGGCAGGTTCATGCCTGGCTCCGTCTGTCCCCATGTCCCCAGATGTGGCTGTCCCCATATCCTCAGCTCTGTCTGTCCCCACATTTCCAGCTCTATCCTACCCTATATCACAGATCCATCTGATCCCATGTCCCCAGCTCCAGCTCTTCCCATATCTGTCTTCACATCCCCAGCTCTGACCCCACATCCCCATATCCATCCCACCCCACATCCCCATCATTTACCCCCACTCCCCATGGAGCTTCACCCCCCACCACCATCACAGGGCTCACGGTACCTGTGGGGTTCTCCCATCTCTCTTCTCCCGGCGCCATCGAGGTCCCATTCAGTCCCACTCCTGGAGCAGTGACCGACGCTCCCTCCCCTCACCGCTCACCAACTGGAGGAAGTGGAGACCACAGAGTTCTTGAAAGCATTTTTTTGGTGGAGACCACCGGTACTGAGAGATTAAAATTGCTGTTGTTTCTTCCATTACTCAGCTTTCCTGAATTATGGGGTGTAATACTCAGGGAGTGGGAATAATTAGGGGAGAACAATGGCAGGCTTGAAGGCTTAACTACGCCTGTGTGGTACCGCGAGCCAGTCCAGCCTGCTGTCACATTTCTCTAGGCCTCCATTTTCCATGGCCTGTGCCAAGCTGTCTGTGCCCACTCCTTGCTTCCTCATTCCATGTTAACACTGCATTCCCCAGCACTGTGGCATTGCCTTAAGCAGCCAAGGGTGGGGAGGGGGAGGTGGGATGGAAGGATATGGGATGCCAGAGCCTGGGGTTGGGGGATGCATGATACTGAGGGATGCTGGTACCCAGGGAGCACATAGGATGTTGGCACACATAGGATGCTTGATGCCCTTGGGATGCTGCTGCCCGTGCTTGATGTTGGAGCCCATGGGATGGTGGGGCCTATGGGATGCTATGGAGTCCAGGATTGAAGGAAGGATGCAAAAGTGGAGGGTGGGGGATGCTGGAGCCCAGGGCAGCTCCTTGCCTCTCTGCTGTGTGCTGGGCAGGGAGGGGTCCAACCAGGACACCCCAGTGCTCCACACTCAGGGAATCCATTTGGTTTCCAGGCTCCGTGTCCAACCGCCCTCCATGGGACCCCCTGTTCTCCAGCACCTTCCCAGCATTATCTGGCTGCTGTGGGAGCAGTGATGTGGCTGTTACAAGGCACTGAGCTTGGGGATGGGCAGAGGGTGCCCATATGGTGCTCACTATGAGGATAGACACACAGAGACAGAGCCTGGGGCAGGGCAGCCCCATGCCCAGCAAACCCTCCGAGCCTTCGGATGTCAGCGCCGGCTCTAATTAAAGCAAAAACCAAGTATTTTTGTGCTGAAAAAAAACCCAGGACATTGTTCTGGTGAGCACTTTCCCTGTGTGCATTCCCACGTCTTGGCTGGGCACAGCGTGCAGGGATGTCAGTGGGCTCTGGGATGAGATGAAAGCTCCGGGGCTGTGCTTTGCTTAGGGAAGGGAATGCTGTTAAATGCTCACGTGGTTGTTCTCCTCTCTCTGTTCACTTAATGGCTTTGAGGCCTCCACCACAGCCATCCGGGTCAGGTCTGTCTGAGCCACAGTGGGATGGGATGGGAATGGGGTCAGGGTTGGGCCACATCCTGCCTTTCCAGGCTGTGGTGCTGTGGTCTGGCATTGATTTCAACCCCCAAACCATGAGGAGGAGCCCCCTGGAGCCCACGGCCACCTGCTGGCACCAGCACCAGTGCCCTATTCCCATGCATAGGGATGGTGAGCAGCCTTGGGCTGAGCCCTGAGCTGCTGGAGGGCAGATTTAACCCAGCAGCGTGAGCTCTGCTCTGTGCTGCCCACAGCTCCACACCCTACAACCCCATTAGGTGCAGCTGGAGGACATACAGAGCACTTCACCATTTCCCTCCGTCATACCCACACAGGTGCAGGCAGATCCTCATACAATAATTAAGGTGCTAATTAAAACTGTAATGCTACCTTTTCTTGGTTTGCCTTGGGCTGGGAGCAGAGGATGCTGGCTCTCCAGCAGCCCTAAAGCCTGATGTAATAGCCTGGCTGTAATAGCCCCAAGCACCCAGCACTGCTCCCCCCTTAACCCTCCCACCCCTGGGGTTTGCTTAAGCTGTGACTCAATGGGAAATCTGGGTTTGTTCATTCACCAGGGATGGTGCTGAGCCCAAATGCCAAAGGGAAGGGGGTGGTCCCCACATTGCTGGGCTGAGCCCCTCCAGGCACAGCTGTGAGCCCAACCTGAGGCTGAGGAGCAATCAGTGCCTGTAATTAAAGACCCTCAGCAAAGCAGGGCTGGTCTGTTCTTGCAGCACCTTGCCTCTCACCCTCAGCTTTTCTATGAGTCAGGAGACAGCAGGCTGCTTGCAAGTATAGGCTGGGGCTGGTTTTTTCCCATTTATTTTCCTAGGAAGAAGGAAGAGCAAATAATGAGGAGGAAGAATAGATGATGAACCCAAAGATGAGCACGGTAAGCTGGGGGGGTTCCTGGTGAGCAGAGCTTAGGAGAATGGTATTGCCTCTATCTCTGTATTAGGGAAAGGAGGAGAGATGTGACACAGATATCCACTGGGGAAATATCCCTGGGCTGCAGACCCTGCTGGGGAGCTGCCATCCCTGTGCTTGAGCCATGGCAGGGGGGTGAAATGTCTCTTTATGCAGCCCCAGTGAGCACTGCACATCTGGCTGACAGCTGCAGGAGCTGCCCCAGCAGTGAGGACAGCAGGCTGGAAATGTGTCCCTCCCAAAGAGATCCCCATCCCAGCAGTGGCAGAGCAGAAGCAGAACCCTGAGAGCTGGGAGCTCAAACCCTCCTGGGATGGATTAGCAGCAGTGTGTGCCCAGCTCTGCTCTGTGGCCCTTCCTCTGCAGGAGGAGAGATGGAAAAGCTCCTGTTCTCTCTGCAGCAACTCTGCAAATCCAAGTGCCACCACCCAGAGCAGGGCATGGGTTCAGGATATGGTCTTGCAGAGGGGACCCATTGCCTGGGGTCCTACAGCCCCTTCCCCTTGGGGTGCTCTCCCCTCTTGTCACACAGATATCACACAGATACAAGGAGCTGAAAGCTGCCTTTCCTCCTGCCAGGTTAAATTGCTCATCAGGAATGTCTATTATTCCCACAAGTCAACTTTCCCCTTCGTGGTATGTGTCCAGGGGTCAGGGCTGGCACCACATGAAAGCGGAGGGTATTCAATAACCTAGAGCCGTGGAAAGGCTTCAGTCCAACTCCAACCATGTTCGGGCTTTTATGGATGCAGCATGCCTTTCCCCATTTGTTTCCTATAAACAGCACATGGTAATATTTAGTAGGTTTCAAACAGAGCTTTTTGCATGTTCTCCCTTGCCTACAGTGAGCTACTTGGTAATAGACAGTTCTGATTTGCTTAATGCCATTTTTGCTTTTTGTTCTTTCAGAGTTCCTGGGCTGGTTCTGACCCATCTAAGGGGTCCTGACTCTTAGGATCCTTTGGGGTTGGAGCTCACACATCCTGCTGCTTAGTGATGGAGGAACGATGACCCCATGTGAGTACTGCAGTGCCATACAGCCCTATTTGGGTGCATGGAGAGGCCAATTTGGCTGCAGCAGCAGTGAGAAAGCTGCAGGGTGCTGAGCTCTCTCCTGCCCTGGAGCAGCCTAGGGGATGTGGGGGCAGCCAGTGGCTGTTTTGGGGCTGTGCTGGGTGTGTTTTGGGGCTGTGCTGGCTATAAGCCTCGCTTCTATCTGCAGGCCAGCAGGCAGCATGTGATGCTGTGATGCTCACCAGCTCCAGCCAAGGGGAAAAGCCCCTTCAGCACAGGAGCTGCTGGCAGGGTGCCTGGCTGCACCGTGCCTGGCACCAACAGTTCGGTGCCCCTCAGTGCAAAGCCTCCATCTGCTCCCCATCCTTCCCCCCCACCATGGGATGGGACTGAAGGTGGCACAGCCCCTGAGCGCTGTGCCTGCCCAGTCCCAAAACGCAATGTCACCAGGGCTCTTGGACAACCCTGCCGTGCTTAAATCCTCTTCCTAGGGGCAGCCGGGGCTGCAGACCCCTCAGGACGGCTACAGAGGCAGCATCGTACCGCACCTTCAGCCCCCGGGGCTGCGAGCAGTCGGGTTGGAGCTGGAGCTGGCGAGCTCTCAGCACCCTCTGCCGGCTCTGCTGCCCGGCCCCGGCCCCTCCTGTTTGGGATGGAGCCTCTGTGAGCTCTAAACTGCTGCTCTGCTTTGCTCTGCTCCCATTCTACAGCCCTGAGCCCAATAGGGGCCGTCACCCTCTGCCCTCGCACTGAGTGCTTTGAGCCCTGGGTTGAGCTGGTGAGTGCGGTGCTTGTGCTGAGGGTACGGGAAGGGGCCCAGCAGCCTCTCGATGTGGCTTTTCTCTGCTGTGAATGATCCCAAATAGCATCTCTGAGCTGTAAGGCAGCCTTGGGCTGACAGCAGTCTGTGCTGATGTACACGTATGGGGTATTCATGGGGCAGAAAAAGGCTGCTGCTCAAACAAGCAAACATTGACTGTCTGGTTTCCCAGCGCTGCCCCCAGCAGCAGCTTTCACACACCCTGCAGACATTCCTGCTGCTGGGCTCCCATCACCGGGCAGGAAGGAACCCCCACACTGCCTGCAGCAGCCCCTCTGACCCAGGAAAGCAAAGGGAAACCAGTTGACGTCGGGATTCTTTTAATGCAACAGCTCTTAAAACGCAGCCTTCGAATGATTTTTATAATGGTCAACAATGAGAAACATCTGAGCTTTTCTACCTATGCACCCCAAACCCTTTGGGTGGAGGACTCCCTTGGGTGAGCTGTTCTGACAGTGTTCACATGGAGGCCCCCAGCAAATGGCAGCACAACCTGGACCCTCCTCTCTCACACTTTACACTCAGGCACAAACCTACAAAGGCATCCAGGTCAGCTCCCCTCTTGTAGCACTTAAGACAACAGCTTCAGGCTCCTGGTTCTCTCTGCAGGTTTGTGCCTTCATGCTACGTAAAGTGATTCGAGAATTGAATATCTGACTGTTTTCTGCCTTGATAGGATGGTGGTGGAGGAAGCTGATTTCCCATCACCTTGCTTTGTATGATATAATGCTACTTTATGCCTTTGTTCTGCAGAGCAGCAGGTGTTGCAGGCTGCCATGGTTTGCCAATTCAAGTAACGTGGGAAATTCTGCTCCAGCCTAAACATCTGTGTAAGAATATCCCCCCACCGCCCCCTCCGCATCGTGCAGTGTTTATATGCTGTAACAGGAGAGCAGGCAATACTTGCTGAAACGCATTTAATACCTTCCAGTTGTTAGTCTGAGTTTCTGGTTCTGTGCAGTCAGCACACAGCCCTCGGGCTGCATGTGCTGCAGAATAGCAATGCTGTTAGAGCTGTGAGTGCCTTTCTCCCATCTAAAATGCTCAGTGGTTTTCTTGTACCATTTACTGGCTCTGCCCTTCCAAGAGGGGAATGGTGAGACTACACACAACGTCCTGTTGGAGGAAGGTGATGCTGCGTCTGCTTTCATCAATGCTGTGAAGAGAAACAGCAGAAAGAACCACGAGGGTCTCCTGAATCTGAGTGCTGTGTGATGCTTTCCTCCCCTTCGTGTCAAGCCTGTATTTTACTACTACCAACTACAGAAAGCTACTTTGGTCTACAGAAATGCTATGCACTTATCTCCAAGTGAATTCTAACCAACCCTTCTTAAGGACAGCAGTTAACAAAGTCAGTGGGTTCTTTTGCCTTAGTCTCCAATACGAGTTATAAAACCTGGATTCAGGTTTGGACAGACTGGAGCTCTTTTAGAGTCTGAGCAGCAGCTCTTGCACAAACAAAGGTCACAATTAGAAACTGAGTGTAGAAAGAGTTCCCAGGGGGATATGAAAACGACATCACCTTATGAAAAAGCTTCAGAATGAACCTGTGGAACAAACAGCAACTAGATAATTGTCCTCTACAGAAAATGGGAGTAACAGTAGAAGAATATAATAACATCTTAAACAGTCAGTGAGTCAGTCTGAATGTACAGGGGTACTAGATCCCTACAGATCTGTGATGAAAGCTAATGGCCAACACCAGCTGGTCCCCTCCAGCCCTAAAGTTGGGTTGTCATTCACTCTTCACCAGCTGGAAGGTTGTCTTCAATCCGCCTGATGAACTTCATTCTTATTTCTGTGACGCTGTCCCCTTTCAGCGTGTCCTGGACAAACTTTACATCCACAGCCATCTGAACCTGGGTGACAGAAGAGAAAAGCAGAGCTGTCATCTCCTTTATAGTAGCAGCTTCTTGCCTGATCTTGAAGCTCCAGCTTAAGGACTCTGAGGACACAATACGCAATGCAGAGCTCTAGGAAAGTGCATATTAGTCCTCAAGATCACACCTTCTTTCTATGTTTTGGCTTTCAGTGGACTGCAGGCACCTTACCTAGACAAGCAAACCCCTACAGAGTCCCTTCAAAGATCAGAGTCCAATTATCAGTGCTACAGATACCTGGATTATTCATATCCTGCTGGAAAAGAGATGTTGGCTCACCATTTCCAGGGCACCTCGCAGCACTCCACACAACAGGTTGGAATAGATGAGAGAGGAGTGGTTGTCGGGGAGCTCAACAAAGTCCACCAGGGGGTTATTTTCTAAGATCAGAGAGAACTCGTCTCCTCCAGGACTCCAGTTGGTGATGCTTGGAGTGATGCCCAGGTACATTTTAAATGCTATCTGTTATGTCAAACAGAATATGAACAAGGATGCTAGTTACACTCTGTTATTGGCTGCCTACTGAATACATTTCAGAACATATTTCTCACTGTTCAATTTCTCTCTTTATACTAGAATCTGATCTGAAATCCTATGACTTCACATGATAAAACCCAGCACACTCACACTGGCTGTGTCACTGGAATAAATGCAAGCAGCATTAACAGCCCAACGGAGCTGGGCTCTAACAATTACCTTTGCAATAACATCTGCAGTTTCACGGAAATCGTGGCATCTTCCAACATTGGATCGAGCCAGAAAATCTTCTATCAGCCGAACTCCTATGTTGTAACCCCTGTGAGAACAAAGAGGAACACAGGGTATGGATTAAAGAGCACGGCTTCAGAAAAACAATAAGCACCTACAGAAGACAACAGTGGAGAAAGAAATGCATAAAGCTGGGGAGTAAAATTCAGTCTGCCTTGTTTCCATAGCAAACTTGAGCTCCTACAAGGCTCCGCTGCAGCAGATCCACTCACATTTTGTCAAGCTGCTTGTTGACGTCTTCATCGTTCTCATAGTCCTTGCACAGCTGGGTGACCAGAGCGCCGTACGTCAGCGTGAAGAGCTCTGAGTTCTAAGCAGAGGTAAAAAGGAATTAGCATGAGCCAAAATGAAAACCGACAGAGCACTGCTGCATCTACATCCAGCGCTGCTGCTTCGGGTGGCCTGGAGAAGGGGAACAGAAAGCTGCCATCTCAAAGGTATTTGCTGTGCAGTAGGAGGTCCCAGCTCTTATTTTGGCAAGGCAACTTCAGCCTCCTTGGAAAGAGAAATCCTCTTTCTGCTTGGAACAAGAGAGCACTCAAGCACTTTTGTTCTCTCCCTCTCTCCACAGAAGCACTGCTATTAGCATGCCCCACAGCTGACCTGAAGAGGCAAACCAGAAAGCTGTTCACACTCCATAGTCATTTTCAGCATGTCTTGTGAGCTGCTATTTAGCATTGCTCTGCCTTAACAAGGGCACTCCCAGATAACTGGAAGGGCACCTCCAGGTCATCTCACACATGGTACTGACCAGCTCCAGGCAATAAAGTGCAGTTGCCAAGGACCTGAATTTCTTTCAGTCAATGACCTGGAGGTGAAGGGTCCTGCAGCTCAGATTGTGCCTCTTCTCTGTTTCAGAAACAATTGGCAACGTTGGGCAGACCTCATTTATGGTCTTTTCAGCAGGACAAAACATGCTCGTCCATTCACAGATCTCCTATATTCTGCTGCCAAGAAAAAGTGGTACTCATCTCAACCCTGGAAAGTTACAGAAGCATGTAAATTACACACTACAATCAGCTCCTCAGAGCCAGAAGAGGAAGAGCAAGGAGTGTTCCAGGTCAGGTCAGCAGATACGCTGTGCATTCCTGCTCTCTGTGCCAGGCTGAGCTGTATTACTTGCACTCTGCACAGAGGACACAATGGGATCGTGTCTCCTTTCACAGCCACCACCACAGCTCCTGTGATTCACAGCACGTTTCCTTTGGGAGCCATGAAGCAGATCAGTGATTACAAGGCTGCAAAACAAAGGCTACAATAAGCTACAATAAGCTTCAGCTTTCCACAGAACCCAAAGCAAGCGTTCAGGAGCAAATAAGCCATCGTAACTTTCATTTCTGCTTTTGGTTTCAGCAATCAGAAACATTAGAGAAAATCTAATCTCAGATTAAAAGCCTATCACCTACCATGAGATGCATAGATGCAGAAGGTGAAATGAATGGCAAATACCAATACTACAGAATGAAAGCAGCAGGGCGGGCAGAAAGGAAGGGAAAAGAGACAACATCAGAGTTAAGTGACAACACTGATTGCAAGTCATTGCAAACAAGTTCACATGAAGCCAAGACAGACACTCAACATAGAGACACCGGGTTTGTTAGAAGAGGCAGAGAATCCCATCTTGTCATTGTCATTCATGAGGCCAATGGGCCAGCAAAGGAGCCAGGCAGCTCCTGCTCATTTAGCTTCATTTTAGAGCTAAAGAATTGACACAGATTTGGTGCTGCTTTGCTTTACTTCCAGCTCAGCCTTCATCCTGTTAAGATACGAGCTTAATTAAGTTCACATCACTCCTGAATGACAAAGTGGAAGTCTCCTTGAACTCGAAACTCAACCAACATGCAGAGAAGGGTCCATTATTGCTAAAGATTGAAGCCATTTTAGTACATTTTAGACTCCTGGAAGCTGGAAACAGGGGGATGGAGGGGATGGGGCTGCTCCCACCCCGGGCTGTTACAGCGTCAAGGCACGAAGCTCCCACCCACTACTATGGGCCCCAATGGGCTCCAGCCTGCAAACGACTCCCTTATAGACGTTATGAAGGGCTCTCTATCAATGGGCGGGCAGTGTAGGCCAAGCCATAGGAACAACAGGCTGCGGCCTACACCGGGCCCGGCCCCTAACCCGCCAGGCCCCGCCAGGCCCCGCCAGGCCCCGCCAGGCCCCGCCAGGCCCCGCCAGGCCCCGCCAGGCCCCGCCAGGCCCCGCCAGGCCCCGCCGTTACCATTTTCTTGCTCTCGGTTCCCCGCCCGGCCTGGCGCGACATCCTGCCCGGCCCGTTGCCTCTACCCGGCCCTCCCGCTTGTCAACACACCGACGCCGCAAAGCACTATGGGATTTGTAGTCCGAGCCGCTTCGCCCTCTGGCGCTGCGCTTCGAGCGTAGAACTACGCGCCCCACAGTGCAACGCGCGAGGTGAGTGCGCATGCGTGATGCGTGGGAGGGTCATGTTTCCCGGCATGCCTTGCGTCACGTGACCGCAGTGCGCCTACAAATCCCATCGCGCGGAGCCGGTCAGCTGACTCCGCTTCCGGCGGGCGCTGAGATGGGAGGGGGCGGCTGGGTCTGTGCGAGGAAGTAGGCCGCATCAGCTTCATGCAAGGCCCGTAGGCGTCCTGAGCAGCTCCTGATGGCAATAGGAGATGTAGGGCAGAGGGCTGGTGGTTCTGGCTTGGCTTTTAGCTCTGTGCTGCCGCTGTTTGTCCTGCTGGCAAAGCATCTCAGGTGTGATGGGCTGAATGTGGGGCAGGTGGTGCCCTGAGCCTGGGGCTGGGCCGGGGCAGCCTCTAATAGAGCCCAGGGCAGGGTTAGTGATAAAGCCCAGTGTCACTGATAGAGCCCAGGGCAATGCCTCTAATAGAGCCCAGTGTCACTGATAGAGCCCAGGGCAGCAGGGCGCTCCCTGGAGCCGGGCTGATTGCACGGGGTGGCTCTGCCGGTTCCTGTTGTTGGAGCTGCCCTGGCCCAGGGGCTCTATGGGATGGGATGGGCTGGGAGCCAGAACGCAGCCGTGCTGCTGCCATCTGCCGCCTGGCAGAGATGGGGGCTGCACCAGGGCACAAGAGGGGAGAATCCATATGGAGGGGCTGTTTGGGTTGGCTCGCTCACGGCACCCTCTCGCTCTCCCCACACCGTCATTCTCCTCCCATTCCCCGTGGCCTGGGAGCGCTCCGAACCTGCTCTGGCTTAGGGCCAGGCTGCATTGCGCTCCGCCCCAGCAGCAGCACGCAGCGGACGCCGGGAGGGGGCTGTTCCCGATGTGCTGAGCCGATCTATGCCGTGCAGAGCTGTTGTCCCGTGTGTCCCAACCCCGAGGGCCGCTGTCCCGATGCGTCCCAGCGTGGTGTCAGCGTGGCTCGGAGCCGTGCTGGTGCTGCTGTGCACGGTGCTGGGTCCTGGTTGTGCTGAATCACAGCCTTTTCCTTTCCGAGACCCAACGCTGCCCTGGCACCGCCGCCTGGAGGACCTGCTGGGCCGGCTGACCCCCGCCGAGATGGTGCTGCAGGTGAGGGCACGCTGGGCGGTGGGGGAACAGCCCTCAGCTCCTGCTCAGCGCCTGTGGGCCCACAGATGGCGAGAGGGGGAGCCCTGGGGAACGGCCCCGCTCCCCCCATCCCACGGCTGGGCATCGGGCCCTACAACTGGAACACCGAGTGCCTGCGGGGCGATGCGGAGGCGCCCGGGTGGGCCACAGCTTTCCCCCAAGCTCTGGGGTTGGCCGCTGCCTTCAGGTACGAGGGCTGGTGGTGTCCATTGTGGGGTGGAGCCCTCGCTCACCTGCGTGCACTGACACCCCCGTGCTGTCCCTGCAGCCCTGAGCTCGTGTACCGAGTGGCCAACGCCACGGCCACCGAAGTGCGTGCCAAACACAACTCCTTCATTGCTGCCGGCCGCTACGATGACCATACGGGGCTCAGCTGCTTCAGTCCTGTGCTCAACATCATGAGGCACCCGCTGTGGGGCAGGAACCAGGTGCTGGCATGGGGGTGGGGTCAGGGTGGGATCCAGCCCCATAGGGCTGTGCTGCAGCAGCTCTGCATGAGGGCTGTGGGGGTGGGAGGGCTGTGGAAGTGCAGTGACCCAGCATCCCTCTGCTCCAGGAGACGTATGGGGAGGACCCTTACCTGACAGCAGAGCTGGCCACGAGCTTCGTGCAGGGGCTGCAGGGTCAGCACCCCCGCTACATCAAGGCTAGTGCTGGCTGCAAGCACTTCAGTGTTCACGGTGGCCCTGAGAACATCCCTGTCTCCAGGCTCAGCTTTGATGCCAAGGTGAGTGTGGTGGGGGCACAGGGCAGCGGGTGCCCCCCAAGTGCTGACTGTTTCTGCCACTGTGTTCTCAGGTGCTGGAGCGGGACTGGCGCACCACCTTCCTGCCCCAGTTCCAGGCGTGTGTGCGTGCTGGGTCCTACAGCTTCATGTGCAGCTACAACAGGTACAGAGCATGGGGGGCTCAGGGGGGGGTACATGGCACTACCCCATCCACATTGTCCCCTCTCCAACAGGATCAATGGTGTCCCTGCCTGTGCCAACAAGAAGCTGCTGATAGACATCCTGCGGGACGAGTGGGGCTTCGAGGGCTACGTGGTGAGTGATGAAGGGGCTGTGGAGCTCATCCTGCTGGGGCACCGTTACACACACACCTTCCTGGAGACGGCCATTGGTGAGTGGGTGTGATGGGAGCGGGGTGCCCGGGTGCCACGTGGCCACGGCAAGTGGTTCTTTGTCTCTAATCCAGCATCGGTGAACGCTGGCCTCAACCTGGAGCTGTCCTACGGCATGAAGAAGAACGTCTTCATGCACATCCCTGAGGCCTTGGCCAAGGGCAACATCACTCTGGAGGTTGGTGCTGAGGAGCCCTGTTCCCTCATTGTCCTGTACCCAAAGCGTGATGAAGACTTTGATGCTGGGCTTTTGGCAGACGCTGCGTGACCGTGTGAGGCCCCTCTTCTACACGCGGCTGCGGCTGGGGGAGTTCGACCCCCCGGCAATGAACCCCTACAGCAGCCTGGAGCTGAGCGTGGTGCAGAGCCCTGAGCACCGCAGCCTTGCCCTTGAGGCAGCCATCAAGAGCTTCGTGCTGCTGAAGAACCAGCGGGACACGCTGCCGCTCCGTGAGCTGCACGGCAAGCGCCTGGCGGTGAGACCTGGGCTGCTCCACAGTGGTGCATCCCCTCTTTGGCACGGGGCTGTGGGTGCCTGTCTTCACCCCTCTCCCATCCACAGGTGGTGGGTCCCTTTGCAGACAACCCCCGTGTGCTGTTTGGGGACTACGCACCGGTGCCAGAGCCACAGTATATCTACACACCACGGTGAGCCCCCAGCTGTGCTCAGCCCCTCTCAGCCCTTCCCTGGGGCGATGGGTTGCTCTCCCCATGGTGCACTGACCCCACTCTGCCCCACACAGGAGGGGGCTGCAAACACTGCCAGCCAATGTCAGCTTTGCCGCGGGCTGCCGGGAGCCGCAGTGCAGGGTATACACACGGGATGAGGTGGAGGATGCGGTGCGGGGAGCTGATGTGGTGCTGGTTTGCCTGGGGACGGGTAGGTGGGAGCACAGGGCACGGACACTGCCATGTGGGGAACGTGGGGATGGGGTGCAGTGTGGTGTCTCTTGGTTCCCCCTCCAACAGGGATAGATGTGGAGACAGAGGGGAGGGACCGCAAGGACCTGTCCCTGCCCGGACACCAGCTGCAGCTGCTGCAGGATGCTGTGCGTGCAGGTAGGGCACTGCACGTGGTCTGTGTGTAGGGGACAAGGCACACATCCCCCTCCCAACCCCAAAGCAATGCCAGCTGTGTGCTCATAGTGAAATCCCTCTCCTGAAGCTGCTGGGCACCCCGTCATCCTTCTGCTGTTCAACGCGGGGCCTCTGGATGTGAGCTGGGCGCAGGCACACGATGGTGTGGGGGCCATCCTGGCCTGCTTCTTCCCTGCCCAGGCCACTGGCCTGGCCATTGCCAGCGTCCTGCTGGGTGAGCAGGGGGCCAGCCCTGCAGGCAGGCTGCCAGCCACGTGGCCTGCAGGCATGCACCAGGTGAGGGCAGGGCACAGCTCCTCCATGGCCACGGGGAGTCGCTGGGGACTGTGCTCACACCTGATGGCACTGCTCTGCCCATAGGTGCCCTCAATGGAGAACTACACCATGGAGGGTCGGACGTACCGCTACTATGGGCAGGAGGCCCCGCTCTACCCCTTTGGGTACGGGCTGTCCTACACCACCTTCCACTACCGGGACCTGGTGCTGAGCCCCCCAGTGCTGCCCATCTGTGCCAACCTCACCGTGTCAGTGGTGCTGGAGAACACGGGGCCGCGTGACAGCGAGGAGGTGAGTGTGTCTGCTCTGCTCATCCATGGCCATCTGGGGGCCTCATATGGGGCTGGGGCTCATATGGGGCTGGGGTCTCTCCTGCTGCCCCCCTCCTTGCAGGTGGTGCAGCTGTACCTGCGTTGGGAGCAGCCATCTGTGCCGGTGCCACGCTGGCAGCTGGTGGCTTTCCGCCGCGTGGCCGTACGAGCTGGTGGTGCCACCAAACTGTCCTTTGTGGTGCTGGCTGCCCAGCGTGCCGTCTGGATGCAGCAATGGCAGCTGGAGCCCGGAGCCTTCACCCTCTTTGCTGGTGGGCAGCAGCCAGAGCAGAAGATACGGGTGCCCTCAGAGGTGCTGAGCGCAAAGTTCAGTGTCACTGGGGCTGCCCGGGCGCTGCACAGCTGCTAGAGGTGGGGATGGGGCCTGGAGTGTGGGGAGCTGGAGGGAAGGATGAGGTGCAGTGGCTGTGCAGGACAGGGGGAGCACAGTATAAATGGAATAAAGCACCCTCTGCTCTCCAGGATGCTGTGTGCATGCCCTATAGGTGCCCATAGCTGTGTGCTAGTGCCACCCCAGCACTCTTTGCTCCAGTTCAGAGCACCCAGAGCTGCTCTAGGGTCAGATCCAGCGCTCTGCCCCATTCAGGGCCAATTTCATGCTTCACTTTTGCCCCTCAGGCCCCACTCCTTGTCATGCTGGCTCCATGGGCTGTGCAACCGCCCTCCCTCCTGGGGATGGATCCAGCTCTGTCCTGCTTGGAGTTGGGGGGAGGTGCTCCCCCCTCGGTGTGGGGAATGTGCTGGAGCTGGCCCAGGCGGCTGGGCAGCTATAAATAGGGCTGGGGCACACGTGGGTCCGGCGGCTGCCAGGCATGGGATGGGTGTGGGGCTGCAGCCATGTTCTGGGGGGGGCACAAGGGGTTTGGGATCTTCTGGGGGTGTCATTATGGGGGAACAATCCCCCCCAACCCCTGAGCCGTGGGGCAGGAGGTTGAGATGGGGCTTGCAGGGACCATGGGAGGCAGCCCAGGCCCAGCACCATGACATCAGGGCACTAATTACAGATGCTGCCCGGGGTAATTACAGAGCTGGGGCAGGGCAGGGCTCAGCCTGATGCAGGCCCATTTATCACCGGCTCCTGCCAGGCTGCAGCCCCATAGCAAGCAGCTCACCCCCAGGATCTTATAGCAATCAGGGTCAGCGTTTTGGGGTTCAGCTTGGCCTTGATATGTGGAGCTATGGGGTGGGAGCAGCCTGGGGCTGGAAGAGATGTGAGGTGGAGGGGTCAGGATGGGGAGTCCTGCAGCACTTTGCTCCATGATGTCAGCCCCTCCAGCAGGGTTTTGTTTGCTGCTCTCCCATCCCTGTTTGCACCCATCCTGCCCCAGTCACGGGGCAGTGCTGCAGACGTCATTACCCTTCGATTTTGGGGGTGCTCAGCACCCCCGGGGGCAGCAAAACTGAGTGGTTGGGATGAGGCTCTGGAGCAAACCCCAGTGCTGGGGCTGGGCTGGGGGGGACCTGTGGCAGCCCCCATCTCTATGGAGCAGAGCTGGGGGTCGTAACATGGGCCGGGGGGGTCTGGGCAGCACAGGGGGCTTTGGGGAGCGCAGCCAAGCGGTGCAGTTCTGTGCAGTGATTGTAATGAGCTCATTGATTTTTCCATGAGCTCGGGAAGGGCAGCAGTTCCCAGCATCCACGGGATGTGCCTGCAGCAGAGCAATCGATGGCAGCTTGTGTGAGGTGCTGAGTGGGGCTGTGCCCCATCCCATCCCATCCCATCCCATCCCATCCCTTTGGGGCTGTGCAGCTGCTGGGAATATGGGGAAAATCCCAGCTCTGAGCCAGGCCGGGAGCCCATGGGGTGCAGTTGGTGATGCCAAGAGAGGGGCCACAGTTCTGATGTGGGTCCCTGCTGGTTCCAACCCAAGGGTGTGCCAAGCTGTGTGACCCCATCTGATCCATGCACAGAGGTGACCCCAGCCCCACGTCACCCCTCTGATAGCTCTGGGCCTGCTCCGATCGCTGAGTCAGAGGAGCACATTCATGGCCAGGGTTTGGGGAGAACCTGTTTGGCAGGAGTTGGGATGGCAGGGGATCTCCTGGCCTCGCAGTGACATCACCCCCAAAACAGGCGCCTCCAATGGGGCGATGCCTGCGGGAACCTGAACTGTGCATCACCGCATCCTCCTGCACCCAAAGGTGCTGTGGCCCAGCGGGTGTCCCTGTTGTAATGGTGGAGGTGGGATGTGGAGTGGTCTGATGCAGTGCTGCATTGATTGAGCCGGTGCTGGGGGGTGCAGGAGGCAAAAGGGATGGGGGTGAGGCCCCATAAATAGTGGAGATGGAGCTCTGGGATGGAAATGAGCGTCCCTTTGTGGGGACGGGGATGCTGCTGGTGGCTGTGCAGGCAGGGCAGGTTCCACCCTCAGCGTTGGGGACGGGCTCCAGGTGATGCTGGGAGAGATGAGCGTGGTTGTGAGCCCCAACCTTGGGAAGAAAACAAGAAAGGATGGAGGTGGGCGAGCACAGGGCTGAGCTGCGGCTCTAACACCGGCAGCGGGGCCCGGAGCGGTGACGTCGGGCGGAGCATCTCGGCTCCATCCCATCCCCATCCCATCCCCATCCCATCCCCATCCCATCCCATCCCCATCGGTGCCGTCGGGGTCGGGGCGGGGAGCTCCGAGATTCCTCCCCCGCTGGTCGGGGGGGAGCGGGGCGGTGCGGTACAGCTCGGAACGGCCCGGCCCCCTGCACCGCCCCGCGCCATGGAGAGCGGCCGTGCCGGGCGGGAGCCCCAACCCCGAACTGAGCCCGGTACGGCTGCGGGAAACGGGCCGGGAGAGGGATGCGGGATGCGGGATTGGGGAGGGCGGGGGTGCGGGATGCGGCTGTGCGGGAGGCGGCGGGGAGGGGGGTGGTTGGGGCCGCATCGCGGTGCGGGTGGGGACGCGGCCTCGGTGCTCCGTAGCGGTGCGGGCGGTGGCCCCGGAGCCGGGGGGATGCGGTGCGGGAACGGGAGGGGGGTGGGGGCAGCGGAAGGAGCGGAGGGGCCGCCCGCAACGCGGGGCCGGGAGCGGACAAAGCTCGGCGGTGTGGGGCCGCCCCTCCATTTTGGAGGAGAAGAGGAAGAAGGGGGGGGGGGGGAATGAAGGGAGCGCAGCCCCCGGCCCCGCGGAGCGCTGGATCCCGAGCCCTTGGGGAGCCCGAGTCGTGGGCATCGCCCCCACCCGCTGCTCGCGGCTCCGCACGGAGCGCTGCGGGGCGGGGGCGGCCCGGGTGGGGCTGAGCGGATCCCGGCGGTGCCCTCCCGGTGCCCCGGGCTGAACTCCGGTGTGAACGGGCAGAAGGCGGCGGTGCCGCTTTGCTCCGGGCCGTTCTCCCTTTGTGGCCCCGCTTCCCCCGATGGAGGAAGAGGAGAAGCTCTCCCCTCCCCCCCCATCATCTCCCCAGCCCCCCCCGGCCCCGCTCAGCGCCGCGTTGTGATTCATCGGGAGCGGGGGAGGGCGGCGTGTCGCCCCGGTGCCGTGCGGCGGTTATAGGGGCGCACGGAGCTCGCCCTATAGTGCTCGCCCTACAGCGCTGCAGACATCTTGTCTCCGTCCCACCCGCTGCTCCCCCCATCCGCAAACACCGCCGAGCATCATCGCTGCGCCTTGCAGGGCCCGAGGGACGGAGATGCAGCCCCCAAAGCGCTGCCCGTGAGCATCGGAGGGTCCCGGGGATGAGGGAGCTCTGTGCTCACCCCTCGGTCGGGTAACCCTCCATGTATTGATGTGCAGCAGGCCCAGTGTGTTCCCCTTTCCTGCCCAGCAGTGGGATGCAGAGCTGGGCTTATTTGGGTCCCATCTCCTGGCACAGGGGCAGAGCGGGGTGCGGGGCAGCTGGTCGGCTGCCAGTGGCAGCAATGGGAGAGCAGGGAGAGCCCGATGGAGCCAACGTGATGTGACGTGTGGAGCAGCGATGTGACAGTCACAGTCCCGTGGTGCCACATCCAAAATAGTCGGTCTGGCCTTCAGCTGGTTGTGAGCTGGGCTGGGGACCGAGCAGTGCATGAGGGATCCCATAGAGCACCCAGTAAGTGCCCATCTCATATAGGAGTTATGTTTTGGGGGTGCTCTCCTCTAGCTCTGCCCCTCATAGAGCACAGCCCCTGCCCTGCCTGCAGTGCTGCTCCCCAGTGCTGTGCTGGCTGTTGTGGGGTCACCCCAAGGACGTGGGCAGCTCCTGTCTTCGCTCTGCTGTGCAGACGGATGGCAGCCAGGTGCTGCCCACAGCCCTGTGCCCTGTTATTGGGGGTGATGGAGCCCAGCAGCAGTCCTGGCACGTTCTGCTTTCCTCTGGGTGTATTCTAAGCCTTGGAAACCCCCCGGCTGTGGTTGTGAGATCCCATCCCCCAAGTTCCCCTTGTTCTCCAGCTCCCCACATCACTGCTGGCCACAGTGTCCCTGCTCCCTGTGTCTCTCTGCCCCGCTGCAGTGCTGGCTCCCAGGCAGGAGCAAAGACCCCTTGATAAGGACGTGCAGGGGACACTCACTGTGCCCACCACCCCAGGAGCCAAGTGGGGGTGGGCACAGCACAGTGCTGTGCAGTGGAAGGGAAGGGGGCTCTGGTGGCCTCAGCAGCCCCTGTCCCTGCTGGGTACCCACACCTGCTCCATGCAGGAGGCACTGGGAGCTGATGGGGACACAGAGCAGCTCTGGAGTCTCAGCCTTCCCCATCTTCTGTGTCCCTGTGGGGCTGGTGGTGCTGCCATTGAGGTTGGGACACAACTGAGTCCCCCAAGGACATGTGTGTGTGTGTGTGTCCTCACTGAGCCCTGCGGAGCCACTGGTGGCTTTGGGGCTGAGCTTTGCACCAGGGACTCATCCCTGGGCATCACAGAAGCCATCTCCCACCCCGTGCAGGGATGTGTTTCTTGGTGGCCAAGCATTCTGAGTCCATGGTCCCAACACTGGGACACTATGGATGAGCTGCTCTACATCCCCCCCCTCCAGGCTAGGGTCAGCCCCATCCAATGTCCCAGCAACAACCTGGTGCTGGCCGTGTATGTGAGGATACATCGGGGGGAGCCGAGGTGAAGACACCGCGCTGCCCCCCCTGCCCTCCCCAATGGGAAGCCCCCCAGGGCCCCATTGCAGCGCTGGGCTCAGGCTGCTCGTCTTCTCCACCCCCTCGGGGTTTTGATGTGCTCTCGCTTCATAGCACTGGGAATTGCCTCCGCCTGGCTGAGCAGCGCTGGCCTCGTGCTGGGCTGGATGTGCTGGTGGCACTGGGTGGCACATGGGTGTGCTGGTGGCACAGGGACCCATAGAGCTGGGTGGGCTTCAGCACTGCAGCTCTCTTCCAGCAGGGCCAGCTCGAGGCATGGCATGCTCCATGTCCAGCATCCCTCCCATCCCATCCCACATCCCACTGCACACTGTGATGTCCCTTCTGTGGGACAGCAGGGCTGTGGGGCGCAGTGTTTGGGGCTGGGAGCTGATCCCTTCTGGAATGCCCCAGCGTTGGGTTTCAGGGCAGCTGCTGTGCTATGGCAGCGACAGGGACAGATGGTGCAGGGCTGCTCCTGGGCTGTGGCTTGTGGGGTTTGTGGTCGTGCCCCACAGCGCTGCCATCCCTATGGCCATTGGGATGGGACGGATCCTGCCTGTGGGCTGCGTGGCAGCTCCGTGCCCTGTGGCCATGGGTGGCTGTAAGGACTCAGTGCTGTTCCTTGCACTGCAGTGATGGGCTGGGATGTCCATCTGCTGCTCGGTGTCAGCCTGAATGGCGTCCCGGCTCAGCTGGTGGCTCCATGGGCTGCATTGCTGCAGTGCCTGCGGGTGGGAGTGGGGATGGGTGGGAGCCCTCGTCCTTTCTGGCTGTGCTGGGGCTGTGGGAGCAGGACACAGCCTCCTTCCTGCAGCATAAATAGCCGGAAAGCAGCAGGAGGGGCCGGTCCTGTGCTGAGCCCATCCGGGGAGCCATACACCCACAGGGGGGTCCTGGTTGGGTGCAGCCCCCCATGGGGTGCAGCTTTCCCTGTGCTCATCCAGATACAGTGTGAAGGAGCGGCGCCGGCCGTGTTTGCACAGCCCATACTTTGCCCCTCTCTGAAGATTGCAGAGAGCTCCACAAACACAGCTGAGTGCTGCAGGACATCGCCCCGTGGGGCTGCGGGTCCCCGGGGTCCTCATTGCAGTCAGAGCTGGGGTCATGTACATGGCTGTGCCCATAGGGCTGGACTGGGGAGACTCATTGACCCCTCCTGCTGCACAGGAATTGGGGCTGTGGTCCTAAATTGGGGCTGTGGTCCTAAATTGGGGCTGTGGTCCTGCTTGCACAGTGCAGACAGGCTGAGCATCATGCTGCTCCCTGCAGGGTGCTCCTGCTGCACTGCGCCCTGCACAGCTCACCCCCATATGGGTCAGCGCTCCGTACCAGTGCTCCATGTGGGTCTATAGACAGAGCTGAGTGGACTCCCAGCCCCACACACTCGGGGAGGAGTTGTTTTCTGGTGGTGGTGGCGGCCTCGTGTGCATTCCTGGGCCATGAGTTCATGGCTGTGTGCGGGGACACGCACTGTGCTGTGACGTCAGGCCGGCAGCCTGCGCCCATCCTGCACCCTTCCAATACAGTGGAAGCTCCCTGCATCCTTTGGGAAGTGCCTGTATCCCCCCAGTGCCTGATGTGGGGTTTCCTGCTTGGACTGGGGCAGCAGTTGACCTGCTTTGCTCTGTGTTGCAGGGAAGACACCGTCCCCGATGGGAGACAACGTGCTGCCCCCCCCCCTGCATGGAGACAGCCCCCTGCAGTGTGACCGACCCGTCCTCCCAGCCGTGCCCCCCTCCCCAATGGCCACCCCCCCTCCAGGACAGCTCTGCCCCGTTCCCACAGCCGTGACCCCCCCAGTTCAGCCCGTGTCACCCCTCCCTGCAGCTGTGGCTCCCTCAGCAGAGAGTGTCCCACCCTGGTGTGACAAGACCCCCCCTGCACCCCCCCATCCTCGCACTACAGAGCAACCCAAAGAAGAGGCATCACCCAGCGCTGCCAGCCACCCGCTGCCCGTCCCCACTGCCCCGTGCTCAGCGGAGACACTGCCCCATGGGAGCACCACCGTGACCCCCACTGCTGGCAAAGGGGCACCCTCCGATGCCAAGAGCCCCCCAGGCAGCACAGCCCAGCCCCCCAAGGATGTGCCCCACAAGGATACACCCTCCAAGGACGTTCACCCCAAGGAAGCGCCCTCCAAGGATGATATCCCCCCCAAGGATGCATCCCCCAAGGATACACCGTCCAAGGATGTTGCCCCCAAGGATGCGCCCCCCAAAGATGTGACCCCCAAGGATGTACCCCCCAAAGGTGACCGTGCCACTCCAGCTGCTGCATCGCCATCTTCAGCTGCCAGCCCCAGGCCCAAGCAAGGTGGGTGTCCTGGAGAAGGGGGGTGGGAGGGAGGGCAGCTGTCTGCCCCACTGCTCACATGGGGCCCCTCATTCCGAGGTGCAGTTTGTTCTGCTCTGACCGTGTCTCCCCACAGCAGATGTTCAGAAGGCCCAGGCACGGCACAGGCAGGCGAAGGAGCGGCGAGAGGAGCGGGCCAAGTACCTGGGTGAGGAGTGGGGCTGGGAGGGAAAGTGGATGGGAAGGGGCAGGCGGGAGAGCTAAGGAGCTTGGCTGGGTCATAGCAATCCCATTAGCTGCTATTAGTGCAAGCAATGCACTTGCAGGTTTGTCCCCTCCGGGCGCGCTGCGCAAAGTTGGGGGTTTCTCACCCACATCTGGGTGGGTTCAAGTGGGCAGCGATGTGTGGGGCCATGGATGTGTGGGGCCATGGATGTGTGGGGCTGCACAGCCCCCGCGCTGCCCATGGGGCCCCCTCATCCCCGCGCTCTTTCCACCCTCATTCCCCCATTGTTTCTCCAAGCTGCTCCGCGGGCTCCCGGTTCCCTTTTGTCCTCTCCCTAACTCCTCCCTGCCATCACGCTGCATGCAATGCTGCCGGCCCCATGCGCTGGGGGAACCCTCAACCCTCAGCCCCACGTTGCTGCTACGGGGGCTCTTTGTGTGCATGGGGTGCTGCATCCCCTTGGCTGGGCTGTAACTGTTCCACGTGGGCTCCCCCCTGCAGCGGCCAAGCGGGCGCTGTGGCTGGAGAAGGAGGAGAAGGCCAAAGTGCTGCGGGAAAGGCAGCTGGAGGAACGGCGACGGCGGCTGGAGGAGCAGAGGCTGCGGGCAGAGAAACGCCGTGCGGTGCTGGAGGAGCGACAGAGGCAAAAGCTGGAGAAGAACAAGGTGGGAAGGGGTGGGTGAGCTCAGTATGGGGTCTGAAGCAGCCCAGCTGGGAGTCATCGGGCACATCTATGTGCATTAGGGTGGGCGTCACAGCCCTGTTGCCCACTGAAGGTCCCCATCTCTGAACCCATCCCCATCTCTGAACCCATCCCCATCTCTGAGCCCATCCCCATCTCTGAGCCCGTCCCCATCTCTGTGCCCATCCCCATCTCTGAGCCCATCCCTCTCCCGGACAGGAGCGCTACGAGGCGGCCATCCAGCGCTCGGCCAAGAAGACGTGGGCAGAGATCCGGCAGCAGCGGTGGTCGTGGGCAGGAGCCCTGCACCATGGCTCTGCTGCACACAAGGATGGTGAGTGCACAAGGACGGGGCTGTGGATGAAGGGATGGACAACTCAGCTCCTGCAGCATCGCTCTGCTGCCCCTCGTGCTGTGCTGGGGCCCAGTGGGACCCCGTGGCTTCTCCTTGTTCCATGGGCTGTGCTGCTTGTGCCCATCTGCGCTATGCAGGGACGTTGTGTGGGGCTTGGAGCTCCGTGAAGGCATCGCTGTGTTGTTGTTGGTGTTAGGGTGTGTGTTGTGATGTGTCCCCACAGCACCCGGCTGCATGCGGTGCCAACATGGGGGTGACCATGCGTGGCTGTGTGGGATGCTCAGTGTGGGGCTCCTCTCCATGGGGTCACTGTGCTGCTGAGGGGACAGGGCTGTGCTGTAGCTGATGGGCAGTGCTGTGTCTCCAGTTCTCTGGGTGCCTTTGCGCCGTGGGGTGGCTGTATGTGCGGCGTTGGGTGTTGTTGGTGCATGGTCAGGGTGCACACACAGGAACTTGGTGCCCTATGAGAGTCATGGAGCATTAGGGGACGGATGCACAACTGTTGTATGGGGCTCCCTGCCACTTCTGTCCTCCAACCTGGCTGCTCCCTCTTCCATTAGTGGGCTCTGGCTGCCCAGCTTCCTTGTTGTCCCCCACCCCATGTTGCTGTAGGGTCCTGGTGAGCCCACTATCCTGTGTCCATCTGCCCCTAAGCCATTGAAATCCCCTGGCTCCAGGTCTGTTTTGGGGACACCACAGTGGCGGGGCTGTGTTTCCCAGAGCTGAGATCCCTGCATGTCCCCTGCATGACACAGGCACTGTCCTGCACACCATTATGTACCACGTCCTCCCACCACCCCGCAGCCCCACTGCCCCATGTCAGTGCATGCTGCATGCGGGGACCCACCCCGGCCCCCGGTCTGTAATGCCCTGTGTCTTTTCCCTCCTCCAGGTGCGAGCCGCTGCTCGGTGTCCGCCGTAAACCTCCCCAAACACGTCGACTCTATAATCAACAAGCGGCTCTCCAAATCCTCTGCCACCCTCTGGAACTCTCCCAGTAGAAGTAAGAGCCCTTTGCATGGCCCTGCAGTGCAGGGGGGCACGGCTCAGCCCCCTCACCCCATATAGGGACCCCCCCAGGTCATGCACAGTGCCCATGGAGAGGAGGAGCCGTGTGCTGTTTGTTTTAGAGGAGCTTTGGAGGAGGCTGGCGCCAGCTCCTTACCCAGCTATGGAGAGTGGCTGGGAGGTGGATGGCGCCAGGATGGCACTGGGTGCCCTATGGCCTCTATAGGGCTGTGTGAGATGCATCTCACACCACCTCTATAGGGCTGGTGCCCACTGTGACACCTTGGAGTGCATTTTAGTGCTGTGGGTGCAGCGCTGGGTGCCATGAGGTCGCTGAGGTCTGGCTGAGCTGCTGGAGCCGTGGGGCTGGGTGCTGTTGTGCTGCTGAGTTGCCTGGCGATGGTTGTGAGCCGGATGGTATAAATAGATGGAGCAGCTGATGCAGGCAGCTCTGCCGGCCTCATGCTGGGGCTCAGCCAGGGGGGGCACACGGGGCTGTGCTGAGCAGCCAACGCTTGGTCTGGAGCTGGACGCAGTGCCCAGTGTTGTTGCTCCAGTGTCTGTGTTCTGTCCCCTCCCAGCAGCAGGGGGGCACAGGGCTGCTATCGATCTCAGTCCATATGGCTGTGGGGTGTTTGGGGCAGCAATGCAATGCAGATGGCAGTGTCACCATGCCCAGCTGGGCCAGCAGCATGCATGGGGGCCACCATCAAGCCCAGCCTGGTTCCTGTGACTGCATGGTGGCCTCAGCCCCTCTCCCTTGGTGCAGGGGCACACGGTGTCAGCCCTGCAGTGCACTGTGGGCTCAGTGTCACTGGCACAGGGTGCACGGAGAGGGGGAATGCTGCTGTGGGCATACGTCGTCATCCTGCCTCAGTGCTGTGCCTTGACTGTCAGTGCCAGGAGTGGGGATCTGGCAGCTGTGGGGCTCAAGCAGAGGGTTGGTGTCAGTGCTGCAGGGCTCCATGGAGTGCTAAGGGCTGCTCTCCTTCTGCAGACCGCAGCCTGCAGCTGAGTCCCTGGGAGAGCAGCATAGTGGACCGGCTGATGACGCCCACGTTGTCCTTCCTGGCACGCAGCCGCAGCGCCGTGACACTGGCTGGGAATGGCAAGGAGCAGGGTGAGTAAACTCTTGGAAAGGGCTGACAATAGCAGGACACGGGGAAATGGTTTGAAGTTAAAAGAGGGAAGATTTAGGTTGGATGTTAGGGGGAAGTTCTTCACTAGGAGAGTGGTCAGGCCCTGGAACAGGCTGCACAGGGAGGTTGTGGATGCCCCGTCCTTGGAGGTGTTCAAGGCCAGGTTGGATGGGGCCATGGGCAACCTGATCTATGGGGTCTCTATGGGGATCTATGGGGTCTATGGGGTCTCCTAGGCAACCTGATCTAGTAAATGTGTATGTTTGGTGGCCCTGCCAGGCAGGGGGGTTGGAACTCCATGATCCTTGAGGTCCCTTCCAACCCGGGTCATTCTGTGATTCTGTGAGCATGGGGGGCACGGAACTGAATGGGGCAGAGGGCTGGGAGTGCTCCACGTTGGGATCCTATAACCACCATTCCCATCCCTGCAGTGCCCGTGTGCCCCCGCTCGGCCTCTGCCAGCCCCCTCAGCCCCTGCCACAACCACCGGCTGCCTCACCGCTGCTGGGAGCGACGGAGGGGCACCGCTGGCAGCCCTGATGTGACACCACGGCGCCGTGCTGAGTCCTCACCGGTGAGTGCCACCTTCTGCTGGGACACCCCATGTCCAGCTCCTGTCTGAGCCCATCATTGTGGTGCTGATGCTGTCTCTGTCTGGTTGGCACAGAAGAAGAAGGAGAAGAAGGAGAAGGAGAGGGAGAATGCCAAGGAGCGCAGCGCGCTGTCCCGCGAGCGCAGCCTCAAGAAGCGGCAGTCGCTGCCTGGAGCACAGCCCCGGCTCCTGCCCACAGCTGACAGCAGGTTGGGACCCAGCACTGCACATTGCCCAGCCCCTTGGCCATGATGGGGATCCTGCTGATATCTCTTCTTGTTCTGCTTGCAGCCCAGGCCCCAAGAACCGTCCCTCATCCCCTGCCACCCCCAAAACCCGCCCAGCGTCCCCCAGTCCAGCTCTGGGCTCACCCCACAAGCCGCCCCTGCCCCGCAGTGCCCACTCCTCCCCCAAGGTGCGGGGCAAGGTGCGGGATGAGCGGGGTGAGCAGGATGGCCAGGCCAAGGGGCGCGAGAAGAAGGAGGAGGAGAAGGGCTCAGCAACCCCTGAACCACCCAGAGCTTCCACAGAGCTGGCAGCAGGTGGGTACATAGTGGTTAGGGGTCATGGTTAGGGGTCAGGAGGAGTGGGAACGGCACTGATGGTGCTCACACCCCACAGCCCCCACAGCCCACAGCCCCCCCAGCAGACCCTCAGCTGGCACTACAGACCGGGAGGAGGCCGCCCGACTGCTGGCAGAGAAACGGCGTCAGGCCCGTGAGCAGCGGGAACGTGAGGAACGGGAGCGTCGGGAGCAGGAGGAGCAGGAGAGGTGAGTGACCAGCCAAGGACCCCACCTTGGCCCTGGTGCCCCCCACCTAAATGAAGGCCCCTGTGTCCATACAGGCGGCTGCAAGAGGAGAGGGCGCAGCGGGCGGCGGAGGAGCAGAGCCGCAGGGAGGCCCTGGCACGGCAGCAAGAGGAGGAACGGCAGCTGCAGGAGGAGCGAGAGGCCCAGGAGAAAGCAAGGGCAGAACGGGAGGAGATGGAGAGGCTGCAGAGACAGGTGTGGGGCTACGGGGAGGAAGGATGGGATGGGTGATGAGATGAAGCCTGTCCCCACCGTTCCCACTTCACCTGTCTCTATTGACTTGGCAGAGAGAAGAGGCCGAGGCGAAGGCACGTGAAGAAGCTGAACGGCAGCGCCTGGAGCGGGAGAAGCATTTCCAGCGTGAGGAGCAGGAGCGGCTGGAGAGAAAGAAGGTGAGGGCTGGGGGCACTGCTGGGTGCCCAGTGCAGGGTGAGGGTCCTGCTGGGGAGGGCTGCGTGTGAGCCCCTGTCTGCCCTGCAGCGCCTGGAGGAGATCATGAAGCGGACACGCAAATCGGATGCAGCAGATGCCAAGGTGGGTGCCTGTCCTGCACTCCTCATCCTGAGCTCCTGGGGATGGCACACAGCGTGGAGCCCTCACTGCTCTCCTTTTCTTGCAGAAGAAGGAAGACAAGAAGATAGTGAATGGGAAAGCAGCAGAGCAGGAGCACGGCACAGGTACACGGCTCCCTCCTGCTTCAATATTGGAAGCTCCCACAGCCCCTGTCCCCATCCTGCTCCTTGGGGCTGAGCAGGGCTCTGCTTGTACCTCCAGGTGGTGAGAAGAGAGCAGGGCCAATGCCAAAGGCAGAGGAGCTCCCTGAGACAGAGACACCGAGCACGGGGACGCTGGGGACACTGAAGGGCCCAGCAGGCGACGGGCTGCAGCCCAGGTGAGCACGGGGGTGGAAAAGGGGGCAGGGGGCCAGCAGGACCCAGCTCAACCAACCCACTGCCCCACAGCTCCCCAGCCAAGGACGTGGCAGCCCCGGTGGTGAACGGCGTGCAGCCCAGCAAGCACGAGAACGGCTTCTCAGGCCCCGAGGGCTCCTCAGAGCTATTGCAGCTCTCCCACCACAGCGGCAGCCCCAGCAGCATCATCCCCTTCGGCGACAAGGAGCCGTTCCTCAAGCAGGCGGTGGTCAAACCCCCCCAGGTCACAGGTGAGGGGCAGTGGAGCTCACGGGGGGAGCAGGGGCTGGATGTGCCTTGAGAGCAGCTCAGCAGAGAAAGACCTGGGGGTCCTGGTAGATGAGAAACTCAACATGAGCCAGCAGTGCGCTCTGGCAGCCCAGAAAGCAAATGGGATCCTGGGCTCCATCAGGAGAGGGGTGGTCAGCAGGGACAGGGAGGTGATTGTCCCTCTCGGCTCCTGTGAGGCCCCATCTGTTGTACCGTGTCCAGGTGTGGAGCCCTCAGTACAAAAAAGATATGGAGATTTTGGAAAGGGTCCAGAGGAGGGACAGGAAGATGATCAGGGGGCTGGAGCACCTCCCCTATGAGGACAGGCTGAGGGAGTTGGGTTTGTTCAGCCTGGAGAAGAGAAGGTTGCGGGGTGACCTCATTGCAGCCTTTCAATACCTGAAGGGAACTTACTCCCAGGAGGGGAGTAAACTCTTGGAAAGGGCTGATAATAGCAGGACACGGGGAAATGGTTTGAAGTTAAAAGAGGGAAGATTTAGGTTGGATGTTAGGGGGAAGTTCTTCACTAGGAGAGTGGTCAGGCCCTGGAACAGGCTGCACAGGGAGGTTGTGGATGCCCCGTCCTTGGAGGTGTTCAAGGCCAGGTTGGACGGGGCCATGGGCAACCTGATCTATGGGGTCTCTATGGGGATCTGTGGGGTTTCCTGGGCAAACTGATGTAGTAAATGTGTATGTTTGGTGGCCCTGCCAGGCAGGGGGGTTGGAACTCCATGATCCTTGAGGTCCCTTCCAACCCGGGTCATTGTGTGACTCTGTGACTGTGCCCCAGTTCTGACCTCAGCTCTGTGCCCACAGAGGTGCTGTGAGACCCATGTTACACCGTGCAGACCCAGAGCTGTTATCAGACGGAACCACCTCGCTGCTGCTCCCTTCAGTGCCATAAGGACAACGTGAAGCATTTCTTATGGCAGCCATCAACCCCAGGGGCCTGTTGGTTTCACTCTCAGTTGGTTTTTATTTCATTTTATCCCATTTTACCAACAAAAACCCCCACATCCACACACACATCGTGCACCTTAGACACCCCGTACCCCCCCCCAGCCCCATACTGCCCCCCCTATTGCCGTCCCAGCCCCATAGAAACACACTGCGCTTATTTAACCGCTGTGTACAATGGACGTCAATACTGTACATAGAGCCCGGCTCACACCACAGCGGGGTCCCTTCATACCACAGTGTGTGTGTGTGTGGGGGGGGTCCCGTGTTTTCTTTCTCCCCCGGTTCTGGGCCGGGCCCACGCTGCTCTCCGTGCCGTTGTGACAGTGTTATGCATCCGGATCAACCTCTGCCGACAATAAAAGTGGATAAAACATCACACGACTCGCCTTAATGCGGCCGTAATGGTGGGTTATGGGTGGAGGCCCCGCCGCCATTTTGCGGCCTGCCTCCATGCCGGAAGTTGAGCCCTCTTGGTGGCGTGAGGGGTGGGGGGACAGGAAGCAGAAGTGGCGTTACACCCAACGCAATGCACACTGGGTTATGTAGTCCAGCTCTCCCTGCTATAGGAGGAGCGCTGTGGGGGTATGGACTACTCCTCCCGGCATCCTTTGAGAGAGGGCGGCGGGCGGGCGCGAAGCGGATGTGCGTGAGGAGGAGGTGGAGGTGTCTGTCCGCCGAGCAGGCCGCAGGCGGAGCAGGGCCCGGTGAGTGCTGCGGGACCGACCCCCTATTTCCCTTATTAATTTCCCCTATTATTTCCCCTGTTATTTCCCCTCCCATCCCATGGGTACGATGTTCTCCCCCCTCAGGCCGCGTATTGCTCTCCCATCCCCCCCCCTCCCATCCTAGGCCCTAACGGCGCCCCCCCCCCCCCCCCCCCCCCATTCCAGCCCCGTGTCTCCCCGTGCCGCCCATAATATGGGGTTTGGGACCAACCAAAGTCACTTATGGGGCGATTCTGACCCATTTATGGGGCTGGAGGTCAATTATGGGGCTCTGTGTGCCCCCCAGACTCACTTATAGGGCAATATGGGACCCAATTATGGGGTTTGGGACCCCCAGAATTCACTTATGGGGCGATTTGAGTCCCACTTATGGGGCGATTTGGGACCCCCAAACTCACTTATGGGACCCATTAGGACTCCCAAACTCACTTATGGGGCGATCTGGGACCCACTTATGGGGCTGGAAGTCACTTACGGGGCGATTCTGACCCACTTATGGGGTGATTTGGGACCCACTTATGGGGCGATTTGGAACCATAGGAACCCGTAGGGAGCCCGTAGGGAACCCATAGGAACCCATAGGGAGCCCATAGGAACCATAGGAGCCCATAGGGAGCCCATAGGGACCACTCAGCAAGAGCACAGACAGGTCAATCACCCAATTACCCCCTGCTTAGGGCTGCTGTAATATCCCTTCCCTCTAGTAGCGAGGTCAGGTTGTTAATTAATGTAATTATTGCTGGGAAGGCTGGTGTGAAACATTAGGGCTGTTTCCAGTGTGTCTGTTGGTTTTGCTCCTGGCGAGTGCTGTGGCTGAGGAGGATTCTGTGTTGGTTTTGGTTGTGGAACCTGATTTCGGGTTGGTTGAAAAGCTTTAGGAAACGGGTCTTGCAAATTGCCTTCAAGGGAGTGCACTGTAGAGCCTGCAGAGATGGGTGCTGAGACATTGCAGAGTGTTTGGAGGGATACTTTGTCTGCTTGTGGCTCTTTGTGTTTGGGTTTATGCTGGTTCCTGTCTGCTCTTCTCATTCTTAGTTCCATGTTGTGGGTCCATAGTTGATTCATTCATCAAGGGCTGCATGGATGGGTTTCTGTGAGCACCTTAGTGGCCCATGGTCGATGCTATTAGGAAGCAGTTGTTTAATAGCTTGATATGCCAGCCCAGTATCAAGGCTTTGGGGTCACACTGAGTTATCATGGTGCAGAGAACTGCTCTGTGTGACATAGATATCCATCTATCCAGGTCTGTATCCATCTATCCAGGTCTGTATCCATCTATCCAGGTCTGTATCCATATAGTTCAGGTCGTGGCTGTTGGAAGGGAGATTAATAACATGAACAGCAGCAGCTGCTCTGGCTCCTGGTGCCATTTTGTTGGCTGCTTTCAGGCTGGGTTTGCAATAAGGGAAACATCCACCCCATTGGGTGGGTCAGAGCGTTAGCAGGGGCTGAGTGACAGGGGGAATCGTTGCCACTAGGTCAGGGAAAGCAAAGAGCTCCTGCTTAATTTAGCTTTATCATGTCAGGGCTATGAATAGTCCCATCATGGGGTTACATTTCATGCCAGCTGAGAATGGTGTTTGCAGTGTTGCACTCCATGGTAACAGGAAGATGTGATGGCTGACATCAGAATCTTTCACTTTGCTTGTGAAACGTGAGGACTTGTTAATATCTGGATGAGTTTAAGTCCCTTATTTCCCATTTTACATAAATGAGAACTCAGTTTCTTCTGAGTTCTCTGCACTTTCTGCTTGCTGACTTTCTGTTCCTGGCTTGTTTTGGTCTGGAAGCAAAATGCTGATGGGACGTTTTCCCTTCTTATTATAGATGTTTTTCTTCTGTGCTCACCAGCTGCCTGACATCAACCTGATATACAGGTGTTCATGATGGTCATAACTACCATAGTCTTTTCTTCTTTTTAATTTGCCCTTAGAGAAAACTAAGCTCTGGTTCCTAACGCTGAGGCTTCTAGCTCAGATTTCATCATTAAGGCACAGTTTGCAGCAGTAAAACCCTGGTGACATCTGGAGTTGATGAGCTGTAGTTTGTCCATGCTAAAGATAGTGGTTGGTTACTGCTGAGTTCTGCTCAGTCCTCTTCTGATTTCCTATCTTTCATCGTTGTATCTTACCTAATATTAGTCAGCTCTATTTCTATTATTATTATTTTATTTCTATTCGATTTTCTATTTCTAATTGCTCAGTCAGATTTTCTGTTTCCTGAGATGTTAAAGTTGCAGAGATGGATCTTGACTGGGACAAAGGCTGCGCTTGAAATTGGAATTGAGGAAGCTGGCTCCTTTTGCTTTCTGACAGCAGAAAATCCTGTAAATACTTAATGCTTCAATGTATTTATCTTCTCATTTCAGGTTTGTTTCCTAATTGACACAACTCAGACAGTAAAACTGACTGTTGAAGGTGCAGAGTGTGAAGCTGCTCGTGCAGGTAGGACACCACAGAAAACAGGATCTTCAAAGCTGGTAAAACTGTCTGGGGATTTGGAATATCCTTCTCCAATCCTTTATTGTGGCCATGCTGCAAGTTAAGCTCAATTGAATTCTCTTTGTTGTCCATGCTGCTGTGTGAAGCATTGATTTCAGTCAGTGGCTGCTTGAAAAGCAATGTAAAACTATTGTGCATCTTGGGTGCCCGGAGGAAGTTTCTGACAGCAGTGGACTTGGCAGTGATTTTTCTCATTGCTTGGAGCAGAGTTGGGTTCTGTCAGAAGACTTAAAGCCTGTAAAACATTAACTTCTCTGCCACTGTTTCATGACAAAAGTTTCATTTCTGGGCAAAGTCCATTGAAGTGGCTCAGTCGGAGCATTCTCTATTACTGTGTTATCTGAGTAGGATGGTTTGCAGTGAGTGGGCTTAGAAATGAAGAAGGCAAACTATTGATTCTTTTAATAGTCTCCAAGTGTAAGAAATTTTGTCAGTGAGACGATTCCAGGCTGCTGGTTTTCTATTTGAAAGCCTGTTGGTCAGTAGATGCAATTGTGGCCCTTTTAAGGTAGAGGGAGTCAGTGCTATGGGGCGGCGGTTGCCTCGCTGCAAGCAGGAAGGAAACTTGACCCCTCTCAGAGCAGATTGTTAATGCAGAGTCACCACAGCACTGTGTAAATGCTTCTGCTGCAGTTGCAGGAGCAGCCACACTTTAATTTCTAATGCTTTGCAAAGGCCCAGCACCATCTTCAGTGAGGAAACAGAACTGGTGAGGTAAGTGAGCAGCCAGTGCTGCTCTCACAGCTCATCTTCACTTCCTTTCCAGCTGGCTCTAAATTCAGAGCAATCCTTAGGAAGTGCTGTAAGAACAGAGTATTCCAGAGCTGGTTTTTTGAGCACCAGGACTCGTTTGATCTCAGTAAGTAAATAATTGTTAGAAGGACTGTGTGTATATCGCAGGAAGGTTACAACTCCCTGTTAATGTGGGAGATGAAACGGCTCCAACACTTGGTTTGCTTAACCTTGTGATTACTGATAGAACCCAGACGTTTGGTTCCTATTCTTTAGGGAGTTACCTCTTGTTAGGAATGAAGCAACTCGAAAAGCAAAGATTAAAAATAACTACAAAAGCAAGGGAACTTCTGGCACCACACTAATGTTTGGCTAGTTAGAGCTGTGAATCCAGGTACACTACAAAGATATAAATGGCTTCAAGCAGGTTATACTTTTAAGACCTTTTCCAGGCTTCTGAGGACTCGTATTTGGCTGCTTTATTTTTAACTGACGTTGCAGCTGGATCAGTTCCTTGACTTGATTCATCAGCACAGGAGTGAACAGCTTCAGGAAGGGTTGAAGAGATTAGAACTGAGCTCACTTTGTATTTGGTGATGGTACTAAGTGCAATACACATTGGACTGTAGTCCACCCCTTTTACTTCCTCATTATCTTAACCTGATCAGCCTGCCAAGCTGCTGAAGATGGTTTTCCTATCTGGCCACAAATTTGTTGGCTCACCTGGGTGAGTGCTGAGGGAAGCACCTGCTGAAACCTCTCCAAAGCCATTCATGGCTTTTCATGTAGAAATTGTCTGATGTGATGACAGTGTGGTCTTCCAGTCTTGCTTTCCTTCATGGGAAGCAAATGATGCAGATGGTGGGGTGAAGTCAGCGGCCTGTTAAATGCTAGATGAATTGCTTCCTATGTTGTGAATGAAACTTAAGTATTGATTAATGAGTGCAGTTTCTCTTCTCAGCTTCATCAACTGTCTCTGGCATTGCAGAGTTCAACTCTTTATACTAACCCCCATGTGGAATAGTCGAGAATCCCATCACCAGCTCCCCCTGGCATCTGTTTCCTTTCCTGGCCTGCAGCTGAGCTCTCAGGTTTCTGTGAAGGCAAATAGCAACAGGAAACTTAATCTGGGGAGTGAGGGAGTGGAGTTCGCTTCCTCTTCTCCAAGTCAGGGCCGAAAGCATTTTCCATTTCGACCGAAGAACTAAACTGAAAGAAAAACCAGCAGGGAATCAAATCCTGGAGCATATTTTGCAACATGATCGAATGTTAAATTCTAAGGAATTTTGTTTCTGGCTGGATACCAGAGATTAAATAGGTCAACCACTGCAAGCAGTGGAACTGCAGGGCACAAGTGACACCAGAGCCGTTCTGACCTGTCACCCCGGTGCATTAAGTTTGCTGCTAGTCCTGCATGGGGGAGATCACAGAACGTGCTTGTTGGTGCTGTCTGTATTGCTGGTGATGTGGTTGAAATTAAATGTCTCCTTAAAGGTTGTCATGCCTAAGCCAACAGCACGGCTTCTGCCTGTTCCTGGTTTTTCTATTAACTTGTTGCTTTCAACTGTAGCGCTCAAACTCGTAAATATTCAGGGTTAAAACCTCTTATTCTTTTTGCAGATTTCCTCCTTTGACTGAGATAAATGTTCTGTTCTGAATTCATGTGGCTGTTAGCAGG
This sequence comes from Coturnix japonica, assembly GCF_054131305.1. Classification (NCBI taxonomy): domain Eukaryota; kingdom Metazoa; phylum Chordata; class Aves; order Galliformes; family Phasianidae; genus Coturnix; species Coturnix japonica. Next base: position 14,994,234 of record NC_140679.1, on the reverse strand, counting down.
CAGCCCCTTGAAGCGCCCATATTTGCAGCCTTACTGAGCTTCACATAGCTGCAGGTGTTGCCTGTTCTCCCAGGTCTGAGGTACGACTCCACATTCCAGTGACTTCATTTCACTGTTTCCTTCAGGTGTAACTGACGAGCGCTCTCAAGATGTCTAAAACCAACAAATCCAAGTCTGGATCTCGTTCTTCTCGTTCGAGATCCGGATCGAGGTCACGCTCACGTTCCTTCTCTAAATCTCGTTCCCGTTCTCGCTCTGTTTCACGCTCGAGGAAGCGCAGGCTCAGGTGAGTGTGTGCAGCTCTCAGGTCTGTGTGTGTGACTGTTCCTCCTCTCTCCTGCTCAGGTGCTTTGTCTCTTCCTTCTTTTCCATGGAAGCCTTGGATTACATTTAGGACAGACTGTGTCCTGCGTCTTAGGATGCTCCCTGTCAACCTGTATGTGTTGTGTTTTAACCTGACAGGCAGCAAAGCACAGTTGAGGGAGGTGGGGGGGGAAACGTCTGATTTGAGATCAAGGACAGTTTAATAGGATAGAAAAGGAAGAGAAAATAATATTGATAATTAAAAAAGATATACATAGAACAAGTGGTGCACAGTCTAATCACTCACCACCTGCTGACCGTGCCCAGCCAGTTCCTGGTGAGTGGCTCTCTGCTCCCCCGGGCAGCTGTTCTGTGGTCAGAGCAAGGAAGATTTATAGCAAAACATACTGCTTTGTGTTGTTAAACATCTCAAGGCTTTTTTCCCCAGGCTTTTGATATAATTGAACCCAGACTTGAGAGACTTTAGCACGTGTTGTGTGCTTTTTCTGCCTTAAAAATGCAATCAAGTCTCCATGTCAGTTAATAAGCACAACTAGGAAAGATAGGATAGATCCCAGCCCCTCTCCTCAGCATACAGCAGTCAGTTAACAAAAGCATCAGTTCTGACTGTATGAAGTAGAGAAAGTTAATTTAACTGCAGTTAGCTCTGAGAAATCCATAATGTTCATAGTAGTAATAAACATACAGTTGGAGTGAGAGGGCATGACAGAACAAAGAGGCGGAGACTTCCATCAAACCAAGTTGTTTGCAGAGGGAAGTTGCAAGTCCTCTTGCAGGCTTTGGACTTGTCTTGGATTCAGTTCTATTTCTGAATAGCCAGAGCTTTCACATCAGGAGGAAGTGAGCAGAGGGAGCACCAAACATTGCCACCTCGTGGTGTCAGGCTGTCAGAGGAGTGAGTGCATCCCTCTGTTGGGTTGAGTTGGAGCTTTGGAATTGTGGCAGCTGGTTCACCTTGTGGAGCTTCATCTCTAGAGCAGTGCACCATATGCTCCAGAACTGCCCTTCTTCATATATTAAGTTGTGCCAACAATAACAATGTGTCTTTTTTTATCAGTTCTAGGTCCCGTTCAAGGTCATATTCCCCATCTCATAACAGGGAAAGGAACCATCCAAGAGTCTATCAGAACCGAGATTTCAGAGGTCATAACAGAGGATACAGGAGACCATATTATTTCCGAGGCAGAAATCGAGGTTTCTATCCATGGGGCCAATATAACAGAGGAGGATATGGGAATTACAGGTCTAACTGGCAAAACTACCGCCAAGCTTACAGCCCTCGGAGGGGGAGATCGCGCTCCCGTTCACCCAAGAGAAGGTCTCCTTCCCCAAGGTCTAGGAGTCACTCTAGAAATTCAGATAAGTCTTCATCTGATCGGTCGAGGAGATCTTCCTCTTCTCGGTCTTCCTCCAACCACAGCCGGGTTGAGTCTTCCAAGCGTAAATCTGGAAAGGAGAAAAAGTCATCTTCCAAGGAAGCCCGGGCGTCTCAGGCTTCAGGAGAGAACCAAGGAGATGATTCGAAAGAGCAGCAGTTTTCAGGAGCAGCTGCTCAAGATGCCAAGGCGTCTGAGGGATCAAAACCATGGCAGGATGTGTCTACCTACGGTAGCAGCTCAGCATCGAGAGCTGCTGCACCTGAGCTCAGCCCGAGGGAGCGCAGCCCTGCATTAAAAAGCCCTCTGCAATCAGTTGTGGTGCGGCGGCGTTCTCCTCGGCCGAGTCCATTGCAGAAGTCGAGCTCCCCACTGTCCAACCCCTCACAGATGAGCTCTGTGTCACAGAGCAGCACCTCCTTTCAGGCAGGATCTCATCAGAGCCCATTTGACCACGGCTCGTCAGGTTTGAGTCCAACAAGAAAGAGCCCTGTGTGCAAAAGTCCGACGCCAATCAGTTCCATGTATGGTGCATCTCAGAAGGAGGAAAGCACAGCTCCTGGTGGAGGAGCCTTCTCCAAGAGGCAAGTGATGTGTTCCATCCGTGATGAGGTTGGGGAAGCGCGGGGGATGGAAGCATTCATAAGTGCTTTAAAATTGATTCTTTTAAGTTATTTTGGACTGATCCCCTATCTGGGATGTCCAAACTTTAAAGAAGGAACGGAGAAATGTGTGACTCTGGGCTTTCCAGAGCTCTGGACTCATGTCCTTGGGCTTTTTAAACCTCAGGTTTTGCTTAGTGACTCCTTTAAAACATAACTTAGATGCTTTAAATTATCTTGTGATGAATTGTTCTCACTGAGTGTTTTGTCTTCTCCCAGCAAAGTCAATATTCTCTTCTGTTAACCTTTTTGCTTTTATTTGTATTTGCAGTCTGTCATGAAATATTTAGCTTACCTATGAAACTTGCATCCCAAATTTGAAGTAGCTTTTGAGCCTTTTATTTCCAGTATGTTGTTTAAAGCAGAACAGCCCAGTTTGAAAGTTATGATGTGTTGTTCTCCTGAAGCAGGTTTGTAAGTAAACAAACCGATTGGGTAAGATGTTACTATTTTCCTTCCAATACATCTGTGGGTAAGCTGTTTTATTTGTTTTAAGCCTCATTTCATCAGTTCTGCATATCCATTTTCTTCTACATCTGTTGAATTTATCGACATCTGAAAGCCTAAGTCAAGGCTGAGAAATCTGCTGTACATCTTAACTGCTTAGGGCTTAGTGAGAGCCCTCTGTACATGCATAGCTTGGTGTTCTGTAAGAGCTGGCTGCTTTTAATTGAGATATTGACTTTTCTTAATAAGGAAACTAACAGTAATGTCTGTTTTCTGAACAGGTATCTGGAAGAGCAGAAGGCGGAGAATGGGAAAGACAAAGATCAGAAAGTAACAAACGTTGAGAAGGAAAAAAATAAAGAAAAAGGGAATTTCTCTGAGGTTGGATCGACAGATGGAAAGGCAAAATCAGATTCCTATACATCCAAAGGAGATTCTGAGAAGGGATATCGTGGCAGTCAGTCACCCAAGCGCTACAAGTTCCGGGATGACTTTGACAAGCCAAAGGCCCCAGAGTTCCACAAGGAAAGTCATTATGGCAAAGAGGAATCGGATGATCAGGAAAAGAAAGAAAAGGCCAAAGGCCGTAAGGATTCAGATTTTGATGATGAGCCCAAATTTATGTCGAAAGTGGTGGCGACGTCGAGTAAAAGTCAAGAAGAGGATAGGCAAGGCAAATGGGAAGGTGTGGTGTTCTTGCCACCTGGAAAAGAGAAGCAGAGAAAGTCTGAGGAAATGGAGGAGGAGAGCTACTCAGAGAGATCTAAGAAGGAAGAGAGGCCGGCGTCCAAGAGAGCTGAGTCTGGTCACCGGGGCTTTGTTCCTGAAAAGAATTTCAGGGTGACCACTTATAAAACAAGCCAGGAAAAAAGCTCTTCTCCCCCACCACGAAAGGCCTCTGAGGTAAAGGAGAAGCCAGGTTCCAAAGGAGATGGGCTGGCTCCTGGCAAGTCCTCCTTTTCCATTACTCGTGAGGCCCAGGTCAATATTCGGATGGATTCCTTTGATGAAGATCTTGCGCGGTAAGTGTCTGCTGTGGTTTGGGGCTGCTGAAACAGTGATTTTTGCTGCCTCTTTCTGCTCTGGAGCCCTTCATATGCGTGTGAGGTGTGAGGAAGGATCAATATTACATCACATTTTGCATTTTGAAGCTTGAATTATTGTGGCACTGGAGGACTTGTATGGCCCCTTTGTATGGCGGGAGGTTGGAGGGATTGCCACTGTACAATGACGAAGGTATAGTACAAAGGTTAAATAACCTGTCCTAATTTTTTTCCTACAACTAGATGTAAGGTCATTTCAGAATGTAAGTGCTTCTGCATCAGTTTCTGTGTTACAACGGCCTCTGGAAAGAGCTGGCTGCTTAGTGGCTTCTTGCTGATAGAGAATTAGAGGTACATTGAAATGACAGTGCAGCTTAAATGGCATTTCCTCTGGAGAGCACTTACACTTATTCTCAACGTAGCATTACCGAAACTCTAGGAAGCACTGACAGCCACTTCTGCCTTGTTTCAAGAAATCTTGAGACAGTAAAATGTACTTCAGAGAGCGCGCTGGGACAGGAGCAGCCAGTAAGTGTTTGTGTGTGCTCATGTGGGATGTTAGAAGTTAACCTGGGGTTTAGGAGCAGCAGCAGAGCATTGCAGCCAGCCGTGCTTCAGAAGGAGCTTGTGTTTCATGGCACTCAGTGTCTATGCAGAGCAGCAGTGATCTGAGTTACTCCAGTAACCTACATTAGTGTATTTCAGGGATTTAAATAAGCGATCTGCTTAAGATATTGAATGTTTTATAGGTGATTTTATAGCATTACATTAAAAAAGAAGTGCAGTCAGCTTCTGACTTCTGAAATGTTAAGTCATCTTGGACTGATTCCTGTGTTCTGTTTTGTGTGGCCTGTTTGTTTTTCTAGTCCAAGTGGCATCCTTGCTCAGGAACGCAAGCTGTGTCGTGACCTTGTGCACAGCAACAAAAAAGAGCAGGAGTTTCGTTCCATATTTCATCACATTCAATCTGCTCAGTCTCAGCGAAGTCCTTCGGAACTGTTTGCTCAACACATAGTGACCATAGTCCATCATGTAAGAGGTAGGTCAAAGTCTGCGTGTCCTCACGTGGAGGTTCACTCCTTCCTGCTTTGTCCAAATGAGTTCTTTCCAAGCATTTACCAGAGTGCATGAAAAGCTGTTCTCTAGTAGATAAGTTGTAGACAACAAAAGCAACTGATGATGACGTAGTGATAGAATAATTCAGGCTGGAGGTGATTCTATGAGACCTAGCTCAGCCTCCTGCTCGAAGCAGTGCTAGCATGTGCATTGGATCACATTGTCTGGGGTTGAATCCAGTTGAATGCTGAAATGAAAAGTGTAGAGCTTGAATGTTCCAGTGCTCAGCCACATTCACTTGTGGGTGGGGGTTGGGGGGTGTGCTTTCCTTATATGTGGTCAGAACTTCTCTTGTAGCCTGTGGTAACCCTCTCTTGTCCTTTTATCATGTAGCTCTGAGAAGAGTCTGGCTGTACCTTCTGTAAAACCCTTGAGGTGGTGGAAGACAACCATTGTTAGATTTGACCAAGCTGTAGGACTGACGAGCTCTTTATTTTAACAAAAAAAATGGTATTAATGTTGTGGCATTGTTTACTCAACCCCTCCAACAGAGCATCACTTTGGATCGTCAGGAATGACGCTGAACGAACGCTTTACCAAATACCTAAAGAAAGGAATGGAACAAGAAGCAGCTAAAAATAAAAAGAGCCCTGAAATTCACAGGTTGGTGGCGTGGCAGGAGGGTTTTCAGGCTTTAAGCTCGACAGTCGTTCTGGAATAACTCAAAAAATAGGAGAAAATGGGTCTATCTGTGCCTGGCTAAGGGAGTAGTACAGCGTGGCCTTCGTGTTAGTCTTATGTCTGATCTTCTGCTTGGCCTAAGGAAGTCAGTTATTAAATCCATGAGCAGAAGTGATGCCTTGGAGGGGAGGCAATGGCTTGGGCTGTCGTTGGAGTCCTGATGTTTAGACCTGACGTCTTTTAGATGTTACTGGGTAAGCAAAAGTGAGATGTCTTTTTGTCTGCAGATGGAAGAGAACTTGAACAGACACTTAGTGAACAGTAACTTCACATCAGGAGAACTGTTGGCTCAGAGAACTTAACTTGCTCTGTAGCAGCTTCATCAAAAGGGGGGAAAAATGAGTTTTCCAATCCCTTTGGGAATATATGATAGTCTCCTTTAAAGCAAATCTTAAGCTTTCGTGTCAGATGTCGCCTTGTAACCAAGCTTATCTTTGTGCTTCCTTTGCTTTCAGGAGGATAGATATTTCTCCCAGTACTTTTAGAAAACATGGATTCTCTCAAGAGGAATCGAAAAGCTCCAGAGATCCCGGCTTCAAGGTGAACTGTCACTCTGCTTAGTTTAATTGAACAAAATGAGTGCATTGGGCATGAACTTAACAGTGATGTTTTTGTTTAAATTACTCTCTACTTAAGTTTGTGTTTTTCTTTTAAGGATGGGCATAATTCTAAAAATGAACTACAAAGGGTTAATTTTTATTAAAAATGTATCAACAACCTTTGTGAAGTGGTTTAGACTATGGTAAATGACCCCAAAGTCAATTGAGGTGAGCTTGAGAAAAATGAGAGGATTTTTGGAACAAGTGCCCATGATGAGAGAAGAAACTTTTTGTGATATTTGTCTGCTTGTAAGTATTATCAAATCAATTGTATCCATGCACTATTGCCAACCATGTTTTCAAAGAGACATGCATGTCAAAGAGAGGAGAGTAAATAAGTGTAATACATAAGTGAAATACACTGTTAAGAGGGTGATGGATTTTGTTCTAACAACTTGCTGTAGCGTTTCTGTTGATTGCTGTTAGTTAACATTCAGCACCTGTTGTCATAGAGCAGACCTTTGGGAATGGAGTGTGTTTAGCTGTAGCTCGTGTTAAGCCATAAGTACTTACCTTAAACCATCCTAGAAGCGGCTTAACACGATGTTTGGGATTGTAACCTTTGTCTATTCACCTCGGTGCATATTTACATTGAAGAGATTTTTTTGAACAGTCCTGCTTGAAACCTCACTTGTTTCATATTTGTTTTCGATTCTTTCCAAACACTTGGTGGCTTGACATGGACGATGGTGAGATGGATTTGATGGGCCTGAACTCTGAGCATCAGCTTGGCAGAGTGTATTATAAACCTGGGTTCCAAACAGCTCGCCAGCCTTCCGTGAAACAGACGTGCCCTCCCAAACCCGATAGTTGTTTGCTGTACCACATAAGGGAGCTGCTGCTGATTTTATCACTTATCTGCCATCCACCGTGTTGGGAGCAGTTGTGTTCTCAGAGTAGAAATTAAAGCTCTTTGCCTGGGGAAAGCAGAAGAGCACACAAAAAAACCCAACCAAAACTGCTCCCAGTCCTGCGTTATTTGGCATTTTTATTTAAACAAACAAACAAACAAAAAGAGAGTGTTTAGAAACTCATGTAAGTAAAAAGTTTAATAGCTGGAGAATTACTAATCCTGTTGTATTTCATTCGAGGCGATTAATCTGATTTATGTCGTGTATCAAGTCCTTGAGATTAGATCTGTGTAGCAGCAGTTGCTTTGGGGGCTGTGTTGATGCTGGCATTTAAGCAGCCATTCGAATTGAACCTCGAGCAAGCATTGCCACATCGTGTAGCTGACACACATAGACCATGAGCTGGGTGCTTTCTATAGAGCTGGATGGTCTTTGAGCACCTTCTATGTGGTGCCCCCTAGACAAGGGGAAGCTGTTAAAGTCAACACAGCGGTGGGATCCTTCCAAACAAACAGCCTCGATCGCTGCATTCCTGTGGCCTCCATCTCTTGGCACACTCACTGAACTGCCCCTGGTGAATCCAAGCTGGCAAACAGCTTTTGCTTCTCCTTAAGTTCATAGAGCCCTGCTGGATGCTGCTGCCCTGTGATGTATCCCCAGGCCTTCCAGCATTACACACACACACACACATTGGGTTTCCAAGTTGCTCTCATCTCACTGGCTGTGGTGTACAATAAGTATCAGCGTTCCCCTATAAGCAGGCTATTCTAATGCTGTTTTAAAGGGTTATTAATGTAGAAAGGCTGAAATCTCACAGATCAAACCTGAGTTTGATAGGCAATGCTCCATTATAGGATGCACAGTGATGCAGTAGCATTCAGATAAAGCCCTGCTCAGTGCAGTCAGTAGTAAAGTAATGAATGGTGGGTGCTGCAGGTCTGTGTGTTCAACTCTCCCCATCCCTGCCCTTGTAGGCTGAAGGGAAATACAAGGATGACCCTGTTGACCTGCGCCTTGATATCGAGCGCCGTAAAAAACATAAGGAAAGAGATCTTAAACGTGATAAATCCAGAGAGTCGGTGGAGTCCAGGGATTCCAGTCACTCAAGGGAAAGATCGACTGAGAAAACGGAGAAAAGTCACAAAGGCTCAAAGAAAAAGTATGTAGAAAACCCCCATTTCCTTCTGCATTTCGTGTGTTAAAGCTGGAGGCAGCCTCGTGTTTATGTGGTTGTGACATAACTGCTGCTGAGGTGTGAATTATTCCCCTGCGTGTCTCCTTGATGCCGTTGTGTCTATCTGGAACGTAAAGTAACTGGTAAAGGTAAATGGGAAGGCTCCGTGTGTCGCGGTGGGTAAGTCCCTTTTTCTTCTTGTTCCAGTTACAGGCGATGGCAGCGTTGAAGTGACTTTGCTTCGAGTTCACTTTGATCCTTTTTTATTAGCTTAATTTTTCTGCCTGGCTAAAAGTCTGTGAATGGGAAGGAGGCTGAGAGGAGAGAGGCTGCTGGTCTCCAATGGCTCCTTATCTCCTACTGGGCTGCTTTAAAAGCAGCAGAACCAGGACTGAGGAACCTTGGGGCCTCCACTAGATCAGCACATCGCAGCTGATGCTGAACTGTGACTTCTCATAGCAGGAGAAGGAAAGCCTTGTCCTGCTGGGGGGCTGATGAGATAGTTTGTTAGCCAGCAGGTTATTGCCGAGTGATTAATCCAGGTGCTGTTTTCCCCCCTCCTCACCTTTATTTCCTATCGCTGGAACAGGAAGCACCGAAGGGTGCGGGAAAGATCCAGATCCAGCTCATCATCATCACGGTCCTCTCATTCAGTGAAAGCAGAGGAGTATCCCGAGGAGACCGAGGAGAGGGAGGAAAGCAGCACAGGCTTTGACAAGTCCCGACTTGGAACTAAGGAATTCACAGGCCCAAATGAGAGAGGAAGAGCCCGAGGGACCTTTGTAAGTGCTTCCCCACCCCCTGTGCAGTCAGAAGCTGCCCTGCATCTCTTGGTGCCTTGGAAGTAGCACTGCTGGTCCATCTGTTTAACTTCCCTTTCATGTTTTGCTGTTACAGCAATTCAGGGCCAGGGGGAGAGGATGGGGGAGAGGCAACTTTTCAGGCAACAATAACAGCAACAGCGGCGGCAACAACGACTTCCAGAAGAGAAGCAGGGAGGAGGATTGGGATCCCGAGTACACACCGAAGAGCAAGAAGTACTACCTGGTAGGAGTGCTTTGCCTTTAATTGACCTTCAGGGTTTCATTTCTTTCACTATCACTTAATTTCTATCTCTGTGCAGCTCAGGGTTGGGTTCATCCCCCTCCCTTGGTGCTGAGCTCTGTGTTACCGCTGTCCTTGCCTTCCTCCCATACAGCACGACGACCGCGAGGGTGAAGGCGCAGAGAAGTGGGTGAGCAGAGGCCGTGGCCGCGGTGCTTTCCCGAGGGGACGAGGCCGTTTCATGTTCAGGAAATCGAGCACCAGCCCCAAATGGGCCCACGATAAATTCAGTGGGGAAGAAGGAGAAATCGAAGACGACGAGAGCGGGACGGAGAACAGGGAGGATAAGGACAGCCTGCAGTCTGCGGCCGAATAGCTGCAGTGCTGGGAGCACCATTGGCTGTGCTGGGCCTCAGGGCAGCCCCAGGAGCTGAGCCCCTATAGGGGGGCCCTGCTCTAACCCCGAAGTTCCCCCCGCCTTGTCAGAGCTCTGCCCCCCTCAATATGGGCCAGAACTGATGCATCATTTCTGCTTGGGATCCGCTCACCGAGCGCGTCTCTTCCCAAAGACTTTATGGACTGAATGAGGTGCAGTTGTGGCTGAGGCTGTTCTGCCCGTCCCCTCCCAGGATGGTTGGTTCCTCACTTTGTTCTTTGGGGTTTATTTTGCTATCAGGCTTTGAAGGCGCCGTGGGGTCGGGTTTGTGCCCCCCTTAGTTGATGTTTTTTGTTTCTCTTTTATCATTTGAAGTAGTGCAGCTCGGGGTTGGTTCCCCCAGCCCCATTTCCCCCCCCATCCCTGTTGTGTATTCAGTTCTTTTTAACCCATCCTCTCCTTTTTAGGCCTTTTACGTAGGGAAATCCATTCGATGGTCATTTCAACACTCATTTTCGGTTCTTTACGTTGAAAAAGAAGCGTTTGAAGCATGTGAATAAAGATCTCAGTGTTGACTCCTTGGGACCAAACCATTCGCTTTTATAAATGGGGGGGTTTGTTTTATTTTAATGTCACCTTTTAATGGGTAGGGGGGGAGCTTTAAAAACCACCCCTTTAAAATCACCCCTTTATAAGCCACCCCTTCCCCTTTTTATGGCTGAGGCAACGGGATGAGCTTGGTTTGAAAGCAAAAGGAACAGCTGCTCCCCCACCCCATGGTATTGTGCAGTGTTAGACCTGGTGTGTGCTGCTGCCTTCTTTGTACCCCCCAATTCCTTTTGTGCCCCCCCCAGCGCCCTGCTAATGGTTTCCTAAGGCAGCTCAGCCCCCCCCAGCTTAAAAAAAGCTCAAAAACAAGGATTTTTTCAGTCTTTTTTATTCATTTTTTATAACAATGAAGGCAACCCCCCTCCCTTTGTCCTGCTTTATGGCTTCTGCTTGCAATGATACCCTCAGCAGGAGCTGGTGGCAGCACCAGGCTGAAGGCACGGCCTGCTCTGCTCTGCTCTACCCCCCCTTATTGCTGTGCTCCCCCTTTGCACACACCGAGTAGGATTTGGGTTTGTTTGGACTCTTACGGCTCCTCTTCAGCCAAACCCCCGACGTTTGTTTATGCAAATAAAACACAATAAATGAGGTTAGGTGTCACGGCTTCCTTCTGTGTTTCAATCTCTGCCTTTCACAGCTTTACTCTGCCACTCAAACCTCCATACCCAGCAGCAGCGAAGGGCTCCATAGGGAGGACTCAGCTCCATGCAGGGCTGTGGCTGCTGTGGGGTTGATGCCCCACTGGCTTTGCTGGGGGGGGATGGTTCTTCCTCCTCCTCCCGCAGCCCCCGCACTGTTTCCCATCCGCCGCCCTCGGCTCGGTTTGGCCTTTGGCCACCGTTGTAGGACTGGGAGAACATCTGGAAAACATCTGGATCCGGCGGGGCTGGAGCTATTTTTGTCCATATGGAAGGAAAGTGGCGGGGATGGGAGCGATGTGGGCTGGATATGGAGGGGGGAGCAGCTCTGAGCCCACCGGGAAACATCCGGAGGGGGCAGATAAATGCAGCGGGATGGAGACAGGGATGGGAAGAGGGACAGCACCGCGCTGTATGGGCAGCACCAGCAGCGCTGCCTTCATCCCAAGGGCTGCTCAGCCCCGGCCTGGTTCGTACCGACAGCTCAAAGTGCATCTGGTGATGGACTGGTCCATGTTCCTGGTCATCTCATTGTCCCCCTGTTCCTGGTCATCTCGTTGTCCCCCTGTTCCCGGTGGTGGTTGCTCAGTAGTGATGCCCGCGGCTCATGGTGCCGCAGCCCAGCAGGTCAGGTTGCCCATTGCGCCAGATCTCGCGGATGATCCGCTCTCGCTCCTCCAGTCGTTGCGCCCGCTCCAGCTCCTCGGCCGATGCGAAGACGTTGATGGGCGCAGCGCCGTCCCCGGGGCTGTGACACTCCAACGGGATCTCGGTCATGGGCAGCAGCGACTCGGATGCAGCGCGATCCACAGTGTCATCTTCATCTTCATCATCATCATCATCATCATCATCATCATCATCCTCGCTGAGGTCGGAGGGGCCGGGCCGGGCCGTGCGGGGCCGGCAGGAGATGCGCAGCAGTAGCAGACACAGCGTCAGCACCAGCCCAAAGCAGACACCCAGCACGAAGTACAGCCCGAAGCTCTCAGGGTTGGCTGCAGGGTTGGAACAACGGGGCTCAGCGGGTGGGCAGGAGCCTTAAGGGGTCCCCAGTAGGACGTGCCCCATGTCCTCACCTCGGATGTGTGCGTATGCGGCCATGCTGTTGCTCAGCAGCTCCATGTCCTGCTTGCGGCTCTCCATGGCTGCAATCAGGGCCTCTGGGGACAGCACATCTGTGGGACATGGGGTGAGTGGGGCACCGTCCAGCTCCCACCACCCTCTGCCCTTCCTGCAGGGCTGGGCAGGATGTGGCTCCTCCAAGCGGATCCGTGGTACCGGGATGGGCCCTTCCGCCGTGGGACACAGCTCCGGGATGGGACCTGCGGGGTCCTCCTCACCCTGTGCACCCCAGGGCTCCTCCTACCACGAGCCTGGGCTGTTTGCCTTGTGGCACGGGGACAAGGACGGGGCCGTGGGGCAAAGGGCAGCGGTGGGATGAGCAGAGGGAGGGACGTGGGGCGGGCGCTGACCCCCATGGGATGAAGTGCTGAGCTTCCTATGGGAAAGTGCTGGGAGGGGATGGAGGGAGTCACAGCCCCCCTGGGGCCCCCCCTAGTGCTGGTGTGGGGCTGGGGCCGTGCTATGGGGCCGTTCTATGGGGCGGAGGCGATGCAGAGCTCAGGCCCTGGCAGAAGGAAACTTTCAATTCCCAGAAACGTCTCCATGGACGGAGGAATGAGGAAAGAAATGCAGAAAATGTGACACATCAGCAGAACCAGCCCTGGACCGTCCGGAGCTGCTGCAGTGGGGAGACCCCATAACGGGGCTGTCGGGGTGCACAGGAAGGTCCCAGCCCCAATGCTGGGTTGGAGACACAGCCCTGCCGTGGGGTGCTGGAGCACAAAGCTGCTTTAAGACCAACACAAGGGCAGCCATGGGGCCACTGCGGCCATAAGGATGGGGACTGGTGCCCTAACCCTCCCCAGAGCAGCACCATAAGGACAGCCCCAAAGCCCCCAGCACTGTGATCCCCCCAAGCACTGAACCCCACATCCCCCTAAACACGGAGCCGTCCCGTAGCACTGAGCACGGCCTCCCCTCTCCCTACATCCCCAACACCCCATCCCTGTATATGGGACATCACGGAGCCGATACCTTCATGCTGGACACACACAGAGGAGCCCCATCAGCCCACGTTGTACTCACCGGGACGGCAGCGCAGCCTCCGCACTTTGGCTGTAGAGAGAAAGAGAGAAAGGTCTGTTTAGCATTAACGCTGCAGCAACAGGAAATAGTTCGGCGCAGGCTGGCGGTCAGCACTCCCTGCTGGAGCCAATGGCAGCTCCGTCCCGATCCCATGGGATGCACAGAGCACAACCCGGCAGCAAGGCCCTATTCCCAGCCATGGGACCAGTCCCATCCCAGCTCCATCTGCATTGCACAGCCAGGACAGCACAAAGCTATGGGGAATGGGGGCAGCTCATGTGCTGCTGGGGTCCCCTCCAGCACAAACACCCCCCTTATATTGCAGCAGGGTCTCCTTACCTGCACATCACTGCAGTACGGAGCCACGGGACCAACTTCACATCATCCTTCAGATGCAAACAGCAGCTGTGGGGTTGTTCTGAGCCCCATAAGAGCTCACACTCTGCTTTGAATCCACCAGCACCAACAGCTTCACAGCAATGAGCTGCTCCTCCACTCAGAGTGCAGCACAGCAGCCCTAACACAGCTGCGTGCCCCCCATCCCCTCCCAGCCAAGTGGATTGGGACCCTACACAGCTATAGGGCTGCACAGCTATGGGGCTGCATAGCAATGGGGCTGCATAGCAATGGGGTTGAACACCCACCCCCCGGGGCTCACTGAGCACCTGGCTCTCCGTACCAACTTTTATTGCCGACATGCAGGAGGTTTGGATGCAGTACAAAAATAACATCTTTATACAAATGGGTTTTGGTTGGTTTGGTTTCTCTTATTTTCCTCCTTTTCCTTACAATAAGATCCTTCCCCCCCTTCCCCCCCCCCAACACCCCACTTGTTACCCCCCATCCCCCCCTGGTTCCAGTTCACTGCAACTCCATATCACAGCGCACTGCAGGCCCCAGAGTATTGCTTTGACTTTGGGATAAGGGAAAAGAGATGGGGAGGAATAAAGGGGGTTGGGATAAAGGGGGGTGTCAGGGCAGGGGACAGACCTGTCAGCTCAATAAATAAGGCGAGGGCTCGAAGCTACTGGCTCAGCTGGGGGCTGCGGCCAGGGGAGCAGCCCCACCATGAGGGGCAAGAGAAGGCAATGCTACAGCTGAGCTGCTGCTCATCCCCACTGCAGCACGGAGCTCAGGTGGATGATGGGGATGATGGGGGGAGAGGGGGGGCAGCTCGTTCACATTATAACCCATCTATTAGATCTGTACCACAACTGAAGTGTGAAAAAACGCTCGGTGAGAATTAATGCAACTTGAACCGCACCTGGGATAAGCTACACCAGAATAAAGGAAAAGATTAAAAACGTGTGATCTTAACCAAACTAAAAGGGTTGGGTGGGGGGAAAGGGGGGGAGCCCCCCCAGCAACCACAGCCATAAGGGGGGGGTCTGCACAGCCACGGGCTGCAGGGACAGCTCCATCCCTGTGCCAACAGCTGGTGATGGAAGCTGGGCCAAGCCAGGGCAGTGCAGCCACAGCATGGCGGGTAGGGGGGCACAGTAAGGATAGATTGAAGGTTGAGGGGGGGGGGGGTTGAGTGGGAGGCTTCAGGAAATTCTGACTTTCAAGAAACCCGGATCAAAATCGAAGCTTATTCAAACCATATGGAGCGAATGCGATCGGCCGACTCTCCATGCTACACAGCCATACTCTCGTGCCAACAAAGCCAGCGCTTCACCCTGGGAGGGAGACTCCTTTACTCCCCCCCCTCAAAGGGCTTCGCTCGGTCCAGAGAACAGCACGGTTAAAAAGACAAGAGAGGTAGATTACAGTCGTGATGAGAAGCAGATGAGTCACCCAGGCTTCGCTTTAAAAACAGATTCCAGGAGACACCGTTGAGGCCGTCGCTTCCAAAAGGAGCTTTGTGAAAAGTCTCTTCTCCCTCTGCTGCGTATCCCAGAGCAGAGCTCAGAACTGCTACATGATTTCTCTGCTGTGGGACAGCCTGTATTGCTGCTGGGCTGTGCTGTGGGCTGCAGGGCGTGCTCTGCTCCTACCCAGAGGTGTGGAAGTTATTTCCTCAGGTAGCGCTGGGCCAGGATGGCCGCGTCCAGAGGGTTCATGGGCTGAGCATCGTGGCCCAGGCGGCGAACAGGGGGGATGTTCCCAAACTGCCTCTTCTGCAGGAAGCTCTTGGCCTCGTGCAATGTGTTTTTCTCCTCGGCCAGCAGCAGCTGCTGCCTCATGTAGTTCTCAAACTCGTACTGTGAGCACTCCTCCGTCACCTTTGCCTGAGGGACAATGAGCCCATCAGAGTGCAGCCCCGCTCCCAGCACACAAACACACACACCCCCATACACTCAAGTTACCTCCTGTGGGTGTTCAGGGTTGGCCACCTGGTCATCAATGTCCGGCACCACCTGCAAAGGGCCGCTCAGGGATGACATGGACTGCCTGCAGGGAGAGACACCATCAGGACCACACTTAACCATACTACCCCCCTTTAGTCCCCCTTCCCCCCCCAGGGCTTTGCTTTTAGTTTTCAGACAGGATGTGGAACAAACGCCTCTCACAGGTGGGAGAGAAAACAGCCACGGCTCCAAAAATCACAGGCTGAGCAGCTGACTCAACCAGGCAGAACAAGAACTCGGTCTGTGTGCGCTGCTGGGAGCAGACAGGAGGTCACAAGGCTGGGGAGAGGGCAGCACAAATCACACACTGCCGGGGTGAGCTTCTGCTGCAGAGTCCTCCTGGAACCTGCAGCTGCTGTAACACAACTCAAAGACAGAGACACCAAATCCTCTGCAACGTACCAGGATGCGATGATGGAGCTGAGAGAATCCAGCACTTCAGAAGCCGTCAGGCGCTGCTGCGGATCCAAAACGAGCAGTTTTCGGATCAAACACACAGTGTTCTCTGAGACCCGACCATCCCTGGGGACAAAATGAGTGGTGAGGCTGGGTCTGAGGTAGGCAGCACCAGCAGCAAGAGCTACAAGAGCTCTGAGCCAACACAATTAACCCGGAGCTGAACCCTGCAGCACGATGCCTTCCTCACCATTACATTACACATTCCAGCTCTTCTTGCTGCTCCCCAGCAGCCTGGCTGAGCCCACCCATAGGGCTCCATAGGGGAGGGCTGAGCCCACCCATAGGGCTCCATAGGGGAGGGCTGAGCCCACCCATAGGGCTCCATAGGGGAGGGGGAGAGAAGGTGGCACTCACTCAGGGATGGTGTACTCTGCAGCCTTGATTTTGCGGAAGAGCTCCTGAGGTATGCTGTCATAGAACGGGAACTGGCCATAGAGCATGGTGAAGAGCACGACGCCCAGCGCCCACATGTCACTGGGTTTGCCTCGGTACGGCCGACCTGCAGGGAGGGAGGAGGTGAAAACATCAGGGTTGGTGACTCTGCAGCACATGGAGCATCTCAATATGTGATCCTCCCCCTTTGGAACCTGCCCCCCAGCATCCAGGTAATGGATGTGCTGCTCAATCAAGCCAACAGCAGCATGTGTGAGGCTCAGAACTCAAACTCCAGCACTGCACCGCAGCATAGGATGGAGGGAAGGACTTCCTCTGAGTCACGCAGTGAGTCACTGCTGCAGCATTTGTTATTTGTACTAATTATTCTCTGCTTTATACGCTCAAAAAAAAAGGCACCTCTCCCTCCTCCCCCAGCTTTTCCTGCAGTGACATTTCAGCAGCCATAAAACACAACCCATCTCTCCATAGAAGACAGCTTGTCCCAGCAACTAAAACAATGATTAATTCTCTGGGCTTTTCAGCTTTCCTTTGCAAAGGAGTTTTAGCAACACAGACAGAGGGATGCTCAGATCCTTCAGATGGTGAAGCTTGAGATGTCCCCAAGTAACTTCTGTCTCTGGAAGGAATCTGCAGACTGAGCCACTTTGGAGCAGTTTTGAGGCACACGGGAGCCCTGCAGCAATTGCACAGAGGCCATTCAAAGCCATCAGATGCAGCCTGGATGCTGACAGCAGGGCTGCATGGTACCCCGGGCTGGCAGGAAGGAGCAGCTCCATAACCCTCCAGCTGAGCTGCAACTGCTCCGTACTCCTACAAAGCAGTTGGCTTACATCACCCATCTGGTTCCAAGGGCCTCAGGATATCCTGCAGAACAGGAAAGGCCTGCAAAAAGCATGAATTCCACTTCCCTGCTGGCTTCTACCTCCCTTCCTGGCCTAGTCCTGCCCAGGAGGGGAAGCAGCCTCAGACCTGCCTGATGGATGTTGGAGGAAGAGCTCAGCTACGTTGGCTGCTGCTGCCTGTGAACTTGACAGTGAATTTACTGGGGTGGCCTATTGGGTCTTACACAGTGAGCAGAAAAAAACCAGCTCCCTCTGAGGGTATCTCCCATATAGAACTGCCTGGGAGACCACAGACTGGTAAGGGATGACTCAAATCTTCTGCAGAGGTGTTCTCAGTGTTCTAGGGAAAGAATGGCAAGGATCACCACGGATCAGCTGGATGAGAGCAAACCCAGCACCCCAGTGCCTGCCTGAGCCACTTTAAGAGCCACAATAAGTGAAAGATGTGTTATATGCAGGGCTGTGAGCTCCCAGCATGAAGGAAGCGATGCCTACCACTGAGCACATCGGGGCTGATGTAGGCAGGGCTCCCCCGCTGGTCCTTCAGAAGGTCATCCTCACTCACGAGGTGCTTCCCCAGACAGAAGTTTGTTATGGTTATCCGATGAGTCCTGGGAAGAAGCAGAGGGATGGGTGAACAAGGAGCACGTGCAATGAGCCATAGGAAGCCTCCAACACTGTAAGTATGGCTTTGCCAGTGGCAGATAATGCAGTTTCCAAGGGAAAGTGAACCCATTCCAGAACTACCACCATGTTTCAACTTCCACATCATTCAGATAGTCTGGCTCTTAATGTACAACCCACTGGACTGAGCAGAAAAAACATCCTTTATATGCTTCAGAAAACACCATCTTCTGTATTCTTGAATAATATGGGGATTGGTATGAAAACCTACCAGCCTTGGTAGGTAAAACCTGCTTGCTTTCAAATAGTATTAGGGAGGAGAATAAGGGCAAAGCGAGCTGCAATCACAGAGGATCCACTTGCTTCCTACAGCCTGGGAGCCTGAGGACCCAAAGCTTTCCAAGTCTGTATTCATTCCACAGTTAAAACAACAGTGTGAAAAGACAAATTCCACTCATTCCTAAGGCGAGTGCAAAATACTGAGCCAGTAAAGTAATGCTGAAGGATACAGCAACGGATCTGAACTTGCCAGCTGAGTAACTGCATATATAAGACACACCAAGCTGCAAGGAGCACCCTGCAGAGCCACCCCTGCGGGCACTGAGGCTGTGCCCCATGGATGCATCTCTGTGCTGTGCTGAGCCTTGCACCAAGCAGCTGATGGGAACAAGGAAGCCGCTTCAAGAGCACATACAGACAGAAGAACTTTGTTTAGATAAGTAAATATTTTGCTGCTAGCAAAAATAAAACCAACACAGCAGCAGAGCAGCCAGAGATTTAACAGTGCTGTGATTATAGTGCACAGTGCAGCGCTGGGAGTTCCTGCAGCACGATGGGAAGTGAATTACACAAAGAGAACCATTCCACATGGTTTAGTTCCTTCTTTTTTATAAGAACTGCTTCTCTTACAGGTTTCTGGATTACTACAAAACTTAGTTGTCAGAATCCAACAGGAAATGCTGACACGAGGTCACCAAGTGTTATAAAGACAGAACTGACTCCATCAGGCTCGATTCATTGTTGGATATCAGCCTGTATAGCCCTGAACTGGGTCTGTATTTCCACACAGCTCCCCTCCGTGTCCCTCAGCCTTCTCACAGAGTGCTCTCAGTCAGCACCGCCTCCAGCTTTGTTCCTACAGAAACATCTGCTTCAGGGCAAGCACCACAAAGGGACTCTCCAGCACACTTACCTTTTGTTTAGCACCATGTTTCCTAGTTTCAAGTCTCTGTGCACGATATTTTTCTGTAAGATAAAGAGTTGTGTAACAATGAGCAAAGGCTTTTTGGTCTGAATGTGATGCTTACATAAAAGCACTGAGCATCTATCCTTTGAAATGAGGCCATCTTCATTCTCAGGCTACAAAAATACAGGTGGGAAACAGACATCACATCAATTTCTTCTAGATATAAATTAAGAAAGGCAGAGCTGATGATAATATACAGCAGAGCACTGAATGACAACTATGTTAAAATAACTACGACACCTGAAGTCTTTCCAGTATCAATGCACAGCATTAGGAAGCCTGGAACATCACTGCCCAGGCTTAAAGATGGAAACTCCTTTTCATAGAGCAAGTGGTCAAACAGCAGCTTAATCTGTTCTTGTTGCAGCGCTTCATAGCAGATAGATTGTGAACTCGTAACTTGAGCTTTGAACTCAGAAGAATCGATTCTTTGTGCTTCAAAGGGAAACAGCCTCAAGTGCCTCCTGCAGCTCATCAGCCTCTGCTCTCTTCCTCAACCACCACTTCTCTGGGTTCATAACACAGCTCACCCGATCTGCACTGAGCCCAGCTGGTCCTTCCATGCTTCAAAACCAAAGGGGTGGGGAAGCTCCCATGGCCTGGGGCACAAGGGCTTATACAGAACACAGCTACTGACATGCAGCTCTATCCTCTGTAACCTCCCCACAGCCCACGTGAGGAAGTTCCAAGATATTTAACATGGGAAAATCAAGTCTTCCAGCACTGAAAGGAACAGCAAAGACCTCACCTTATGTAATGCTTCCACCACTCGTACCACATCATAAAAGATCACAACAGTCTCTCGCTCACTGAGCCTCTTCTCCTTAATGACATAATGCTGCAGATTGATCAGATCTGCTGTTTTGTCACTGAAATCGTGAGCACAGAGACAGTCTAACACCAGGCAAATGCGCTTCTTCATTTTTCTGACCATTCTGTTGGCTTCTAGATCCTCTATAATTTCGCAAGCTCGGTCCTGCAGGGAAGCAAACACATGAGCAATGGTTCAGGCAGCTATCAGACAGAGCACTAGAAAATAAATACAGGCTGATCCCAGAATAAGTGGAAGCAATTACAGGGCTTGATCTTTGTCCCAAGTGAGGATTTCAGAGAGATGATGCATGATCTCTGCTTGAAGAAGCCAGAGAAAGTCTGTGCTCTTGGCTTACAGCAGCACTGACAGCAAGACGTGCAACTATATGTAAAACCTGAACAAACCCTATGGATCATTAAGAAGCAGAAGAACAGAAAAATCAACAGTTCTTTCCTAACAGTGAGCAGAATAGAACCACATTGGACTTTTGCTTTATTTAAGATACAGCACAGACAGCTTGGAGTGAAAAGTCTGCTGGCAAAACACAAGCAGCAAGCAAAGCAATACCAGCATATCCCAGTAGTAACTCCTACCCACGAGCAGCCCTGAAGGTGTTAAGAGCACGTTCACTCACTGGGGATGCTGATCAGCACATTTACTGGTTTGTTTCAACACACCGAAACAGTTCCTTGGCACCTTGCTCCTTCTTAGCAGCCACCATAAAACACAACCTCAGTTCTGTGAGCACAAGTTAATTTGCTGGTAAAGCAGGGAGGCAGCCCGTAAATGTCATTACATGAGGTTTACAGGCCCCAAGTGCAATATGACAGCAGTCAGTGTCAAACTGTGAGCATCAGAGGGTGTGCTGAGCACCTGCCTTGTCTTCAGTGTTCTCACACTTCCCAGATCCCAACCCTGTTATATCACACACAACACCCCAAAGGCCTTGCCACAAAATGTGCTTGTTTGAAGCAGTGCTGAGGATCCTCAATGTGCTGTGAACTCTTTGTGCGCCAGAAGAGGGTCAGCACCAAATGCATAGCACACAAAAGCAGCTCAAGCCAGCAGCAATCACCAGCATTGCCCTGAGCTGTGTGGTCACCAGCTGTACCTGGAAGAGCCCATGGTGATGAACCACTCCTTCCTGATTGTGGAGCAGGGAAAGGAGAGAATATTCCGTGTGCAGCAGCATCTTGCCCTGTCGTTCTTCCTGTGTTTCTATGCCTTTATCTCCCCTTTCTTCTAAGGTGAGAATCTTCAGGGAAAAGGAAAAAGACTTTTACAACTCCCAGAAACAAAGGAAAAAAGGAAAAGCAAATGCCCCCAAGCTCTTTCACACCTTAGGTAATCACATGGATACTTAACACTTGGGTGTAATTACTCTGCTATCTGTGCACTTGAGACAAGCCTGTCTGAACTAAGAGCTGCACAGAATGCATAGCATGAGCCTGAATAACATAGAAGAGGCTCAGGTGGTTTATGCCAAGAACCCAAGAGGCCCTTCCTGCTTTGGTGCAGCAGAGGAGACCACAGGGCTCTGGGAGAGCACTGCAGAGCCCCAGGAGAGCCTCAGCTCAGAGCTGAACTCGAGCCCAGAGTGTTGCCTGCAGGGCCCCTCAGCTCAGCCTGCACCAAGCACTGCCATGAGTTAGAGAAGAGCTGGAGCCCCTGCGCTTTGCTTACCTTTAGCTGATAAAAGTCATCTGTCCCATCCTTCCTTGCCAAACACTGAACAATACTTGGCACAGGGGAGTTACCTAAACGTGGACCTAACAGCACAAAGCAAAAACAGACTTGTTTTCCTCAAGCAGCAATGACTAATTCAGGGTTACATCAGTATCCAAGTGTCACACAGTTTATGTTAGCTTAAATCAAGCTCTTTTTTTTTTAGGACACCAAGAGTCCTTCTGCAAACCACGATCTAAACACAAAAATGAAACCATTTTGGATGGTGTTTTGAGTTGTTAACTGCAAAATCTTTGGCAAAAAAAGAAAAATCACAATAGCAATGATGTGAAATTCATATTTCTGCATGCCTGAACCATGCAGCTTTTGCATATACCAACAACAGCCCTGGCAACTCCTGCTACTGCTCCTCCCAACCCAACCACCACCTCTGCAGGGACTGCTCAGGCACATGGATCACTCCATGCTGCAAGTTAAAATGGACAGAGGACACTCCATGTCAAATCAGCTACTGATTGCTGCTGGTCTCCAGCTGAAAAGCCATCACTTCTTAGACTGCTGCCCTGTGATGCCAAGGGAGCTGATAGGCTCTACATTACACATCTGCTTTGCCTTCTGCTTTCAGTTTTACCTTCAACAGCAACCAGTTGAAAATGAAAGATGAAGAGAAGCCCCCCTGCTCACCCAGTATGAAAGGTCCTGCTCTCTTGGCATTATTTCCAGAGATCCCTGTACAAAGAGCTTTTGCCTTAGCAGATGTTTCCCCAGCTCCTCTGTCTGATGCTCGCCGCTTCATCCTTGGCTCTTGAAAGAGAGAAAAGATCACATTTGGACGAGCAACTGAATTAATTTCCTTATATCACCCCTTATTTCACATGGGAAGGCTTTCGTTTACTGATATGCTGTTCTGCCCACTCATCCTTCTGCAAAGGAAACCCCAGCAACCAACAAATATGGCTCATTTACTGCTAGAGCAGCTGTGGACTGGATGCATTTTGAAGGTATAAATCAGCTCCATTATTCAAAGCAACGTCTCCTAGAACAGAGGTTTGAGAGACGTGGTGGGAAACCAAGTGAAAAATAACCAGAGCTTGCTCTACAGCAGAACCCAAGTCTGTTAATTAATATATTCCAAACAAAGTCTGCAAACTAAGGCTGCAGTCATCCTTCGTGTGGCTGCCTCCTTCTGATTCAGTTCTGTGCATTCATTCTAGAAGAGGAGGAAGTGAGCCCGGATCCATTTGCTTTCTCTAAGCAAGTCCCAGCCAAGCCCTGCTGACTTCCCTATAAGCTGATCAAATCTTTTGGCTTGCACTTGGGTTCAAAAAAGTCCCCAAGTTTCACCATGGAAGAGAGTGACAAATCACCACGCTGTGAAGGAAGCCGGGACATTCACCCTCCGGCAACCCCACCCTTTCTGTGGACACAGCAGTGATCTCATCTCGTTAATTAGGGAGCAGTATCTGTCACCAAGGTCAGAGATAGCAGCAGAGATAAGGTGAGAAATCTTCCAGCGGATTTACACCCCTGCACTGTTGGATTCCATCCCGAGTTCAGATCTTTGAGCAAGAAATCTCCCTCCTGCTCCCCATCACCCCCAACCCAATGTGTGAGCAGCCCCATGGGATCCTCTGCTCTCTGCTGGTAACATGTGAGTAAGATTTCCATTGGAGAAACCCCACTGCACTGAAACTCTGAGATAACGAGCGTTGTGCAATGGGAACCGGGTAGGAACCTCTGGTGCAAACGGTGTTATGGTAAACAAAATCAACCGGAGGACTCACGTAGTTCAGCATCAACTGTATCTTCACTCTTCTCCCAAACTATGTTTTCCAGCGTCTCAGGAGACAGGAGTCCTCAGCTCGGAGAAGCCTGGTTGCTTGGAAGGTCGAGGGCTCTGCAATGTGAAATGAGATGCAGCTGATGCTACGGTGCTCCTGTGTTTGCCCTCCCCAGCTGCAGATGTCACAGAGCCTTCATTGCTGCTAAACCATCACAGGAGCTGATTCTTAAGGTCTGGATTTGAACAGAATGCTCCACCTACACCTCCTCAACTTCTAAAGCACACCTACACCCCCATCAAGCACAACAGCTCACAGGAGCCAAAGGGCTCTGGGGGTCCCGGCAGGCACAGAGCACGCAAAGTGCTTTAAGTGAAGGTCATGGGGCAAAGGAAGAGCATTGAGGCAGCTGCTGTGAGAGAGCAGAGCTGTTGCCTTTCCTGCATGTTGTGTAACCCCCATTAGAGCAGGGAAACTGGTCAAAGGGCCACGGTTTCATTGTGCAAGATCCTGCTGTGCTGCAGCAGGCTGGCATGGGGCTGGAAGGACTGCTCTGAGCCAGGGTGTAAGGCACTGTATGTAGAAGCCACAAATACAGAGCGGGAGGTTCCCTCCTGCAGAGCCAGCTGCTGCTTTCTGCCCACAGATCCATCTCATTCTGAGCTGCACTGATGCAAAGCTCTCACTCCAAGGGGCTGCCCTCATCCAACACAAAGCTGGTGCTGCTCAGACACAAACAGCAGCTCCATAGAAGTCTGGGTTTGGGATTGCTGCAGGCTGTGAGTGGAGACACCTCAAGTCAAAGGTGCAGCACACCAGGACCCAGCTGCCCATCGCCCCACAGCTCAAAGCACAGCAAGGTGATGTGCTTTGTGACGGGCACACAGCAAGCAGGCAGCCCAGGAACCAATCCTGCTGCGATGGAGCAATCCCAACACGGAGATGAGCAGCACTGTGCCCTTTCCCAGCTCTTCCCACTGCAAAAGGAACCCCATTTCAACATCAGTACAATCCATCTCAACACAGTGTATCCCAGCAGGTCCATGGATGCTCACACAGTGGTTCCCCACCCCCTTCAGTGCAGGAACTGCTCACACTGAGCTCTGCCACCCCCGCTCCATCTGTGACACCATTGGGCTCAGACAATGAGGCTGCAAGTCTAACATAGGAATTCATCACTGAGTTCTGGTGCAGAGCAAGCACTGCATCCAAACCTCAGTGGAGAACTGTAGAGCTTCCTACTGCATCGTGACTTTAATAGAACCGTTAATCAAATAACTGTGGAGGCCCAGATCTAATGTCTTTTAATTAGGTAGCTTAAGGAAATTGTCTTATTCCTGACCTGCCACGCAACGTCCCAATGCCCAGCACAGCAACAAAGGAAAGCAAGTGGAGGAGGTGCAAGTGCATCAGGGTGAGGAACGGGCAGGTCCTGCAGTCCAGCTGCCTTCATTAATATCATTAATAGCAGGAGCTGAAAAAACAGCACCTTTGGGGTGTGAGCAGGATTACTCAGCACCACAGAAACTAGTGAAGGAACTGGAAGAGCTGACACAAACCCAGCGGTGTTTTCTGCTGCTTTATCTCACAGGGGCACAAAGAGGGTTTGTCTGGGCTTATGAGGTGAATGCCAAAGGCCACAGTGCTGTCCTAGCGAGGAGCTGGTCTCTGCAAGGAAGGAAATGGGGTGACAGAGAGGAGACAGGACAGTGCTGGGGCAGCAGCAGATAAGAGCCCAGCGGTGTCTGCTGGACAGCTTTGGGTTTATTGGGAGCCCAACACTGCAACGTTTGGTAGAGAGCCGGAAAGAACACCAAAAGTTAAGGAAGTTCAGCAGTTCTGCAATAGAAACACAAATAATCAAAGAAAAAGTCCACTGGATGACTCAGAAGCGACAGTACAACCAAACCCACGAGCCTCTCTGGGAAGAGCTGCCTTCAACAGAGCACACAGCAGCCCTGAGTCACTGATTTCTTGGAAACACGGAGCCCGGTGAGCTCCTTCCCCTTGAACCAAGTGAGCTCGGGGGGAGGCACAGAGCTGGGCTCACAGCACTCAAGAGCCTCAAGCACAGGCAGTGCTGGGAACACATCACTTCCATGGGCAGAACCCACTGGAGGAGAGGAAATCCCTTCCCAGCCCCCAGCAGGGAGCTCCATAGCACAAGATTCCAGTGCCGTGACCACGAGCTGGCAGCAGGCTGGGCTGCTCCAAACCCTTCTGATGCATCAACACAAGGGCTCGCCAAGGACTCATCGCTGGGAGTTCCCTGCTGGGTTACACAAACACCAGCTCCAGCTTCACAGCAGCACAGCCACGTCCCTGTGCAGCCCCATATCCTGATGCAGGGGGGGGAGGCGTGTTGCTGTAGGGGGTTATTTTGGTTTGCAGTTGCTATGGGCAGAGCGACAGCACAGCAGGGCTTTCCTCACACACAGATATATACACACATATACACACACATCAGCGTGTGACTCACACGTGCTGACACTTTTACAGCCAGGTGTGGCTGCTGCTCACAATGCCCCACTCATCAACCCGGGATGAGATAGAGAGAAACACAGACGTCACCCATATGGGTAAACCCTACCGCCACGCCAACGTTACTATTGTCTGCAGCACGAAAGCACGTTGATAGATGGTATCGGGTACAAGAAATAAGCACGCGTTGGTAAGCAAACAGGGTTATTTCGCATTGAAATAGACACCAGCACAGTTTGAGGCTCAATGAGAGCAGTGTAGGGACATAGAGCAGCATTGAGCTCTAAATACAGGCTGAGCCCAGCAGGGGCTGTGAACCCTTCACAGAATCACAGAATGACCCGGGTTGGAAGGGACCTCAAGGATCATGTAGTTCAAACCCCCCTGCCTAGCAGGGCCACCAAACATACACATTTACTAGATCAGGTTGCTCAGGAGACCCCATAGATCCCCACAGAGACCCCATAGACCCCATAGAGACCCCATAGATCAGGTTGCCCATGGCCCCGTCCAACCTGGCCTTGAACACCTCCAAGGACGGGGCATCCACAACCTCCCTGGGCAGCCTGTTCCAGGGCCTCACCACTCTCCTAGTGAAGAACTTCCCCCTAACATCCAACCTAAATCTTCCCTCTTTTAACTTCAAACCATTTCCCCTAGTCCTGCTATTATCAGCCCTTTCCAAGAGTTTACTCCCCTCCTGGTTGTAGGTTCCCTTCAGGTATTGAAAGGCTGCAATGAGGTCACCCCACAACCTTCTCTTCTCCAGGCTGAACAAACCCAACTCCCTCAGCCTGTCCTCACAGTGGAGCTGCTCCAGCCCCCTGATCACCTTTGTGACCCTCCTCTTCACTAAGGGCCTATAGGGCAGAGCTCTGTGTGGATACAGGAGGGGATAACACTTAATGCCCCGAGGATTATTGCAGCCCTTCCTCGAAGCATTAACGAGCTCTGAGGGCTTTCCCACCTTCATGATACACTTATACGCTGTATAGGATACGCTTTAATGCTGCTGTATAGACCTCACACTGGGCCTACACAGCACCACAGGCCGGGCAGCACTAAGGGCCGCTTTGCTGCTGGATAATAGACCCCCACACGCAGCCAAATGGGGACAGACCCGAACCCACGGCTGTGACCCGCTGTTCACTCCCCCCTCCGGCCTCTCATAGTGTCCCACACCGCCCCATCCCGGCCCATCCCGGCCCATCACTCACCCATGGCCCCGGGGCCGGAGCGGCCGCTCGGCGCGGCCTCCTCTCAGCCACCTGACAGCGGAAGTGACGCACAACCCGGCCCCGCCCCCCAAGTCATCACCCCGCCTTCTGAAGGAACGGCAGCGCTCATTGGATAGTTGAAGCAGCGCCCGGATGTGATTGGCTGCGAGAGGAGTGTTGAGAGAGTGATGGGAGGTGTGCACTAATTGGCTGAGTGGTGATGATTGATTGGCTGATGAGAGATGACTCTCTCCGTTGATTGGTGCATGCTGTGCGAGCGGGTCGGTCAGCGGGCGGGATCTTATCCGCGCCTTGATTGGAAGAGAAACGCTTCAAGCTCCGCCCTTCCCACCCGCGCATGCGCACTGCTCCACCGCCCCCATGCGTGGTGCTAGGCCTTAAGATGGACGCCATGATGGCAGTGCCCCATGCACTGCCCCCTGCCCACCCTCAGACCAGGCCCATGCAGGCAGCCAGGCCCCAGGAGCTATAGATACAGCCCTATGGAGCCTATAGGCAACGAGCACTGCGGCCAAAAGGGCTTTAAGAGCTGGAAATCCATAAGGAGAGGGATAAAGGAGCAGCTGCCAGCCCTATAGAGCCTATAGGCAATGATCAGTGTGGCCAAAAGGGCTTTAAGAGCTGGAAAAACATAAAGAGAGGGATGGAGGAGTAGCTGGCAGCCCTATAGAGTCTATAGGCAATGATCACTGCAGAGCCGAGCACTGAGGCCAAAAGGGCTTTGTTTGAGAGCTGGAAAAACATAAGGAGAGGGATAAAGGAGTAGCTGCCATTACACAGGGATGGAGCTTCCAAGCTGGGCTGTTGATTGAGGAATGGGGCTCATTTGTGCTTGGCTCGAGGGAACTCCCTCCTGCCCTTGTCGCGGCCCCCGAAGTAGCGCACGCGGTGGATGGCCTGAAGCTGCCGCTCGATGGTGGCCCTGATGTCCACCCCATCCGGGATGTGAACGTAGCGCACGTTCCTGCCCGCCACGAACAGCTCGTCCAGCTGCGACACCTCCCCTCGTCTGTCCGTGAACGTCACCTGGGCCAGGCGGATGTTCATGAAGGCGTCGACGTTGGACACTCGTCCCGTGGCCGTGCTCTCGTCGCGGAGATCCACGGTGGTGACGTGGCCGTGCAGACCTTGCAGCAGGATCACCAGGCTGTTCTCAGCGATGGTGCGCTCCTTGACTGAGTGGCTGACCTCCATGGTGGGGCTGCAGCAGATGAATGGGGAGATGCACCACCAGCACCTCCACCTGCAGGACTCGTGTATGTACACACCAGCATGGCAGCTCCATCGCCTGCCTCCTCCCCTTGCACGCCCAGTGCTCATCACATCCCCCCCTTTGCACACAGGGGTGCCCCCACCCCCCTTATGCACTCACACAACTCCCACCCCACACATTCAGACCCCCACCCAAAACCCACACTCACCCCCGCAGCTCCCTCACCCCACTTTTAGCCCCCATCCCACTCACCGCCCGGCAACATGAAGGGGCGGCCCCTGTTTCTCGCTGCCCCGCTTGATCCCTCCCCGTTCGTCCCCGCCCCACTCGTCGGCTCGGAGGCAGGATGGAAGAAACGCCTTTAATGGCTCACAACCCGTCCATCAGAGCCAGCAGGTCCTCTCCCTTCCCGCAGCTCTCCTCGCACTGTTCCGCCACCTGCAGGTCGCCCATGATTCGATCCAGCTCCGCTCTCCTCGCCGGCTCCTGCGTAGAGATAAAGGCTCAGCCAGGCGATAAATAAAGCTCTTATCGTAGTAGTTTGAATGTATGTGAATTGCAGCCGAACGTACCTCGGTGGCTTCAATATTCACAACCTTGTATGAGAACTCCTCGGGTCTTGTCAGCGCCGCCTGCCTTTAATTGAAAATATAGAGTGCTTAATGTGGTGCCATCCTGTCACATCCCACCCGTTCCACAGGTCAGTAGTGTTTTTCAATGGTCCATGCAAGAAAGTGGTAGGAGACTCGTACCTATGAGAAATTTAGACAGCACTGCTGTTTCTAGCAGGCAAACTAGGATGCTGATCCCATTTTGGAGACTGAACTCTGCTTTGGGTTTTCTGATGCTAAATGTAAAGCAGTGGAAACGCCTCCCTGCCAGGAGGGGGCTGCAGTGCTCCAGCCTATCTGCCTCCTCACCTCCCTTCACTTATTGCATCTCTCTGAAGTGACTCTAGGACAGGAAAGCTAAGGGTGCTGAAGGCACACACCAGACTGTCAGTGCCCCAGCATCACCTGAAGGCAGTATTAAAGCTTAGGGATCAGCTTCAGCCTCCAGGTTTTGTCCACGTGTCATTAAATCACAACCCCCCAGACCACAACCAGCTGCATCATACTCTTCTTCTTCATCTGTCATGAATAAATTCAGTCGGAATCCTGTCTCGCTGCCACTAGGTTTCTTGATGTCCAGACCTCCCAGCAGCCTGGCCAAGAAGTTCAGTTCTTCTTTAGCAAGAGGGTTAGGGGTTATATTCTCCTGCAGAAAACAGCAATGGGTTCATTGGTCAGGTTACCAGGAAGAAGAGGACTAACAAAGCTACTATATTCTCATATTACCTCGATATACACAAACACATTCATGTGCTGTTAATGATACAGGCAACTCATCATTATTAGTCATGGGTTAATAAGGTGGTTGCTTGAATTTCTAGACCCAGGACAAGGCAGTTTTCCAGCTAAATCAAAGTGAAATCAGCAAACTCAGCTCCCTGTTTTCTGAAGAAGTTAAAAAGAGGAAGCAAGATTTCAGCAGGCCACTTATTCAGCTTATATCTACTATTACTTAGGGAAACGTGCCCATAGCCTCACTCAGATGGGGTCATGGAGAACTGCTGAGGTTTGGAGAGAAAGAAGTAAACAGGTACCCTGAGAGCACTAACTCAAATGATGTTACATGAGAAAGGAGATAAATGAAAGAGAATGCAGCTATCCAGTGAATGAGTTTGAGAAGGGCAGTGTGTGTGCTTGATCCAGTGACCCCAGCTATTAAGAGATGGGGGAAACAGAATGTAAAGTCTGATGGGTGCAGTGAAACTGCCCAGAGGAAACCCCTCTCCTGTGTGTGACCACCTGCAGGCCTTACTGACACACACTGCTCATGAGTTTTACCAGTAATAGCATCAGAAAAGCAGTAACCTTTGCACTGGATGCCAAGGTTTTGGATGATCCTGACGTGTGCGTCTCTGCCGGCCGACTAACACTGTACCTAGAGAGAACACAGCAGGAAAAGCAACCTGTTATTTATTTGTGATACAGAAATAGAAGGGAGCAGCACAGGACCTAAGTGTGACTTCAGGATATTTTTTTCTGAGGACTGCAATGTTACAGTTCTATTTTATAGGGTATGGTGGCATTAAAACATGTAGGCAACAAAGCCATAAGAAAGAACATAACTGACTCTTACTCTGAGAATGGAAGAATTACCTACGGCAAATGTGAAGGGAATAAAAATAATTCCTTGAATGCAATTAAACTTCATTTCCATTTCACAGAACACGCAGTACTCAATGAGGACACTATTTTCAGCTCTGCCATAGTCATGCATCAAACTGTGGCTCCTTCCCACAGCTGTTTGCATGCATTTATCTGTGCGTTTTGTTCTACACAATCACTTTGTAAAGTAGCTGATAGTGCCAAAGATGCAAAAAATAAACATCCAAGGCTGAAGACGTGCTTCTGAACAAATCCATAATCACATTTTAATTCATATTTCTATGTAGGACAAAAATGACTTACATATTTGTTCCAAGTTTGAGGACTCTGTCTCCATAAAGTTCAAAAGATCCTTCCCTTTGTGGAGCGACGTAATTTCCACCAGTGGTGAACTCAGTTCTTTTAACTTCATCTCCATTGCAATTAAACATCCTTAAAGACAACCCAATATTGAAACATATTTAATACATCTGTTACTGAGTTTCAGTCCTGTACCCTTTGCTTACTGTACATAAAAAAGGGAATAAAACCCTATTCTGTACATTGGTAAGTATCTCTTTTAAAGGATAAAGGACTAGTAGCTAATTTACTGGAATAGGAGTGCCAGACACACAGTTAGTATCTCATTGCTGGGTCACTTAGTGCCAGACCTTGCCCTACCAATAACTTACTGGAGGTTCAGCTATCTTTGAAACATGAGACGCAGTATTCACCTGATGAGTCCTGGAACCTCTGTACCCCAAGGAACAGGGCCTGATATTGGCAGCACAAAGCGACCATTAGAGTTCTGCACTTTATCCTTCAGAAAGATTGAGACCTGAAAAAGAACATTCCATCCTCTAGAAAATCAGTTACATTTCTTCTGTTCTGAACTCTCTGCAGTCTTCCTGCCTGGACTGGGGTTGGTTTCCCAGAAACATGCACTAATATAAACCTGAATCTGAAATTATTCTACACGGTCACCTTTGAAATAAACAGGCAATTAGGTCTATTTTTTTCTCCTCCAGAACATCTTAGAATTATTCAGTATTATTGTACTAGATGTGCTCAGGGTGTGAAATGATGAAGGCTGAAATTACAAGCACATCGAGATGATCGAAAAGCTCAAGCAACAAAACCAAATGTAGTGTGGTTATAATGAGACACTTTCATATTCTAACCACGATCAAACCTCCTTCTGTTCTAACCCACCAGTTATGCTGGACTCTTACCCTTATGTGCATGTCCTGGAAAAAAATGAGGAGTGTCTGCCTGATGAGCTGAAATTCACCAGCAGAGAGACTGCCATATACCTGGAAGAGAAACACCCCAAGGTGAGGCCTTGTAAGGGACCCATGCCACTGAATCCATGCTTGGATGTGTATCAAGCTCCACACTCAATGGGGCACTGCCTGATGCAGCAGTTAGTCTCTAAGACCAACTTAGAAGAGGAAAATCTCTCCACCTTGCTAAGGATTCTTACCTCAATCAGCTGTCGGAAAGTTTCATCCACTTGGTTCAGAATGCCAGGGGCATCGCAGATGAAATCCTTGATGGCATCCAGGTGATTGAACGTGACCAGCAGGATGTCTTTGGGCCGGGGACACAGCAGGACTTGGTACTTGAAAGCCATAGTCATGAGGTCATACAGCTGCAAAGTAACACGGGAGATTTTGGTTCCATTGCAATGCACACAGCAACAATTCCATGCTCATGCAGAAAGGGTTCTAAACATTCTTTTCTTTTAGCACCTGCTTAAGGGTAAGGAAACCATTTTAGCTTTGTTTCCCAAGAAAATAACACCTCTACAATGACACTGTCATTGCTCCCATTGGTCTCTCCAGCAGTCTTTAACACTGCTGGCCAATTTCAACCATATGACAGGTAAGCAAGTTCCTGTGACTTTTTGCTTTTACCACCAGATATGCTGTTTGCAGGCAAGAGTTCTTCTGCCTGTAATTGAAAATAGTGAGTGTCAACACAGGAATATATATATATTTATATATATATGTGTGTATAGACTTTTTGTATATAAAAAATCTGATTAAGAGATCTTACTAAACCCCTTCAAAACCACTTACATATGAAACTCAAAACAGTATTTCCACTTAAGGTGCTGAATTATCTGGAACTACAACAGATTTTCTCGCTGTTTTCTCATCTTAGAGCCATTTTTACAAAGAAATCCAGTGGGAAGAGGTTTGTTACAAAATGCTCCCAAATTACAGCACCAAAGTACAGCACAGTGAGGACAGCACAGATCACTGTTTTACCTTATCCATGCTCGCCTGGTTCAGTCTCATGATTGAAGCATGAGCTAGCCGGTCATACACGGTTCTCAGAGCTTTCTTGGAATAGAGTTCCTGTGGTTTAAACAGCTCTTCCATAAATTTTTTATTGAACATGGTTGTGATGATGTCATTCATAACTGTAAAGACAGAGAGGATCTGTTTCTGCTTCAGAAACACAGCGCTCACCTCATCCTTCCATACAAACCTGGACACTGTGGGCTCACACAACACTTACTGTGAGACAAGGGTGCAGAGCCACACCAGCAGGATGGGGAACACTGTGCCTTAATTCAGGCACTTATTTCAGTGCCATGTTGTTCTAAGCAAGCAGCATGATTCCTACTGTCCCCTGAGGCAGAAATATTTCTGAGCTGCAGACAACAAACCTTGTTTTCCAGTGGGAATAAGGCTGAGTTTGTTGTCTTGTTTTTGCACTGACGACTAGCACTATCCTCTTTTAAAATAATTTTGTTTACAGGCTGTGCTGGCATGTATTATCTGGAAAAGCTTCAGTTCTGCTTCCTAAGAAGACTGTTTTCATCAGTCTGGTTGGTTTATTTTACATGTATTTCTTACAAGCCATATTTAACTCTCTCTCCCTGTTCCCTTTTTGCCCTTAAAACTATCAGTCTTTGTTTCTCTTCTAAACAGAAGCCTATGAATGACTGGAAATGCCCTGACCCAGATTACAACCAACAGGTATTTAAGGGTGCATTCACAGCAATGCAATCCAGGCAGGGCCAGCCAGCTTTCCTGCTGGATTCGATGCCTTTATCATATAGCTGATACATTCTACAGCGTTACCATAAACAAACATTTATTTCCCTATCAGAAAATACTGAAGAAAAAAAAATCAATTTCAATTCACAGAGATTATTGTACAAGCACGAATTTCCCTAAGCAGATCACTGCTACTGAAGCTTGTAATGATTGCTAATTCTGATGGATTAGAGACATCTCAGGGGAAGCAACAAAGGAAAAGCAAAGCAAAGTTAATGTACCACTCACTTCATCTTTTCTTGTATGATTATTACCTAGGGAACACTGCTGGGTCTGTCATAGATACAGAGCACCTGGACGTTGACAGCTGTTTCTAGAGGGCAAGTGCCTTCTGAAGTGTGGATTAAAAATAAGCCTCATTACAAATGGAAAAGAATTCCCTCCTCTCGCACCTTTTTCAGATGAACCAGCCACAAAACAACCTCTACTTGCAGCGTGATGCAAAAATCCTCACTTCTTTCAATGGGGAAAATAAAACACAGTGTAATATTGTATATTATTGTGATATACTGTGATTATATTATTATATACTGTGATTCTGTGATATTGAATTTTGCATGTAATCAATTATGATAACAATAAGAACTTCTGCAATCAAGAGGAATACTTTGTGCAACTGCAGCTGGGAGATATTCGGAATGGAATCACATGAAAAGCCTCAAAGATGATCTTCTTAAATTAAAATCTCTTGTATTGGCTATGAAAAATCACTGAGAAAGACATAAAATATCACAGTGAAGGGCAAACCTCGCAAGGTAGGCTTGATAATGACACAGTGAAGAGATCTTGGAATATAGGCAGTCCCTAAGGACATACTTACACCATTCTGACAATGGAAAATAAAAGAGAAAGGAGCGTTAGCTCAGGGGTAATGGCACGCCAAGCAACATAGCAGAAAAGCAATTTAGCAGAGGGGGATTTCATCAACCGGGATGGGGAGAGGGAAACCGAGTACAGACAATGCAATGGACAGAAGATAAGCTGAGGATTACGGAGGTTTTTGCCTGCATGTGTCATGTCACTGCAGACAGACACATCCCAACGCCTACTGTGCCGTCACGGAACATGGCTCGTATGCATGACATGAGACTGTGGTCTTTACATCTGGATTTTGCTCATGCTTCTCCAAAGACACTCAAGACAGTGAAGGGAATGGTACAAGTCCAAGGCAGTCACACACTCTGTTTGCAGTAGGTCTGTAGCTCCTAACAAAGCTGATGCAGGCAGTGCCTTGTTGGCTGCCTTTATTTGCAGCCATAGGTTCTGCTGGCTTCTCTATGTCCATGTTTCAGAGATCATCCCAAGAGCAGCACTCACAGACTGGGCTTTTTTCCTCTCTGATTTGTCAACAAGAGATCTATTTTTGTGCCTTTATCATCTGAATCTGATAAAGTAGGATTTTATAAAGCTTATCTCCCTTTTGGATGTGATAAAAGAGAGGAACATGTAATCCTTTATACTTCTGAGATATTAAATGCTGGAAAGGCACGTTCTTAGAAACAGCATGCAATGGTAGTGAGGAGCTGGGGGATAAATCCAAGCTATTAGTATTTACCCTCAGTAAATGTTCAGAACCCACAAACTTTGAAAAAAACAGAAGAGAAATCATAACCTTGATCTCTCTTAAAAGGGAGCTGCTTAAAGACACTGGTGTTCACCTGACAGAAAGAAAATGTGATCATTTAAGAGATTTACTTTCTCATCCAGCTGCTCACTGCACCCCTACCTTGGAGGCCACCATTTGCAAGCTGAATCTAGGAGGAAATCACACTCACACCTCAGCAAAACCTGAGCTCAAACCATCCCTGGTGATCATTCAAGTCAAGGTGAGCTTGGTTGAAGTGTGGATAGATGCTCCTTTATGATCACTCCGCTGCAAGGACGGTGACCGCAGGCAGGGCTGGGTAAGCAGCTGGATGGAAGCGCCTTGAATCTCTCCTGGAGTTCACTCTTTGAGACCCTAAGCAGTGAATTAGAAATATCCCAGAGAAATGCATTATATACAGGTGAAATTCATGCTATTAAGCAGAAAAACTTCGCAATGCTGACACATTGAAAACCACGTGTATCATTTTGGCTAGAAAAATCACTCTGATAACAGATTATGATCTGCTTACAGACATCACCTTCATTAAGTTAATGAATATTTTTGGGAAATATTTCCTACTTACAGCTAAAGAACCTTTTAATGAGTATCACTCCTCCCTGACACCATCACTGGAGGGCTGCAGAACAGCATATAGTGTGTTCACATACAACGAGCCTCACGTGTGCATGTAGTGGTGTTATCAACTGCATGCAGCCAGGAGATTACAGTACCTCGTTTCCTGTCCACATCTGTCCATTCATCTACACGAAGCATACAAAACAAAAAACATCAGTTCGAGAAGTAAGAACGGGAGTTTCAAGGAGAAAAGAAATAAAGAAAAAGAGATAATCTAACTAATGGTCTTTGGTTTTTTTCTTATCAAGAAAGAACCCTGGTGGTGCCTGATGTCCTTCTGCTACTTGGCAACCTTTGATTGAAGCTAAAAACATCAGCCTTGATTTAAATTTAGCAGGTTTCGTTGCTTTGGGGTTGTGTTTTTTGCACTTATTAGCGAGCAATATTTCAGTGAGCGGCTTTAAGCGTTAAGAAACACCTCAGTGAAGATGACAGCAGAGCTCATACATGCAGGGATGGTGCAGACCCCATTCAGATCCTCACCACACACAGCTAAGATCACTCAGAGCTACAAAGTGAAGGCTACACAACCAGCAGCACAGAGGGGAAAGTGGCAGCTCCCCTTCTGAGCACAGCCAGCTCAATCCCACTGTAACCCCTCACAAATTACCTTCACTAACACCTTCCAGCAGCCACTGCTATAAAAACACAGCGAGATATCTACAGAGGGGCTCTGTTTGCAGATAAAACGTGTGAACAACCACTGTGACACCGTGGGGGGGTTGAAACCATGTCCCCAAGGCTCCTTATGAGGACACATTGAAATGCTCTATGGCTGAGTGATGTCCTATTGCTCTGTCCTTCCATAGTGTGCCCATTCCTGCGTTATTAAGGGGGTTATTACCAAGAAACTGACCATATGGAAAGGAGCATACCCGTGCCCATTCCTGCGTTATTAAGGGGGTTATTACCAAGAAACTGACCATATGGAAAGGAGCATACCCGTGCCCATTCTTGCGTTATTAAGGGGGTTATTCCCAAGAAACTGAAAGGAACAACAGATCTCTGCTTGTTTGGCCTTATAGGAGCAATGAGGGAGGGCTACCCAAGGCCTGCTGCTGCTCAGGGGAGGCCTAGGCCAGGCCCCAACGTCCGGCCTCCCTCCCCATAGACCCAACGCAGGCAGCCGGGGTTCGGTGAGGCCTCGAAAGGGGCTGCTCACCTTTCCGAGCCTTCTCTCCAGGGATGCTCTGTGCTCGCAGCCGCTGGTCCAGGATATAGAGCATCTCTCCGCCCAAGTTAAGGAACAACAGCGGCAGCGTCCGAGCCGACATGACACCGTCACTACCCACCATCACTAGGCAACGGCTCAACCAATAAGAAGGAGCCGTCTTGGCACCGCGCGTGCAATAAAAGCAAAGAGGTTTTTGTTGTAAAGTTTGCTTTTTTGCTCTTTATTTTGTCTCCCTGCACCGCAGACACAATGTGTTACTACACGGATGTCCCCTCGCTTTGAACCTGCTTCTCCATTGCAGCTCCGTCCTTCTCTTGCAGCTTCGTTTTCTCTTTGAGTCTCTGTGCTGCTTTCAGCTTCTTGGCCTCCTGGAAAACCTGCATAAAGATGGTTAAGAATGAAGGAAAAAAAGATTATAAAGGTGTGCATTGCACAGCATGGCCATCCCAACCATCTGCTGTGCTATAATACATGGCCTGAGTCCCTGCAGCAAAGAACAGAGGGCATGGAATGTGCTGCAGTGATATCAGCTCCTTCCCATCCCCATAGGGGTCTGCAAACAGCCTGTTATTAGCTGCAAACCAGCAGCTCAACTTGAGCTTCTTAAACACAAATACATCCTCAATATGTCCATCACTGCCCACCTTTCACTGAGCCCTACATTCATTATATCACCATTGTCCCATCAGGTTTAAAACACTGATTTGAAGCTCATCTATCAGCTGCCTGCACCCTCTACAAGATCTTTTCTTGCTCCAGTTATTCAGCTTTTCCCCCTATCTCACTCCATACCTTGACACAAAAAGCCTTCTTAACAACCCAACGCTTGGTGACCCTCCTGGAATAGGCAGGTCGTGGTGTGTATTGGATGTTCAGCTGCTTGCAGGTGTTTTCAAAGACATCGTAGCGGACACGGCGGAGATATGCAAGCAGTTTATTGCGGCGATCCATGGCCATCAGCATGCGACGACGGTTGTTTTTATCCTGCAAAAGACTTTACCTTCACCAGACTGCAGATAGATTGCACTTCCAGCCCAATAAATCACTTAGAACTGAACAGATTATGGTTAAAAGGACGCAATCGGGTTAAGGACATTATCTGAGAGTAATTTTTCTTAACAGATATTGCAAGAACATTAGGTCACTACGAGAAGATTCAGGAAGACTTAATTTATTTTGCAGTGAAATTGCTTTCTCCAAGCATCAGTGTCTTGGTGGCAAGGAATGCAGTGGAGGTCTGCTGGCTAAAAGCTCCCTTCCCTGAGATGTATAGCTCCAGAAATAACACAGACTTTAAATCTGACTCTGCTCTATTTGACAGTTTGATTTGTTCCTTGGAAGAGAATACGCATAGCTTGGTCCATGCCATCCAAGGCTCTCTCTCATGGAAGCGATCTCCCTCCACTTTACAAGCAATTCATCTAAAAATAGGCTCAAGTACTTTCAAAAGGTCTTCTCTGCTGATATAACTTCAGCTTCAAACCCACGTCGTTTTAGATAGAGAAACAGCCATTATGACATTAATGAAGTCTTGTCCATTAAATATTTTTACAGCAGAACAGAGGAAGAATATGGCTGAAAAAAATCACATTAGTTGTGCTGACAGCTCAGCAATGAAACCTTATCAGTAGATTTAGCTGAGCTCTGCTCCAAGGTATCTGCTCAACCATCTCCAACAACTCAGTTACCAAAAAGAACGTGTTCCACATTTCAGTTGGTGCAAACGCAGCTGCAATCGAGTTTCCCAGACTGACAGCAAGGAGCAGTTACTGCTATTTTATACACCATCTTAGGAAAGCCATCATCCCCAGCATTAAAATCCTTTTGTTCTCTGCTCAGAAAACAATCTGAACAGCTGCTGTCTCAGACACGTGGGCTCAAATTACTGACAGTTACCTTGGGATGCTTCTGAAGATGTTCCTCAAAAGTACGTATCTTGGCAGTCAGAATAGCAGCTGTAAAGGACAGATGTAGGGAGCTGTGTGAGAGCAGCAGCTTTCCAAGGTGAGGCAGTATCATCTGTATTCCTTTCAAACTACCACTGCTGTTCTTATGGATACTCACTGCATAACAGCACATACTTCCACACAGCCGTCAGAGTAAATGGTAAACACAAAACGCAACCTACATAATCTCAGATAACTATTACCATTATAAAGCCTAATTAGAACTTAAAATTCCACCAACTAATCAGATGGATTTCTCTGGTGACTTTATGTGTCCTTTATCACTGCCCTGTGCTTCAGACAGAGCTTGCCTATGCAGAAAGAAATCTGGTTCCCATGGCTAAATCTCTCATTTTGTTTCAGTGATATCTTTTACAGTTCCAATGTGGAAAATGTTGCCAAACTACATGAAGCTTTAGTGCAAGGGTAGGTATTTTATAGGGAACAGATGAATGAATCCCTTCAAAAATTATGGAAATTATTATACTCTATCAAGTGAAAGGTTCTGCAGCAACCCCATCCTGGTTCTTCCCAAATCTGTTGTGATTTCAGGTTAAAAAGGTGCATATGGCCAGGAAAAAGAACTTATTTCCTAACTCAGAGAGAGATCTTCCAGCTCAAGTTCTGCCATTCGCTTTTCTTTTCATGCCCAGTTCATTCAGTCGTAGATGGAATGCTGCAGGTGCAGAAGCCATGGAAACAAACTGATGGATGTACATCACTGTAAAAGGGCTGCAGCAGCACAGGCTGTTTCAGAGAAGCCTTAACATAACTACACGAAGCAGAGCCATAAAAGACTCCCTTATGAGCATACACTGACAGAAGGGGCAGTTTCACATCACATTGAGTAATGACATGATAGTACCATAAAGGCTTAAGTGACTTTCCAACACACCCCGTAAAGACATTTGTATAGATAAATAAACTGAGACAAAACGTCCTTGTTGTCAGCAGGCAGCAACCTGTTTTCATGGCACCTTTTGGATGTCTTTGGCACCTCTAACAACGTACTCGATCTGCTCGCTCTGTCTGTGAGTGTGTGCACTGCCTGGTCACACTCCCAAACCCTGAGCAGGTCCACCTGCCTCCCAGGTGCTCTCCTGAAAGAGATTCTCCTTGTTGCTGCAGGAAACTTGGAGTGATGAGGTGGGAACAGCTGAATAAAAGCAAAGTGAACTATCACCTGCCAACAATATGGTTCTGTTTCTTCTAACTTACTTTGCACCTCAAAGGAGCCATTGTCACTGGGAGACCTCCTGACCTTCTCTACCAGCTGCTGTATCTTTATCTTCATTTTCTCCCTCTGTGAATAACAAAAGAACTCATCACTTTCTGATGAACGCTTTATGTCTGAGCCATCCCAAATCCTTTCCCAAATGCCCAGATATAAAGACTTTGTAGCTTTACTCCAAGTCCACCACAAAAAGGTGTAAGAAGTGCTGCAAAAGAAAAAAGAGCACAGCAGGGAGGGAGCACAAAAAGATTTCAGCAGGAAACAGAATCACCCTTGTTCAAAGGAAGAGTCCAGGCACATCCCTCATCCCAAAGCTGCAAGGGAAGGGTGTTGAAGAGGCCATGCTATTCTCACGAGCAAAAGACACAGAACTAAAGCTGATCTCACACGGCAGTAACCTTTAATTTTTGCACTTCTTTAAGTGGTAAGAAACAGTAAGATCTCTGTGATGCCCTTCTTGTTTGCTTACTTGCTTTCTGGGCATATAAAAAATAAGTCATTTGAAGAACATCCATAGTCCAGTGTACCACTTCCCAACCCTCAGCAGTAACATAAAGCAGCTGCATCTCCTCCTGTGATTGTCTGACACTTCATTCTCTTATAATAAGACTCCAGGATAAACTTTAAAGGCATGCAAGACTTATTACCTTCGTGTATTTAATAGCCCCATAGCTGCAGTTACTGAGCAACACTGAGAAAGTAAATGTAGGGCATTTAACAATATAGGTAAGTCTCACATGAAAGTGTTTGCTAATCCATCCAGTTTTTATACAAGTGCAATGAAACTAACCTGGTTTGCCATTTCCAGTGACAATAATCTTTTCACTACGTCATCAACACTGCAAGGAGGAGGAAGATTAGTCTATAAGCTTAGAAACAAGTATAACAACATAAACAAAGCTGGGTTTTCAAAACACATTAATTTTCCTCAACTTATTCTACAAGTTTACAGCAACTCTCCTCCTCTCCTTGAAATTTTCATATATTTATTTTACTTAGGAATACACAATGATTGAGATCACACAAACATCAATTAGTTTTGCTGCCCTAGAAAGAACAGCATGAAGTATTTCAAGTCACAGTGAAGTCTTATCCAATTCCAGACCAACACCGCATGCAAAATGGATGCTGAAAATTAACCACCAAGTTCAGGAGCCAAGAACAAAATGATGGCTATTAAGACTCGCTTCTTCAAAGATCTGTGAATGTCTCATTCACGCCACTGGGGGCTCTCCATGCACCACACATGAGCAGCTCCAGAATCAAAGCATGCAAATGCAAAACTCTAGGTCCAAGTTTTGGAAGCAGTTGTGCATTTTGAGTTGTTCAATTATATCCTCTTTAGCACATGAGTCCAAGATTATTTCTAAGATTATTATTTCTATTACACCAATATTATTTCTTTTTCTATGCACAACAAAGTGGACAGATGTGGACAAGCAGCACTCATGCTCCTATGTTAGTAAAGGTAACACATTGCTAATCAGTGGCTGCTTCTGCAGATTGACTTTTGAACAACTTTCCAACTGTTGTGCACACCAGTGACCACAGAACATTAATTAATGAGCAGCTGACAGGCTCCACAAACTGGTTCTATGCATATAAAATACAAAGTTCCAAAGAGACTGATCATTCTCTCAGTGTTTCATACCTATTTATGATTGGGACGTTGGCATAATCTTTCTTCAGCATTGTTGGAGGGAGGTCATCCAAATGGCTGGGGATTTCTACAAGGGAAAGATCCATGTTTGAGGAACAGCACAAAGTTGGAGCAATGAATCTGGCTGCCAACTAGAAACATGTTGCAAAGAAAACAGACTGAATGCTCCAAAGAAGAACCAAGAACATAAGAGATGATGGAATGGAATGGATATACCTTTCAGCTTTCTTCTCACAGGTCTGGCGTAACATCTTGCTGGCTGAATAAAAGCACTGCAAGCTTGATGGAAAGAAAACAAAGATTCCATAGAACCACTGAGGTTAAAAAAGCCCTTTAAGGTCATTAAACACAACCACCAACCCATCAGCACCATTCACACTGAACCAAGGTCCTGGTTTACTACATTGTTTGCACTTTTGGACCTAAAAATGACTAAAAAAACCACTCAGACCATAAACTGACCCTTCTATAAAGCTCCTGCACTCCATCCCCTCCACTCACAGCCCCATAGACCCAACAGGCCCCACAGCAGGCCCGGCCTCTCCTATCACTGTATATTCAGCCTCCTTTCCTCCTCCTTGCCTCCCCCACAGCCCATGGCGACCCCTCCTCCTCTCACCAGCCCCATTCGTTCCTCTGCCGACCCTCAATGCGGTCAGGGCCCCGCGGGCGACCCCCGCCAGGCCTCGTCCCAACGCCAGCATCGCCTCACAGCCCC
Source organism: Coturnix japonica (assembly GCF_054131305.1). Lineage (NCBI taxonomy): Eukaryota > Metazoa > Chordata > Aves > Galliformes > Phasianidae > Coturnix > Coturnix japonica. The sequence continues at coordinate 14,951,796 of NC_140679.1, read as the reverse complement.
TCTCCTCTGGGCGCCGCCATGTTGACCCAGGCTGTGCAGCCGATAGACGAGCTCATCGATTTGGGGCGTGATTCTATGATTCTATGGCGCTGCTTCCCCTTTCGTAATGACTTCAGGCCCCACATTGCCTTCCCCTGTTACCCCATATTCCCTCATCACCCCAAGAAATGCGAGCAGAGATCCGAGAACCTCCATGTTTATTGCTAGGGCAGAGCAGTGGCACCAGAGCCAGGCTGCAGGGTGGGAGGGGGACAGCAAAGGGTCCCTATGGGGTTTCAACCCCATAGAGTGGCAGGTGGGGCTTGCGGGGTTCAGCAGGGCTGGAAGTCATGGAGCTCCTCGGCCCCGCTCACCTGCAGCCCCCGCAGCAATGGGAAGTCAAGGAGGGGCTCCTCCATGCTCCCCCGGCCACAACTCGGGGCCACCCCACGGAACCAGAAGTTCTCATAGGGTTCAGGGCTGGGATCTGAAAGCAGGGGCTGTGTGGAGCTGGAGCGCAAGTAGAGGCATGGGGTGACGTGCTGCGGGCACTGCGAGCTGCCCCCGACCACCTGCACGTACTGCACGGGCTCTGCCCCCAGCCTTGCGTTGGGCTGAAGCGTGCTGGGCCTGTGCTGCTGCATATAGGGCTGCGGTGGGGCAGGGGGCTCAGCTGGGGGCTCCTTGCCCCACATGGGGGCTTGCTTTCCCACTGCCTTATCGAGCACTGTGACAGTAGAGATGGTCGCCAGGCCGGGCTCCTTCACACCGGGGGTCTGCAGGGGTTCCTGCTCTGCTGGCACCCATGTGCCCAGGCTGCTGTTGGCTGGGTCAGGGACACTGGGCCAGAACTGCTGCTTCACCCTGGGGGTGATAGAAAGGGGTCAGGGGAACCTCGGGAAGGAGGTGAGCCCTCCCTGCTTCCTGCAGCCTCATAAGGGCCAGGACTGAGGCTGGGGCTTCCCAGCACAGGGCAGAGGTGGGTCCCAGCATTGTGGTGTAGTTCCCAATGTTCACCTCCCGTTCTTCTGGAAGCAGATCAACAGGATGATGAGCAGGACAAAGACCAACCCCAGGGTCAGGAAGAGGAACTGGATTTCGATGTCATCTGGAAAGCAGGCAGGGGACAAGGAGTGTAGGAGTGTCCTTTGCAGATGTGGGGACAGTGGTGGCACCTCTGCCCCATAGTCCCATCCCTACCAGTACAGCCTCACCTAGCACCGTGGTCACCAGTGTCAGGCTGGTGCCATTGGTGCTTCCACCAGCTGTAGAGGCCATGATGTGCACTTTGTAGAGAGTAGATGGCTTCAGGCCATGGATGGTGAAGGAGCTGAGGGAGGAATTCACAACAGCACCTGGAGAGACACAGGAGCTGGTGGAAATGCTGGGCCTCATGCACCTCCAGGCTGGGGCAGGGGCTGCTGGCATCCCCCCCAGCACCCAGGTGGGGCAGGGAGCAGGGCTAGGACTCACTGGACACCTCCGCAGTGCTGTTGGCCCAGAAGACAGTATAGTGGGTGATGAAGCCATTCTGCAGCTCCACTGCCACTGACTCCCAGCTGAGCTCAGCTTGGGACTTGCCGATGCTTTTCAGGTGGAGTTTTGGAGCATGGGATGGTGCTGAAATGGAGCAAAACATGAGACTGGGCACTGTACAGAGCTGGGCTGAGCCTTTCTGCACAGCCCCTAAATTATGGGCACATGCAAGGCTGGGGTTGGTGAGCCCTGTGGGACCCCAAAGAACTAGAAGGACACACACCCTTCTGCTTGGAGTAGGCTGCTACGTGGGCAGGTGTCCCAACAGCATCCTTGTAGAGGGGATACACCGAGATGTTGTACTGTTGGAAGGGCTCAATGCTGTCTGCAACAGAGAGCAGAGAGGGGACAGCAGGTCTAAGGGCTCTGGCTGCTGAGAGCCCCACTGTACTGTGACCAGCGACAGGATCCACAGCAGCCCCCAGCTTACCCTGGATGAGGGTGGTGGTAGTGGTCCCATTGCGCTCCAGCTGCCAGCACACATGGCAGTGCCTGGGCTCTGAGGACACTTGCTGCCACTCCAGCACGTAGGCAACCACTGGGACCGGTGCTGCCTCCCAGTGCACCCAGAGGCTGCGCTCACCCCCTGGTACAGCCCAGAGCCCGGCCAGGGGCTGACCTGCAAGGGAATAAGCAGCCAGGGTGAGGGCAGAGAGCATCCCAGCTCTGCTCCCACAGCCACGGCTGTGCCATAGCTCTGCACCTTATGGGGAGCTCAATGCTGCCTCACCTTTCCTCTCCAGTAGAACGACCTCTGTTGCTGATGACTCTCCAGCAGCATTGTAGGCTGAGAGATAGACCCTTGCTGTTCTCACCGGCACAGTGAAGTCACATTGGGTGTCGGTGGTGTTGCAGACAGTTTGTGGCTCCTTGCCTCTCCTTCTGGACCCCAGGGCTACCCGGTACCCCAGCACACGTCCATTTGCTTCCTGTGGCCGTGGGGCCTGGACACAGGGCATAGAGCATGCCAGGGATGCTCAGTGCACAGTGGTGCTGTGCCATGCCCAGCTCTACCTGCCTGCTCTCACCTTCCACCTCAGCTTCACCTCCATCCTGCCCATGGCTGGCTGGGTGCTCCACCATGTGTCCAGCTTCCCTTCAGGGGCTGTGAGTGGGGACAAGGGGGATGAGAGCAGCAGTATGCCATGGCCACAATGCCCAGGGGTGGGCAGGATCTTTGGAGCCCCCCACAGACCTTTCTCATGGGTGGTGTAGTTCCTGCTCACGCTCCACTCACTCCAGTAGCCTCGTGCTGAGTCCCGCCGGCACCGCATCTGGAAGTGGTACAGCATCCCAAAGAGGAACTTACAGTGCTGCACATTGCCTGCATGGCCTGCGATGCCTGTGACCTGGGAGCAACCAGAGTAGGGTCAGTGCCGGGTGTTGGAGCACCAAAGAGGACACTGCCATCCCCACAGCCATCCTCTTTGAGTCACCGTGTGTGTCCTGTTGTCATCTTTCCCCACCAGGGCACACAAAGTGGGGGCTGCCCCAGCTGTGCTCAGTGTCTGGGCTCATAGTACAGCCCCAGGGTACAGGAACCAGGGCAGGGAACCTGGAGCAGAGGTGGGGGACTGGCTCTGCCCCTGTCAGACTCACCACATCCCAGGTGGGGTCCTTGGCAGCACGGTAACGCAGCTCACAGCACAGCTCCATATGTGCATTGCGTGGGGCCAGGGCCCAGGTCAGGGTGACACAGTTGGTCTGGGGAGGCACAGAGTGGATGCTCTGCAGGGTGGGGGGGTCCAGCTTGGCTGCAGGGAGAGCCACAGGACAGGGGTACATGAATCAGAGTGCAATTTGCTGCTGGGATGCAGAGCTCTGTGCTCTGAGCAACCCATGCCCAGCACTGCCTCATGCTGCTCGGGAAGGTTCCTCCAATAAATAGTTGATGGGAGCTGGATTTATTATTCATAGAGCTCCTGAATAAATGGGTAATCAATTGCTGGAGAGAGTTGTGAAGTGCAGAGGGTCAACTGCTGCCTCATAACCCGGTGCGGCTCTGCAGCGTGCCCATGGCACCTATTCATCTCCTGAAGCCATTCATCATGGCAAAATATGACCTACGAGCCCAGCGTGCTTTAATGGCTCTCTAATGTCCTCCTTTCGCTGCTAATTAGCTTCCCCATCCCTGATCTCTGTCACTCACCCACATCCATGGGGTCGATGCGGAGCCGCTCTGACTCTGCTGTGCCCAATGCATTGCTGGCTGTCACCCACAGCTCCATGGGTCGGTACAGCTGCAGCAGCCGCCGCGGCACCGTGCACTGACTGTGTCCATTTTGTGGGGTGCAGCATGTCACCGCTGGGGATCTGCTCCTGCAGTGAGGATGGGGTGGTTTTGGGACCCGTATGATGCCCTTGCGAGGGTGGTTTTAGGGGAATTGGATGTGGCTTACATGGCACACTTGAGCATGACGTTGGTGGGGAGGTGGCCGTCAGCTCCTTGCTGCCAGCGGCACGTCAGCCCATAGTCACCAAGGTCCAGCAGGCAGCTGAGGTTGGAGGGTTTGCCAGGGGGGTCTGGGGAGAGCAGCCAGGAGAGGAGCTGAGCAACACACCCCAGATGGGATAACCCCAAAGCAGCCCCATAGCCACCAACCGCTGTGCTGCATCATGTGGAGCAGATGGGCGCTCTGCACAGCCGTGCACTTACATCCTGCTCGGATCTCAGCCATGCCGACCCGCTGCTTGGTGCCGTTCCACTCCATGCAGCACCACAGCTTGGCTTGTGGGCGGTTGAGCTGAGGGACACTCAGCTCGGACACCTCGGTGCCCCCCACCCCACGGCGCTGCCTCCCAGCCATGGGCTCAGTGTCCAGCAGCCAGGAGATACGTGGCTGCCCATCCTGCAGCCCCCGGCACCGCTCCCTGCGGATGGTACACGATGCAGTGATGGCTGACCCCATTGGCACCACTGGAGAGTCCACGGCCACTGAGGCACAGTCCAGCTCTGCTCCGCTCTGCTGGGTCCCTGCAGGCGAGGAAACATGTCAGCCCCATAGCATCCAGGATGGAGGGGCCTCTTTCCTGCATGGGGCCCCATGGGAGGGGAAGAGGGTTGGGTAGAGCTGCACGGCCCCATCCTGGGATGGATCCCCACTCACCACTTGGGTTGAGGAGCAGCAGCAGGGAGAGCTGCAGCAGCAGGGGGGTCCCAGCACCACGCCTGGCCATGCTCTGCTCTGTGCTTCAGGCATCACATCATTCACTGCAGTGAATGGGGAAGGGGCTCAGGGTCAGGGCTCAACCGGGTGTTGGTGGAGAACAACCTCCCCCCCTGCACACTGTGCTCACTGGCACCGCACTGCCCAGTTCTGTGGCACGAGAGCCCCATGCCCTGCTGCACCGTGTCTGATCGTATCGCAGCATCGTCGGCTGCTGCTGGAGAGATTTGTGGTCAGAGTGAGGGGCGAGCCGAGGTTGTGCCGCAGAGATAAGCTGGCAGAAGGAAACAGATGAATGAGGGCATTGCAGCGGGGCCGGCAGCTCTGCAGGGCCTGGAGGTTCTGCCGGTGCTTCTCTGTATCCACGGCTGGTCCCGATGCCAGCTCTCCCCTTCTCCTCTCACCATCCCAGCACATACTCCTGGTGCCGGGCTCCTGCCCTGTGCTGGCACCCAGCACTCAGCACCCAGCACAGGGGGGAGAACATCATCCACCCCATATGGCACCTGCACACCCCAACGCTCAGGGACAGCAGAGCCATATGCAGACAAGTTGCACCCTATGCCCAATCCCTACCTCTACCCTGCACCTTCTGTGTCCCACGTTGTCACTACCCGCTCCCGGTGCTGCTCTCCATCTCCCGATGGCTCTCTGTGCTCTGCCTGCTCGCCAGCATGCTGCTCTCACCGTTAGTTCCTCAAAACCAGTGCCGTTAATTGCTGCTCTCTGAAGGAGATGATTGCAAAACACTTCCCTGCAGGCTGGGCTGCCTTGCACCGCAGGAAGGAGAATGGCACGCACGCATCCCGGGGGGAGCAGCACCCAGCCCCATTCCTCTCCCCCAATACAGGATGGGGCCCCACCAGTGGGATTGCATTGGGGGTCACAGTGAAGAGACACAATAGGGGGACGTGGGGACATGATGTGGGGGCATGGCAATACAGCAGGAGGGCATAGGGACACAGCATGGGGACATGGTATAAGGACATGGCATGGGGGCAGGGACTGCCCTCCCAATGCTGCCCACAGGCCTGGGCTGTCAGCAGCTCTAAGCCCTGGACGATGCCCCACTGCCAGTCCTGCTCAGTGCTGTCTGTTCCCCGGGGAAATCCACGTCCCACGGGTCAACAAGGCATTGCCCAACCCACCACGCACCCACAGCCTTCGCAACGGTGCCAGTTGTGCAAACTGTTTACTACGGGACCTGCAGCACATGTTGTGTTTGGTGCTCATGCAACCCCATCTACAACCAGCTGTGGGGACGAGGCTGCCAGGATGGGGCTGTGAGAATGAGATCCCCATGGTGCTGTTCCCCAAAGGGCTGTGGTGCTGTGGGTACAAGACATGAGCCCCCAGCATCGCCCATATCCCCCAGCATCACCCACCATGGGGCTGGGACTGACTGCTCTCAGCATCCCAGCCCCAAACCTCCCCATCCCTCCTCAATGACACCTTCCTACTGCAGGTCCTGCTCACAGCTCTACCTTCCATGCAGAACTATGGCCTCAGAGCTCACATATCTAAACAGAAACCCATCTGGGTGCCCCAATGGCTGGGCCTTGGGGTGCTGTGCCCCACTGGGGCTGTTTCCCACAGCTGCCCTTGCGACACTGTCCTTGATTGTAGCAACCCCTGGTTCCAGCACTGAGCTCTATGCGGGATGTTTACAGCTGGGATGGTGGTGTGGTAACCATGGCATCTCCGTGGGAACAGTGAGGGATGGCGAAAGCTGTGAGCGCTGAGGTTGGACAACAACAACAACAACAGCAATAACAGCACTGGGGGCTGCGCTGTGCAGAGCTGGGGATGGGGACATGCAGGGGGGGGACACGCAGCCATGGGGCTGTACACACTGGGGTTGGATCCATGGATGCTTCTCCATGGGGTGTATGTGGGGTGGATGGCCCCGTGATGCTGCTCTCAGTTCCTGTCTGGCACTGAGTCACATCCATACACCCACAGGGCTGTCTGTGGGATGGGGTGGTGTGGGGGCACCAGATCTGGGTGTTCCCAATGTATCCATGCATGGGGTGGGGGCAGAAGTGTCCCTGCTGTGACTGGGTATTCTGGCATCATCCAGGGCAGCACATGGGGCAGCAGTACCACTCCCATAGTGTCTCTGCACTCTGTGCCTGCAGGATGGCCACTGCCCCATCCTCAGGCCATCCCCATTGTCATTCTTCTTCCATAATCCATGATATGCCAAAGGGATATGGAGGGGTCTGAGCTGCTTCCTGCTGTGACACCCAGCAGCCAGGCCCTCCCCACCTGCATTCCCATCTCCATCCCCATCCTTTTCCCCTATGAAACCCAGCTGTGCACAAAGTCCTGCCCCATTGCTCCAAAGATCCCCCCGGGGACACCCTTTGGGGCAGGACCCACTTGCACCCTAAGCATCCTCACCCCATAAGCACTGCCTGCAGATCGAGGTGGCTGCAGACAAACAGGAGCCCTGTTGCTGAGCACCCAGCACTGAGCACCCACCATTGGGAGCAATGCCTGCAGCACCCGGCCCTTTGGAGTCTCTGCTACGCCTCATCTCATCACAAAGAGCAATTAACCACCGCTTCTGCGGGGCTATAAACATCCCCAATTGAAACGCAGTGACACGTGGAAATGGAAACCGACCACGCCGCCTCCAGCAGCACTTCATTCCCCATTACTTTCATTAGCTGCCTTGTAATTTGATTTGCCACTCTCCCACTGCTGGCTTTTTCCACGGCTGACGTCTACACCTGCTGTCCCCATTGTACCCCAGACCCATAGATGCCATAGGGATGGGGATGGTGCTTCTGGGGCTGTGGTTCATGGAAGCTATGGGGATGCAGAGGAGAGCAGTGCTGGTGCTTTGCTTCCTCCTCCAGAAATGAATCCCCCTTTGTATTCATTGGTACCGGTGAATGAGGCCAAGTTGTTAAGTGACAAAAGAAAAATGATTCCTGCCTCCTGGGGTTATTAAAATCATGTTCTACAATCGGAGCAGCCGTGGGGACGCCCGGATAATGACGGATGGGGATAATCCATCTCCAGTGCAGCCTGGTCCGCAGCAACAGCGCCCGTATCTCCTGCATTACTGCCAATTACTCAGCACATAAACGTAATGGAAATGTACATCCATTGCGGGGAACTCCATTTGTTCCCTCCATCCCATCTCCTTCACTCATAAGGACTGCAGGAGGAGGCCATGGGCTCAGGTTGGTCCATGAGGCATTGCTGTCATTGACTGTGGTTGTTAACCATTGCACAGCACCTATGGAGCCCATGGAGCCCTATAGGACATCTCAGCTCTGGGGCAGTGGGACAGATTGATGGGGACAGAGGGACCTGGAGTGGTGGGAAATCTATGGGGTGAGGAGATGTGCCCATTGGGTGACAGCACTGTGCTCCCAGGCATCAGCGTCACTCTGTGTCATAGGGATTTGCTAATGCAGCGCTCCATGAGATAATCAGCCCTCTCTGGGGGTGAGGAGGAATTTGTTTCTCAGCTATTATGGTGCAGATATTGCTCCTCAGCTGCCATTAGGGAGAAGCTGGGCCTGGTGCTTTTAGCAGAGGCTGAAGAGCATTCTCCTCCCTTTGAGATGCAATGCAGAACATAGAGCAGGGACAGCCCCATCGGTGTGGGTTGGGGGCAGAACCCACATCACCCTGCCCCAAACCACCCTGCCCCACAACATCCCACCCCACACCACCCTGCCCCACACCGCCCCTGGTCCCAGCTCCAGGCAGACCCCACAGCATCCCAGGGGCTGTGCCCCCCCGCTTGCCCTGGGCTTTAAGGCTGATGCTGCTCCGCTCCCAGCCCCAGATCTGAGGCATTGGATTGATTTATTTGTGAGCTCTCTGCTCACCTTCAAAGCCTCTGTATCTCACGGCCCTGCTCCATTCCTCTCATGCATCTTTAATCTCAAGTGAAAAAGGAGGGTTTTTTTGCTTTCTTTCATTCTCATTTTCTTTCTTTTTTAACCATTCTGAGATAACAAAAACTGAACTCCTCCTTGAGTTGCCCAGGGGTTGGAGCACCAAAGGGAGCCCCATGCTCCTCATGTGCACCGTGTCACCGGGGTCACTGTGCCTACAGGCAGAGCCCCAGCAGAGGGTGGGATGGGAGGATGTGAGGATGTCACTGCTTTGTTTTGCTTTATTATCACCTTATTTTTTTTCTCCAGGAGAAAAAAAAAATAATCTCTATGGCAACTTATAGAACGGCGGAGCTGCTCCCTGTGAAGTGCGCTGTGCTTCTCTTCACCTGGCACTGCTAATCCACACATTTACGTCGTAATTAATGTCAAGAGGCAATCTGCACCGTGAGCAATCAGGTCTGGGCAGGCGGCACTTTGCAATGTGGTGCAGTGGGGGATTCACCCCTGGGCCTGCCCTCCATTCAACACCATCCCATCCCATCCCATCCCATCCCATCCCATCCCATCCCATCCCATCCCATCCCATCCCATCCCATCCCATCCCATCCCATCCCATCCCATCCCATCCCCATCCCCATCCCATCCCATCCCATCCCATCCCATCCCATCCCATCCCATCCCATCCCCATCCCATCCCATCCCATCCCATCCCATCCCATCCCCATCCCATCCCATCCCCATCCCATCCCCATCCCCATCCCATCCCATCCCATCCCATCCCATCCCATCCCATCCCATCCCATCCCCATCCCATCCCATCCCCACTCCACAGGACTCTATAGGATCCACTCTCTATGCTTTCTATTGGACTCTATATAGGATTCTCTCTCCATGGAACTCCCTCCATAAGACTCTCTCTCTGTAGGACTCCCTATAGGATCCTCTATCTATAGGTCCTGATCTCCACAGGACTCTCTATAGGACTTGCTGTCTATAAAACTCTCACTCCCTGCAACTCACTCTATAGGATTCTCTCTCTATAGGACTCTACAGGACTCACTCTATAGGTCTCGCTCTGCACTGGACTCTCTCTATAGGACTCACTTCCTATAGGACTCATTCTATAGTACTCTCACTGCATAGGACTTGCTCTCTGTACAACACACTCCATAGGATTCTCTTTCTAATAGGACTCTGCAGGACTCTATAGGGTCTTCTTATGACTTTCTCTCTATAGGACTCTCTCCCTAGGACTCACACTGCAGGACTCACTCCATAGGACTCACTCCCTATAGGACTCACACCATAGGACTCACACTATAGGACTCGCTCTATAGGACTTGCACTATAGGACTCCATAGGACTCTCCATAGACCCCTCTCTCCATAGGTGGCAGCAGCAGCCTGTGCTGAGCTCCCTGCAGTGCTGGGGATCACAGAGCTGCTCTGAGTGAGTGATGTTCATTCACTGGGACACACTCAGAGCTGAAGTTTTCCTTCTGATGAGCCCTCGCTGTAATCCAACACTGCACGGTAATGATTTCGTGTCTGAAATTCACTTTGCATCAGCACAGCTCCTCCTGAGCCCCACCACCCTCAGCTGCTCTTCCTCTGTCTGAGAGCCTTACAGCACTTTACATGGATTAACTAATTAGCTCTCATCGTAACCCAGGCTCCGAGCTAATATTCCCATGTGCATTATAAGGACAACATTGGTAAACCAATCCTTCTCCAGCAGCCCCTCCATCCCTCAATGCCACGTGGCAATAAAAGCATGTAATAAGCTCAGCCCTATATCCCACTGCACCCACCCACTATACTGGGATGCACTGGGGCCTGCAGAGCTGGGGCTTTGGATCTGGAGAGCAGAGCAGAGTGGGAACTCCATCATCCCATCACAATCCATCTGATCCTCCATCCCCTGAGCCGCTGCCTGGCAGGAAGGGGCCCATCAGCAGCGTCCTGATGTGGGAGTCAGGAGTGCTTCCTTCTGAATCACCCATTTAGAAATGATGTCTGTCCTTCTGCATCAGCACTGAGACACACAGCAGTGCTGCGGGCAGAGCAGCACCATGCATTATTCACATGCACTGGGAGCCAGACGGCACCGAGCTCACAGCACACAGAGCTGTCTGGGTCGTGGATGGAACTGTGTGTCCTCCAGCAGCACAGTGTGGGTATAGAGGGACAGTGTGTGCCACAATGGGGATGTGTGGGGTGAGAGGCTGGGGAACAAGCACTGGGGAGCACTGGGAGAGCATTGGTCTGAGAGGTCTCTCCCAACCCCAATGGCTCTGTGGTTCTGTGGTTCTGTGGTTCTGTGGTTCTGCATTGACCTTTCCCTGCTGCCCCATCCCACACTGGCAGCGCTGACTGAAGGTGCAGGGCTGTAAATCTCAGCCCAGGGATGAGTTAGGGATGGAGATGTGACACCGCAGCTCCCACGGGTGGTAAAACCCATCATAAATCTCTGCAGAGCTGGTCGGGGCGGTAATGGATGGAGCTCCTGGGATTTCAGAGCTCCTGGGTCTCCCAGAATGTCACTTGGAGGGCAGAAGGATGCGGGGATGGCAGCAACCCACATCCCAGGGGTCCACATATCCCTTCTGTGAAGCAAATACAACAGGAGGAGAGAGCTGCTGGGAAGCAGCACAGCTGGGATCCATCCTGCTCCATGCAACCCCATGGTCTGACAGGTATAAGGATGGATCCATGGCCAGCAGCACAGGGATGGACCCACAGACAGCAGCTCAGGTCCCCTCATTGCTGCTCCTAACAAGGGAAGGTTCACATCTCCCTTTAAAAGGAGGGGATCTTTCCGTCCATCTGGTTCCAGGAAGCAGCCTGGCTTTCTGCTCCTCTCCCCAGTGCCGTAATACTGACGTGGCTGACCCAATGGTGTGTTTTACAGTGTTAATGCTATTATCAAACTGCTGCCGGGAGCTTTTAATTCATGAGCTCCTTTGGCTCTGGTGGGGCTGTCTGGATTTACAGTGAGCAAACAATAAGAAACAAAATATTTAACAAAGTCTTCCGGAATTCCAATATCAGGGCATTGATTTCGTGTCACTTGGGCTTCCATTGCTCAAACATTATTGCTTGCTGTCATTACGCATTGGGGCAGCGGAGATGTGAAAAGCTTCAAATGAGTAAAATTGGGGCTGTTTTGAACTTGTCATGTCCAAAGCCACCCCCCTCCCCTATAGGCTGTTATGTTACATGAGGATCTGATCAATCAGTGGGGCACCGGGGGGCATTGCCCCTTAAAACTGGCCCTAAAACCCCACAGTCTGCCCCAAATCTTTCCTATTTATTGATCTTTAACCCATTGCCACTATGAGGGCAGGCAGGGATGGGGCTCTGCAGCCCCACCTGCACCACTGCTGGGTGTTACCTGGGCTGGGGATCAGCATCAGATGGATTGAAAACAAGCTGCAGGGGATGAATGGATATTATTGTGCAGATCATCTCCTGCACTAAAGGAATAACATGGCATGCAAATGCCATTTGTATTGTGATCATTAGCCGGAGCTGTGGGAGGTGCCTCTATCAGTTCAATTCTACCAGGGGCTCCCACAGAGAAGAGGAGAAGTTCTGAAGTGTGCAGTGGTGTTAAGGAGATGCTGCCTGCTCTGAGCTGATGCTCTGAGGATTCAGTGGCTCCGTTCAAAAGGAAGCTCCAAATAAATAATAATAATAATAAAAGAGCTGCAATATTTACGGGCTGTTCTGCATCTACTGCAGGAACACACTGTGTCTGGCAGCTGCAATTACAGGGAGGTGGCTGTAAATGCACAGAGCTCAGCTCCTCCTGGGGGGTTCCCAGTGCCCTTCAGCCCCTGTATGTAGTGCTGAGCTCCTCCCATTGCAGGACATCCCACCAGGGCTTGATGCTGCTCCTGTTCCCCCAGAACCTCTGCCCTTTGGTATGGATGGAGCTTGGTTGTGTGAGCAGAGCTGTATGTTGCTGCACAGCCTCTATAGATGGCAGCATTGGCGAGCAGGAGCAGCTCCTCATCCTGCTGAGTGTAATTAATATCCCGAGTGTAGCAGGCGATGTGCTGCGGGCAATCCCCTGCCCCACCGCCAGCAAGGAGAGGGGATACCCAGCTCTCACCAGCAGCCTCCCTCTATCTGTGCTCACAGTGATGGCTGGTGACACTACACACATTGCAGCCTCCTCTTTAACTCAGGAAGGAGTAAGCATTCATTTCTTCTCATTGAGGATGCTGGTGGAAAACAAGCTTTGTTTTCCAGAAGCAATTACATCCCATCTCGTAACGGCATTAGGTAACCTGATCAAACTCCAGTGGAGAAATATTTGCTCCTGTTTAATCGTTTGTTGACTCGGCACCTCGCGAAACAAGGCAAAATGAAATCAAAACGGGCAAAGGGCAACCCTCTGGCTGATAAATCCTACCCACTCTGAGCAGTTTATTACAGGAGCAATGATCCATTTGCTCCGTGCATAAATTAGAACCTTGCGTTTGCTTTATGGAGTCGCAACGTTGTCGGCTGCTGCCGTTGTGTTGGAAATACTCAGTGCTAAGAATGGAAGATCCCTGTCTGCACTGTGTGTCCTGGCAGGGTTTGGTGGTACAAAAAGCAGGAAGAACTCTGGATACGTCTCTGCTTTTTGCTGCTTGTCTAAACAAAAGCAATAGTTGTACCTGCGTGCCAACATGGGCTGGGGGTTTATAGGGGATGCTCTATTAATCTGTGCCCTGAAACCTGTCCCTGCATCACAGCCCTGTGCAGGAGTACAGCCCTGCCTTGACACGGAGCCACCAATGCTGCCCCAGGTGTGTGCTGCTGGGGCTCCTCATTGAGCACTGCTGGTCCTGCTTTGTGTTTCCATGTCTGAACGTAGAAATGAAAGGCTGTGGTGTGATCTGTGGCTTGCAGGTACTCATTACACAGCCCTAACGATGGGAAAACCAGAACTCCCAGGGGAGCTGCTGTGGGAATGGGCTCTGAGAAGGGCTGCCCTGCTCCGAGCAGCCGCTCAGTGTGTTCCCTGAGAGCACCACGAGTGATTTGTTTGCTCCATGGAAGTTTATCTCCAATATTATCTCACATGCAGCTACACAGAGGGTGCACACACAGTGCTTGGGGATCCCCTGCCCCTCACTGCTCAACCCAGCGCTATTCCAGGATCTAAAGCTCTAGAGGAGAGGGTGCATCCAAAGGGATGGATTATTCCATCTCTGCCCTCCAGACTCTCAGTGCACAGCAATGCTGAGCTCCCTCTGAGGCCAAACACAGCACTGAGCACAGTGACCCCTCACCTTCCCAACGTGCTCATTTAAACGGTGCTCGATAACCCCGTCTCACCTGCACGGGCAGGGAGAAGGAAAGCAAAGAGGTTGTGCTTTATTTATTCTTCTTAATGTGAAATTCATGCCCTGCTTGCCTTTGCTCTCCGCAGCCAGGCTTCGGGGAGGTGTGGGATTCAGCTCATGAATCTGAATTTGGGGAAGCTTCATCTTTTTTGAGCTCTCGGTGCAGGGAAAGTTACTTGATAGCCAGGGAGCCAAGGGGGAAATACATTATTGAAAGAAAAGCTTCCTTTTTAATCTAAAATTCAGCAGGATCTTTGAGATGAAAAAGGTTATTTCCAAGAGTCTGTCCAGTATAACTTGAGGGCTTCTGCTTCCCATACAATGGTGAGTGGGAGGGAGGAGGGAGCTCCCTGGTCAGGAGCAGAGGCTGCTGCTTCTCTCTCAATTACACCAGAATCCCATCTCCTGACAAGGGAATAGCAATTCCCCTCGCAAAGCAGCGCTTGGAGGTTGGCTGGAGAAAGAGGAGAAAGTAATTATGGCAGAACAGTGAAGACAGAGACTGCTGGGAGCAGCCCAGTGTGGGAAAAGGGAAAGGAAAGCACCCAAACTGCAGCCTCATCCCTTTGAACTCTGTTTGCTGGATGCAGTGCTGAAACCCAGGGAAGAGATGTTGGGATTTCTGGGCACAGCTCTGCTCTATGGGGGGTTTGCTGCTGTCTTCATTAGTGACCGTGGGTGGGATGGAGAGGAAAGCTCTGCCCCCAGCTCTGCTCCCAGCCACCTTGCAATGAGGCACCAGTCCCCTCATAAGACAGCAGGAGCAAATCCAATGAGAGTCAACATCATGCTTGGGAAAAACCCATTTATCCCTTTGGCCTGGAAACAACCCAGCTGTTTTTCTGCTCCCAACTGAAGCACATTCCCTTGCAATGGTCAATTATCTTAACTCCTCCCCACGGATGGTGTTGCAATGGGGATGGGCAGCGATGGGCTCTGTGATCCACGAGTGGGTCTTTTACCTTTGGGGTACCCAAGTGAGAGCCAGGAGCTGTGGGAGCATCTCAGATCTGTGTAGGGAGCAGCAATGCCATAGCAAAGAGAGAGCAGTTGATATTGGTTAAAATAGATCCATCTGAGCACAGAGCATTGCTTTTTCCCCCCCCCCCTTTTTCTCTTTTTAAGGCCTAAACGGCGAAGTGATGCCTTGAAGATGAGATTAGTTCATTATTTATAAAAGCAAAATCCCTCAGAATGTATTAAATATGAAAACATTGTATCGGGGTGCGAGATTGGGAGGATTAGGCTCTGAAGTCCCGACGCTTATCTCTGCACGCATTGCATTTGCATTCATTACATGTGCTGCTGTACCTCTAAACATGGAAACTGATCTGCAGAACAGATGATCAAAGCGGGCAAATGCAGATCAGAAAACACGCTGTGTTCACTTAGGGAGGGAAAAAAAAAACGCACACCAAAACCTTGTAAAAAAAAAAAGAAAAGATAATAATTGTCTGATATTTCGCTACGTGAAACCGTAATGCAAAGCCCTGCAGCAACAGTGGGGAACTGAGAGTAACCAGTGTAGGTTGGAGGGTCTGTAGATGTCCCATGGGATCATAGGGGCATAGGGTGATGTGGGGATGGTGGGGGGCACCTCTCTGCTCTCTGATGGAGGCCCTTCCAGCTTTGGTGTTGCAGAATGAACCCAATGTTCCCACATTGCGCTTTCACCTTGACCCACTGAACTGCACTTGGTGGTGTAAGGTTGAAGATAAATCAGTGTCAGTGACCTGCAGGTCTCTGAGGCCAGCCCTGCTACAGCTCTTGCATCGTAACTCAACCAAATCAATGGAATCCAACATTATTTCTAGCATTAATAATCCCTATTTCACATTGCCCTGATCTGAGTCCCATAAGTGTCCATGCTGGCTCACTTCTTCCTGAACAGAAAGCTGAATTCTCCTCTGATCCCTTCTGCTTTGCCCCTGAGTGCTGCAATTCCCCTCCAGAGGTGCTCCAGGAGTTCACATCCAACGCCTTTGGAACAGGTGACACTTCAGGTGGAACTGATGAGGTTTTAAGGAACTTCCATCCTGCGCCGGGATGAGAGCCAGCGCTGCTGGAAGCATTCCCAAGGTTTATGGGGCACCCCGGCGAGCCTGGAATCGCTTTAGGATGATTTATGGCTTTGGAAGGGAACCAGACTCCCAGGCTCCCTCTGCTTGTGACCCCGGCAAAGCTCAGTCGGGTGATTTACGCTATGATTTATATTGTGCATTTTTTGCATAACTTCCAATCAGAGCAGGACCTGGGCTCTGTTAGCACACACAGACTGATGGAGGAGCTGCAGACATCCCTCTGTTTGTAACCTGCCTGCTATCCCCACTGTGTTCAGTTCTGAGCCCCAGAGCACCCTGATCCCAAACCAAAGGGTCCTATTGTTCCCAGTGTCTGCTCCTCCAAACTCCCATGCTTTAACATAGAACTGCTTTTCCTGACAGCAGCTTTAAGTGGCAAACACATAGAAGGAATCTGGTACTCACTATTTGCAAAGGGGGAGGAGGAGGAGGAGAGAGGATGAAGCACATACTGCAGCTTGAGAGGGGGCAGCTGTGATCCTCACAGTGTGCACAGTATGTGAGCCAGGGGGGGAAAGGTTAATCCTCCCACCCAACATCTATTTGCAAAATTAGTGGCACGTTGTTGCCTTAGTGCCCTTTTCTTATCATCCAGAGCGTAAATCCTTTCACTTCTGGGAACTGGAGAAGTTGATTTCGTGGACCACTGCCCATCCCCCAGACATTGCAGCCACGAGTGGGGATAGAGCTCATAGGGATGGGATCTGCAGTGAGAGGGGCTGCCCTGCTGTGCTGCCTGCTGCTCTGGAGCTGCAGTGTGGGCAATCTGTGCTGCCCACCTATAATCAACGTGGCACCCTGCAATGAAGGAAGCAGGAAGATTTGATGCCTGGGGGTAGGTACAGCAGTGGAGAGCACCTTCTCCAAAAGAAGAGCTCTGTGCCCCTCATGCTTAGATTGAGAAGGCCCAGTTGTGTTCCCCGTTAGGATGGGATGCTCAGTGTCTGCAATGGGCATTCAGTGAAAGCTGCTTGGAATGGCTTCTCCTCCACAGCAAACCACTGCCCTGACGCCTCTCTCTTGGCTTTCACAAAGGCTGAATGCTGTTTCCTGGCACCAGATCCACCCAATTTCCAGCCATAAGCAGCCTTTGTGCTGCTGACCTTCCCATTGCTGGCACATCCACAGTCGCCATCAGAGCACAGCCCTGCTGCATTTAAAGCACTGCAGAGCTGGGAGGGAGGGGGAAAGGACCCGGCCCGGCTCTGACTGCCACTTCAGCACAGAGCTGCAGCACTCTACACAGCACTGAAATTACTTTTGGATGCTCTGTCAAGCACGAGATATAAATTGCACAACGTTTTTAAATGAAAGATTGCTTTCTGAGCAGCACCTCCATCCCCGTCTGTCCGGGAAGGTGGGGAGCACTCATCTGCATCTCTTGTTGCTTATTGGCATCTCCCAGCCAGGCCGACAGTGAGGATGATGCCAGGAAAGGCTCGGCAGCCATCTGCTCACAGATACAAATCTGATTTCCTCTCATCTTCATCTTTGTGTCACGATTTTCTCCTCTTTCTCCATTTTCTCCCCCGTTTTATCCCTGGTGCCAATCGGATGCTATCAATTGAAATGAAATAGAAGGGAATGGAGTGCCCGAAGCTATTCGCCGCACAGGAACTAAATACACCTCCTAATAAGACATTCTCTATTTATTTTTAGTAGCGCAGCCTTCCTATCTTCCCAGCTATTGCTGAACACTCAAGCGACGCCACTGCTAAACATTATGACTTGCTTTCCTCTGCTTAATTATGTGCCAAAGCAGCCACTATCAGCTGGTTGCTGGATAAATATTGAGCGCAAAGGAATTGCAGCCATTACGACGTCAATGGGCATTTCCAAACGTTAAGGTGTTTAACTCGTGGAGCAGTTGATGGCCAATGAGGATGTTGAAGCACTGAGAGCTCCCCATGGGGCTCAGAGCATCGTGGTTTGGAGCCCGGTGGTGCAGCAGAGCTGGGCTGCTCTGCTTCTCAAGCTCTCTGTCTTTGCTCCTCCATGGCTGACATACCCTGCATTGAAGAGCAGACCCACATGGGCTGTGCTGCAGAGCTCTGCTCCCCTGCGTTGCTGGGATGTGCTCCCAGCGTTCCACTTGGGCCATCAATAACCCCGTGCAGCCGCTGAGAGAACTCCCATGTTCATAAATGTTACAGTCCATTAAGTTCAGATACTTCCGAGGCAGTTTGGAAGGAAAGCCATTTGTCAGGCTGAGTGTCTGGATGGCTGGATGCAAATCACACTGGATGCCAAAGCGAGGCATTAAACAATGGGGTTTAAAGGTCAAATTAAGTTAATTTGACCACTTCTGACACGTGACACAGCACCTTGGCTTTTAGAACAGCAAACATCCGACCAACTGGTGAATGTTAGCAGGGATTTTCCCAGTCTAAAACTGCTTCTTTTTGAGGCAGCAGAGAACCAGAACATCACTCAAAGAGGCTCCTGCTGCATCATTTCCCTATGGAAGCTGCTGTTTGCACGAGGGAGAAGCAGTGTGAATTGTTGGGAATGGGAACACGAACACTAGGGTAAATGAAAGGCTGATGGAAAGATGTGAGCAGCTCACCTGAGAGGAGGGAATAGAGGGCAAGGAGAGGAGAAAACTCTCCAACAATGTGGAGCTGCCAAACTGCAGCTGAGATTCGGCAGCGGAATCAATCTGGGCACAGCACCTGCTTGCAGCCAGCAGGGCTGCATCCAAGACGAGTGCTCAGGATGATGGATTCCCCCTTGAAATACAGGCAGACCTTCCACCCCCAGCCCATTTCATTGGAAGGACGTTTCTTCAAAGGCAGAAGCATCAGGAGGCTGAACAGCTGTGCTCCCTGCCTGGCTTGGTCAGCAAAGTGCAGCTCACAGCCAACCCATCCTTCCCTGAGCATCCTTCACAACTGTGCCCATATGGCCCGGAGTGGCCACTCCATCCCTCCCCCACTGACTTCCATCCCTCATTCTCAGTGTTAGGGTTGGATAACCTGATTCTCTGATGCTTTCATTGGAACTTTGTGGGTTTTTCCTGTTGCAGCAGTTGCAAAATGAGCAGAGCTGCTGCTGTAGGGATGGTGTGCTGGGCTCTGCCTGCACTGCTCAGTGCAACCCAGGGCTGAGGGAGGTGCTGAGTCAGCATCTGAGCCATTATCAGTTGTATCAGTCAGGAGACAGGAGGGAAATGTGATAAAGCATCTGCATGGGCTGATTAAGATGGAGGGAAGAAGGGCCCCAGGTTTAACTCCCGCCTGACCTTTCTGGAGGGAAGCGTCATGTTGAAAAATGCCACGCTGAGCTCTGAAAGGTTTTATGCCCCTGAACATCTCCGAGCTGCTTAAGGTGAATGATATTCAGCTTGCTCATGTCCTGCCAGCTCCTGCTCCCTGCAGCCCCGGGGGAACCTGAAAGGATTTACAAAAAGGTCAATATTTGAATGTGCAAAACTTCCCAGGTCTATCAAAGGGCGAGGAGAGGTTCTGCATCAGCTCACAGAAAACTCAGCCCGTTGCTGGCCTGCAGGATGGCAGATGGAAAAACCCCACACACTCAGGTCAGCTGAGAGATGCAGCTCTGTCTCTCCATCCCCACTGGCACAGAGACCTCATTGAGATGCTGGAGGGGATGGTTCAAACCAGAGCCCATCCATTCAAGGGCTGCAGCCTTTTGAAGGACCTGAGCATTCCCAGTGTGATGGGAAGGGAGGAGAAACCTGGACTGGGCAAGCTGAGCATCCTTCCCTCATTGCAAACCCAGTGCACATCTCAGAACCACCTCCACCAAACCACAGACATGCAAAGGAAAGCAGGAAAGCAAACGTAGATGTGAACAGAAATGTTACCACTGGTTGGCAGGGTCACAGAATCTGCAGCATCTGAAGGAGAGCAGAGTTTCACAGGTGCAGAGGAAGGAATGTGGAGCCACTGACAGCCACTGCGGAGCCAGGATGAATATTTCATACCCTACGATGTGGTTTTGGTTCTGGCAGACTTGGCAGCGCGGTGATGTGTGACTGAGGGGCAGCAGGAACATATGACAGAGTTTGTTCCAAGATCTCAGCATTCCTAGCGTCGGTTTCACTCTCATTCAGAAGGCTGAGAGCAGCTGGTGGGAGTCCCACATCAGAGGGGGAGTGAGAACAGGCTCTGGGACTGGTTGGAGGCTGAGACCTGCTCTCTGCTGTTCACACAGGGCTGGGCAGAGGGATCTGGGCCACACCACAGCATCCCCAACCCCTTTGGAACCACCAAGTTAAAGGGTAACACTCTTTGAACCCAGCTTCCAGCAGGGCATGAGCCTACATGTGGCTGGGAGGAGCATTAGGGCCATGGAAGCCCATCCATTGTAAGCACTGAGCTCCCCCTACTTCCCATCATTGGAAAATCTTAGTGAGTTCCTCAGTGTTTAAATTCCTTTCGAGAGCTGAAGTGTCATTAAGTTTCCCATTTCGCTGCAATTTACAATTAGTTTAGCTCATTAAGTGTTGTAAAAGCAGCGGGCGCAGCACCTCGGAGGTCATCCATCACTGTGCATTGCCTCCTGCAGCAGCAGGGCTGTGGGGTGGCACTGGGGGGCCTGTGGGTCTCCCCAGCACGGATGTGGGGCAGAGCTGATGGCACAGGGACAGTCAATAATCAAGGTGCAATACATGGAGCAGCGTTCAATGGAGCACAGCCTGCACGTTGCTGCTGGTGGTAAAGCAAAAGGAACAGCTGCATCTCTTGTCCCTCATGGGCACAGTGTGCAGTGCTCATTTCCAGCAGCAGAGCTCAGAATGTGGCTGCAGGTCACCCCCTGCTGCTGCTCTGCATATCTTACATGGAAAGCTGGGAGGAAAAGCCACACAGAGTGTGTTTTGACCCCCCAAGTTATCAAACAAATCCCCACGCCAGCAGCGGCTATTTGAGCTTTTAATTGCTTTGATAAGCATGGGGTGTCTTGCCAAAGATACCAGGAAAGGATTACACTGCAGAGATGTTTGTGGCACACCTGTAGCTCCCATTGCTCCTTGGGTTTGGGGGGAAACTTGGATCTCATTGCCATGGGAAGGATGCTCCCTATGTCCCAATGGTTCCCCCATCCCTGCATGGGCTGCTGCTCTCGCAGCTGCAGGAAAAGTCCAATCAAGAAACCGATCCTTTTTAATTAACTGCCTCAGCATTTGGAAAGAAAGCTGCGTTGTTCCTTCCGAGAGCAGCGGTGACTATTAGAGATCTGGCTGTGTTCATTTGAATGGCCTGCTTACACGGCTCCGGTGTGAGTGGGTTATTGATGAATGAGCGAATCGATGGGCTGAGATTAAATGAATGGGAATCACGCAGCCCACCTGCCCATGGGATCACTTTGGTGACCTGGGGTGCCGTCCGGTCCTTATTTGTTCCCTAGAAAATAAGTTTTTTTGTGACTGGAAACAAACAACTTGCTGTTATCCTCGGGAATAGAAGAGCCACCCCAGGCCCCGTGCTGATGAATTATGAGCTGTGCTGTGGTTAAAGGTATCACTCTAAACAAACCGAGGCACTTTTATCTGTCAGCCCCTCCATGCACAGAGGGGATGGAGCCCCTGGGACGCCTTGGTCTGGAGGGTGTCTGTGGCTCTGTCTGCAAGCACAGGGATGGTTCCCATTGCCAACAGCTTGGAGGCCATCCCACTGCCAATGGGTCACATCACAGACCTGTCTGCCCCAGGAGCTGGGCTGGGAGCCCAGACAGACGAGGAGAAGGCTCCGGTTCATCCACGGCTTTAATATAACTTGAGGATGTGAGCAGAGCCTGCATTTACTAATTCACTTGACTGGCAGGCATGTGTTAGCCAGAAAATTGCTGTTTCAATAACCTGTCTGGCTCTGTCATGCAGAATTGTGAAATGGAAACAATTGTGCCTGTCACATCCCCTGTGATAACCTTCAGCAGCAGCGTGTCCCTCTTTGTGGGGAGATAAAGCCATCGGTGATGGGTAACACACTGAACCACTCAGGTCGGCTGGAGGATTGTCGTTTGCTTTGCTAATTAATTTTATCACCCTTGTCATCTTCTCCTCAAAGCCGGGCAGTGCTGGCAGAGTTGATTTCAGGGCTGAGGAAGATCCCTGCTCCCTACAGCTCCTGGTTATAAACACTGTGCGCCTGCATCAGCATCTCCTAAAGTAGGGCACGTGCTTTGATGATCTCTATATTCATGGTGTCTCACCATGTGGTTTTGTTGTGCTTTTTCCCTTCCCCACCACTTTATTTTCTCCCTTCTATCGGAGACAGACAACAGCTGTGCTGCTGGCACGGTGCTGAGAAGGGGAAGCAGGGGGTGAGCAATGGTATGGAGATAAGCAGTCTGGGTGTAAATCAAAGCCCTCACCGGGCTGAGGTTAAGAACTGGTGCTTGTCTACAAACTGTGGCTCCAGTGCAGCCACTCAGCCCATAGGGTGCTGTTAGGGGGGGCTGGCATTGCTTGGCCCCCACCCCATAGGTTTCTGGTGGGTAGAGCTCCTCATGCAGCCTCCACGTGCTCGGCTTCTCGGAAGGCTGAAGGATGATCAATAGCTGATTAATCTAGTGAAGAAATTAATGTATTAAGTGCAGTGACTGATGTCAAATACATTCTCTCTTGCTCATCGATTTCCTTATTTTAAAGCTGCGTGTGCCAAAGTTATGAAGCCCAGTTCCAGTGAGCAGCGAGTACATTCATCTATTTAATTTCATATGGATATAATTTACTAAGCAATGGATTTGATTGAGTAAATGTGGTGCCATTGATTTTGTGGCTTGAATTATCTGATTTGATTGGCACTGTGTCCCATTTAATAGAGAAAGCAACCAATCCAATAAGTAACGTTAGTAATTGGGGAGTTGTTTTCTAAAGAAAGATTACTTGAGTTTAAAGAACGAATGTTTCTCAGCTGCAGCATAAAGTAGATAAATTTCTCCTGCAGATGAACACGAGGACATTCATCCCATGTAATATCACAGTGCTGTGCTCTGTAATGCAGCACTGCATTCTGTGCTGCTTATGTTTTAATGCAAAGCTCTGTCTCTGGGTCCATCCATTCATTAACTTGCAGAAGATGCTGAGAAATGCCCCATCTATGGGGCAGAGGGTCATGCTGGGGGTCTGTGGCACTCAGCACAGGCCTGGGAGCAGAACTAGCCCCATCCTATATGCACACAGCTGTGAGTATAATGGGCTACCAGCATCACATACACTGTGTCTGATGGTGAGCTCAATGCTGCCATTGCTGGCCCAGCTCCCATCACTGTTGTCCCTTTGGGATAACACCTTCCCAAGCCTCAATGAGGGGCTGGGGGGTGTTTGGCACCAGGAATTGAAAGCTGCTTCATCAAATTCTATACTCAGTGGACTTGATGCTAGCAATCATCTGTCCGGCTGCTGTAAAACTAATAGCAATGAATGTGGAACAATTCATCTACTGATTCGTTCATGCGTTTGCTGTATTATATTGTGACAAGAGAAATCAGCACACATGGTTTGAATGCCACGCTTATATATTACCAGGTACGATCTACTTGTAACGCTGCCGTGACAGCCCAAAGCAGCTCAGGCATTAGCAAAAGAAAGTGATTTCTTTTTATGATTCCATTTTATCACGGGATGGAAATTTCAGGACTTAAATTTACCTTCACATCTGAACCTGAATATCTGGGAGGTCATTTATGGCAGCACACAATGAGAAGGAGCCCAGCAAGGTAAAGCCTAATGGAAATCAAAGCGACGCTTCCATTTGCAGCCGTGCTGCATGCGGTGCTATCTGCTGCACCATCTGAATTACGCGGCTCTCTGATGATGAACACAGAGCATAACGAGCAGGGAAGGACAGGGCCCGAGGGAGGGGAGCCGTGCCACTCTCAGAGGTGTTTATCAAAAACCAGATATGCTTCTGGAACTTAAAATGTTATTTTTCTCAGCATTTTTTATTGCGGGTCCCGATAACGAGAGCTGTTTATTTACTTCATGGCAATTACAGCCTTGTTCAGAACTGTCTATTCCGACAGATTTTCCCTGCAGAAAAGGCTTTTGCTGAGCATCTCAGGGCTGTGCTTCTAAAAATGCAGAGCTTCAAAAATGGGTTTTAAATGGAGAACCATTCTGTTTTCCCATTTTTGGAGCCCAAAGCGCCGCGGTCACATTGCCAACACTCAGATGCAGCTCTTGCCATATGAAGCGGGGAGAAAGGAGCAGCTTTCCTTGGCTTCCAGCTGTGAAGGAGATTCTCAGTGGGCTCTCAAAGCCAAAATATGTGTGAGAACTGGGAAGGAAAATGGCAAAGTTTGCAGTTTGTCTCCCTGTAATTAAACAATTGCGCTTAATTAGCAGGAAGTGGTGGAGATGGCATCCACTGATGCCATTTTGGTGCTCATCAGGAACCAAAAGATTTTGGTAATAGAAGATGTTCAGTCTGCCCCTGTGAGTGGGGAGGGATCCATCAGATCCATCAGGACTCAGTGGGTTTGACCCAGCTGCCAACACAAGGATGGTTTGCTGGCAAATCACGTATCGACTGATGCCACGTATCAAAGAAATGGGTTGTTGTTTCTTCAAAGCAAGCACACCTCATGCAGATGGCAGATCCCATCGCTGCTGCTCTTGGCTGTAGCAGGAGTGTGGGTGAGCAATGCTGCTCGGCAGCCTGGTGCTTACATCAAAGCACACTGCTGAGAGCAACCACAACACGAGTGTGGGGCAGCTCGGATTGGAGGCATCTGCTGGAACAGATGATGACACAGCACTGTGGAAGTGACTGGCAGGGATAGAAACCTCTACAATAAAGCAGCCTCTGGTTTGCAGCCTCAAGGAGCAGACAGAGCCCCTACAGCTGTCAGAACCACCAGCTGGCCCAGCCCAGAGTCATGGCACCCATATAAACCCATCATCCCTAGGAACCAAATCACATCGATTGGAGCAAGAAAAGTTGGGAGACCTTAAAACACATCAGACAGAGACACCTCCATCTGGCTGCAACAGCTGCAGTCGATCTGCGATGTCCCAATGCCATCATCCTCTGGGTTTGACCTCTCAGCATCAGGAGGAATAAGGGCTGCGAGGCTGCACTGCTGCGCTGTGAGCTGTTGCTGTTGTGCAGACAGATCTTCAGCTCCTTATTAAAGTGGCAATTTTCCCAAGCACTGCGTGTATGCCGGGGCTATAAAAGCACCGACAATGTGTATCAGAAGCAGGATCTTTGTTTACCAGATGTCAGCTAATAATAAGAGGTATTATACCAGCACTGAGACCCATTGTGAAAGCCATGCACCAGCTTACGAGCTCAGCTCGCTGATTTACTGACTGCTTCATACCCACATTGCACGAGCTGGTTTGAATGTAATCTACTAAAAACACCCCGATGGGACCCATAAACTTTATATAAGGAGCCTTAACTCAAACAGTAAGAGACTCGGAGGACCCATGCAGAATGGCTCCAACGTGGTAGCGGATGGATTTTTTGATGCTTTATGTTTTTGCTTTTGTATTCACAAGGGCTGTTTTCTGTTTATTTTGCAAAACAGAAGCTGCTCCCCCCTAAATAACCCCTCCCCACAACTCAACCCAATATCTTCTGCCACAAAGAAGTGGAATGCTGTGCCTTCATGCTGCCATCCACCCGGTGGGGCACAACGCACGCACGACCTTTCCAGGTGTTTGTCTTTGGTGGAGGTTTGCAATAAGAACAGTCAACATTATCGGATGGAGTGTTTGCCCTCTTGTAACAGTGGGAATACGTAGCAGGGATGCACGAATGTAATTCCATTGCAGGAAAGATGTTTGATGCTGGGTGAAAGCCTGGCCTTTGGAAAGGAGGATTGCTCTGCCTGCACTGCAGGCAGCCTGCTGGGTATATTAAGGCTGGAGTGGCTGAGCTCAGCATCCCAGATGATGGCACAGCTGGGGCTGGTGTCCACTGCTGCCCACAGTGCTGGTATTGATGGACTGGGAGATGGGCACTGGGTACACGGTGCTGTGAGTGGCACAGGGAGGACAGAAGGGACACGACTTGCTGGCTGGCCGTGCTGCAGAGCACACTCTCTCTGGGTCCCATTTGCAGCCATTTCCATGCAGATGCTGCATTGCAGGTTATCAAGCTGAGCAGTGGGAGTCAAAGCAAAATTATCACCCGGCTCCTCCGCACTAATGAGAAGTGCGTCATCCCGTTGTTGAGGCACAGGATGAGTTTTGCTTGATGCTTTCTTTTGGACGTGGTCACTCTTGCAAGAAAAATATATCAGAAAACGTGGGCCAGTGGTTTCCAGCACTCTGGTAAATTACTTCCACCCACATCTCCCCTCTTGTTGCCTATTCCTGTCTGTAGAGGAGGCTTGCAAGCAGAAAACAACCCAGTTGGTATCATTGCTGTGGTCCATGCCCCATCCGCTCCCACTGTTCCATCCAGGAGGATGGGGCTCATTGTGTGCTTCTCCTCCCAGCACTTCTTACTGAGGTCATCATCCCTCAGCCCCAGCTTCCAAACCCTTCAGAAGAAGCAGATTTTCTGGCCTCCCCTTCCTTCTTGTTTCTTTTCTCATAGAAACAGTAATAAGGTATCGATCTGCCTCGTTGAGACAAAAGAGGCTCTTTAATTAGTTCATTAGTCCTTAGCTCATCCAGACGTGGATGAATGCTCTGTTGAATCCTGGTTAATCACGGTGATGGTGCTCAGGGCTGCAGGATGGAGGTGTTCAGGTTGGGGTTATTCCATGGAGGAATGACTTGTGATGGTGAGCATTCCCCTTCTGTTTCAGCACGGATAATCCAGCACAGAGCCCATCTCCACCCCTGGGCTGATCCCTGCTGGGAGGGCACAGCGCTGCTGAAGGCAGATGGGTGCCATCCATCCCATAACCACACATCTGGCTCAGCAGCACAGACCCACTGCCCTGCTGAGCACAGCTCCACGTCTGCTTCTCCCCAGGTTAACAAATCTCGATTAAAAAGCATCATTTAAAACACCTGCAAACCACGGATGGAGGCTGGCAATGCATTACCTCCCCGAGCCCGATACAAACAGGGATTTGGCTGTTTGATGACACTTGGAGATAATTGTTTCAAAGGATCTCAAGGCTGAAAATATTTTAAAGCAGCTTTCGTATCAAGAGCTGTTTTAGTTTGCAACTTGCAGCTCACACTTCCTGACGAATAACATGAGAAAGGAGGATAAATAATACAGCTTCAATTATGTTTCGGTGGAATATTTATCTTATTTTGTGTTGCGTGCTGCTGAGCTAATTCAATTTTCTGCTGCCAGCCCATGCTTGTTCCCCTTTCACTTGTAATATAGGACTTTATGAAGAGGGACTAAATCTTCCCGTGTGCACGGCACTTTATCCCACTGTATGTGAATTTTGCTGGGAAATAACATAAAACAGCAACAGTGCTCTCTGTAAAGCCAGCCTGACTTCTTCTTTTCTGCCTCTGGAGGTGGAAAAGCAGCCACGAGCTCTCAAGATGGCCAAATGTCAGCCAGCTTCTGCCTGAGGGCACCTGTGCTCCAGTCATCCCAATGTACCCAGTGCTGCCAGAAAGGGAGATGGCAAAGAAAGAGGGGGGGTGTTGGGGGGTGGAAATCAGCTGTGGGTTGGGAATTGTATGCAGCGAACTGACAGATGTTTATGGTTCATAAGTACGTTCCCAGCAGGACAGTGTTAGGAGCTTGATAAAATGGGAGGGAGGGAAGATGTAAGAATTGATTTACCATCTGTGTTATTCTTCAGACCGTGTTCTCTTAGGGATATCAGGGCAGCTGATGCTCTCCCAAAGCAGGAGCAGTGGGAATCACAGCTAATCACGGTCCTGATGGTGGAACTCCAAGCAGGGCATCCTTAGGAAAGCTTCAGGGGCTGCAACACCTCCTTCAAACCTTCTCCACCATCTGGAATCCTTAAAATGAGGTAAATTTGGGCCCACTACAGCTCCGGCCCCTTGGCTTGTTTTGCACACTGCTTGCAAAATGATGGCTTCCCATCTGCCCTTCTGCCTTGAGAAGCTGAGAGAGCTGAACTACTCAGCAGCCTGCCCAGGAGCTGCCCCAGCCAGCCCTGCTTTGTGCCTGATTTTGTCTTTCAATTCCCCACCGTGCTGCTGCTCCTCCAATGCAAAATTCACCCAACGAGCAGAGAGTGAACCAGCAATAAAGCAGCCCGCATCCCATTCGCCTGCACTTTGGAGTCATCAGAACCACATCCCACTTTCCTTCGTTGCAGCTGGTGCGGTGTTAATTTTAGCAGCAAAACTTCCTATTTTAGAGCTGAGAGCAGCAGCTGATAGCACGGCTAACAACTGTTGCTGCAGGGTCCCTTGGCAGTGAGGCAGCAGCTCCTTTGCTGGCACGCTGAGTTCTGCTCACTGCAGCCCCCAGCAGCGCCCTGTGCTCTGCTCAATGCCCCATTACACAAAGGCAAAGGGATGTTTGCCATTGATAAGACGAGCTCTCCTGTGATGGATGAGCTTGTAAGCCATCCTCCTGGCTCCATTACTTCTCTCTGTCGCATGCTGTTGCAGAGCACAAAGTGTTGGGTCCCCTTTGCTGGCACACAGGACAGGACATCCCCAACTCAGGAGATGGGGCTCTGAGCACTGATGGAGCTGTGGGTGCCCCCGTACATTGAAGGGATTGGAACCAGAGGGCCTTTAAGGGTCCATTCGAACCCAAAGCATTCTTTGGTTCTCTGATCCCGCAATTCAGACCCCTCTGGGACCTCCTTTGGGGTCACCCCATGTGGTGCTCCAGCATTGGAACCACTCTGAGCCACTGCACGTGCTCAGCTGAGGCCACAGGGATAAGAAATCCCTTTTTAATCACCCTCTGCATGCTTAAAGGAATGTAAATCTACCCTTACAGAGTCAATACTTTGAAAAAAAAAAAAGCGAGTTGGTATTTTTCTCATTGCCTTTCTAATGTTCCCCTCTCACACATACATTTATTCCAGCGGCTCCCTTTACTTCCCCTTGTCAGCCTGAAGTTCATTCAAGTCACTTTAAGCTCTAAATGCGACTCTTTGCCTCCGTGTTTAAAATGCATTTTGAACCTCTCCCACTTCAACCGAGAGTCACTTGGGCTGTGAGCAACTGCTGGAGCGACTGCTGCTTCTTCCCTCAAGAATATTACATTCTCTGCTGCTCACAACACAGATATCAAGAGTGTTAATATTGTTGTCGTGGTGACTGACAGCTGCAGCAAACACGGCTGATATCCCGTTAAATTACTGCACTTTGGAAGCAGAACAAAGCTTGCTTGGAGCGAGGCTGCATCCTCCTGGGGGAAACTGGGAGGAATCCATCAATCCCATTAGAGGAGCACTCAAACAGCTGCTGATCCACAGGTAGGAGATGTGCCCGGTGCACATTGTGACAGCAAACACATTGTGTGCCCCATGGTGGAAATGAGACCAGCAACGTGGGGTCAGCTTCCACTCCAGGAGCCTGGGCTGCATCTCCCACCCATCTCATCCCCATCCTGATTCCAATCTGGAGTGGCAGGTTCTGCCATAACAACTCACGTACCAATGGGTGGGTGCAGTATTGGCAGAGGAATGGGTTCTCCCCATCCCCAAAGGGCTCCAAAACAGCACTGAGGAATGGGAGGCCATGGTGGGAGGATGAAATCCCGCAGATGGGAGCGTGGGAGAGGAGTTTGGGCTGGGAAAGGTCAAAAACAAACCGTATTCTTAATGAGATTGTGGAACTTTGGGGCTGATAAAAACATCTTTTAGTTGGGTTTAATGGCATTTTATGGTTTAGCTGCTTTAATTGGGATGTCTATATTTGGAGTTTGCAGACAGAAACAGATAATAAGGCGACAAAAACAGATCACGGGGGCTTGAAACGCTGGCATTTGCATAACCCAATTGTTCACATTATGAAATGGAAACCCTGTTATCAGCTTGCATAAAACAGCTTGTTTGGGTAGATTGCAAATGCTGTGTTTAATTAACCAAGCTTCGGGGACAGTGAATCTTATTGTTACGCGATACGACTCCGTGGGAATAAAGGCATTTTCATTTATATAAAACAAAAGGGGGATGTTTATCAGGATGTTACTTAATTGTCAGCACCGCAAAGGAGTTTTGTTTCCTCCACAATTTATGAGCTGGGATTGATCAGTGAAGCACAGAACCGGGTGCCTTAGTCCCATACAATTAAAGCTCTGTCATCTTAAACCCAGCATTAATGATGCCAGCAGCTGAGAGTGTCTACTGAGTGGCTGAAACCCAACGTTACCCAATTAGCCCTCTCACATGGTGGCAACGTGTCCATCACTGTGTCACTGAGGTCCCATGTGAGGCTCAGCATGGAGCAGGGCACAGTAAAGCTGCACAACCTCAATGTCATGCACCATCACACCCTCAGCATCATGGGGTGCTTCTCTGAGATATGGAATTGCACTTCAAAAGGACAAAAAGCTGCTGTTGCTGAGCTGCCCCCAGGAGCAAAACTGGGATGGAGCCCTACTGACACGCTGCGTGTTTCAGATGGCTTAAATGCACTCATCCCATTGCACAGCATCACTGCACTCGTCCTGCTCTGTAATAGCAATGTGTGACATCAGGTTTGACCACAGCAAACCCCCCTCCCCAGCACCAAGACACCCTGTGTGGACCATGCAGTGTGCATGGAGGTTCTGCAGGTGAAGCCTTTAAAGCACGTTATCAAAGGCATGAGTTGGAGTAATCGGAGGGGAGAGCAGATGGCTGCTGGCAATAAAAGCCTGTGAGAATCCCAGCTGAGAAACCGACTGTGAGACCTGCGGGGGCACAGCTCCCCATGGGAGGACAAAAGACGCCCAGCAAGTGAACAGCAGAAAAAAAATCTATTGCAAGGTGCCCATTATTGAGTGGCAGCAAAGATGCGGGGAAAAAAAAAGGAAGAAAAGAGAATTGAATTTGAGGAGGGAAGGAAAGCAGGCACCCTGCGGACACAATTATGGAGATGTTTCAGCAATCACTGGGTGTGTAAATGCAGGAGCAGCAATGGCAGCTGTCAGAAGGAGCAGCCCTCCCAGCTCATCCTCCCAGCCCCATCCACACGCTGCCACCTCCTGCAGCAGCTGTGGTCCTCCTCCTGGCAGCTGTCCCCTCCATACCCCACTCTGCTCTCAAAGTCTGTTCCCCTCTCCAGAAGCACACAGAGGACATTTTCCTGCCATCCCAGCCCCTGTGCCTGCTTTTCTCTCCCTGCCCAGCCTCCCTCTGCCCCCATGCTCACCATGGGCTCTCAGCAATGCTGGTGGCATTGCTCCCTTTCTCCCACAGCTCACAGCACATCCTTCTCCTGCATCACAGCACTCTTTGCAGGTGGAGGTGAAGGGTGGTGTCTCCCTACATGCCCTGGGGGTGCAATTCCAGTGGGGCTGATTTTACATTGGCCCACATGCCCTCTGTGCCCAGCAGAGCCCACCACCCTGCAGGGAGAGGAGCTGCTCAGTTGCAGCCCAGCACTGCTCAGCCCTGCAGCAAACCCTCCCAGCAGCCGGGCTGTACTTCCAAAGGAGAACCTGCTGCTTGACAGCCACCAAATCCTTTAATCCCCGCAGCTGCTTTAACCCTTGGCCTCCTGAGCCTCGCTGAAGGACCTGAAAGCTGGCTGAAATCCCCAAGTATCACAAGGATCATAGTACATCCTTAAATAAACCCTCTTTCTTTGCCTCTCGCCCTTTGTGGGGATTTATGCTAGTGTGAGAGACACAGCTGCTCCCAAGGAGACAGGAAGGGGTTTTGAACTTCATGCTGGTTTTTACTTCTTGTCTCTTGAGGGTTAACAATCCTCTGGGGAGAGCAGAGCAGCCTGTCTATCCACTTTGGTAATTGAAATCAATTTCTCTGCCTTATCTTTAGGAAACCTATATAGTCGAGACACTAATCTGCTGGCTCTGGCATCTTTTAAATGAAAACCTATTTTGGAAAAAAGAAAAAAAAAAAAAGAATAAAAAAAGAATAAAAAAAAAGCCCTTTCCCTGCCTGCTGATGCTCCTTCATTCAGTTTCTGGGGGCAGACAGGCAAACTCTGGGCCTTTATGAAGCAAGCCCTGCAGCACAGCCCTTGCCCTCAACCCCATGGAGTGATGGAGTCCCTCTTTAGGATCCAGGCACTCCTGGCTCTGCCCAACACAATAGGAATGAAGACCCACTGCTTGCCATGAGCTGGGAGCTCACACATGGGCTGACAGCACCCATCATCCTCATGGACGTCACTGAGACACCTCAATAGAGCTTCAAGCACTGTCTGAGCTCAGACATCTCCCCTTGAGGTTCTTCCCAGCCCATTCCCACTCCCATACACGCTGTTACTGGGAAGAGGTCACAAGCACTGGGTGCCCATTGTGCACACAGCTCACACACACAGCTGTGGTCAGGAATAAAGGAGCTCAATCACTCACCAGCCCTGCTCTGCAGAGTGGAAGAGTGCCTCCCTGTGCAGACCTCTGCTGTCAAATCTTTCGTTACCTAAAATGAAACCTGCAGAGAAAAAACAGACCCAAACGATGTTCTCTCCTAATCCTGTTGATTAGGAGTTCAGCCAAGCCAATAGATTCCTAATTTGAAGCCAATCAGGCTTGAAATCCCCGTCGTTTTGATTGCAATTACACAGATCAAGTAATCAATAGGGAATCATCCCACCCCGACCCTTAGAAGGGAAGTGGAAACCCATGGCACGCTCATAGCTCCTTGGGCAGGGTAAGCAGGGAGCACTGGGCAATGATGCTGTGAGATGGGCTGCAGTGGGTGTTGGTGGTAAGAAGAAGCCACAGAACAGGACATGAGAAAGCAAGCAAAGCAAAGCAACAGCTTGGAGGTGTGAAGTTAGGGGTCCAGCAGAGGCAGAAAGGACCAAAGTAGCCAGCAATGCAAGAGGAAAGCATGATCCTTCAGCTCTGCAGCCAGAAATGTGCATTCACCATCAGCCAACAACCTCTTGAGCAAGACAATACAATTAAAAGAGGCCTATTAATATTAGGAGATAAGCACCACTGATAGTGTTTGGCAACACAGGAAGGGAATCTGCAGGGGGAAAAGAAGAACCTGTACCCTTATAAATCAAAGCATTTTGGTGCATGAGATTTGGAGACACAAGCCTATGAATTGTAATAGAGCGTGACGAAATCTCATCAACAGAAGTAAATATTAAACCCCAAATGACAAGCAGACACCACGCATCCTATCTGAATGCAACAGTTTTCGAGCCATTCCCTGATTCTTATTCTCTTAATTGAGGTAATTTGCTTTAAGTGTTCCTTGTGGCTGAGAAATGACAGATTCTGGTAATATGAACAGCAGTTTTTTCATCTGATGATGCTCATCATTGTCTGCTCCTCTGCAGGCAGAATCCTCTCGGGATGAGAAAGAGCCCCATGAGATGCTAAGATGGACATGAGAGAGGGCAATGGATGGCTGTTGTGATGGGGCAGAGATAGAGCAGGGAGCAGCCATTTCACTGCCTTGGTGTCCCCATCCATTGGTCTAAATCATCACTATATCCCTTTCCTGAGACATCAACAGAGCTGAAGTTCCCACGAGGTGAAGTTTGCTGGGCAAATTGGTCACAGCTGTATAAAGCAGTTCCAGGTTGGGTTGGGAAGCCAAGAGAAGGGAAGGTGAGGGTGGGGTTACCCAAGGCAGCAGCAGTTTCTCCCCTCATCCACACCCTGCAATACAAAGATTGAGAACCTTGGGATCACTCAAGACGTCCAAGTTTCAGAGCTCAATGTCACACAAAAATAGGCTGCTCATCTCCAATGCCACGGAACAGAAAGAGCTGATTTATTTCCCCAGCAGCACAGCACCTCATTAATGGTTTTAAGGTGAGGCCGAGATGCTTCCCCAGCAGATGTAATACCCAAGGAGCAGAAATGCTGCCCTTATCAACAAACAGACCTTCCTGAGCACATCTCAGCCTGTTTTCCCCAAACACCGCTGACAAATGATGCATGAGAGGGTACCAGGAAGCAAGGAGACAGCATCTGTCACACAGCAATTGCTCAGCACTCCCAGCCTGTAGTATTCTGGAGGTACACACACCTATTTTTGACATTGGAAACTCCTTTCTGCTTTCGATTGCAACCTCTCTTTGGAATGCAGGGCCTGTATATTGTTATAGCTTCACGATGTGGCTGCAACAGGAGTTTATTTTAGCTGCTTGCTCCCTTTGCTACCAACACACCAGAGCCAAGCAGCCCTCAACCAGACACAATGCAGGTGCCTGTTACAAGCAGTTTGGACCAATGCTTCCAAAGGTACCATTTGTACCCACACAGCTTTGGCCAAAACCCATCAACACACACACACAGGGAACAAATGCAGCTTGGAGCTGCATAATCAATTCATTTATTCGGCTCTTTATAGGGAAATGTATTCTGTCAACCAGTTCTTTGGGTTACAACTGTTCCCCCATTAATCTTAAGCATATCAAAGCGAGCTCAGGCTCATTGTTGAAGGGAATAATGGAGAACATTGCTCACAACACCGTGTACCACACGCAGGACTGCCTCCCTCCCCAGCTATTAGTCACTGTGCATT
Source organism: Coturnix japonica (assembly GCF_054131305.1). NCBI lineage: Eukaryota > Metazoa > Chordata > Aves > Galliformes > Phasianidae > Coturnix > Coturnix japonica. Next base: position 14,917,331 of record NC_140679.1, on the reverse strand, counting down.
AATGTGCTCTGCATTAATTGCTCGGGAAAGGAGGGGCTGCAAAAGACAAAGAGAGAGACATTGGATGCCAGCAGAAAGCATTGGAGGAGCCTCCAATCTCACCACAGGTCGGGCAGAGAGTTACTTTGGGGCTGCTGCTCTCAGTGCAAGCCAATGAGCCACGGAGTGCAATGCAGGTGAATGAAAGGCAGCACTGTAGGATCTGGATACAAAGCAAGCAGTTGTTGTTCTAACATTTCCATCCTTCCCCCTCCAACTCCAATAGGCCACATCTGATTATTGAAAGGCATCCATTCCCCCTCACTCCGGGTTATTATCAGCCCTTGGCTCATGTGTCAATCCGCAGAATTAGCAGCTGTAATTGGAGCCTTTTAACAAGGTACACAACACATCTTAAATTAAATTGCATTCCATAAATCAAGTTAACCTTTTCAACATCGCTCTAAGAAAATTAATTACTCATATCGAAGCAGATGACCTTTTCACAGCGCTTGGGATCAGCCTTTCCTTTCCTTTCCTTTCCTTTCCTTTCCTTTCCTTTCCTTTCCTTTCCTTTCCTTTCCTTTCCTTTCCTTTCCTTTCCCACTCATCCTTCCTCTCTCCCTTCGCCCAACCTTCCTCCTTCACTTAGAAACCTCCAAGCCCAAACAGTGCAAACACTGAAGGTGCTGCTCTTCCCCTCATTGCCCCATATCTCCTTATCTGAGCAGCCTGGTCTGGTCGTTGGTTGCTCTGCACACAGCAGGGGGTTGAAACCAGATGGTCCTGATGGGCTTTTTCAACCCAGCCCATTCTGTGAGCTGCCAACACAGCTGCCATGTGTGGTTGGAACACCTGCAGGTCTGGTGGCTCTGTAAGGACCTCCATTGCCATGTCCAACAACAGGCAGCCCTTCCACCTTTCCAGCCCTTAGAATCACCCAAATAAACCAACTCCAAGCTCAGAAGGAAAAGAAAAGCACTTCAGTGCTATAAGATATCCCACTACTTTCTATGGCTGCTTTGCAGGGTCCCTGAAGGATATCAGCAGCCGTGCCTCAATGTGAGCATCAGGGCTAAGGATTCCTATTGCAGCCAGCTGCACCAGGTGCTCCCGAGGCGTAGGGATACCCTAATTGCTGCAGGCGGTGGGCGATACCGAATGACTCTGCAAACCGAACCTCCCCGGAACCGGCCCGGGTTCCTCCGCTTGCACGGTGCTGCCCCGTCCTCCCTCGTGCTCCGGTATCACCGTGCTCGTGCGGGGTCTGCACGCTCCCGGAGCCCTATAGTCAGAGTAGGGATGGGGGGACCCTTAACCTGAAGATACAGAGCTGACCCTGCAGGAGGAGCAGCAGAGATACAACCCCGGCCCTGCTGCACATGGAGCTGCAACGGGAGGAGCAATGGCTGCACTGCTGTCGTCTAAAGGTAGGAGATGGCGCTGCTCAGTGCCCTGCGGTGTGAAGCCTGGTGGTCGTTTGCTGCTGGTAGCAGGGCTTGTTTTAAAGCAAGATGCTGGTTTTTAATGGAGAAGGGTGATGAGCCTCCCAGTGATGCACTGGGTGCTGCCCTGCTGTGATATGTGGTTTTATCTGTGCTGGTAGCGTTGCAATAAATGCAGTTGTTGCTTGTGTGTTGGAGCTGCTGGTTTGCTGGATGCTCGTTGATAGACTTTGTATGGCTTTTTAACACTGATGCCCCCTGAGGCACAGGGGGAGGGGAGAGCTTTGCTGGGAGCTGGAGGTGGTTGCAGGTGGGCAAAGCATGTTTGGAGCCAGGTGGGCTGTGGCCAAGCATGGATTAGTTGGAGGTGGTGGCTCAGGTGTGATGGAGAGCTGCTTAATTGCAATGGCTTTTGCAGTCTTGTGGGCTCCTACCAAACAAGAGGTGAGGATGCATGACCTGAATGGCCTTTGCTCCTCTCTGGAGATGGGTTTGCTTCTGCTATGGGAGGAGGGCTCAGCCCTGGCAGTGCAGGGGAAGCCTGCAAGCCTTAATGAATGTTGTATGGTTCCTCAATACCCAGAGCTTCCTTTTCCCTGCCTACGTGGGGTCACAGAGGGAAGCAATTTAATAGATCAAATAGTTAGTTATATGCTAAGTGCTTTTGGATGTTGCTCACTACTGGAACAGCAGCTTGTCTGTGTGTGCTTTGCATTGGTGTCCCAGCAGCAGTGGGGCTTTGCATCCCTGACCCACAGCAGTGCAGGTGTTGGCATGGTCAGACCCCATAGGAATGCATGGTTTATGGGACTCTCCTCAGGAGTCAAGAACATCTGTTGTGTTTCTCTCTTCAAATGGGATAATCTACGTGGTTTTACTAGAGGTTGTATTTCCCAGCTCTCTTCATAGCTCTAAATTGCTCTGCAAGTTGCTGAAGTCATCACAAGAAACACTGGAGTCAGCGAGATTGTGAGCATTCAAAATGATATAAGGCCGTTTTCCTTCGGAAAGAACCTTTTACATTTAATTATTCTTTTTCTTTTTCCTCTTCCTTCCCTTCACTTCTAATGGTGCCGTTGTTAAAACCTCCCATCTAAAACCCCATTAAAAATAACACGGGCAAAGAAAAGCTTGGAGGGATGTGAGATCTGCCCCCATACGTTGGGCTCTTTGCTGCTCCATTGCCTTTCCTTACAGTGGGGAGGGAATGATGGAGGGTGGATTTGTTGCTTGTGGGCAGCTTCTGTGCTGTTTTAATGCCTCGTCACCAATACTAAGGATTGCTGGGATGCTCCAATAGGTGCATGCCTGTGTTGCTTGTCTGTGCTTCTGGTGGCTCTTTTGGCCTTGTTACCTACTTGAACTAACAGTTCTGAAGGCCTCAATCTGCTGTTGGGTCCCATATAGATGCAGTGTGAATTCAGCCACCTTCAGCTTGCTGTCATCTGCAATGATGGCACACCATGCAGGATCCCCATCCCATTCATGGCAGAGGGCTCAGCGACCCAACGAGCATCAAAACTAAAGATGCAGCTTTGTTTCAAAAGGGTTTATTTTGCCCTATAAAGTTTCATTCCTTTCTTTTCCTTCATTCCGGATGCTGCTCCGCTGACTCATTCATTCCAAGGCAAATCAAATAAACAAATGAAAAATTAAAGCCATTGTTATCCAGCGATGCCATCAGGGTGCTGTTTGTACTTCTCTGCATATTTATAGCTCTCCTTCAGGCTGCGTGTCCAATTGGAACAGATGGCGGATAGGTTGCACTGCTTTACCTACTCCAGCAAACTGGGCAAGAGGCCATATCTCCAGCAAATGAAATAACAGCAGATATAGAAAGAGACATTGTAGTCATTGAAAGCTATTTTCAATTGCTTATCGTGTTTTTCTTGGTCTCTTTTCCAGCGCTGTTCATTATTCCTCCTGGAATTTAGATGGCACATTTTCGGTATGAGAATTAACTCCGTTTGCTGGATGGAATTGATGCATTCCCATCCCTTGTGTGCTCAAATATAGAGATGTAGACACAGATATGAATGCGAGTCACTCCTGAAGCCTTCTGAAGGCTGGAAGATTTCCTTTCCCCCTTGATTTAATTTCGCTGTTTAGTGTGAAAAGACCGCATTTAAATGTACCACAATGTGTGTTCTGCTCTATTCACGGGGTTTTCTAATTTCAGTTCTTCCTTCAGACCTGATATAAATGCTTCTACGTGAGAGTGCTCGAGAAATAGGTTGTAACAGAAACCACTTCTGAGTTGGTGCCTCCAGACTCTGGACTGTCATGGGATGGTGAGGAGCCTGGTTGGAGGGCTGAACCCAACAGCATCTTTGTTCTCTCACCCCAGCACCTGGGAGGCAAGATCTCAACAGAATGCAGCTATTTAAAGGGGGAAGGGCTGCTTAGAAGAGCTTTTAATGGGCTTAGAAGGGCTGTGGGATGGGCAGAGGGGTAATGTCCAAAGAGAGGATGAAAATAAGCCCTTTGGTTTTGTAAGCTCTTTGTGGAGTGTGTTGCCTTCAGTTGTTGTTGGATGATGTGTTACACCAGGAGTCAAATGAAGCTTTAGCCTCTCACGAAGGCACTCTGTGCGTGTTGTTATTGATGCTGATAGAAATGAGCTGCTTTGATCTGAGGTGGTTCCCAATGCCTCGAAGTATCCCATAAAGATGCGTCTGGTGCCTATTAGGGCCCAACATCTGGAATCAGGGGATCAAATGCATGCAGAAAATGGAAAGTAATGCAAACTGAATACATTGAAGGCTTCTTGCAATGGTGTCAACCCTTTGGAATATGGCAACCTCAAGTGGGAGAAGCCAGAAGAAGCAGAACATGTCATACTGTATGAGTGCTGGAGTCTGATTCCATCACTGATAGCAGCAAACAGTGGCCCTTCTCCCCATGGCTCCCAGCTCATGTGCTGTGCATCCCCCCCAAGAGCTGGGCTGTGCCATGCAGTGCTGCTATTTGCTCTCATATTCCTTCTGTATACGATTCTGTTTGTCTCAGCCATGAATTGTTTTGGGAAGGATGGAGGGAAGATGCTGTTCTCACTCATTGCTCTGCCCGCCATTAATTCTTAATGTACTCATAACAATAAATGCGAGAGATTTCTGCCAGGCTTCAAACGTTGGCCATTAATAGAGGATGAACTGAGATACAGCCTTAAGTATCTTTTCCTTCCTGTAGCTGGGATTTTATTTCCTTAACTAATAGATTCCTGTCACTTTAATTGGAATGAAGATTCTGGTCTGTAGTTAAAGGGGGGAAAAAAAATCACTTGCTCCATTTATTCCCAGCAGAAAAAAGGGGAAAAAAAAACCTGGGTAGTTTGTGCTGCCTGTTCAGAAGTGCTGGATGTAGGCAGAGCAGAGTTTAGCATTCTAAAGGCAGCTGTTTAAGTGCAATCAGTGTATTGCAGATGCTCAACAGATTTAGCAGAGGGAGCGTTACTCATCTGAAGGTGAAATTGGCTGCCTTGCTTTTGCTCTTGGAAGGCTGATTCAGTTACTGTCTGTTTGCTCATGTTTTACATTAAATAAGAGAGATGTGACCATCATGTTAATATTCGGGACAAGAACCCTTGGGTACTTTTGCTTACAGCACGTTATGCTAAGTGGAACTGGAGGAGTGTTGAATTCTCCTGGTGGGATAGGAATGCAGGTGGTGAAGTTGGTGCTGCTCTCTGTGTTGCAAGCTGGGATCCAACACTGGGCAGAGCACAGAAGACTGAGGTTTGGTCATGGGAGCTGGGTGGTCACCCTGCAGGGAGAGGGGAGCAGACATAGTGTATTGTAAATGGATGCATCCTTCCTAACCTCACAGCTCCACGGACCTGGGGAGCAATCTCAGAGTAAAATATTCACAGACAGCTGCTCTACTGCATTTATCCCAGTGTTATGTAAATCTTGAGCTAGTCTGTAATTAAAGCATTTACGTTTTAGATGCTTAAGCAGGGTGTTTTAAATGTTTAGGCCTTGTAAATGGTGTTTATTTATGGTTCGCTAATTAAGCCAGCAGAGTTCAGTTTGGTCTCAAACCTCATCTAGAAGAAGGGGGCTGCCATCCCTGCTACCTGCAGCTCATTGCTGTGCAGTGGATGCAGGGAAAGCATCAGTGACTGCTGGGGGAGGAGGAGGTGTGTGTGTTCCCCAGGCTGCACTTGGGGCTTATTGGTATTGCTTGCCATGGAAATTAAAGCTTCCTGCCCCCTGACCTTGCTGCTGCCTCCCACTACGTTTTGCCTTTGACCTTTTATTGACAGTATGAGAAGTGTTTAAACACACCTGAGCACGTGGGTTATATGAAATCCGCTGTTTGGAGGCCTCATTAACTTGCAGCAGCATGTACACAACTTCATCCTGCTGCCATCCCCACCTTCCAAAGGGTTGAGAGCAGGGAGCCCATAGCAGCAGCAGTGGGCACTGCTCCGTTTGAGCTCAGTTTCAGTGCCTGAGCTCAAGTGTGCTCCTGTGGCACGAAGTTAATTAGAATCTTTCTTCTTCCCATCATCGTAAATGTGAACTCGGGGGGTTTTCAGAGCCTGAATCATCTATATCTGCTATTTGGGAAACGCTGAGCACGCCGTGTGCTGACTTTTGCTGCAGCCTCTCGCTGCTATTGTAATGCAAATAGGAATAAAACGAAGTGAGATCAAGGTAAAGAGCTCTTGGTGCCATCTAGCAAGCTTAGAGCTGCATTTTGTTTCCACAGATAATCTCACAAGGCTGTGATACACTCGGTATTTCCCAATTTCTTTTCATGTGTTACTACAAGTATTTACATGAAGAGTTTTGGTATCCTTAAGTTTTTCAGTTCTTGCTTTTTAATGTTAGACTCCATCGGAATATTCTTGTATTAAATCTTGTCCTTTCTCCTTTCAGAAGGACTTTGCCTAGATGAGGTGTAAGAGGTGCATGGGATGGGAAGAACCTTGTGCTGGGATGGCTGGGAAACCAACCCAAACAAATAATAACACATAATATAACACATCCCATATAACACTTCTCAGTCCGGCTGAAGTACAGTTTGTTTTGGTTCCTTCCAGAAACCATCTGTGCTTTTAAATTATGGCTTCCAAGCAATACAAATAGCTCTGGAAGGCAAACTGGGTTAAACTGGCTTAGGTTTAAGGATGGCTTCACAACATGAGATGCTCTCTTTAGTTCTGCCCTGACGTGGGACGTGCTGCCATGCTGAGCAGTGCAGCATCACCATCCAAACCCACTGTCCTGCTGTGGAGCATGCAGAGAAGGTTTGGGTTTGGGCAGTGTGGGCTGGGCTGTGCTGAGCCATGAGCTGCATCCATCCCTGCAGCATCTGCTATAGGGAATTGGCCTTTTGTAGGGCACAGTGCTTCCTACACCAGCGCTCTGCTGGCTTTATAGGGAACTTAATGTGGAAGATATAGGATGGTGCATTCCACGGTGAATCCCTTTCACTTAGAGGTGGTTTCAGAGCCTTATTGCTTCCATTAGTTTCCTATTAGAAGTGTGTAAAAGCTGCGTATCTCCGTACTTTATTACCATGCCTATCCCTTCAATAACAGGTTGAGTTCTAAGGGCTATACTGTAGCTGTTCCAATAAGCAGCCCCTTGGAAAAGTAACTTGCCAGTGATTAAACAGGGGCTGAGTTACAACCCCTTCCATTTATCCACTGTTTCTGGGAGTGATACAGTTCAGATCCGAAGTGCAACCTGCTCCTGAGCCTCATTCTAACGCTGTGTTTAAATCTGAGCAGTTTTAACTGTCTGTGTGCAGACTTACAGCGTGGTGTGACACGGGGAGGGAGGTAAATGTCATCGGTTATTGGAAAGCAAAGGAGCACACAGATGGAATATTGTGTGAGATGCTTTATATAGAATCTTGGAGCTCCTGGAGAAGAGAATCTCAATGTACTGGAGTGGAGCGTGGAAGCTCCAAGTGTTTTTATACTGGGACATTCTCTTTATACTGCTTATTAACCTCACCTTGCCAGGTGGATATTCAAGAGCATCCTTTCCTTTGCTGTAACATCAGACCTTTACAAACCAGTTGAAATGCCAACTCCTGATCTACTGGCAAAGCCGACAACTGACACAACGTATTTCGCTTGAGATCAGTTCATCAAGCTTAGGAACATCTCAGCTGCTGTAAAACCCAGGCATCTGATAGCATCGCTCCTGCTTAACATGCAAAGGATAACCTACATTTTAAAAATGCTGTAAAAAGAACAAGAAGTGATGCCAGGATGAAAATTTATGAGGCACAGAGCCGGGATCTGAATTTAGCATTTGCTGCGTAGTGGAGTGTTGTTACTATCTTGTTTGCACAGCTGAAGTAGTGTTAATAGGAAGATCCAGCAGGAGGGCTGAGCTGTTAGCATGCAAGTCCAGCACCGGCCCTGACCTGATGCAATATAGGAATTTCTAATGCTCATCCTTGACTTAATAGAACGTTGGCTGATACCAGCAGCTCCTTGTTAGCGAAGCTGATTAGAGGAGCACATGTTTGTACAGTTGAAGTGTGAGTGCTCGTTGCATTCAAATGCAGAACTAAACCTGTGAAAGCACCATGGAAAGGGAAGCGTGTGAGTGTTGTTTAATGTTGACTGCTCTGCAAATCAAATGGGGTTGGCTCTCCTGCTCCCCACTTGATGGTGTGTCTGCATTTGGTGCCGCAGGTTGGAAGATTTGGGGGGTGAATGTCACCTGCTCTATGTGTGCAGAGCCTGCAGTGAGATGATGCATCGTGTCTCCTGCAGCTCTCACCTGGGATCCTCTTCCCTTTACATTTGGTGCTGACATAAGGGCTGCTTCGCTTTCAACTTGCAGCTCAGGATTTGGACCCCCAGATGGGATGGAGGCCTTCGATCCCAGCTCTTTCCAGTGCAGCACTGACCAACAGCATTAAAAGGGCTCTGTAGGAGGCATAACATGGGTTAACGTTTATCTTGGCTGTGATCGTTGTTTGTAACGCTGGATCTTCCTTCACAAACAAGTGGAGAAATCTTTGCTTCTGAGTGGAAAAAAATCCACGCTCCGATTAAAGCTCAATTATATTTCCAAACAATATGTATCAGATTTCCTAACGAGTGCTTTGTGCAGTTCAGTTTCCTGCTATCAATCAGGGGCAGAGCTCAGTCTTTGGGTGCAGGCAGTGCACAGAGCCATGCAGGGCTGCTCCTCCATCAGTGCAGCACAGGTTGGATTTTCCCCTGCTGTAGAACAGAAGTAGATTTGAGCTCCTGAAAGCTGCCCTGCAAAGTGATGCTGTCACAACTCTCTGGGTTTCATTCACCCAATCTGTCTTTCTACAGCTATTTACCACATTAATTTAGTCAGCATCCCAACTACTGTGCACACGTCGGGTTTAAGCTACATCCTTAGGTGTGCGTTAAGCATAGATTTAAGGTTTGAGACGTAAGACTAATTCATCTCCTGCTCACAGCTGCATTGCAGAATAGTTGATTATCTGGAAATCCCTATTTCTTTCATACAGATTTCATTGTGTGTGATACTGTCCCCGTGTGGAGCTGACTCTCGTGGTTAGGGAAATAAGTCTCGAGGGCTGAGTGGGAATGAAGTGTGTGCTGCCATGTTACGTGTTGTTGAGCAGATCCTTTATAAAGTTTTCAGAGGGAACTTGTAGGCTGAAAGCAGCTGTGACAGCCTGGCAAAGTGATGTGCTTGCTCTGCTTAATTCTCTTCCAGGCGGAGTCCCCATGAGTCCCTCCCTGAGCTGGGCAGCTGTTCCATTCAACCATATGGATCTACTTGCTTCTTCTCTGAGCTAATGCTTTTCCCATTGATGCAATACAATGGCACTGTTACCTTTATGTTTGCAGTGCCAGCAGGCTCTTTGGTCCTTTTAGGAAGGAATTAGGTGCGTGTTTCACACCTAGGCAGAAGGAACTTTCTTACAGCAGGGATTTGTTTGCAGCCTGGGTAAATCTTAATGCCATGGTCTCTGTTTTCTTTATGTTTGAGCACAAATTATAGCTCACTGAAAGGATACTTAATACGCTGTTTCTAAAGGGCTCTGAGCACACCAGGCCCTATTGGTATTTATCTCAGAGAGGTGCGTTTTGTAGAGAAGGAGGGACTAAGACAAGCATTGGGAAAATGAATGGTACCCAGAGAACAGATTCCAAGATTCCTATTTCAGATACATATAAAGGAGGAAGCTATAGCAGTATCATTCAAATGTGACATCAGTCACTCCAACCTTTGCTATTACGGCTCAAAATTGCATGTTCTTGCCAGAGAAATAGGAAAGGCTGATAAGGAAGACAGCTGGGATTTGCTTTCTTATCTATATTTTACACACACGCTCATTCATTTTCCTCCCACTCCTCTGTTTCAGGATCCAGGTTGGCTTTCCCAGCACACCCTGTTGTTTTGCATACAGTGGGGCAGCTTTGTTCTGTGTTTTTGCTGGGCCCCATGAGAACAGGCTGGAAACCAAACTGTTGTTTATTTAGCACCTGGCTACGTTAACCATGAAGTTCTTCCTGCAAAACGTGTCTCTATTGGAGTGCTGGGCTGCAGGTGGTGCAGTGCAGGGCATTGGGTTGGGGTGCAGCCTCTGACTGCACACTGGGATGGAATCAGTGATAGGATGGATTCTTGGAGTTTGCATGACCTTGTAAATCTGTAGTTAATGGCAGCTATTATCTGCTAGATGATAGTTAATCAAAAGCACTTTTAATTATACCCCCTTTGGGTGCACATTATAGATTGAAAGTTTCAAGGTTTTTCACTAAAGGCCCTGGAGATGTCAGGAAGGAGCAGGGCTGAGGAATGGCTTTCTTGTCACATTAAAAAATATTGATATTCCTCATTATTCTTTCATGTTGTATTGGGTCAGAACTGAGCTCTGACAGCGGGGTGGGGGGGAGAGGGGGAGCTTGGTGCTCAGGGGACCCTCTGATCCAGGCTTGATGTGGGAGCTGGTGTGCATTTTAAACTTCATCTTCCAGCCTTCTGAATCAGCTGTGCTTTAAGATGCCAAAGTGTCTTTGCATCTGCAAAGGACCCAGAGCCAGGTGCCCATTGAGCTCCATGGAGTGCTTTAAGACTTCACAGTTGTATGTCATAGTGTGGGTGAATTGTGTGGGTTTGTGGGGTGCTCAGGGGCAAGAACAGGATTGTACAGGTTGGGTAAAGTGCTTGAAATTAGATGCACGTGAGAAATGTGATAGTCGAAGCTAATCAGCACCCTGGGAAGCAGCAGAATGAGGTTCAGGATAACTGGATAATTGCACACATCTCATGGAGAAGGCAGAGCACCTGGGTGACCTTGGTGGACCATCTGCTCCTGTGTTTTGGGGAAGGTGCTTAATGTCTGGATAAGCTGCTGTAGCTATGGGTGGGGATGCTACCTGCTGTGACATTGCTCAGACGTGGGGTTCAGCCTGCTGAAATGCTTGTGTGAGTCATTGCAGACGTGCTGCTGGCCAACGTGCCTCATGCATGGCCCCAATCTGTTGTGCCTTGATCCAAACCCCTGGAGATGCCCAGAGAGCAAAACCAGCTGACAGCTTTCCAACCACAAACCCCAATTTCCTGCTTCCTGAGGAAGGAAGAAGGGCCGGGAAGATATTAAGAAACAGTTCTTAGAATTAACACAAAGTTATTTGAATAACTTTCTGTTACTGGAAGGATAGGAGAACTGGGATCAAGGAAGGCAAGGTGATAACAGGATGCTCGGTGGGCATCTCCCAGTCTTTCCCATTATCTGTTATTAATGAAATACAGCTGCTACCCTGGCAGAACCAGTCTGCAAGGGCAGCATTGGCTCCTTCTGCTCAGCTGCTTTTGTATTCCACCCATGAGTTCTTGGGAAGAAAAATCCTCTTCAATCTTGCAGATCTCTCCTGGTTTAGACCCGGTGTGGACTTTCCTGCTGGTGGGCTCCTGTGCTGAGCATCACCGTGTGAGTCAGGGCTGTGCCCATGGTTAAGGAAACTTGAACTGACAGGCGTTGTGGGCTGGCTGTGCAGATGATGGGGAGTTTTCTGTGCCAAGTCACTTCCATTAATCTTGGGGCTGTGACATGTCTGGGCTCCTATTGATTTCCCGGCAGGCTATTCATCACCAGTCTCATCACGTTACGAGCCAATATGGAGAAGGCACAGGGGGGGAAATGGGGCTGGATTTTATCTGTAGGGCACAGGATGCTCGTAATCAATGCAACTTGGAAAAGGAGCCAGATGGGTTGAGATAAGTGATGAAAAGCCCCTCTGAGAGGGAGAGCTCCCTCACATCCAGCAGGGCTGTATTGGAGAATCACTGGTTGAGGTGGCAGAGCATCACCTGGACTTGCTGCTCTCCATCCCCAGCAGCCTGGCATGGTGGGCATCTGCCTCTTGCTGGGCTGAGATGCACAAACCCACCTCGCAGCCCATTGCTGTGGCTTGTCAGAGGAACAAAAGGCATTTTTCAGCGACTTCATTATTTCCTGTCTCCTCCATCAATAATGAGACATCACAGGAAGGCACTACATATGAAGTTGTTTCCTTGTTGCTATTTGTTTTCTTTTAAAAGACAGCTGCTTGGAATTAAAATAGCTCTTAGGCAAAGCTTATATAGAAGCAATTAAAAGCCTGGTAGCTGGAGAGACTTGCAATTATGGCCAGATCATGTTTTGGTCCCATAAAGGCTCCTGCCTCTGGCATCAGGTAAAGATAAGGGCAGCAATATTTCTTTGCTCACTGTGGCCTGCATCCTAACTTTGGTTGCTGCTTTTTGTTACTCAAGCCTCGGTGCCTCCTGACCTGCTTTCTAACTGGGGAGCAGTTCTGATCCATGCCAAGGAACCTTCTTTAGATGCATAGAATATCATTGCTTCCCCTGTGCTCCGTGCTGGACTAGAGGCTCTTTATAAAGGTGTGCTTCAGCAAACACAGCCACATTACCCCAAATTCAGTGGCTTCTGGTTTCAGCAGGGTGTGTAAATAGACTCAGTGCTGTGATGCTCAGGGTTCCAGCCTGCTGCCCGTGGCCTTAAAGTCAACCTGTGAATGATTCAATTTACATGGGATGATATTGGGAAGGCGTTCATCCTTGGGGGGGGGGGGTGCCTCAGCACTTCCAGCCCCTGGGTCTCTTTGCTGTTGCAATTTGTACTTGAAGGAAAGCAAAGTGCTTGCAGCACTTCCCCTAAAATGGTAATAACCCTCCTCAACAATGCAGGATACTTTCTTTTGATAAGATCATTTTAAAAGGTAACTGCTTATGATAATACAATTTATTCTTGATGGCTTAGGGGCAAGCTAAGATCTAAATGAAGCATGTCTTCCATTAGAACCCTACAGAAACAAACTAATAGGCTGCAAAGAGAACCATTTGTAATGTTACTATAATTCACATGATTCATTAAACAGAAATGGAAAATGATAGCGTTTCCCCTTGAAAAAAATAGCAAAAATAAAAAAAATCCTTATGGAATTACATGCTGAGATCACTTAGTTGAACTATTTTATTGACTAAGCATCTTGTTGTGCTGATGTGTAGATTATATAGGCCTGTAGCCATTTATTTTTTCCCTTTGCTGAAATTAGGGCTGCCTGTTATTAGGGAGAGCTGCCCCACACGTCCCCTCCAGCTGTTGGCATTGGGGGGGGGGCTTCTCTGGGCTCTCTTCCAGTGCTTGGCAACGTGCTGCTGCTTTTGCTCTCCCAGGGTCACAGTGGTTGATGGGAGAAGAAGTGGAGAATAATTGAAGGGTTATGGGTCAGGAAAAGGTGCAGGCGATGGTTTTTAGCAGCTAAAAATAAAGGCATGTTTTCTGTTTAAGGGGAAGGAGGGAAAACAACGTGCAGACCCTCGAGGGAGCAGAAGTGAAGAAGTGCTGTAGGGTTGGAGCTGGAGGAGAGGCGCCTTCCAGCAGCACCAGGGTGAGAGGGGAGAATAGAAAGATGAGCAGGAGCACGGGAGGGATTTGTTCTGCATTATAAGCTTGTAGGTTTGTGCTCTGTTTGGATCCTTCAGTGTGGCTAATGATTTCTGGGTCAAACGTGGGCCAAACTGAGGAGCAGCAGTCCCAGGTAGCACATAGCAGCATGGCAAGGCACTGCTATCAGCTGGAAGAGCCCTGCCATAGCACCATCCCTGTGCTGCTTTCCAGGTGATTCACATCTTTGGGATCTGAAGAAGTTCCTTTTGACACACACACACGGCCCTCCAAAGAACGTGTCACCCTTGATTAATGTCAGCAGGCAGCCCATGCCATTTAAAGGGTTTCAGAGAAGCAGCACATGGAGCAAGTTTTAATGCTGATTTTTTGACAGCCCTCGTTTTTGTGGCCGTGACACGCTTCAGGATAGACCGTCTTCCAGTGGCCATTTATCAGATGTATCACAGGGGCAGAGAGAGACATTAAGCTGTTTTAAATGAGCCCAGAATGACCTCAGACTGGATTAATGTATTTGGGAGCGCTGACCAAAATGACAGGCTCACATCTATCAGTGTGAAATCAATCTGAAAGATACGATGGGCTGCATCTACTTTACTGCTGATGAAGGACTGTTAAATCATAACATCTCATTCTGTGCCAGAGTCCACAACGTCCTGGCATTTGGTGTGCAAATGGTCCTGTTTGTTTGTAGCTTGATGTATGCACAGATATTCCCTGCTTGTAAAGGATGTGCATCAAAACCAAACAAGGCCAGGCTGTGATAAAGGGTTTTTCTGGTGGCCCCGTCTGCTCATTGCAGTGTGGTGCTCGTTTCCATGCCATGCAGCAGGGGGGGACCTCAAGCTGCAGTAATGGAATGCAACTCTTTCTCCGGTATCATTCATGTTTAGCTTTATTAGACAAAAGTAATTAATCAGTTGATTGCTTAATTCAGATTTCAAGCAATTGCGACTTAGGCTTCGTGGCTTTGCTTTCCACATGATGGAGTCTGATAGATCTGATCCTTGGCTGTGAATAAAGGACACAGATTGGGGAGTAAAGGCAAGGCTGAGGCATAGGATTGTCATGGAACCCCCCAGCAAGGCTCCTGACCCCACTCTGCAGCCATCCCTGTGCACCTCGGAGCAGCCCTCCAGTGAGAGCAGGGCAGGAGCGAGTTAAACTGCTGTTCAGTGGGTTGAATTATGAGTACAGACAGGGAATAACCAAATACACGGTGCTAGAGATGCCTGCTTCCCTTTGAAGGATACTCATTCACTGGTCTCTTTACCTGAAAAATAATACATCTGCACTCCATCCTGGGTTTTCCATTGTAAGCTATAAAAGAAGCTGTCACTTCCCATTGTCTAAACAATTTACAGCAGCCTTAAAGAGGGTGTCTCTCAGCAATCTTGACATCTTGAGTTGATCATAAATCCGCAGCTATTGTTGGAGGAAATGCTTTTTCCCTTTAGATAAGCACACCAATGGAAAGCTGCTGCCATCAGGGCTCTGTGCCCTCATGGGGCTGTGTAGGGCTGGGGGATGCAGCGGTGTCATTGCATGCTGCTGGGGGGGGCAGCAGGGAGGAAAATACCACTCTTACCTCTAATATTTGATTAGCAGTTTGTATTACTTAAACTCCCTGCAGTGGAATTGTAATCTGGTAAACCTGGAGCCCATGAAATGAGATTTTCAGTTCCGTGAGTTAGCGGTAGGTATGATACATTAAAGCAGATTTATTCCCCACGTAAGGGAGGTTTCGATGAGGAGTCTGATAAGTTAAACCATTGAGAGTTGTGGTGCAGAGCACAGCTTGCTGCCTGACCCCCTCTCCTCCTCTCTCTCCTTCATCTGCTTCTTGCATTCAAATGGCTGCCCCATAAATAAACCGGTGTGGTGTTAGCTGCGCTCCCCATAGAAGCTGGGGAGATTTCTTTTTGCAGGGGAAGATGCAGGACGTGATGGCAAGGTGAAACTGCAAGGACTTGTTCACTTCATTCCTTCCAGGAATAGAAATCAGGTCTGGAGCTTCTTGCTGTGACACCAGGAACATCTGCCAAGCCTGGCTGCTTGGCACTGCTTATATTCTTCGTTCTGGGTCCTTGGCACTGCTGCAAGCCTGCACCTGCTTGCCCAGACATCCAGCCTGCATGGTGGGGTGGGGAGATGCACCACAAATCTGCTCCACTTCTGCAGCCACAGTGTGTGTATGTATGAGTGTGCATCTCAGCAGAGGGAGAGCAATGCAGTGTCTGCTGCTGGTAGTGGGAGCTGCCTGGCCTGGGGCTTTGTGTCTGTATTCCTTGGACACAGATGTGACTCAGTTACATTTTATTTACTTCAAAATTTGCAATGGGATCTAATTGGAAAGGACTTATCCCGAATCTACATATTGATTTGACATTTAAGTATATGATTAAAAGCTGCTGAGGTCATCACTTGACTAAATTGGCTTAATGAATGTTGATTACACTGTACATGTTAATTTAATTTAGTGAGATCTCTATCTTCTGAATTGGTTATCACTTTCCGTTCAATCGTTATTGATTAGGATGTGGGAAGATGCTGGTACTAATCCTATCCCTTCACACACAGTGTTTTCTCTGCCCTCCAGGACTTGGTCCTTTCTTCTTCACCCATGGCAAAACCCTTCCAGCATGAGGGTTCCAATACCCTGGTGCCACCTTCAGATCACTGGATACCACCCATTCCATGTCCTGGACTGGCTTTGGTTTAGAAGGGAAGAGAAATGTGCAGTTGTGCTTTGTAACTACAGTAAATGATATGGGGAGATCCCTCTGTATTTTGTTTTTTGCACTGGAATGTTTGAAATCTGCCTAGGAAAATGACTAAAGAATAAAGCCTTTACTGCTGAAAGGCTGCAGGGAGCTGAAGCCACAAACCATTGGCCTTGGCACATCTGCTGCTGCTCTGTTACATGTTTTGGGATGAGGCTGGAGCTCTGATGCTACCATCGCCCCTGTAGTATGAACAGGAGAGCTCACCCCCCATCTGTCCCATTGCTGTGGGTCAGGGACCCCATCAACCCTGGCTTCCCAGCTGTTGTGCTGCAGGGCAGCCCATGCCCAGCTCCTCTCTGCTTCTTGGTGCTGCACTGTCACCTCTGGAGAGCTCTGGTCCTGAGGGAGCTGGGTGCCATATGGGACGTGTCACGGTGGCATATGCCATCAATCCTGCATGCTGAATTATTCAGCAGCTCAGAATAATGAATCACAGAACAAAGCCTGGCACCATGCACTTCTGTAGCCCTTGTGCAGCAATCCCTGCCAGCGTTCCCTGGTGGCCTTGCTGCTGCCTGCTGTGTGGCTGTGCCAAAGCTGAGTGCCAGGGCAGCTCTCAGTGCTGCTCAGCAGCTCGGGGTGGATTTTGGCCCCATCTTCACATCTCCACAAAGACAGAGATGCACTGAACTCCTGCAAAGGAGCAGGAGCTGGTTGGTAATCATGGGTTGTAAGAATGCACTGCTAGGAGCATCACATGCTAATTACGATGTGAAAATCACAGTAGCTGCTCCTGGTGAGCATCTATAACCTGGGAGGCACGAGAGGAGGGGATGAGGAGCTCACGCTGACCCAGGGGCTCTGCATGGCAGCAGCACGTGCATTAACATACAAATCAGAGGGTTTCTGTGGCAGCCCACTGCCCAGCCTGTGCAGCTGGGTAATATCATGGATGTGTAAAAGCTGTAATTTGGGTACCTTGGAGGAAAATTACCATCTAGCCGTCCTCAAATGGCTGCCTCGGTTGGTGTGCTGACAACTGGTCCTCCTTAGCTGAGTTAAACACCGGCTGCCCCACATTCAGCTGTTCGTCTTTCATCCTCAGCTCTGCCCCCAACACTTACAGGAGGCCAATATTCCTATTAACTCAGCTCGTCGCTCTGACCAGTGGCTGTGGTGAACTGGCTTTGCTCACAGGAGAGCAGATAAAAACGGATCTCTTAAACCTGTCAGTTTAGAGCCAAGCAGCGCCTTGTTTTTAGTGCATCTCCCTTTGGAAGGGGAACACAAACAAGACAGAGTTGGGTTTGGATTAAAGCAGACCTCGGGGTGTGAAATATCTTCAAGTTTGAACAGCTTTTGGTTTGTAAAAGGATCCTTTGAAGGGTCATTTTACTTTGGCATTTTTATAACAAGTTCTTCCAGAAATCGATGCGTTTCTCCTTATTTTGACTTCTAATTTCAGTGGCATTTTAAATTCACACTCAGCTTTCTGCTTAATATCTGTTCAATCCATTTCCCAGCCATGGTTTTATCTGACCTATCTGGATCTCTGAGCATCCCAGATTCTGGCATAAGAGAAACATTAGAGCTGACTGCAGTGCCTGAATCTGAACGTGAGGAATACCCAGATGCTGGGAGGGCAGCCCTGAGCGTGTATAGAACAGGGAGGAAAAAAACAGAGCAGAGAGGGCTGCAATTCATTAACAAGTGACAGAATAAGTTGAAGTCCCACTGCAACCTATTTGTTGAGCAAGTGAGCTAAAATCCCTCGCAGCTGAATTGCTGAGTGTGTCTGCTGCTTTTCCCACTGAACTCGTTAAATCTTTTTATGTAACGTTGCTGCAGCCACGCTTCCAAAACGCTCCTCTTGTTGTGCATTTCCGTTGTTGTTTTGATGTGTTTTCATCCAATCCCCCCCCCCCCCCCCCTTCTTTATACTCTCAACTTACCAAAGTCACGATTCGGAGGCAATGAAATACCTTGGAAAGGAGGGCAGGCTCTGCTGGGTTGTGTTTTAGTGCAAAATCATGCTGGATAGGTAAAAGAAGCATCGTTTATTCCTGGCTTTGAGATCCTAAACGATGAGAAACGCCTTCAAAACGAAAACGTTCAGCCCCAAATTCCCCAGCAGTGAAAGCAGCCTCAGCCAGCCTGAAAGCAAATGGGTTTTGCTTTGGATTGTTCCATAGGGAAAGTGAGGCTGTAGCTCAGGAAGCAGCAACTGCAAAATGTGCCCATGTGGGTTTGGGGAGCAGACGGGGCCGTGGGCTGTCCCAGCAGAGCTGCTGCTTTGCTTGCAGCCTGGGGAGCTGCTGGGATGGCTTCTGTGTCAATGGACACTGAGGTTACTACACAGTTCCTTAATCACTTTCTGGCCAACGCTGTTAAGGCTCATTAATGCAAATTAACAGCTGATCTATTTGCTTTTTTCCCAGATCTGTCCCATCAGATGGAGTGCCATTATACACCAACTTTAAGAAAAATCAATGTCTTAGTCCTTGCTACGGATCGATTTATGGCTTTTCTGCTTGCAGCTGATTGGGCCCATCAGCCCTGAGCAGCAGAGCAGCGCTCCCTGCAGCACGGCTGAGGGCCAAGGGTAGAACTCAATGCATGGTGATGTTTGCCTTTAAATAAATGCCACCCTGGGATTTCTTGATGGAAAGCCTTAAAGAAGTGTTGTAGTCACCGGGTCTGAGGGTCCTTTGGTGGTCCCAGTGTTCTGCATGGGGCCGGCAGCACTGCTCTGCATGGCTGCGTGGTCTCCTGGGCTCTGACCAAGTAATTAAGCTTCAAGCTCGAAACGAAACGTCTGTCTTGAAATGAGAGTTTAAATGAATTAGCTGCGTCTATCAGCAGGCGCTGAAGGGGCTGTTTTAATTTAAAAGGCAGGTATCATCCTGGCTTGGCACAGACAGCTTAATTACAACCCGTTTTGACACTAAACAAAAACAAAGAGGGGAGAGCAGAGTCTGGCCTTGGCAGCTGTGGGACTGAAGTTTATACAAGTATTGAAACAGCTTCCTAATGAATTGACTCTGACCTAACGGGGCACGATCCCTCGGCTGGGTGCTGTCATTTAACAGTGGAATTCAGGGCAGGTAATGGGAACCACCATAGAGGTGGGTTCTGTGCTTCAAAGCTGGGCTGGTAGAGCAGCACAGGGCTGGGAGCGTGGGTTGATGGAGCACAGATGTGCGTCTCATGGCTGATTATGGGCTGTAGCCGGCGAAATGGAGTGATTTAATGAAGTTTTGATACAGCTCATCAGATACCGAAATGGGAAGATGCAATATTAATTTAGAAACGCATTATCATTTCAATTGTCGTCGTTCTGAGGAGCATTAATAACAGGGGAGCTCGTGGCAGTTTGGAAGGATGATGTATTATTCTAAAGGCAAAAATACTCTTCAGAATTATGTTTCATTTGACACCTAAACAGCTAGCATATTCCTATTATCACCATGTAATCAATTTCTTGCCATGTCTTCCATGCTTAGGAGACATAATCTCTTCAGGCCCTTCATGTTGCTGCTCGGAAGGGGTGGGCAGGGTGAGTTTGAAACACCGCGCCGACGACTTTTATCTTTTAATCCTAAATTCTTCTGTGGAATTAAATGACTTGGAGCTGCTTGACAGCAGGACATCCTTGTGCTGTCACAAACAAAACAGATGCAAATGTCATCTGCCTCTTGTTCCATCCATGTCCAATTGTGCCATCTGACACCAACATCGTCGCTCTGATATCTTTAATCCTTTTTGCACCTCGGGGAAGGCAGAGTGGGGTGGCACCCAGCTGACCCCACAGCAGCATCTCTTAGTGATGACAGAGGATGCAAAAAGCACGTTGTGGTTTTATCTGTGCTGTTTGTGCATGGAGCAAACATGCTTTGGTGTTGCAGTCCCTTCCCCAGTGGCCTCTGGCTCACTGTGTGGCTGTGGCATGGGAGCAAGGGGCCAAATGGATCCCTGACCTCATGAGCAAAGCCCTTTGGTGGTGTGTTTGAGCATCCAGATGTGCTGCCCTGCTGGTGGGGGGCACTGGGGCTGCATACAGTGTGTGCTGGCACTGTTAGTGCCCTGCTGAAACTCATGGCACGAGCAAACTCCAGCCTGCACGAGCACTTAATTAACAGAGTCTCCTGGCAGCGGTGCACGAGCAAATTCCCCATCCGAAAGCAGAATCAAAGCGATATTTTGTGTTTATTTTTAGTCACATCCATTTAATCTGTAGATACTTAATATCCTCCAATGGGCTGACTGCAGGGCAGCTCCCAACTAATGCTTTCAAGTGAATTCCAGCCCCTCCTGCACTGAGCTGCACAGATTGGGGTGGGGAGGCGTGATGATGCCTGAGCTTTCCCAGCAAGATTTGGACTGTGATTTCCTTATGCTGCTTGTGCAGAGCTGCACCCCCATAATGGTCAGTGCATTCAGCTGCCCACAGCCCAGCTCTACCCTAATGACCAATTACTTGTGCTGTGCCTGAGGAGCTGCTGTCGGACACAGCAGCCTGAGGGACAGCCCTGTCTTCACTTTTGGCATCTTCTGGTTGAATAAAAACCTACACAAATAAATCCTTGTGTTAAAACTCCTGCTCATGCAATTGAAGGCAGGGAAGGCCTTGTTGCCTCTGCAGCTCTGTGTGCGGTGAGGGACGACAAATGAGGCAATATTTTACTTTTCAGGTTCTGCCACTGGCAAAATGCTTCTCTATATGCCCTGCAAATTTATGGTGCCGGTGGCAGAGCTCCGTGACACTCCTTGTTAAACAGAGTGATTTATTACAATGAGGCATCAGCACTTCATTGGGTTGATGAGCACCAGGTGAAGTGATTAGCACAATCAGGTGGGGGCTGTGTTCAGGCTGAGAACCCTTTGTATGAAAACCAGCTGTTTGCAGCTCCAAAGTGCAATGCTTGGTGCACCTGTTTGCAAACAGCCCCCAGAAAGACCCCAAATACCTGAAGTGCTTTTCCCCATCCTGGCTTTCAGCAGCTCTCTATTTGGATAGGAAGGATGTAATACTGTTAATGAGCACTTCACAGGGACCCATTCCTACAGGGGCTCTGAGCAGCCCCCTGTGCTGTATGTGCCGTGCTTGGGGCTGTGCAGCCCCCCCAGCTCCACAGCTCTGCTCCATCCTCCCCTTCAGAAGCCATCCCATATCTCTGCGTTGCATGCACGGCTTTTAAATTGTGGCTTAAGGCTCGTTTCTGTATCAGAGAGACATACGCTCCCGTTTTAGGTTCTTAGTAGCTCTAGTTCATTGTATTGTAATTGGATAGCCCAGGGGAAATTGCTGTCAGAACTGATAGGCTCCTCGGGCTTTTTGTGTCTGTTGGTGGATTACACGTGCGTTGTTTCAGGTGCTCATGTGTTCATACATTCCCTTAGGAGAAATAAAGCAGCATCACCAGCAGCGGGAGGGGATGTGCAAAGCCTTCTTGAGATCCACTGGAGTACATTGAGCTGTATGCGATCCCTTACCCTGTGCTGCTGTGGGGTGACGCATAGGGGTTGTGTTTGTGTTTGCAACTTATCCCAAAGGGTGTCTGGTAGATGATTTGGTGATGTCACATTTCCCCATGTTTCAAAACGAACGTGGCTATTTCCACCCTTGGAAATGGCTCTCAGAAACAACACACAACTGAAGCTCAGAGAATGGATTTTACAGTCTGATCAACTCCCAGGTCTGTGCTCTGCTTTGCCAGAAGCAGAAACGTTTTGCGTCTCCTCTTATGATCATCTCCCTGCAGAGAGGAGCTCTGACAAAACCTTCCTGCTGCCCCAGCAATGAGCACCACGTGTGGGTCCCTCCAGGGTTCATGGTAAATCCATCCTAATTTGTGGGCCCAGTAGATTTGGAGCTTTCAGTGGTTATTGCTCAAATAGCTGCTGGTCTCCCAGTCCTCCCTTGCTGTAAAGGGCTGGACATAGTGTGTGATGAGGGAATGCCCTTTGGAAAGGTGAAGGATGCTGCCAACTCATTGCTGTGCTCCAGGCTGGGTGGGTGCATCCCACACTGTGCAGACCCCTCCTGCAGCAGTGTGGGATGTGGGATGTGATCTCAAGCCTTCCTAAAGCAGAATGCATCTGTTTGGGTCCTGAAGTTCTGGCCTGTTAGCAAACGATGGCCCAACTGCTTTGGCTGAGCTCAATCTTCTTGTGCAATATGAGCAGTTCTGCAGTTGGTTTTTATGCTTGATTTGGTTATTGAGGAGAGAGATGGACACAGCCGTACTCTGCTCATCTGGAAGGAATAAGAACAGAAGCTTTTAACTATTAGTTTACACCACAGTTTACACATGTTGAGCCATGCAGGGAGATGCTGCTGAGCACTAATTGGGCTTCGTTAGCCCTTCTGCTTGCATGGCCTCACTCAAGTGAAGACGAGGAGGCGGCCCTGTGGGACTGCTCGGCTCTTTGATTCCATCTGCAAGTCAGCAAGATATTGCAGGCAGCTCCATGTGTTTCCTGGCCCTTCATTCATCCCAGCACAGAGAAGCTGGGTTCCAAAGCCAGCAGTTCCACTGCAGTGCTGTGCTGGACAACAGGAGTGCAGCCATGCAAGAAGGGCAGTGCAAAGCCACGTCCCCATGTGCTGAGGGCACAGCTCAAATCCTGCTGCTTTGTGGGTGGAGGGAGGTTTGTTTTGCTGATTGTTTTCAACACGTTGGACTTCATATCTGCTGGAGTTGTGAAACTCCTGTAAAACCCCTTTGCAAGTACTTTGGGATCACTCTTTGTTCCTGTTTTGCTGCAGTGAGATTGCACTTGTTTCAAGCCAGCAGTGAGATTTTCTCTCTTATCAGCTGACACGAAGAGATGGGGAAACACGAGCAGGAAGCCCAAGAATGTGCAGCCTCCAACAGAAGAGCTCATTCTGTTGCTCATTCCTTGCCTCTGGGAGAGCTGCTTCTGCCAGAGCAAACCCTGCAGGTTCCATCCCTCCAGCTTGCATTGGGAGGGAGCGTTCATGCAGCTTTTTTTCAGCTCCATTAAAAAGCACAGCTGCCCAAGCAGCTAAATGGATGAGGCTAATGAACATGTGCACGAGCCGGTGGTTCAGGATCTAAATTGCCTGGGAGCAAGCAAAACAGAATTAGGCAAGTAAAGAACCTGATTGTTTTTCAAGTGATAAAAGATTGGCGTGAATTACAGGAGGCATTAGGAAATTTGGAAGACGTGTAGATTTAAATGGATGCATTTGTTTCAATTAAGTAAGGAGGAGGGAACCGAACGCCTGTTCAGAAGTATCCTAGACTGAGGATTCCATAGGATTTACTTGGATTTCTGGCCTAAGAATTAATGCCTCTGCATTTGGGACTTAAGAACGGCTTATTTGTGTTGTAGAGGAACCCACCCGCAGCAGAATAAGGGCAGAACAGCCAACAGGGAGCTCAGCAGCCAGGCTGGGATGTTGCAGCTCCAGCTGAAAGGGGGGGTTTGGAGGAGGAGGTAATGTGAGGTGAATCCTTGTGTGATGGGGAAGGGTTCTATGGATACAAAGTGAAGTTGTGCTGCTCCTCCTGCATCCTCAGCAGTGCCTGGAGGAGGAAGAAGAGGAGGAGGAGGATGGCTGAGGCTGAAGAGTCCTGCCTTGTGATATGGATGTGCTCCAGGAACCAAACCCTCATTTCCCCTCCACAAAGCCCACATTCCACTTTATGAAGTCCTTGGGTTTCAAGTCAAAGATTTTAATTGGAAGTTGTATCACGTTACTTTCCGAAGCCATTATTGCTTTTTTCCATTGCAAATATTCTTCCTATAGCCCCTGGAAAATACAATATTTCTGTGAACGTTTTGAAAAGCATCTCAAAGCAAATTTTGATTAAGGCTCCGAGGACTGAAACGTGAGGAGTGCGTTGGTACAGGAGGGCTCCCCAAGGTAATTTGTTCTTATGAACAACACCAACGTGCTCATTTCCACCCATTGCCCTCAGGGGCACAGACGTGTCCTCAGGGAAGGGCACTGCCTGGTGCTGATAGACAGATAGCAGGCGTTCATCCCCTCTTTGTGGTGCCCCATCTCACAGCTCATGATGCTTCTGACAGCCCCAATCCCATGGCAGCCCCCTCCAGGATGGGAACCCTGTATTTCTAGAGCTGGAATACACTGCTGTGTTCCTGCAGCCGCTGCTTGCCTTGCTCTCCTCCCCATTCAGTCCTCGATGTTGCAGTGGCATTGATTGAATGGGAGATTCATGGTGGGAAATTAAGCCTCCAGAAGATACAATAATTTAAATAATTGGCATTTTTTTTGTGTGTGTGAGAACATGAGAAATACAGAGTGTTCATTCACCGTAAATTCCTCCAGGACCAGGGTAGCAGAAGCAGATGAATTCTTATGAAACAAAGATTCTATTTTCATGCAAATATCTCTCAGTAATAAAATACCAAGGGAATAAAAATGACAGGAAAATGTATGATGTACAAGCAGAATTGTTTCCAAAGCAGTGTGTTTCCATGAAGCCTCAATAGCTTTTTATACACTGGGCCATGTTAGCAATGAAGCACAAAGTGGGATCAGGCTGTGAGTGAGCAGTGGGTGCTGTGCTGAGATGGGGAAGCCCTCTTAAGGAAGGGGAGAGGGGTCTGCAGGGGGGAAGGAGCCCTTATGAGTGTTGAGTATTGCCCAAGCCCAAGGTTTGCTTCGTTTACCCCTCTCCTTTTGGGCTACAGTGTTGGCTGTGGGTATAGACTTCAATTCTGGACCACTGAGAGGAACAGCTCCTGCACATAGCACATATTTAGCATTGACTTGGACTATCCTTTGTCAGCCCTAATTAATTAGCCAGAAAGACTTCAACTCACAGTGCCAGCATGATTTTAAGGCCAAGGCATTCCTCTCTCCTCTGTATTCCTTCTTAGTTCACACATGAATGAAGAAGCATGCCTATGGAGTTGTACAGTTGCAATGCTGGGGGTGCACAGTTGCAATGCTGGGGATGCAGCCTCCATCCAGCAGTCAACCTTGGAGTTTCCATCGTGGGCTGCCCTCAGTGTTTGGAGATGATCTCAAGCAGGAGGCTCACCACTTCTCCATAGGCAGCTGATAAATGGTGGGATGGGAAGCATTCCCTGCTGCCTGAGCTAATGATTGCTTTCTGAATGGCATCTGTGTGTGTGGAGGGGGGATGGTGGGAGATGGGGCTCTGCGGGAGAAGGGGAATAATCACAGTAAACTCCATCTCAGCAAGTGCTGCGGGTATGCATCATTTTTACTGCAGGGAAGATGAATGGATCCTGTGGTGGCTTTTGTTTTGTTTCAGTGGAAGCAAGTGTTTAAATCGCTTGTTGATTTCAAACCATTTGGGTAAATCAGGGTGAATAAACTTGGCTGGAGCTGATGGAGGCTCTGGGATGGCTGCTGGGCTATCCGAGCTGCTCAGTGCTTCTGAAGCTGCAGCATTGCCTTGCACCAAAACACTTTATGATTACAGTTCCTATGGCACTTCTGTAGCAGACATGCAATAATTGTGCTCACCCTTCTGCCTTTCTGGTAGGGATGAGCCTTAGAAGACCCAGTCCAGGCCTTGGGCTGATGCAGAGCATTGCTGGTGCTGCTGGGTGTTGTTGCAGGCAGCTGCAGCATCACTCAGGGCTTTCCCTGTTGTATCTCAGACCTTGCCAGCATGGCTTTAGAATGACAAGGAGCTAATTGAATGAATCAATGTATAAACGACCAACAATCGCTTGGGCTCAGAGGCTGGAGGAGGGGCAAAGAAACCCAAATGCCCAAATTAAAATCTCAATTAAATTTTGCAAATAATGGGTAATTACGGGGCGCTTTCCCTTTCTCTTTCTTCATGCTCATACTAAGTTGTAAGGAATTATTAGATATTTAACTGACATTTATCCCGATAGCCCACAGCAAGTTAGGTAGCAGTTACATGCTGTTATAAATGTCACCAGTTAAAAATTAATTGCTATGCTATCTAACTTGCTGTGGGCTGTCTCCTTAAATATTAATGGCGTGTCTAAAAATACATTGAGTTGAAGGGATGATCTGGACGTGGGATGGAGGAGCTCTGCAGCCCCTGTGTGCTCCCTGGAGCTGAGCTTCTGCGTGCTTCAAAAGCAGTGCAAAGGGATGCAAAGTGAAGGGGTATTTCTATTGGAGCTGCCTGCTGCTATGAATAATACATGCTGATCTCCCAGAAACGCGGGGCAATCAGAAGTACTTTGTGACCGTGAGGAGAGCATCGTGAATTGCAAGAATAAGGACCGTTCCCATTGACTCCTGCTACTTCAAGGCAAGGGGTGTGAGCTGTGCTTTCTCAGCCAGGCACCAATTTGCTGCTCTCTGCAATAACACAGATAAAGTGTTGGGCTGGAGAGCAGAGCTGGGTGCTTCCATCCCATCCTTCGGCTGTGCACTGCAATACCCACACAGCACAGAGCACCCCTGCAGTGATATATGGGGTTGACTTCTGTTTGAGCACGAAACAGCTGAGAATTGCATCTAAGATGCTATGGAACAGGCTGCCCAAGGAGGCTGTGGGTGCCCCATCCCTGCAGGCATTCAAGGCCAGGCTGGATGTGGCTCTGGGCAGCCTGGGCTGCTGGTTGGTGACCCTGCATATAGCAGTGAGTTGAAACCTGTTATGGTCCTTTTCAACCCAGGCCATTCTATGATGATTCTACTCCCCATCCCTTCCCCTAAGCAGGACAAGAAATGCAATTTCATTCATCGTGTACTCAGTTCAAAGCACCATTTACTGCCGAAGGATTGAACAAATATAATTTAAGGTTCCACTGTGCATGTGACAGATTTAATTAGTGTACACAGGAGCTCAAAGTTGTTCGGAAAGTATTTGTTTGCATAAAAATAGGCTATGTCTGCAATTTAAACTGGAATAAAGTACCGCAGTTATGAAGAATTTAATGAGTTGTTGCGTAATGTTCTTTCTAAACACCATCCGAGATGGGAAATTCTATTAGGAAATAAAAACAATGTTAGGAAATGCAGTGCAATGTTTGCTCCCCTCCACCCCCCACCCTTGCTTGCAGTGCTGTGTGGTTACAGATTGGTGCACCTCTGGGCTGCCCTGTGCTGCAGGGGAGACGTTCCTTGCTCCAATCCTTCAGCAGAGTAGCGTTTATTCACATGGACATGGCAGCTTTATATGGCTTGCTTTCCATCTAGCACTCTCAGATCGTTAGGATCTGTGCTCCAGAGCTGCTCACAGCAGCAGCAGGGATGGGTGGAAGCACCATTGACATTACAGCATCTCTAACCTCAGAGCTGGGTTTGCTGGGGGTGAGGTTTTATTCCAGGAATATTTTATTTTCGGTGTTAATTTCCATCTCACGCTCCTCGCGTGCAGCCCTGTAGGTGTGGATGAGCTGCTTGCAAGCTTCAGTTGTTCCCTCGTGCCTCTGGAGGTCACTGTAACAAAGACAAAAGTGCAGATCCTGGAGGTTGTGCCGGGATTCTCCTTTGGATGCTTACACTCAAGGCACTGCTGCACTGAGGGCTGTGCTGTCTCTGCCTGCAAAGGACACCAGGAGTCCGAGTCTGAAGCAATGCCTTTGCTATCTGGCTATTTGGAAAGTATCTCTTCCTCTCTTGGGTGCTTTTAAGATGCTATACCTGAACTGTGATCTCTCATCCTTTCTGTGAAGGTAAAGGGGGAAAGCTCCCCTTTTTGAATTGAAATGTGCCTGCCTCAGTCTTGCCTTTAATGGTGTAATGTGTGCTGCTCCCTGTGATCCCCCCCCCAGAATCCTCCATCCTTCCCTTCAGAGTTAAGATGGGATGAAATGTTTGCAATCAGTGCAATTCCTGTCTGACAGCAGTGTCCATGGGCATTCCCTGGCTGCCTTTCACTGCATTCCCAGCCCTCACCAGCAAAAGTGGATGCTCAGAGGACCTCATCACCATTCCGCACCATTGGATCTCTCTTAATCCCACGTACGTGATGGCAGCGCTGCTCAGGAGGGATTACTGGAGCACTTCTAAGATCTGTCATGGTGGTGATGCGCAGTGTGACCTTCAGCTCTTATTGCCCAAGTAAAGTTGGGCTGAACTTTCCGACGGCTGGAAGCAGGTTGCAGCACAGAGCAGAACTGCTTGTGATGGGAGCCTGTGCTCTCAGGTTATTTATCACCTGAGAAGTGCAGTGTCTATTCCCAGATATGTCAGCGTACAGACACTGCTTTTTGTTTGATGGCTCAGCTTGGCTTTTCAATGACTAAAATTTACATCATGGGTTTTCAATCATGTGCGTTCTCAGCCAAACTCCAGATGCCTTTGATCTGTGCCCATGGGTTAACAGCTCGGAGGAGTCTCCAGGTGTTGGTATTGTTAAACAGACAACATATTTTTCTTTTGATTAGACACTGAGGTTGGCACAACTGTCTGCTTTGCAGAATTATCTCAGCAGCTTTCTCGAGTGCTGGAAGTTTACCCTTGAATATGACAAGTATAAAGCGTGTTTTCTGTGTCTGTGTATCTTTCAGTCAAGTGATTGATCTACTGCATTAGGAAGAGCTTCGGCTTTGTCACCCTGACGCTGCGCTGTGCTCTGCGTGGGGAGGTGACCGATTATCAAGGGCACTCCTAGGATGGAGTCATCACCAATAGAAACCTGTGCATCATTTGCAGATATGTGAATTTAGATTCCTAAAATAATAAGCTCGAAATACCCGTAAGAGAAATTGCTTTCAAGGACAGCAGACGAGCTGCTCTCACAGTTTGCAACCCGAGTCACATCACTTAGCATCTTCTTGTCAATTTACATTAGCTTCTCAGAGGTGTTATCAGCCAGCTGCTTGCAAACCTCCACTAATGCTGCTTCAACAGATCTATAAGGACATCCACCGCAAGCACACGTGGGACTGTGCCCTGAGCTCTGTTTAGTAATGATTCCTTAAGTTATTTTTTAAAGATTCATACAGAAGTGATGAAGAAGCATTGCAGAAGCGCAATGGAGTTCATTCATTTAATCAGGGCTGTGGGAGCTCCTTTGTAGGGCAGGCAGGAGGCAAAGTGCTGCTGGGCACAGCACTGAGTGCTGCTGGTGGCTCCAGGATCTGGTCAGTGTGAAGGTTTTTATCAGCCCCAGGTGTAGGGTGATGCTCCTCAGTGAGGGCACAGGGTGTGCAGTGGGCAGTGGGATGGGGGATGAGCTTGGTTGTTTTGCCTTATAGTCCTTGCAAGCCAAAAAGGGAGGAAAATCTCAGGAAGAGTAAAGCAATGCTCCCACCCTGCCCTATTGCTGCAGCCCTGTGTCCCAATGCAGCATGCAGACCTCGCTGTGTGCTTTTGCTGGCTCCAACTGCTGGAAACGTGAATTGTCGAATGAAGGGAGAAAAAGATGGCATGGAAGATTGAATGGCAGCTGTCAGCTGTGCACCTGAGCTCCATCCCTGGCTAATTTGTCTCAAGAGAGGAGAAATTCCTGGGTGACATTTAGCTGTGTCTCCAGAGGTTGGAGAGGTTGGGTATTCTGGAAGCCGTTGCTGTGAAGTAGCACAGAGTAAAGTGTTCAGTGTTCTGTTCTCCCCAGAGACTCCGGGTGTTTGGTTGAAATACCACGAGGAGAAAAGCAGAAGCACGTAAAGGTCATTAGGAAAAAATTAAGAAAGTGGCATTTGGCGTCAGCTGGAGTGCTGGCTTTGTGCTAATTGCTGCTCCTAAAAGATCACCAGGTGCGTTCTTAGGGATCACAGGGAGATGGTGCAGTTCTGCTGCAGCTTTACCCAGGGCAGTGCATAGAATCATAGAATGGCCTGGGTTGAAAAGGACCACAATGATCATCCAGCTCCAACCCCCTGCTATGTGCAGGGTCACCAACCAGCAGCCCAGGCTGCCCAGAGCCACATCCAGCCTGGCCTTGAATGCCTGCAGGGATGGGGCATCCACAGCCTCCTTGGGCAACATGTTCCAGTGTGTCACCACCCTCTGGGAGAAAAACTTAGTCCTAATATCCAACCTAAACCTCCCCTGTCTCAGTTTAAAACCATCCCCCTTGTCCTATCACTCCCAGTGTATGGGGCAGAGCAGACCACAGTGTGTCCCTCTGGCACTCAGAGCTCTCTTTGGTCACTGAGTCCTATGAATCTGCAATAGGAACTGCAAACACTGGTGGGTCTCTCCAAGTTAACTGGAGAAGCTGTGGAGGGGATGCTCCCATTGGGTCCTGGCAGCTGCAGAGGGCACTGCCCAGCTCCTCCTGCTCCATGGGCTGCAGGAGAGCCACATGAAGTCAAATTCCCCTTCATCACTGAGGAAGTGCTGGCATCCATGAATTAAATTGTTGTCATGAAGCACGTTCACCTCTTGGTGTGTGCTCTTAATTATTTGGTGGTTTTTGCTAGAAAGAAGGGCACTGAAGTGGCTGTGTATGCACTGCATAGGGTTCAATGGAACGGCCTTTGTGTTCCCGACTTACAAATGGCTTTGACTGCGCATCTAACGAGGGACCACATTAGGCATAATGGGAAAGGTATAGCAGAGAGGAGACCTTTTCAATTGGCACCTAAAAGGCATCGGGTTCTGTATGGGATGACAGCGTGAAAGTGCCTCTTAGAATAACCCACGGAAAATGCAAGAGATGAGTGAAGTGTGAACCCAGGAGGAAGGTCTTGAAGATTGTGCTTGCAGCAAAAACCTGATCAATCAGGAACAGAAAGCGAAACAATGCGAAGCCTGGCAGCTAAAGTAGGTCAGCAGTTAACAAGGCAGTGACTCATGCAGAGAGGGAGAATTTAATTTTTAAACACCGGGTCCCGAGTTTGCTTGAAATAAAAAGGAAAGATGAATTCAGCAGCTGGTCAAATGAGATTAAAAAAAGAAACAACAGCCGCGCTTTGTTTCTGTTTCATTCCACTGTTTGAAGGTTTTTATTGTGTTTACTTAAACCACGCTTTAATAACGTGACATTTGAGCCACGGTGACGTTTGTGGGCTCGGTGTTGCTG
The DNA here is from genome assembly GCF_054131305.1 of Coturnix japonica. Taxonomy (NCBI): domain Eukaryota; kingdom Metazoa; phylum Chordata; class Aves; order Galliformes; family Phasianidae; genus Coturnix; species Coturnix japonica. The sequence continues at coordinate 14,886,353 of NC_140679.1, read as the reverse complement.
GAGCTCAGGGCGGAAGAGAGTGTGAAACAAGTGATGTACAGCCAAGAAACCCCTTTCTTGCCATATCAGTTCCATTCATTCGCCCCTTGCAGAGCCTGAAGGGTGTAGAAAGCAAAGCTAAAGTGACACCTTGGGGAAACACTGACCTGAATGATGTGTCTGTGTGGGCAGTTGGTGCAGTATTGGTTTCTGCTCTCAGAACTGTTCTGTGCTTGCCCAAAGCCCATTGAAATCCTCTCTGTGGCTGGAATGAGTATTTTGTCTTCATGATTGATGGAGGAAGGCATATCTTGAAATCATTTAACAACAAAACACTGGAATAACGGTGCCATGGTAATACCTTTAATAACAATGTGGGACTTATTCTTCCTTCTTAGAGGGAAGGAATTCTTCCTTCTTCCAGGGAGCAGGAGGATATTTTAAACACCAGCAGAGATGCCTTTTGTGAAACAATTTTGCACGCAGGCAGCTTCTCATTCGCACCTTTCCAACAAAAGCCATCTGTTGTGTGTTAGCCAGTCCTTGGGCAGATGCTCCCCTTCACTTCTCAGTGCATGGCAGTGCCAGACTGCCTCCCAGGGCTGGTTCCTACACCACACCTACACTCCCTATGGGAGCCAAAGCAGGTCCAGTGCCCACCTTCTGACCATTGCAGAGGGGAAGATGGAGCTCATTGTGTTCTGCCAGGTGTCCTGCAATGTGTGCCCAAAATTATGTGTATTTTTAGAGGTGAAACGAGTTCTGGATTAATTAAGAACGTGGGTTTCAGATTCCTTCAGATGTGAGCTCCTATTAATATTTATAAAAAATGATTAGGTATTAATACATTCATAATACGTCAGATATATGCGGCACTATCGGGTTTAATAGATTTCTTTTAGAACATCATTATAAGTGGGGATTGTTCTCCTCTGTCCTTCTTGGAGTTTAAAGAGTAATCGTATGGATTTATTCCCCCAATGTTTATACAGGTTTTTTTGGAAAAGCCTCCTTTTTAATTACCTTGCCAGTCCATCAATAAGGGCTGTAGGCAGTGTAATTTCAGCTGCAAGTGGCTGTATAAACCGCAATCAGAACACTCAGGAGCAGAACGGCTGTAGGTGTGGATGTGATTGAGTGCAATCTGCAACCCCGGTGCAGAGGAATGTGAATGAGCACAGGGCTGAGCTCACTGCGTTCTCCTGCTCCTCCAGGAATGGGCACTTAGGAGGAATGGAACAACCTCAGCCTGGGGCTTTGGTTTCCATTCATGTTGGTGTTGGTCTGTAGCTGACCTTTGCCAGCCTTCCTCCTTGTTGGTGATGGGGACTGAAGCTCTTCAGTGTTCCTCATTTCCAATCCAATCTGCATTGGGAGCGACCGGATTAGAGGTGAATCGCTTTACATAGATGCTCGATTCTGCATTAATTGCTTTATATTGATGAGGGAAATGCTTTATTTCCTTCTACACGAGCTCTGCCACCTCCTGCATCCCGAGGTGCCCTCCATGCAGCTGTAAGCACTGAGGAGCAGCGTCATGGAGGGGGCTGTGTCACTCTATAGGGCGGGGGCTCCTGGCTGAGCAAATGAACCAGGCACTGCATGTGCATCACTGCTATCACAGCAACAGGGCATTGGCAGCCCGGGGCAAACCCGCTTCTCTGTGTTTTGCTGTATGAATTTGGGTTTAATTTTGAATGGGTCCGCGGTGGTATTGAAATAAAAATAGTTTGAACATGTTTTGCTATTAGCATATGTTGGCAAGAATAACGCGCCGCCGGGCTCGGTTTTGTCAGCCTCGCAGTATGGGAGCTCCAGCTCTAAATGTTCACAGCATGTTCCTTAGGCTGTGTTAATGTGCATCAATTCTCGCTTACAAATTAACACTGAACGTTTGCAGGCTGGGTCGGTGGCGGCAGCTCTCTGTGCCACGTGGCCAAACCCCAAAGAGAGGAGAGTTGGTTCCTTTTATTAAGGTCGGATGGGTAAGCCGTGTTGGTACTTATAATGCTGACACGTGAGCTTATGATTGATGTTGATCTCAAGGATGCTGTAGCCAAACTAATGCCGTAGGGATTGAAGCCTTCCCCACAGCTTGGTCCATCCAACTCTATCAGATGGGTGAGCAGCAGCAGGAGGGGTTGGCATGGAGTCAATCCGTTCTGTCTAGATGTAAGATTGGGAAATGCCATCACCTTAATTCATTATTACCTCGCTGTGAGAATCGTAATCTTGTCATTACCTTAAAGATGGCATAAAGGATAATTCTGTTCTCTGGGGAGTGAGGAATGCTGGGGCTGTGTCACACATCACTGCTATAATGACGGGGCACATGCAATCTTATTTAAAACCTGGGGAGCACCTGTATAGCCAGGAAAGGGGCTGCGCTCATTCTGCTAATGTTGTTATACAGGTGTGTGTTATTAAACAGTTTGCTCATTCCATTATGTATTTCCTTGATAATTGTTAACTCTGGGTGTGGATTGCTCCTGGGTACCCGTGTGCCATAAGCACTGAGAGATGTTTCCGTACCGCCAGCTGTGTTGGAAATAAGGAGCTCTTGTGAGTCATCTCCAAACCCACTGGACCAAACATCTGAGCAATGAGAGCAGGGAAAGTTCGAGAAGTATATTTAGGGCTTCTGTTCTTTTCCTGTGGCCTGAAAGGGGCCATGGGGCAGGGATGCAATGCAGAGCTGTTAGGCAGGGCCATGGGGCAGGGTTGTAGGGTAGGGCTATAGGGTTTGGCCACAGCAAACCGGAGTGTGGATGGCTGGCAACCACTGTGGGGATGTCTGCACGAGCATCAATCTTTGTGAGTGAGGAGAGGATGGAGCGGGGCAGTCACAAGTGAGTTATCCTGTCACTGCTGACAAATGAAGATAAATTGCGTGCCACCGGCTGTTTATTTACATGCTGTGCTGGGGATGCATATGGGTATGAGCAGGAGAAGCAGCGCGGTGTCATGTATGTGATCAATGCTGCAAAGGGTGAGGGGTGAGGGTGTGCGTTGGTGATGGTTGCATGCAGCCACTGGTGTGAGTGCTGGGAGCATGGGGAGCAGAGGGAGAGAACTGAGGGAACTCCATGTTTGTGCATCACACCCTTGGAATCTGCATCTTCATCCATGCAGATTTGTTTCCATCTTATCTCAGTGCAGTCCCACTAATCCTTTTACAACAGCATGAATTGATAATCCGGGTCCTGCACCAGCCTTGATGCTGTTTGCGCAGCCACCTGGGTTAGTTTTCATGTTTATAATGACATCTGTATTATTTGTATTAGTGGTTCAAAATTAGGGTTGACTTTTTGCCACTTCGGACAGATTTCTTTGCGTGGAACCTCAGTTCTGTAGCTCTTCCTGAAATGGAAAGCAGTGGCAGCCAAGGGATTTGTGTCCTTCAGGTCTCTGCGCTGGGCTCACAGCTGCTGCTGTGCATGGAGAGCTGAAGGCGTTATGCTAATCCCGTGTCATGGCTTTTGCCTGCGGCACATGGTGCCAGTGGGGATTAATGTGAGGGAGAGACCGGCATGGTACGGGCCTGGAATAGCTGACAAGCTGAGGAGTGCGGACAGGTCTGACGGGAGCCCATTATCTTCCATCAATATGTTGATAAACTGTTATCACTAAATTTTCCTGAGCCTAACATAAGCTTTGCATCAGGCGAGTATGAAATCCATTACTGTCTGTCACACTGCTTGGCTGTCGGAAGGAAATGGGTTTCTCCATTAGGGTTTGCTTGGATTCCTTTATCTGCCCCCCCTGCTTTTCCTGTGAATCTCATAATGCAAAATGACAAAGAATCAAAAAAGACACCCAAACAGGGGAGCACTACGAGCTGCATTGCCCTGCTCAGCCTCATTAAGGAGCCTGAGGTCCGAATTAACTTGCAGGTTGGCTTGCTTAGTGAGCGATCCCGTGAGCTCACTCCTATTGCTTATAAAAAAAAACAAACAAGAGAGTAATTTTTGTTTTACAGTAAATTTGGCTTACAAATGTCATGGCACAGAGAAAACCGTTTATCGTCATTAGCTGAACAGTTTCCCTGACCCCTTTGTCTTCTCAAAAGCAGATGGCACGGCTGCCCTATCATTTGCTTTTGTTTTATTAATCTCACAGCTCCCCCAGCAATCATCCCTGTCAAACCGGGGATGAGTTGCCATCCAAAGCTGCCCGCCAAAAACCAGCAGCCGTTTGCAAACAACCCAGCAAACACAAATAAGCAGAAGCAGAACGCATGCAGGCGCACTGTGAGCGCACCCAATTATCTCCAAGCCCATGGCTGGGCTGCAAACTGCTATGGTGCCATGCTGACCCTGCAGGGGAGGCTGTGCTGTACCATGCCATGCCATGCAGTGCCATGCTGTGCCATTCTGTGCCATGCTGTGCCATCCATGCCCTGTCTGCAGCCACATTTTGCCATCATTCCTGCCCTGGTACTTGCAGACTAAGAGCTGCTTGCTGCCACCCATGAGTGCACAGCAAGGCTCACAGCTCTGGTCCTGGAAGTGGTTGGATGCCAGCTGGCCGTGGAGAGGTGCTTTGCCTCATGTGTGTTGTCTCTGTGCTGCAGCACAGAAAAGGAGACCAAAGGACTTGGGTGAATCCAGCACCAAACTGGGTGTGAGGAGCAACTGCACTGACCTGTGGGTCCTTGGGCTCGCAGCGGCGCATGGTTCTGATGCTGGGTTTGGTTGGTGTGCTGGCTCTGGGCTGGATCCCAGCATCCTACTATGAGCACAGCCCCTCGCTGTGCCTGGTGCTTAGTGCTGGCTCCTGGTCTTCCAAAGACTGCTGGAATTTAATACAAATAAATAAAGGAAATGAAGAGTGTTTCCCAGGCAGCTGAGAGGTCAGCATGAATCAGGTGGTGCCTCTTGATGCTCTTCAGACATCCTTTCCTGCTTGTAGTTAATCCCAGGCAGACAGCCACAAGTGTGTTTGCTTCCCCCCTCCTCTCCCCTTTGCCTTTCTGTCCTCCTACAGTGCACATCAGGCCCTGCATTGTCACTGCTGTGACCAGCCCTGTGCTCTGCTTCTGCGGGTATTAATTTTTTGTTTATAGAAAAATCAATAGGCTTTGAGTTATCAAAAGATGTGTGCGCTGCCGGGAAAGACACAAAATCAATGCTGAAATATTGCCTTATTTAATGGCTGCTGTAAATAGCTCTGTTATGATTCTTTAGTAGCAGTAAATGATGAAAGCAGAGGTGGGGTCTATGGGATGCACTGTGCTGGCCTGCCCACCGCCCAGAGCTGGGAAGTGCAGCTCACCATGGGCTGGGGAGCTTGGAGCAGCACAGTGCTGGTGTTTACTGAACATAGGGAACAATAACAGCATGCTGTTCTTGGCTGATGATAAATTGCCTGTGTAGCTGTGTGCTCCAGGAGTACTGAATGGCCAGGAGTGAAGGTTTGGGCTCCAGATCTTCTGAATGTTTGCTGAGCTGTATCCCTGCTGCTTGCTCTGTCAGGATATGGATCCAGCCCTGTGCAACCTGTGGGGCTGGGAAGGAGGCAACTGTGTACAAATAGATATAGTACAGCTGAAATCTGCTCTAAGGGGAGTCCTAAACAGGAGCAGCATGTGTTCCTGGGAGAAAAAACAGCACAACTTCCATCTGCATCTTTACAGTGACCCTCTAACCCTCAGTTAGCTCCATCAGCAAACCTGGTGCTGCTTTGGATGCTCTCTGCTGAGGATTCCCTTGCCTGGGATGCACCAAAGCCTGGTGCTGTTCCCTCCTCCCCACACACTGCTTTGGGCAGCAGTTGGCCAGTCACATCATTTTCTTTCTATTATGCTTTTAATATTCATGAGACATGCAAATTAGCCGAAAGGTAATTGCCCCAATTAACACTAAATAGGTTTTTTCTCACACATCTGAAGCAATTTGATGCTTCTGCTTATCTCATATAAAGTTTCCTAGTGGAACCGCCTCAGACGTGGTGTTCCTACAAGAGCCTGCTGAGCTGTTGTAATTAAGCTGTGATTAGCCAGCTATGAATACATGGTTTTGAATACGACATTTCGCTCTTAGGGCTCCTGCAGATAACACACTGAACACCCAAGGTACGTGCTCAGAGCTGGGATAAAGCTACAGCATGAGGACACGCTGCTCACCATGGCCTAGAGCTGCTGCCCCATGGCATCCCACCATGCTCTGCCATAGCAGAGGGGCTCCTTGGGGTGCCCCCCATCCCTCACCCTCTATGCACAGCAGCACAACAGCATCCCCCCGAGCTCAGCCCTCCTCCCAGGCTTGAGACCGAGGGTTGCGAGGTTGTGTTCACTCAGCCAGAAACATGATGTATCTTGTGGCCTCTGAGCCCAACCGCAGCTGTTTGTAATGTCAGGCTACTGCTCCGAAATGAATTACAGCTGGTATTTCATCACACGCGTTATTCGGCTGAAGGATAAAGCAGAGGAAGCCGGGACAATTCAGAGAGGAGAGGCGAGCTGACAGTTCGTGAATAAATGATGCATTATTCACTCTGCTCCTGTTGCTCTGCTCACTCGTCCCGATTCCTCCACTAAAGCTGGTTCCTTTCAAACCCGGCTGCTTTTCCATCTCCCCGCCTGACCCGGAGTGACAGATGAAATGGTCAGGAAATATTCTTTGGAATTGCAAGTTCTGTCAAAGCTGATTCTGAGAAGCACTTGCGGAAAATTCCTATCAGCTGCTAATTTTCACCCCTTTGCACCTCGGATGTGGTGTGTGAGCTTTCTAACTTGATGTTATTTCGGTTTTAAAAGCACTTCAGGAAAAACAGCACAGGATTATTGTCATAACAAGCACTTTCTTTTCAGCAGCCTCTCTCCTCCCTATTATAGCTCCTACCAGGGCTGTTGCTGACTTGGTCTCTGTGCTGAGCTCTGCTGTAACAGTGTGCACAGATCCTGATGTCTCCAAGCTGAGCAGAGTGTGGGGTTGGCTTTGAGGTTGACTTGGAGTTTAACTTTGAGGTTGACTTTGAGGTTGGCTTTGAGTTTGACTTTGAGGTTGGCTTTGAGTTTGACTTGGAGTTGACTTTGCGGTTGGCTTTGGGGTTGACTTTGGGGTTGGCTTTGGGATTGTCTTTGGGGTTGGCTTTGGGGTTAACTTTGAGTTTGACATGGAGTTGGCTTTGGAGTTGGCTTTGGGGTTAACTTTGAGTTTGATTTGGAGTTGGCTTTGGGGTTGGCTTTCAAACCAGTTGAGAGCTGACAGCTCTTCCTTGTGTCTGGGGTGGAAATCCATGGATGGGATGAGCACAAGCCTTCTGTGCCAACCCCAGAGTTAGGCTGTCGTGTTGAACATGTGGTCCTTCATATATGGTCCTTCTGTGGATCACACGTGGTCCCTCCATGACATGCATGGAACAAGGCAAGTCCCTGTTGTGCTGTGGGTTGTGTTGAATTTCACCTACTGTAGAGGAAATCTAAAGCCTCAGAAGAGAGTTTGCACAAGTAGAGATGCAACACCAGAGAGGAAATGGCAGAGTTCAGTGCTGAGATGGGGGGAGATGGAGCAGGGTCTGACGTGTGATGTGCAGGCAAAGGTCAGCAGCAGGTGACAGTGCCCCTGGGATGGAGTGGAGCTGTGAGTGCTGCCTCGCTGCACAGCGTTCCTTGCAGCTCCCCTCGGGCAGTGCAGTCACAGAGCTCTGCTGAGCTTTAACCTCACTTGGAGCTGTTTCATACAGAGCAGCGTCCACGTCGGCGCTTATTCAGACTGGGAGGAAACACACAGCACAAACCAAAAACTTCCCTTTTCTTTGCTAATTTCTCCATCTTTTTTGTGCTGTTGCTCTGTTTGCCCGTGGTGTTGTGTGGGTGCTGCTTGGAAGATGGGCGTTTCGGGGCTGTTGTGCAGCTTTTCTCAGTAAACAGAGTTTGATAGTGGCTTTAAGTGGAGCTTTTGCTGCAATTCTCCTATTTCATTTCTTTCTGTTCTGCCAATCCAGCCAAGTCCTGCTGCTCTTCTTTGTCCCTCTGCTATTCCAGTCCAACCCTGCCCCCTACATGAACACACAGAGAAGTATTTTGTCCAATTTAAAGCTAAGCAATTTTTATTTGTAGCTGTAAGTGGGTCCATTAGCGCTAGTCAGAGGAAAGCTGAAGAACATTTGGGAGATAATTGGGCCTGGGTCCATCAGAAGGTCTCGATGCAGAGCCTGCCTCACTACGAGCCGGTAAAACATCTGTGTAAATAGCTCTGCAGCTGAGGTTTCATTAGAACTGCCCATCACGACAGTCCTCCTAGAGCTCTAAATACGCCAGGGACTCTTCTGTGTCTACCCAAAATAGCAAGCTTTCCACTTAGTGGCCCTGCTCTAAAACTGGGGTCGGCTCATTTCAATGTTCCCGGCTGCAGGCGTGACCCGAGGTTCTTTGTTGTGATGTGCTGAGCTATCAAAGCCTCTCTCCTGATAGCGTCTCATTAGTCCTGGGAGAGGTGAGGCTGAGGTTGGCATCCAGCTGCGCCTCTGAGCTGAGTGTGTAATTTTCTCGCCACATCTGGGGAGGGGGAGATGTGTAATGGAATGCAAATAGCCCTCTGTCACAGCAAAGACTGTCATTTCCAGTCGGATTTTCTTTGAAAAAAGGGGGAAAAAAAACACAACACAGAACATACCTTTGGATGAGAGGAGATAATTTTAGTGTTTGTGGAGCTGAGAGACAGACAAAGTCAGCTCTAACCTCGGGCTCTTCCCCCCAGCTCTGCTCCAGTCCTGCTCCTTCCAGCCCAGCATCCCCCACACAACCATTCTGCTCTATGTCTGCATCTCCTGTGTGAGGCTCATGAGCTCGTCCTCGGGCCCCATCACCCCTGTACAGCTCTGGAGCTGCTGGGTCCCTCCTTGCTGTGCTGCTGCTGGGGGGACCAGAGCCGTGTTCAGACGGGTACATTTGTTTAGCAGATCATCATCTGTTCCTTCTGTGCGCCACTTAAACCGCCTGTTGTTATGCAAATCCGGTAATGCATTTATGAGAGCTCTCCAGAGATTATGAAAGGCATCTAATCTGGTTAGCGGATCGTTCTGCCCTGACCCGTGTCACACTCAGCACTGATGCTTCCCGAGTTCCCCCACAGATGGGAGCGGTTCTGTCTCAGTCACTACAGCAGCTTTACTGACCTGAACCTGAGGAACTGCTGGGAAGGATGAATACAGACGTGAGGAGAAGCGTTTGTGGTGTATTTACAGCTGATGGAGGGGTCTGCAGCATCACTGCAAAGGGAGATGAACCTCAACCTAAACCTGATCCTAACCCTGCTCTAACCCTTACCATAACCCTAACTCTAAACCTGATCCTAACTCTGATCCTAACCAGAACCCTAACCTTGACGCTAACCCTGACACTAACCCTAACCCTAACCCTAACCCTAACCCTAACCCTAACCCTAACCCTAATCCTAACCCTAACCAGAACCCTAACCAGAACCCTAACCAGAACCCTAACCCTAACCCTAACCCTGATCCTAACTCTAACCCTAACCCTAACCCTACCCTAACCCTAACCCTGATCCTAACCCTAACCCTGACCTTGACCCTAGCCCTAACCCTAACCCTAACCCTAACCCTAACCCTAACCCTAACCCTAACCCTAACCCTAACCCTAACCCTAACCCTGACCTCACCCTTCCAGGCACAGAGCTCTGCTGCCCCACTCAGTTCTTCCCCACGCTCCGAGTGCAGCCAGAATGATAAAATCACGGCACACTTCTCGATCAAACGGCGCTTTGATTGTCTGGGAGCTGAAAGAAACGTTTCTGATTTCTTAAATACTGAATTGAAGCTGGATTGAGGGAAATTAACTTACCGAAAGAGAAAAGGTTCATTCAAAAGTCACTTTCGACTTCACATTTCAAAGGCAAATGCCTTCAACAAGCCCCATCCTTTGACTAATGGTGATGTACACAGAGCACTTTATGGCTCGTGGTTCAGTGGAAGGGCTGGATCTCAGCTCCCATCATCCCATCCCTGCAATGCAAACAGTGTTGTCGGGTCCTGAGCCCCTCCTGCCCAGCTTGGCGTGTGTTCTGCCCTGCTGCTCCCTGCCAGATGCCAGCTTTCAGGAGAGCATTAGTGATGAGGAGCTCCACTTTCATCAAGGAAAATAATTAGTGGGAATGCATGCAGTTTATAAAAGCGGTTCAATTAAAGAGAATAACAAGCCTTTTACAGCAACAAAGGAAGGGCTAAGTAGACCTCAGTGAGTAAATAAAGCTGCAATCAGTGCGATTAACTTGAAATCTCAGGAAGGCCTGGGCTGGATTGGTATTGCAGCAGCCTAATGTCTCTCGTGGGACCACAGAAGAAATCATTCCACGTTTTAGGGGGAATGTGAGGCCCAAATTAAAAGAAAAGAGAGAGGGAAAGAGTGACAAGTGTTATTTTGCTCGAAATTTCTTGTCTTTGGCAGCTCAGGTTTTGGTTGGTGATACCTTTGTGAGGCTGCAGTGCAGCAGAAGATTCCTATCTTCATTCCTTGATTCCCACCCCATTGCTGGGGCTCTCTCATCAATGCTGGTGTTGCTGCTTGCATCCATCCTCCAGCTCAGCCCAGCCATCCCCTTCCAGGCCGTGCCCTCTGTGAATGAATACAGTGTTATTTAGGGAAAGGAAACATAATTTCTGTCTTAAAATCGATGAGGCAGGTTACAGTTACCACCGTGCCTCCTATTGTGGGATCTCCCTCTGTAGACCCCACAAAGGGGCTGTGAGCTGTAGGTGCACACACAGCAGCCCCCAGCTCCCCCCTGACCCCTCTCAGTAGCAATGGGATGAAGCCTCATCCTGCAGAGCATTTGGATCTCTCTAATTCAATTACGCTTCTCAAGGTCTCCTCTTGCTAAATACGGCGTCTCAGCAGAACATAACAAACACTCAGCCTGGATTCTGTGGATCAGCCTTTTTGAGGCACCCCAGAGAGATGCGTGATGGTTTCAAGCAGACGGCAGAGCAGGTAGAAAGCAAAACAACCCATGCATGGGTATGCAGCTGGGTAAACAGCTCTGCTGTGCTCCTCTGGGTGCAGCTGGCTTCAGCCTGATAGTGAGGGCAGTATGGGAGCAATTGCTTTGTACCTATTCAAGGTTTGCACTGATCCCCCTCAGTGCAATTAATGACTTTTCTCACTTAAGCAATTATGTGAACCCAATCCTTGCATTGCAGAAGGAGGGGTGCCATGAGAATGACCTCTCCCAATGCTGTGTGCTGGGCAGTGCCTGCTGCAGGAACAGCAGCTCATAGATGATGATGGGGTCAGGCTCTGCAGAGCTCTGCCAACCCCCCCAAATAGTGGCATTTTGTGCAGGAGAAGGAGCAGCGTTTGCATTAAGCCCTCCGAAGTTTTGATAACCTGGTTTCCCTCGGGGGAGGCTTTAGGCAGGATAATGTATAGCCCACTGTTGTATGTTCCGAATTCCATTTGCCGGAGATCAGTATTTTATTGCTAGAGCAGTGCTTAAAAATTGTTCTCTATTTTCTCAGCGTTGTGGGAATTTCTGGCACCTGGAGAGGGAAGAAAAGGATCTTTTTGATAAGACTTGGCCTCAGTCTTTATTTATGGGTTCTGATGGGAGTTTTTACCCCCACAAATTAATCCCCCTTGTTCCCTGCAGAGGGGCTGTCACGGAGCATAGCTGGGCCCCCCAGCACAGGCTATGAGTGCACAGTTTGGATACACCTGGTGGCTGTCACTGCCTGGCCACCAGCAGCACTGCCTAAAAATAGGACTCTTTGAGTCTCTTCTTTTGTCCTTCTTTTTATCCCATCCTTCAGCAGCCGCCGGGTCCAGCCGTGTGCTGTACTTTAATGCCTCCCCGGTGGCTGATCCTTTGATTTGCTGTGCAGTACCTTCAGCTCCAGCACCGCTCCTCCAGTTCTGCAGCCAGCATGTCCCCAGCTGGCACTGATGCCTCCATCCTGTGCCCATCACCTTCACACTGCCCATGTCCTTCCCTCCCATGTCCCTCAACATGCCCTTGCTTCTTGGTTGCCCATTGCTTTCAGCTTCTAAAGGCCGTGGGAGGTCAGGGAACCCATAGGTGCAAGCAGGACGTGCTTCCCCTCATCACCACTGCATTATGTTGAAGCTCCTCGTGTTTCTTGTTTTATGGCTGTGTTTTCCAAGTGTTACCACAATACTTAATTGCTGCAGCTACTGAAATACTTGGATAATTACCTTCTATTCCTGTTCTCCTACATTAGCTGTGTGAGCTCAGCAGTGGCTCTGCAGTTGTCATCAGACGTTGCTTCTGGACAGCAGCACCAGACAAATGGGTCTGCTTCTCCCTTTGGGGGCAATGACAGTTTAAAAATGCCCCGTCCTGCCCGTACTTGCTCCATTTGGCAGGTTTTTGGTAGTTTATATCATTTGGCCGTGATCCCCTGTCTAAACCATGTCCAACATTTCATGCAATAAACTTAATGGACTTTTCCATCTTTGAACAGCTGAATTCTTTCTGAGCAGCTGCTCTGGGTTATTGATGGCCTCATTAGAGCTCTGCCTTAGGCCTGCCACCAGACTCTGGGAGACTTTTACATATTCCAGGACGTAACAGAGCAAAGTGTCTCCAGATGATCTCAGAGCACAGCTTGGATCTGGAGTGCTCAATGTGGGTGAGGTGGACTGGAGGATGGTGATGGGTACAGCCATGGGGCTGCAGGGGCCCCAGCTCCCAGTGCTGGTGGACCATCATGCCTGGGATGTGCTCTGTAAATCCAGTTAGGAGTAAATCAAAGCAGCAGGAAGCCATCGAGCTGCCCGAATCTCAGACAGCTTTGTTTGTGTCATTTCCATTTTCCTGGTTAATCAAATTGGTTGGAATTAGAGGGTTTGTCTGGATAATAACATTTTCTAACCCTCTGGAACACAAGAGGGTTCGGCTGTGGAGAATGCTGATGTAAAGAGAGAGATGCTGATTGCAATAACCTGGCCCTAGATAGCATCAATTACCCACTTGTGGGGGATATCTTTGTGCTGGCTGCCAGCCCTGCACCATTCCTGCCTGCAGGGATTGCACTGCACCCAGCATCCCTCAGCCTGCAGTGGTGCTTGTGCCGGGGACAGGGCTCAGTGGCATTCCCATTGCAGAATACAACTGTTTTGGCAGCCTGTCAGATCGCATATTGATTACAGCCTGGCTGTCTCCTTTGCTAATTGTCTCTTCTCTCCTGCCCCTCGGTGGCTGCTGAAGCTGGAGGCTGCTGGGTGGCACAGATAGGGGGCACATGGTGATGGCTGGTGGGGTGCCTGGAGGCTCTGCAGGGCTGGGGGCAACGCTGGGGGGTGGAATTGCTGGGGCTCAGTGGCTGCAGCTGAGCTGTGCCACGTCTGAGCCACTCTCTGCTGCCAACCAAAGGAGTCCCCCCGTGCTCCGCTCCTGTTTGAGCAGATGAGAGCTGCAAAGCCATTAGCTGCGAGCGTGTTCCTTAATGTGGCATAAGCAGCTAAAGAAGATGTATTTATGCTCCTTCATTTGCAATTGATAATCTCAAGAGTGAGAGGCTGGTAATAAATAGTCTCGCTGGGGCTCCCGTCCCGCTGCAGCCCACACTACAGAAGGGAATAGACGGCTCATTTGCATAAGATAATGAAACTGCAGCAAAATAGTAAAATTGCAAAGCAACTTTGTTTTAATAATGACAGATGCTTCTTAAACACTTCCATGATGCCTCTCCGAGCAGTTTCAGCCACAGGCAGAATGAAAGAGATTCTTGCAGTGAAACCCAGAGCCTTTCTTGCCTCTCCTCTTCCCCATGTTGCAGTGATGCCCTCACCCTGTGCCCCTCCTTCATTTAACAACCCCCCCCTCCATGCTCACAGAAGGGACCCACTCACTTTGGCTGTGGCAGAGCACTGTGTTGGCTGTGCCCATCACTTCCCTGCCCTATGAACCCCTTTCAAAGCATGTTAGCTGGAGCCCATGTGTTACACCAGTGCTTTGAAAGGGGTTAATGGTGCAATGCTGTATACTCCAAACACAGCATGACTGTAGTAAGCAAGAGGTCTTCACTCTGTGTTCTTTGAGGTCAAGTGATGAGCATTCATCTCATTGGAACGTTCAGTCCAGACCTTGGGGTGGGGTTCAGTGGTTATAGGGCCACTGTTGGCATCCTCTGTCCTTATGCCATTGGAGCTCTGCTTTGGGATCAGAGGATGCTGCTGCAGATGGAGCAGGTTAGGAATCCACAACACAGACAGGCGCCGTTCCCTGGGGTTCACCCTGCTCTACCCAATGGGATGGACTGATGCTCGCAAGGAGCACGGAGCCTTTTTATGAGTGAAATCCATCGTCTGGTTAAATATTCATCACACATGATTGGCAGCACTGTGCGGGCTGAGTGACAGGGTTAATTACTGCCTGGTGATAAGGATTCATGGCCGCAGCCGGCAGAGCGTGGTGCCTTGGGAGGCTCCCAGCAGCAGCCCCACGTGCCCCAAGTGCTGAAGGAGCCACGCGAAGGCATCGGCTGCTTTTACCTTTTCTCCCCTTTTTCTTTTTGCCGTATCCTCTGCATGCTGATCAGGGCTCAGAACAAAAAGAAGAGCTCTGCAGGGTCCTCCTTGGTGAGGACGTCGATGCTGTTCCAGGGCCGGTGTGAAACACAGAGATGAGAAGAGTTTTATCAGATGACCCTTAGAAATAATTACAGCGGGATGGGATTCTTTTGACCAGGGAATGGCAGATCTGGGGGCAATTCAATGCACACACAGAGCCCAGAAGGGCTGAGATCCACCTATGGCTGTGCCATCCCCTGCAGTGAGCACAGTCCATACTGTGAATGGTTGGATACAATTAGGAACATCATTCCAAGTAAGGGAGACGGAGACGTCAGGCACAGAATGGGGCGGATTTGGTTGTTTTCTAGAAACGATTTGTTTTTTTTTATTTATTTAAAATTTAAAACCATATTACTTCATACAGCAAACTGTGCACTTCGATAGATCACAGTGTCTGAAAAAGGAAAATAATCGGCATTTTTTTCTTTTTTTCTTTTCTTGGAAATCTTATTTACATCAGCCTCGAATGATCAGCCAGTAACACAGTTACTATGAAACCAAAATCGTTACAAAATGCTTACAAAAAACTATATTCATAGAAATTCTGCATGTCCACAAAGGAAATTCCCCTGAATGTCAAGGAGACCAGTTTGTTTTTCTGTTGGGTTTTTTCTTTCCCTTCTATTTTTTCCTTATATTTTTCCATGCTCTTTTTCCATTGCCGTCAGTTGGTTGGTTTTTTTGTTCTCCTTTCTCCTTTTCTTTCTGTCCTTTTATTGTTGTTCGATGGAGGTGTGGGCACTGCAGGGCACCCCACACTGCAGGGCTGTGGGTCGAGGACCCCCACGGGTGGCAGCTGTGGGGCTGAGAGTTCCCCTCCGTGTGCTGGTCCCATGGGTTTGTAGTGTTGGGTTCTTTACCCAGCTCTCATCAGATTGGCCTAAATAAAAGAGCAGCCCCAAAAGGATCTGCCCACGTGCCCCTGCTCTGTCCCACAAGAGACCTAGAGGGAGAAAGCAGGTGAGAAAGGGACAGTGAAGGGGGATGGCAACACTGTGGGTACAGTTCCGTAGCCCTAAGGTGGTTTTATTTGTTTCCTCCTCACTTTTTCAGTCCCTCTGCCCTCCAAGCAAGGAATGAACCTGCTTGAAAGTTGGAAGTCAGATCCCTAAGACATGGGTCGCTGGTAGCCATGAGCAGGTCACAGGGCAGCTTGCAAAAGGCTTTGATGCTTCATCATCATATCTGCACCTTATGGGGTCTCCCCTCTGCCATCTGTCAGGCTGCTCACTGCTGCCTGCACAGCACTGCACAGCCCAGCCCCAGCTGCATCCCAGCTGCGTTCCCCCTGCATCCCATCTGCATCCCAGCTGTATCCCATCCTGCTCCTGCATACAGCAGCGATGCTGAGATCAGAGCTGCCCAGAGCAGGGCTGGGAGGGCATGGGGCTGGTGGTCTCTCTCTGCTGTGAGCTCCCTGCCCAGCAGCACAGTGCTGTCAGCAGAGCTGGTGCTTCCCAGGAGCGAGAAGGATTGTGATGGCCGAACCACAAGGGTGTATGGAGTGCTGGTGTGGGGTTGGAGAGAGAAGGGAGAAGGCAGAGCTGCAGTGGTTTGTGTTGCTGGCCGACAGCACGAGCAGTGCTGGTGCTCACCTGTCACTCCGGGGCATTTGTGAGTAAAAGGAAATTGAGCTGGTGTCAAAGATGAATAACCGGTGCTTGAGGCAGTGGTGATATTTAGCTCAGTAATAAAAAAAAAAAAGAGGTCTGCAGAGAAGCAAAGTGAATGCTTTGCTTTGGGGGGTGGTTTGCTCTCAGTACATGTAAAGCAGGTTTCAAGCTTTGTTTTTATCTTTGTCGTGGTTGTAAAAATCTCTGTCTAATGGCTTATAAATCTACAAGGGGAGCAGCAGCTCTGCTGCCCTGCCCAGCCCTGGGGTGCTGAGGAGCATTGGTGGGACCCATAGGGAGCTCAGGGAGCGGAGCTGTGCTCATGGTGCATCCTCAGCTGTGGGTGCCCAGTCAGCAAACTACGATCGTGGTGATGAGCACTGAATGGGCAGATTTCAGCTCTGACTTTCCACAATTGCTATGAGAAGGTAGAAATAAATGCGAGTTCTTTGCGTATCTCTGCTTGAGTCTAACTATGACAAATCCATCTTTAGGTTCGGGTC
This sequence comes from Coturnix japonica, assembly GCF_054131305.1. Lineage (NCBI taxonomy): Eukaryota > Metazoa > Chordata > Aves > Galliformes > Phasianidae > Coturnix > Coturnix japonica. The sequence goes on along the minus strand of NC_140679.1, from coordinate 14,869,704 downwards.
TCTATGTTACTTCTTTACATCAGGGGAGAACAAAATAAAGACAAATTCTGCCTGGAGTTAGGGGGTGGGAAGTGCTCAGGTGCTTGTGGTGCTGGAGGTGACGGTGGGTCTGCTTGCTTCTTTTTGCAGTGGTTGGTTGGGGAGAAATGGGTTGTGTTCCCATGGAGGGATGGAGCAGAGCAGCGCTGCTCAGCTTTCCTTTCTGTTAGCAGAGGGGTCTTTGGTAATTCTGACTCGATTGGTGCTCAGGACCAGCCTTCTGGGTTAGCGACCTGAAAAGAAGAACACAGTGCATGGAAGATTCCTTAAGAACACATGAGTGCATTTGTGTGGAGCTGTTGGGTGGGTGAGAGGCACTGGGCTGAGCTGGCACCGTGTGCTGGGACCCCACCAGGTATGAACACAGAGCTGCAGCCAGCTTCATGGCACCCGTCCTGTCCTCCTCTGGGACACAGCTCTCCTCCCATCTCTGCTGCAGCCCATGGGCTCTGCTGCCTGGCAGCAGGGGGAGGAACCAGACTGTGTGGTGTGGGGCATTGGGGCAGCCCCAGGCTGGCAGCAGTTCATCTCAGTCCCCACACACACCATGCCAGCCCCTTCCTGCCCACTGCAGTTCCATTCCAGCTTGCAGGGCTCTGCTATGGGCTCTACTGATGGCAGATGGGGTGCCTCCTCCATGCCAGCAGCTGCAGTGCATCGGGGGGCTTCTCCTGTCCCTTTCTCCCAGGTGTGCCATGCACACCCAATGGACAACGTGTCCCTTTATTGCCATGCTGGAGGAGCTGTGCTCGGGGGCTCCTCGCTGCCCGCCGGGGCTCAGTTTGGCTCAATTCAGTTGTGCCTCCTCTTGTTCTCGCTGTGTAAACATCAGACTGTGGTGGAGCGTTGGGCTGCATGAGGCCAGGGAGCAAAGCTGTAAAAAAATATGAGGAATGCAAGAAAAACAAGAAAAACAAAACGGAGAAGCCCCAAGACCCACAGTGCAGTGCAGTGCAATGCAGTCTGTGCTTTGATGTTGTTGCTCCTGCGCCGGTGGTGGATGCAGCTGTGTTGAAAGGCCTTGTTCTTGAAATGAACCAAACCAAGCTTTGTTGGTTTCTTTTTTCCTTTCTTTCTTTCTTCTTTTGTTTTCCCCCTCTTATTTCCTTTCTTTCTTGTTGTTGTTTTTAAGTCCTTTCTTCCCTATTTCAGAGCGCATCCTTCGCACATCCTTCCCTCCCGCCCCCAGGTCCCGCTGCCTATGGGAACACAGGCGTCAGGCCGGTGTTGCAGCTCATGCTGTCCTTCCCTGGCAGCCTCCGGTCGTTGAAGGTGTGCATGTTGATCACAGCATCCGCCTTCACCATGACGGGGGGTGGAGGTTTGTGCTTGACCCGGCGCTGGCAGGTGAGCGACAGACGGATCTCATCGGCCACTGCGCTGCAGAAGGAGCGCTGCGGAGAGGAGGGATAGAACACTCCATTATTGCCCCGTGCCTGCAGTGTTGGAGCTCAGCTCTGCAGAGGTTTAGGGTGTACTGAAGGCATCAGGTTGGATATTAGGAGTGATTTCTTCTCCAGTGTGATGCAGTGGCACAGACTGCCCAGGGAATGGTGTGGTCACCATCATTGAGAATGGTGGGGATGTGGCACTGAGGGATGTGTGGGCATGGGGTTGCACTTTGGGGCTGAGAGGGCTTTTCTGACCTCAGTGACTTTGTGATGATATGCTCAGTGGGACTTTAGCAGTGTGCAAGCTTTGGGGTTGACCCTCTCTGCTTTGGTAAGGTTGTACATTGGGTATACTAACTCCAGCAGAGCTCTGTAGGGCTTGTTGTGTGATCCCTGCTGCTGGGGGCTGGTAGGGTTATGAATCAGAGAGGCAGAGTCCTGCTGCACTGAGCAGGTGCCTGCAGCTGTCTGCCCGACACACAGGCTGACTGTTTTGCTGTGGTTGTGCACATGGATGCACTTCCCATTACTGCACTGCAGCACGCAAAGGACACTCCTATAGGCTGCCTTTCCATGCCATGGACACTCATTGTCCGTAGGATGGGATAGGCAGGGAGCATGGGGAAGGCACCCAGGGGTGCTGTGGGCTCAGGAAAGGGAAATGCTCAATGCTGGGCTAGGAGGGAGGTATAGGGAATGATACCTGCTCACGTTCCGCCGTCTTCCGCAGCTTGTAGATGAACTCCACCATGGCCACAAAGACTGACAGCACCAAACCTGCTGCCAGCACGATGAAAATGCCGCCGATGTTCTGGATGCCCAGGGCACTGGCCTCCTTGTTCTCATCCTCAGGACAGCCGTTCCCCCTCCACCACTTCTCCTTCATGACGTGCAGCTTGTCCTCTTCCTGAAGCTGCAGGATAGCAATGGTGATCTTGTCCCGGTACGGTGAGCCTGGGGGCAAACAGCACAAAGTGGGGATGTCCTCCTGGTGAAGAGAACCTCCAAACCTCTCTTTGGGAAGGTGGTCCATACGAGCTTTGGTTGTTTGGAAATGGGCTGCTGGGAGAGGATTATCTCCCTACGACCACTTACCCATAGGGGTCCCAATCCCGTAGCCCTTGGAGTCGATGAGCCCCCCGACCTGGGTGAGGTTGCAGTTCCTCTGGGTGATGTACTCGATGGTGGTGGACTCCATCAGCAGGGCGTAGTCGGCCGTCAGGGTCCTCTGGATCCCTTCCTCGTTGTTCTTAACGAGAGCTGTGGGTTTGCTGCTCATGAAAGCCCACATCTTTTCAAAGGTAGAAATTTTGGATTTCTGGGGAAATGATACCAAAATAAGAATTAATATCCTGTCTGCTGGGGAAAAAAATGCATCTTTACAGTAAAAAATGACATCTCACGACAATGAGAGAAGACAGAGAATGTTTTGGAGGCTCTGTTTTCCTCTCTCACAGGTTCTGTTGTATTCCTGTCTTTCCCCAAGCATCACAATGGAACGTCTCCTCTGAGCTGTGTGCAGCTGCCAAACAAATTTAACATACCCAAGTAAACAGAGGTTTGGAAATACTGGAGAAGATTGTCTTCTGGTTAAAAATAGGGTATTCTTCCATGAGCAGCAGGCGTTCTGTTAGCAAAGAGGAGCGTTGCTCTTTGTACAGGCAGGTTTTTCTTCTAGGAAACGTGTTGGGTGAGAAGAAATGTGGCTCTTTTTGGTCTTTCCATAGCGTTTTAAATACAGTCTTTGCCTGTGACCAGACACTGGGTTTGCTGTTGTGCTGGGGATGGGCATGGGGCTCATCCTGCACATGGTTCTGGCTGCTGCTATCCATATATATGTATCCATATATATATATATATATACAGGGGGAAATTAGCTAAGCCATACTGCCCCTCCTTGTGCTTGGTTCACATATGGACTTATGGCCGTGGTCACCCATCCAGCACCCCAGGCCCAGTAGTGCCAAATGGTGACGAGAGCCATTCCTCTGCTGCTGACCCATGTGCTCATCCCTGCTGGAACAGCCACGGACTCATTGATGTCAATTAGAATTCAGACTCGTTATAATCCGCTGATGAACCTGCGGTACGGGAGCGAGCTGCATTCAGGAGGCAGGATAATCTCCCTCGCCTGAAAATCCGGTCCAGTGCCCGTGAGCCAGATTTGTGGCATCTATCAAGCCTCAAAGAGCAGCAAGAAATGTCGCCTCCAAAAGGATTATTAAATATCTGTGCATTACGATGGGTAATTGAAATGAACAGCACACTCGAGTTGCCGATAACGACTTGTTTAACATTTATATAGTTCAGATCAGAGGCCTCTGGGTTCACTGGCTCTCCCTTTTGCTCTTTCTCTTCCTGCATTTAATGCTCCTTGGGTGTTGACACAGGGCTCTTAAACAACATCAGTGTTCTCCCAGTTTAAAGCACAGAGCAAAATAAACTGGCAAAAAATCAATAGGCTGCATTTAGTGAAGCTAATAGGACTTGCATGAGGCATTGTAGCTCTTCAGGCAGCTTAAATTACACGAGACAGGGCTGCCTGGAACAGAAAAAAAAAACCCACTTTTCTCTTCTCTGCTCTTCTTAAATCCCTTCTTTTGACCTGCTGCAGGGACTTCATTGTATTTGGAAATAGGCTGGATGCTGTGTGGCTTCAGCTTGGGGTCCTGGGTTGCAGACCTTCCTGCTTGCTGCAGCCCCAGCCTTGTGCCCAGCAAGCTGCTGTGGCCTCATCCTCATCCTCATCCTCATCCTCATCCTCATCCTCATCCTCATCCTCATCCTCATCCTCATCCTCATCCTCATCCTCATCCTCATCCTCATCCTCATCCTCATCCTCCCCAAACAGAGCCCTGGGGTGAGCTGTGCCTGCAAGGGCAGCTCAGCACAGCTCTGCTTTGGGCTGAGCTCTGCAGTCTGCAGCCCTCCACCTCCCCATGGGGAATTTATTTCCAGTTAGTTTCTTTAACTCGGCTAACAGGAGATAAGAGCAGTCCCTTTCCAAGTGAAAATTCGCCAGCTGTAATTCTCAGCGCAGCACCAGCGGTTTGATAGAGCTGCCTATTTGTTAGAAGTCCAATTTAGAAGCATTTGTCAGTCATGGTGAGAGCAGCCATCAATCAGGCATTGAGGGAGCTGCAGCTCACACCTCACTTCAGAGGGGCTGGTTTATCTGTGGGCTGTGGGTGATGTCCCAGAAGCAGACCCATCCTCGTTATGCACATTAATTTGTTAGCTCTAAGTTGATACCCGGTGAGTACATGCGTTGTATTCACATTGTGGGATGTGAATATGGCACTTGGAGGTGCTCAAGACCAGGTTGGATGGAGCTCTGGGCAAGATCTGGAGGCTGGGGGTTGGAACTTAATGATTCTTGGGGTCCTTTCCAGCCCAAGGCATTGTATGGTGGTAATCAGCCCCTGCCCTGGAGCTGAGTGAGGGGCATACAGAGGTGGGCAGCAGCCCCACTGTGTGCAGGGAGTGCAGGAACTCAACGCCTCTGAGCTCATTCTTTAGAGTCACAGCTCAGGAGCTGCCTTTAATAACCAATGCTTCAAGAGCAGTCACCCAAATAAATTAATGGAATAGTTTAGAGGAGGCAATATGAGGCATCTTGCCAAGACATATATGCTTTTTTATCAGTGAAATTGGCAAGAAAGTAACTTTCAGGCTGACGATTTTCAATTCCAGCCTGTATGAAAAAATAAATTGATTTTCCCCAACTGAAGATACTTACTCTGGAGGATTTAACATTTCTGTACAAGTGAATGTCTGTGTACACACATCCACACACCCTCACATTAAACCCCACGTTTGTTCAGAGCGAGACAGCATCTCCTGCATGATATGAAGGATTCCTGGCATGATCCACAATGAAAGCGAGATGCTGCTCCCAAATTAATTGATCTGTTTACTCCTGTAACTCAATCTGCATCGCCAGGAAATAAATAGCTGCTCCGAGCTTCTTCTGGTGACAGTCGCAGTCTGATGATGTGGTTGGGAAGCTCTCAGTGCTGTGGTTTGTGGGGGTCTCAGGGTGGTCAGCAAACTGCTCTGCCTGTGCATGAGGGCTGAGTGAGTGCAGCATTGAGTGAGTGCAGCATCCCTTGTGCTGTGCCCATGTGTGTGTGTTAGAGGGCAACGCTAGTATTCATCTCCAAACAGCAATGGCAGAACGCAGAGGAAAGGGAAATGTGCCGCAGCAATAAGCTGTGCCAAGTGCCCATTAGAAGCCCAGAGAACGATTCTGATGCATAATGATAGGAAGCCGTAAAGATGCTGTGTCCTTGGTTTAAAAAAGAAAAATATAGTTTCCTTTTATTTCCATATAAAACTCTTATTGGAAGGAGCAGTTAAAGCACCCCAGTAAAAGGCTGTGCCTCCCAATGGCTGCACCTTCAGAAGGCAGCAATGTGCTGCTCCAGGCTCAGCCAGCAGCCATGGTGTGGCTTTATCAGACCCCCAGCCACACACAGACAGAGCATTAAGGAGGCAGAACCCTACCTTCATGAAGGAGGGGTAGCATTGAATACACACACACCGCCCAGGAAAACCTTTGTGTCTGTAACACAAGCAGTGTGTGTAAGCTGAAGCTCAGTCGTGCATGGTAGTGTGCAAGGATCCTCTCGTACCTTTGGCACTAAGATTATAAAGCACGCCTCTGTGTTCTGCCATGGCCTTTTCTTGCAAGACAGCTTTTTAAGGTCACCATTAAATTCAAACTCCTCTCCAAGCTGGGATGCTCATTGCTGAGGTTAATCAGCCCTCATTTCTATTCCTTTATTCCCTTGCTCTTTTCTACAAGTGTGTTTTTAAAGGCCAGCTGCGGTTCCAAAGGTCTTTTCCAGTCTCTGGCTTTCTTTCCCCTTTCCAGGCAGCAGTGCAGTATGAATTGCATATGAAATGTATTGCATGCAATGTAGGTTGGAGTGTCTGAGCCTGTGCTGGGTGCAGCCCCCCAGAGCTGTCAGATTGCTGTAATTTTGTAATTGTGACTTCAATTAGCAACTGGGAGAGAAGGATTTAGCTGTGATGTGAATTTAGGTAAGCTAAAGTGACGGGGTTAATGTCTTAATGAAGACAGCAGGCAGGAACAACCTGCCCCGAGCCGGGTCTCACCTTGAAGAAGGTCATGGTTGCACCATCCTTCACAGCCCCATACTCAATTTTGGTCTGCTTTGCCAGGTCGTCTGCTGAGTCAATGGGGGATTCCATCCTCTCCACTGTCAGGAAGGCGGCGAGGTTGGCCGTGTAGGACGAGATGATGATGAGGGTGAAGAACCACCAGATGCCACCAATGATCCGCGTGGAGAGCGCCTTGGGCATCAGCTCAGAGCCTGGAGGAGGGGACAGGGGGATGGGATGAGAGAAGGGACCTGTGTTATATGCATTATCCACGTGTATATGTACGTATACATGAAGCATTCGATTTCACTGTCAAACTGTAACAGCTGCTCAATTGAAGCCAGCTGCTTTTTGAGGCGCATCATCCAGACAGATGCATGCGAGATCAGTGGGTCCTTCTGTCCCTTTCTTGCTGACCTTGGGTAACAGTGCACAACTTACAGGAACCATTCAAACCGAAGTAATTAACGAGGCAGCTTTTATGAGATTGAAATAGCGAGACGTCCATGAACTTTGATGAGTGGTTTGTTCTGCCATTTAAAGTGTGCTTTGCTTTCATACAGATCGCTTTTCAAAGCTCTCACTCCAGGGAGTGTGTTCAAATACACAAGGTATGGAAAAAGAAATCAAGCAGGGAGAGAAAGGAACTATCAGGGTCCAGTGCTTTGAATGATGGTTAGAAGTGGGGGAGCTGGAGATGCTGCTGCATGAAAGGTGTAACAGGTCTGGAATGACTTTTACTGAGCAAACATGAAGGACTAAATGGGCTGTGCTATTTTTGTCATCACCCGAGCCACCTTTTAAAGCCAGGAAAGAGCTCTGGGTTCCAAACCCAGGATACATCCAACCTGGAATTTGCAACAAAGAGCAATTTGGGCTTTGCAGAGCAATTTTGTGCAGCGGCATCAAAGCCTGGTGTGGAGTGCAGCTTTTCTCCTGTCTGAGTGCAGCAAGGAGGCACCGGAAAGCAAAGCACTGGGTTTGCAGTTTGCTTTAGTTCTTCTTAAGATGCTTCTCCTTTCCATTCCATCCCTTGCCCTTTGATGCAAAGGGAGGTGTGACATCAGTCTACCTTTGAAATGTCTTTTTTTCTTCTTAGATGTGGAATTGAGTTAAAAAGAATACAGCTCTTTTCATGTATCCTCTGCCTCTGCCCATAGGGGCTGGTGTGGGCAGGAGCCCCACTGCTGTGGGGCAGTGCTGTGGGTCTGTTACTTGCTGGCTGCCACCACCACTGTGGGATAAATAACATGGGATGAGTGTTTGATGTTTTCCATTGATTCCTATTCTGGGATTTTCTGCAATTAGACCACAGCTATATTTTGCTCCTCATTCAGCACTGCTCACAAGCTCGCTCCATGCTGTCTTCCTAATGGATTTACTCTATTCATTCCATCTCTATACATTCTTTTTGCTCTGTTGCATCCATAGATACGGCTGTAATCCTATCTGTGCCCGTTTCTAAGCTCCCTGCTATGCTGATACCCCACTCCAGCAGCTCCGGGAATGCTTCGAAGGGCTCTCAGCCATTTCCCAGTGCACAGAATGACCACACAGGGATGGAAACGGGGACAGATCAGAGTGCACAAAGCTCTGTCTTCTGCAATAGATCTGAGATCACATATTTAAACACACGGCTGAACTAACAGAGCTGGAGGGCTGCTGCTGTGTGTGGCACTGCCCACGTGCACCCTGCACTGTGATTCCCCATGGCAGCTCTGGTGATGCTCCTTCCAACACCTGCACATGTCATTAGGAGTAATTACTGTTAGCAGGGCACATGTGAGCTGGCTGCAGTGGGGCCGTGAGCTCTTGGGATGATGGGCTTTGACCCAGTGCCCAAAAAAAAGGGGAAAAAAGAGGCTGAGATGTTCTGTGCTGCTCTCACCCAGAAGAAATCTGGGTGCTCTGTGAGCACACGGATATAGGAACCCCATTGTGGGCTGTGCCTGATCAGAGCATCCCCCCTCCCCACACCCTGACAGCTTTGCCCGGGGCTGGCAGTGTCCCTTTGTGGTTTCTGCTTGGATCTGACAGACACAGCGATGTTATCTTGTTCCTGTCACATAGAAATGAAGCTGTACGTCTGAAAAACCACACCAAAGGGCGGTGTGGGAGAAGCAGCAGGGAGCTCTGTACCTTGCTGCATCAGTGCTCCCATCCCGAACCAGAAGCTGTTGAACAGGGTGAAGTTGTTCTCCACGATGTCCGAGCCGGGGTTGCAGGGATGTGCATCGTACCACTCATATGGGCTGAACCTATGGGGACACAGAGCAGGAGTTCATTAGCTGGGATGTGGCACAGAACACGGGCTGTGCACACACGGTGCTGCACAGAGCTGCTGCTCCATTTGCCTGTGCAGCTCCTTAAAGTAAAAGGCAATTTCAGTGCCAGGTTTTGGGCAGTAACCAGCATGGCTGTGAGCCTCTCAGTCCCACACTGCTGCAGAGATGGGTCCCAACACAAAGAGCTCACAATCCAAGGAAGCACCTGAGATATAGAGCAGGACGGAGCTGTGCAGGATGGAAACTTTCTCAGGCTGCCTGTGGTGGGTTGTGAGACAGAAAGGGAATTGCTGAGATGAAATGAGCCCGGCAGGATGGCAGGATGTAGAACTTCAAGGTCTCCAAGTGGGAACCTACCGATGTTGCTCAAATTACAGGGAAATATGCAGAAAATTGCAAAGCAGCGACTGCCTTCAGTGCTTGCAAAGCAGCAGGACCATTAAAAGAAGGAAGGGGGTGTGGGGGGGTATGGAAGGAAGCAGTGAGCACTGCTTGGTGGCCCCATGCAGCTGCAATCTGGGCTGTTCATGATGCTCCATGGGCCAGGTGCAAAACAGGGGCTGAGAAATATTTCATCAAAACCCCTGATTACTTTCTTGTCTCTTTTTGGCGGGGGAGCGGCATTTCAAAGAAGGCTGAGTTAAAGGTGAGATCTGACACGGAATGCTACTGAGTCTAAATTGCACCTCCAGAGAAATCTCCCACGGATCACCCAGCCCTGGCTGCAATTAAGATGAGCATTGATCCCCACCCTGCTGTGCTAGTGGTGATGGGTGGTGGCTGTGTCCCCTCACATAGGACCCCATGGAGCCATTGGCATTGTGGTTCTCCAGAGCTGGGAACAGAAAGGCTGATTAAAGAGGGAGAGGATCATATCCATCCTTTCTTGCCTCTGAGCAGCCCCTGAGTTGGCTGCGAGTGGCACTGACCTATGGCTGTAGCAGCAGCACAGGATCCTGGTGCCTGGTTTGGAGCTCACAGCTCTGAGTTAAGGCTTTGTGATGCTGAGTGTTTTTCTCCAGAGGTTGGAATCTGAAAGGCCTGGCCGGGGTCAAAAGCAGATATTGGCTGTGTTGCTTCTGAGTGCGATAAATACATCCCATATCTCTCCCATGAAAGCTCTTAACGCTCTGTCATTCCTGCAGTACCTTGGTTACATGGAATGCTTGATGTTCTTAAAAGAGTCTGAAGGCAGAAGGAGTGTCAGGAGCAGAAAGTGTGGAGAAGAACCTGTTTACAGGGCTGCATTTCAGCCCTTGTGTATCCCATGCAGTGCTGGGTACCAATGCTGTAGGGGCTGGGTGCTGCCTGCACTGTCCTATATTGCAGCTCCTTGTGTGGGTACAGAGTCTCAGTGAACACACTTTGCAAGGGGGATCTGGGTCATTTGGGTCTGGTTTGGTATTCAGATGAGTAGGGAGAAATAAACTCACAACAGTTCAAACTGTCTTTGAATTGTAATTCCAAGCTGTGCGAGCATCCCTATAATTGATGGCATTGGAGCCAAAGGCGTTACGGCAGCACAGTCCATCTAGCTGTGCTCTGCATGGCTGATGGAGACATAAAGTGAAGAAATTCCATTAATCATCACAGTATTTCTCCTCCCTGTAATTAACAGCCTTCTCTGTCCCAGGTGAGCACCCGCCTGCTGAGAGCACCAGCACTGGAGTGCTCCCTATGGCTCTGCCACGTGCCAGAGGTGCATCACAAGGACTAGGAGGGAGAATGCTTCCCTTGCAGCCTGCAGCCCTGGGGACCCTTGGTGCCATTAAGGGACACTGGGCTCCTGTGGTGGGTGGTGGGATGGAATGGCTTTGCCCCCCAGGTGGGTTGAGGAGGGCTGGTGCTGTCTGCCAGGCAGGGATTCCTCTGACAACTGCTGTGATGTGTAATTAGGATATTACATAGTAAACTCAGGAAATCATCTCTAAAAGCCTCTGAGGACCTGAGGGAGGTTGAAAATTGCAGATTTGTTGGAACACGAGGGTTAATGGGTTCTAGTTAGTGCAGTTTCATGTTTAATCTCTGCTCTGACTGCTTGATGGATGGCAGGGGCTGAGGCAGGGGCTGCCTTCTGCACTGTGCTGTAGGGAGGCACAGCCCTGGGGGGGCAATAGGGCCTTATGAAGCACTGCTGCATGGTTGGAGGTGCAGCAAGCTTCCCTGGGGCTCAACCCACGTATCTGAGCACCTAAGGAGTGTGCATGGCCAGGGATATGGCCAAGAGAAAGCAAAGGCTTTGTTCTGCTTTGAGGAGGCGGCATCACGTATGCAGAGCAGCCCTGGCCTGTGAATCTCATCAAAAGACGCTGTGAAATTAATAACACATGCAAATGTATGCAAATTCCGCTGCTTTTAAATATAGAGGTTTGAAACATGTTAATTAGATGCATATTAATTTCTGTAAACAGACACATCGTCGGGTCCGTAGCAACGCTCTCTCCTTTCTTTTGCTATGGGGAGGGCTGTGGGGCTGGCTGTGCCCTTGCTGGAAGTGGGATGTGCAGGATTAACATTGTGGCTCCTCATTGGATCCATGCAGAACACTGTGGGGTTGTTGGGGCCCTGTGGGCATCCCCTTACCTGGCTATGACAAAGAGCACGCAGCTGACCCCCAGGTAGGCGAGGAGAATGTACATCCAAATATCAGGAGACAAAGGGTTGAGGAAGGAAAACACACTGGGGTTGGTCCCGTTGGGCTTCCGGTACAGAATGCTGACCCCCAAAGTCATAAAAGGCTTGGAGAAGTCTATCGCTTTTTCCCGTACGTGGGTGATGGTGAGAGGAGCAACTGCCAGGTCAGCTTTCTATGCACAGCACGGGGGGGGGGAGACACAAAGGGAGAGAGAAAGAGAAAGAAGCCATTAGACAGTGAGCATCCTCATCCCTCCAAGCCCTGCTCCCCAGCATGTGGAGCTGTGTTTGCTGCCTAGTTTGCTCCTGGGACACAGGGTTTGCCACAAGAGCCCACACTGTGATGGTGCAAAGGTTTTGTCCTTGCTGCCTTCACCAGAGAGCTCCAAACCCAGCGCTGTGTGTGTCCCGACACAAGCAGGGCGAGCTGGGGGGGATAGTGAAGGATTTGGCTCCTGATATCTCTGAGAGAGGGAGGAAATGAGCAGCGCTGCAGCCAGGGCCAGCAGCCACCTGCATGAGATCCTGCAAGCCAGAGCTGTCAGAATGATGGAGCAAGCAGAATGCTGGCCAGGAGCTTCTGCTTTGCACCAGAAAACGAGAAGAGAAAAAATCTGCATGGATGCCCAAGGATCAAAAAACGTTTTTAGAGCTGAGATAAATTTTTACTGTGTCAATTTCAGCAGCTCCAGCGATCTGATGGCGGCCCCACGTCCTCAGCAGTGTGTGTCCTATAGACAGAAGGAAGATGCAACCCAGGCTGTGCTGTGCCCACAGATTTCAGGGCAGGATGGGGCGCTTTGATGCCCCTTTTCTTAATGCAGATTCTTCTGGAGGTGGCTCTGATTGAGGCTTTGCTGATGGAGAAGCTGTGGGTCAGCCCCCCAAGGGTGCAGCTTCCATTGGTCACACTGTGCCACCACGATCTGGGTATCACAGACCGGGCCCTGAATGCTTCTTTCTCCCATCCCCAGCTTTGTGCTCTGCACGGTTAAATGGCTTTTATTAGAAATGAGGAATTACGGTGAGTGCCAACGGCTTAAAGGCCCTTATCCAGCAAAGCCACTTAAGCACATGCTTCTGCCTTCTCAGAGCTTGCACACCCTCTGAGTTCTATGGATCTCCTCAAGTGCTGCTCTGAACCGAGGCCAGGGAGATGACGTTCCCATCACGGAGCAGGGGCAGCCCTGGTGCTATGTCACTGTGTGCTCACTGCAGAGCTCTATGTTGCTCCCTGGGACCATGCAACCCCATCTGCAGCTCTGCTGGGCCACAGCTCTGCAGCCCCCTGGAGCAGAGCACCAGGACATATATTTATTCAAGCAAGTAAGCTGCCTCGGTGCTTATTTTGCCAATCTGAGCTCAGTGTTGACATAAACTAATTAGGCGTGCGTTGCCTGAGAGACAGGTAAATAGTGCGTGCTTTGCTGGGTTGTTATCCAGGCTCTGTCTGGCAGCACCCAGACGTTCATCCCCTATTGGGGCATCCCCAGGTGTAGCTGCCCTGATGGGGGCAGCTCTACCCACAGCAGAATGCTGGTAGGGAACCCAAGCAGGGAGCTGGGCCAAATGGGGGGCATTGAGGCTCTCCACCATCTCCTCCTAATGCCGAGTTCCTGCAGGGCATAAACAAGAGGCAAAACAAGAAGAGCCTCATCCACCAGCAATTGGTTTTGCTGTTGCTGGCCCAGTGGCTCCCAGATGAATCCTCACTCTGCAGCACTTGAGATAAACACCCACCAGTGCACAGCGCTAATGGGAACGTGGCAATGTGGTGCAATATGTATTTCTGCCAGAACGTACCGTCAATAAATGCCCATTTATTGTGAAAGTGTTAAATCAGCTGTCATAAATCGTCCCTAAGGATAGACATTACATCTTCTCTATAGTTACCATTGGCAGGGATTTCCATTAGAAACCCTATTATTTTTCACGCCTTTTTTATTCCCACAAGAAGTTTTCAGATTGAATGGAAATTTGATCTGTGGTGTCTCAGCAGAAGGGAAGTTTTATTTGTGAACGAGTTGGTGCAAAATGTCCAGAACGATTCACGCTGTGGTTTTTTATGCGGGTTCTGCCCACAAACAACACAGAAGATTTGCAGCCGTTCTGCTGGGCAGACAGCTACGATTTACAAGTGGGATGGATGGGCCGTGGCACACAGAGCTGCTCTGCTTGTATCAATAATAATTCCTAAGAATAAGCAGCAGTAACAGCTCAGTGCTGATGTGGGGCGGAGATGTGCTGTTGCTGCTCACTGCCTGTGGATGCAGAGCAGGGTGGATGCTGCTGTGCAGGCGGGTGCAGGGCAGAGGGTTGCTTGCTTTGGGCTGATCTGCTCCTGGAGATCATGGATGAGGTCAGGCTGTGAGTGGCTCCGACTGCTGTTGCTTTTCCTGTTTATGCTTAAGGCCAGACTGAAACAAAGCAATTGCACAAGGGTGGATAGCCCGAGGCATCGCTGCCTGTGGGCAGGCATGTCTGGATCAGAAGGGACAGGGGAAGGATGTACGACTCCAAAGGCAGCAGTGCAGCACGCTGTGCAAACAGCCCATCCTCACTACGTGCTGCGGTGTGCACTGCTGTGAGCTGAGCATCACCACCCCAAAACTCAATCATCACACCTCCCAAGCTGCCCCACTGCCTGGGCATCTCACAGCACAGCCCATAGGGTGGGAGCTACCCCTGTCTATGTGCTGAGAGCTCCCAAAGCCCCTCTGCTTTGGGCAGGTGAGAAGGAGATGGCTTCACTGTGTCTGAATGCCATCTCCAAAATGTTTCCTAAGAGGCATGGAATGGCTTTGAACTCTCCCACGTGCCTATCAGGTGTTGTTCCTCTCCCTGCATGGTAGGAAGGAGTTTTGCTGCTAAGGAAGGGCCGCAACTGGTTGAAGATTCTCTTTTTTAATGCTTTACATAAACACTGCTGTAAAAAGCAACGACGTGTAGATAAGGAGAATGGCTTCAGACAGGGCCTGGGCAGCAGCTGTAAATCACTGCCCAGCCTGGACCCAGCCGTACCTGTCAGAGGCAGAGTGCAAGCCTGATGCTTGCTTGCAAGGAAACCCGCAAGAAGAGGGTTTGGCCCTTTGCTGTTGCTGAATGTTAATGTACTGTTTTATTAAGTGGCCAAGAAATGCTTCAGTGCCGACTGACCGTGAATGCAGGGCATGACTTAATGAGGTTGTTCCCCGTATCTTCTCAGCTTGTCGCTTTCAGCCTTAGGAAGATGAGAAAAACCCCTGAGAGCCCTGCAACGTCTTGCAGGACATTGGAAGTGACACGGGTCAGGCTAAGTGACAGCACGGCTGCTGTTCCCCATATCTCATCTCCTGCTCAGAGCTGTTCCCCAGCGACCTGCAGTGGGGCTGCTGTGCTGGGAGCAGGGACCTGCTTGGCACTGAGGGATGCTGTGATCTGGCATGCTACCAGGGGATACATCCTGTGTCACACATCCATGTCATGCACATCACTCAGGGCTGTTGTGTAAGAGACCCTTCAATCTGTACTTGGAGCTACACGGACCTTTCTGGAAGCAGAAGCACAGAGGCAGATTTGCACAGCCTGTGGCACATTCCCCTTTGAGACAACGTGTCCTGGTCCCCAGGGCTGTCCTCGTGAGCCCTTGCCATCCTCCTGCCTCTCCAGGATGAGCCATCTAAGGACTGCCGTGTGCTTCTCAAACTGATGGAGCATCACCGTGTCCCTCTAAGGGACGTAATCATTATCATCTGCATTTTACAGATGGAGCGAGTACTGCACAGAAGCAACTTGTCCAATGTCATTTAAGGCAGACAAGATGAATCTGGAAACACAACCTAGATCCCTGAGCCCCAGCTCTGCCGTCTCACCACGAAACAATGCTCTGTTATCTGCTCATAGCAAAGCTCATTTACCAAAGTGACTCACCAAGCAAATGCATCCTTCTCACACGGCCTGGAAGAGCATCACGGCTGCTACGTACAAGAGATTATTTTTGTCTTTTTTTCTGCAAATGCAGCAGATGAATTTAGGAGGTAGCAGTGAGGCTGGGAGGTGTCAATGAGGTTGGGAGGGGGTCTGAGTGCTGCACCTCTGGGACAGGACTGAAGGAGGGAGGGATGTGCTGTAGCTGTAGGGCTGCAGCTACTGCCTGGGCAATGGAGATCAGAGGTGAATTCTGCCCTTATCTATTCTTCCAGAGACCTTTAGCAGGAAGGAGAGCTTTGTACAAACACCACAGCCCTGAGTGGGCCTGGGGGGGAGCATGGGATGTGCTGGAGGCAGAACCCGACAGGGAGCTCAGCATCCCCTGGCTGTGTGTCCTGGCTTCAGGCTAAGTGACCTTTTGGCAGCTGCAAGAGCAGGGCTGCCCCTGGAGTTACACTGGTGTCGGTGGGCTTTTGCAAGCTGCCTCATTAAAAGTGCAGATATAGGAGGAGAAAGCTGTACCCCACTCGCTGCCCGTGCCCTCTGGCTGTGCCACTCAGCTTTGGCCACGCTGTGCCCCAGCCCCACTGCAGCCCCGTGCCCCACTCACATGGTCGATGAGCTCCTTGATCATCCCGTTCCACTGGCCCTTGTCGTCCTGCGCTCCGTATTTGCCATCCTCCACCAGGCGGATCTCATAGGTGAAGCCCAGGATGATGGCCAGCTCCTTCAGCAGGTCGATGCAATACCCCTCAAAGCGGTCGTTCCCAAACAGAGCCGTGTCAGACTTGCGGAACATGACGAAGGGTTCCTCCTGGGAACACAGACCCCATTATGGCTCAGCCTGGCTGCAGGGTCAGCTCGCCAGGCTGTGCTGGCACGGGGACACGCTGGGAGTAAATTAACTTTGCACGGCGCAGCAGCTAATTAGCAACCTTGTTTACCCCACAAAATTTAATTCTGCCTCTTCTGAGCGGCCAACTGTTTTCCATTTGGTGGGATTTCAGGGACAAAAATATCCATTTCATGCTCTGAAATGAAGTGCTGAGGGGCACTGCAAGGTCAGGGGGATGAATAGGAGAGCCAGCTCTGCGCGGTCGGGTGCCCCCCATGCTGTGGGGTTGGGGCTGAGCCCAGCAGGCTCTGTGTGTGGCTGCTGCAGCCCAATGTTCCCCCAGTTTGGTTCTGTTCCATGGGATGCAGGGCTCTGCTCTCAGGAGTGGGGACTAGAGACTCCATGCCCATGGGGTGATGGATAGCAGGTGTTGGTGCAGCGAGCGGCACGGCCTGGGATGGCATCAGGCATGGGCAACCACCAAGGGCAGGGAACGGGGGGCACAAGGGCAGCCCGAGGGGGGAAACACGGAGGGGACAGATGGGAATGGCAAAAGCTTGGAAGCAGCGGGCAGGAGCTGGGAGGCAGGCGGAGGTAGCAGCAGCTGATAAATGGCCACAGTGAGGGTTGCACACAAGGCTGGCGTCCTTGCCGGCGGGGTCGGGCTCCGGCACCGTGCTGGGGAGCAGAGATGGGGCTGGTGTCTGCCTGCAGCACAGAGCAGAGTCTGCAGAAGCACAGAGCAACATAGGGGCACCACTGTGATGCGGCTGAGTTTGGCACATGGCTCCGTTACGCCCCGCTCCCCTCAACACCTCCTCCCCAGCTTTCTTTTTTATCTCTGGAATTAGTGCTTTGTTTGTGGATCGGTCCAGTCAATGGGTCTGGATATAAATACGGCAGCTCCAGAGCTGCCATAAAGCACTATTAATTTTGGGAAGCGCTGTAGGGATTACATACATATTTAACAGCCGAAGCGCTGAACATTAGGACGGCGCCCGCTTCAGTAATGCATCTGCAGGTCTCAAACATTTCCTAGGGGGTAATTCTGAACTCTGTGAACCACTTATTCACGGACTATTTCACAATTTATTACTGAAAATGGCCAGACATCCAATTCACAAGCTCTCTCGGTTTGCTAATCGATTTCTCAGTGAAGGTGCCCTCAATTTCATAACTTCACAGTTCCCATATTGCTTGGGGAGAGCGCTGCTGGCTGCTGGGGTAATATTTCTCTTCCAACAAGTTGCTGTGATACGAGCAAAAAGGGGAAAAAATAACCTTTCATGCTTTCCCTTCTGAGGTTCCTCCTCTGGCTTTCTGGCTCAGCAGGACAAAGGCAGAGTGCAAATGCACATACAGTTTAGGGATATGGGCTTTTAGAGCCCGATCTGTGAAGGTGCAGTGATTGCAGATTAAAACTGAGTGTATTCCCTGTAGGCTGCTGGGTTCCCTCACCCTGTGCACAGCACTGGACCCAGTACGGTCCTTAGGAACTTGTCCTAGCCCCATCGTTTTGCATTACACCCTGGTCTTGGAGGGCACCCCAAGTAGACATATCCATGCCCTGTAGTCCATCCTGACCCTGGCAGATGCGTTCCCCAGCTCTCAGCTCTATCTATCCCTGTCCTTCCTGTGGTCCCATGGCTTCACCTCACCCTTGAGGGCTCCTGCACTTCCCAGTGCCCCCCCTACATCCTCCTTGTCCCCCCTATGCCTTTTGTTTTGTCACTTCACTTGCACTTGTGCCATAGCTCCCAATGTGGCTGTTGCTTTCCATACCCATATCTGCTGGGGAGCTGTGGCTGCTCCCATTACCACCGTCCCATACACAGCCCTGGATTGCACAGCCTAAAGCTTTCAGCCTCAGTGGTCCCTCAGCATGGCTGTGAGCTGGCTGTGTGGGGTTGGTGCTCCTTGTTCCTCCCATGGTGGCACTCCACGAACCCACACTGTACGATACGGCCATATCCAAACCAATGGCACTCGTCATAACTCATTAGATAGAAAATAAAAACTCATTCTGATCTGATGGCTGCCATCAAATCCAATAGCCAACGTGCGGACAAAATGCAGCGTGACA